>NC_134351.1:23605761-24350964 GCF_964195595.1 Calonectris borealis
GGCTTCTGTACCTGATTGTGATAATCTGTCCAAAGTTCAGATCAAAGTTGTTAACCTGTGCAATGAAAATTGCAGCCAAAGCCTCGTATAAAGCAGTTCCATCCATATTAATTGTAGCACCAACTGGGAGTACAAATCTTGTAACTCGTTTGTCCACTCCATTTATTTCTTCTAGACACTTAAATGTAACAGGTAGTGTTGCAGAACTGAAACAAAAAGAAAGAAGGTAATACATGATATAAATTCTACAAAGACGGAATGAAAAGAATGTCATGCTTTGTGATGACAAGATAAATTGTTCTAATTGTCTTAATTTTTATGTGATCTACCAGAATATTTTTTAAAAAATGACAAGGCTGGATTTAAACAGTTCTAATGATGGTGGTTCTCCTGATGCTCTTGGAAGGTTTTTCCAATGGTTAATTACTGTCATTCTCTATGTAGTCCCTAGTCTGAATGTGTCTAACTTCAGTATTTTGTCACCAGATTTTGTTATACTTTAGCATGCTAGGCAGAAGAATCTATTTAAAAATTATCGCTTCCCGTTTTTGATGTCATCGAGTTATGATTGAATCACCCCTAAGCATTGTTTTCCTGAATTTATACAAATTGAGCTATTCAACCTTTCAGTAAACAGCATGTTTTCTCATCTTTATTTGCTGGCTCCCCTGGAAAGGGCATTCTGATGGACGATTACATTATTTTACCACTTGTGGGTTAACCCTGGCAGGCAGCTAAGCAGCACACAGCCACTGCCTTCCCCCCTTCCCCAAGTTTATTTTCTCTTAAACTATGTTAACTGGCATTAGTTATATTATCTTCCTTTTAAAATCATTATTAATCAAATTCCCTTTTAGGCATTCCACAAATTTGCAAGGATTGACATTAAAATGTCAAATGTGAAATTAGTAATTGTCCTTCTCTACCCATTAATATACTGGCATAATTTTTAAAGTCCTAAAGAGCTTTTTCAGTGATACAAAACTTAATCAGATTCTACATTAATGGTCCCAATAGTGTCTCATCCAGATCTTCAAAATAATCCCAAACACCAGGGTCTTGAATTTAGTTATATGGAATGGCTGACTGAAAACATCTGTCTTTAGGAGATGCTTTTAAAATCTATTAAAATGGAAGGTGTTTTATGAAAGGTCATATGGTGTAGAAATATATATTTGATTACGATAATGTTTCTTTTCATCATAGATGCAAACAGGGTTTTTTATTCATATGAAGTCCCTATGATTTCATCAACAAAGAGCAAAAATGGCATTTCTATTGCATTTCTGATATCCATCATTGGCTATCATCAGGATTGTGAGCACAGAATGTCACCTGCCAAGGGCTCTCAAGCTCTCTCAGAATCCCCTCTGAACCTTCCTGTTTGCTGCTCCATTTTGCCACGCACAAACATAAAACTTCCCTTGCCAGCAGCATCCTTTATCAGCAAGCCATTACAAACTACTTACAAATCTCAAACACCAAGGCTAATCAAAGTCACAAGGGTTCCAGCCATACAGTCTGCATCACCAAACAGACCTATTTCATCTCTGTTCAAGGGTTCTCATAGAAAATAGACTTCAAGTCAATATAATAATAATAATAATAATAATAATAATCATCTCTGTCGGAGAGCAGCAGAACTGAAATAAAGTGCCCAAGTGAATATTTGAATATGGAGTTAACCGATCACACTAGGCAAAATTGTTTCTCAAACCAATAATATTATAAAAACAATATGGCCTTAAAATATTGTATTATACCTGGAAGACGTTCCCAAAGCTGTGACTAATGCCTGGATTAGTCCTCCAATAAATACCCAAGGATTCTTACGAATGATCAGGAAGTAGAGAAGAGGTAGGACAATGACAGCATGAATTAGCAAACCGATGATAACTGTTACAGTATACATGGCAAGCTGACCACCGATCACACCCATATCTTCCATCTCAACAATTTTTCCAGCAATCAAGAAGAGGATTCCAAGTGGAGCATACCTGCAAATAAGAAATCAAATTAGTATTGCACTGAACAAAGTAGAAATCCACTCCCCTATCCATACCTTTTGTGTTTATATGCATGCATGAATATAGAATTTTGCTGGTAGGATGACCGTAATTATTCAGAAGCAACCCAAGAGTTTAACTCTTTTAACTCTTAACAGTTTAACCTGGATGAAACCACAGCAGTGAATGTTTCTGATAGGCTCTGATGGATTCAGGATCTGGTAAGGATTTCAAGAAGTGGTATAGCATGCCTTTCAGACATGTAGGGAGATGAGCTCCCTTTGGAATTCAAGTGTCATTTAAAAGCTAGTTTAGCCAATTCTGTTATAATTCTTTCTGTATGAACGAAGTCTCAACCAATATAGTTGGAGACTATTCCAAGTGCCCAGTTCTATTATCTCTCCAGTGTTGTTTCCCATTTTGTTGGGGAAGGAACCCACACAGAAGACTAACTTCTGATGATTTCAAGCTGCTTCTGGCCATGTCCCATTTTATCCAGAGGGGCACTGGATAAATCCTTTAGCATGAAGCCACCTGTATGACAGAGGTTAGCTGCACTGTGGGGCAGCAACAAAGGTGGTATAATCTGCTTTTCCTATCGGCAAGCATAGCTACAGATGAAGAAGGAGCTAGTGCTGAGCATAAATCTCTAATATAATCCTGCTGCAGCTGGACTTTTGATACAGCCTTATTTCCAGAAATGTCCCCTTGTCTTTTTATACTAAGTTACCACAGAACAAAGTTTATCCAGAATATCTATCCTGGTTTTGGCTGGGATAGAGTTAGTTTTCTTCCTAGTACTCAGCACTGCTGTCATCCCTGTACTTCGGGAGCCATCTCTCGGAAACTATTAATAATTACACTTTTTACCTCTTCTCCTTGGAGAGCCAATTTACGGGGGAGACACCTTCCTTCACCTTCCCCTTCTCCTCCAGGCTGATTACAATAGCTCTTGAGGATCTTGAATATCCTTGGGATGTTCAAACCAGCATGTTCCTATTGCTATGTCTCCTGAATGTGTTTCAGGTCTTGTTTAAGATTAAACAACTATTTAAGAATACCACCCAGAGATCTACCCCGAGGCTGGATAGTTTTGAGTGGCAGAGTGTGTGGGATAGTATGGGCAAGTGCCTAGGACAGTGGTCACCTCCAATGTTTTGGAGCTTCACCCCTGAAAAAGTGCAGAATCCTGAAAAACTAGTAGAATATTTGGAAAATGTATACTTGCACCCTGGCCATTCCAGAGAGACCCAGATGACTGCAATGTGCTGGGGCCTGGCCCATGCCTACCGAGCCCTGTTCAACGCTACTCAGAACCCTCAAGGATCTGATGACAAAATGACAGGCACTGCGGCTACTCCAAACACCGGGACAGACACTGCGGCTACTCCAACCCCTGCGACAGGCACTGTGGCTACTCAAACCCCACGACAGGCACTGCAGCTGAACCAGAGAACCAACCCATGCCAGTATCAGTCGCCGCTATACACAAGAAGAAACACTGGAAGCGGAAGTCAGGTGATTTACTAAGGGATGAAGAAGCTCCTCCTAAGAGGGAGAAGGAGGAAGCAGCATACTGTCCTGCAAGCGAGGAGGCAGACTACTCTAAAGCAGGGCCATCACGAGAACAGGAGGAGGAAGAGGAAGAATTGCCCGCTTCCCCCTGAGGAAGAACTTGGCAGGAGGGTTCCTCCTCTTCCTCGGAGGGAGAGGAAGAACTCACAAATGAGACGGTAACCACCCGATCTCTATCCCTGAGTGAGCTGCGAGATATGTGGAAAGATTTCAGTCGTCGTCCAGGCGAGCATATTGTCACCTGGCTGCTCCGATGCTGGGATAACAGGGCCAGTAGCCTGGAATTAGAGGGTAGGGAAGCTAGATCTTCAATACAAACTGGAGTCAAAGGCAGCCAAGTGGTACGCCACAATTGATATTGCTAATGCATTCTTCTCAATCCCTTTGGCAGCAGAGTGCAGGCCAGTTTGCTTTCACTTGGAGGGGCGTCCGGTACACCTGGAACCGACTGCCCCAGGGGTGGAAACACAGCCCCACCATTTGCCATGGACTGATCCACACTGCACTGGAACAGGATGAGGCTCCCGAACACCTGCAATACATGGATGACATCATCGTATGGGGCAACACAGCAGAAGAAGTTTTCGAGAAAGGGGAGAGAATAGTCCAAATCCTTCTGAAGGCTGGTTTTGCCATCAAAGAAAGTAAGGTCAAGGGACCTGCACAGGAGATCCAGGTTATAGGAATAAAATGGCAGGACGGACGTCGTCAGATCCCAATGGATGTGATCAACAAAATAACAGCCACGTCCCCACCAACTAGCAAAAAGGAAACACAAACTTTCTTAGGCGTTGTGGGCTTTTGGAGAATGCATATTCCAGATTACAGCCTGATTGTAAGCCCTCTCTATCACGTGACCAGGAAGAAGAATGATTTCATATGGGGCCCTGAGCAACGACAAGCCTTTGAACAAATTAAACAGGAGATAGTTCATGCAGTAGCCCTTGGGCCAGTCCGGGCAGGACAAGATGTGAAGAATGTGCTCTACACCGCAGCCGGGGAGAAAGGCCCTACCTGGAGCCTCTGGCAGAAAGCACCAGGGGAGACTCGAGGTCGACCCTTAGGGTTCTGGAGTTGGGGATACAGAGGATCGGAGGCCCACTACACTCCAACTGAGAAGGAGATATTGGCAGCATATGAAGGGATTCGAGCTGCTTCGGAAGTGTTTGGTACTGAAGCACAGCTCCTCCTGGCACCCCGACTGCCGGTGCTGGGCTGGATGTTCAAAGGGAGCATCCCCTCTACACATCATGCAACCGATGCTACGGGGAGTAAGTGGGTCGCACTGATCACACAACGGGCCCAAACAGGAAATCCCAGTCGCCCAGGAATCTTGGAGGTGATCACGGACTGGCCAGAAGGCAAAGATTTTGGAATATCCCCAGAGGAGGAGGTGATGCGTGCTGAAGAGGCCCCACTGTATAATAAACTACCAGAAAACGAGAAGCAATATGCCCTGTTCACTGATGGGTCCTGTCGCCTTGTGGGAAAGCATCGGAGGTGGAAAGCTGCTGTATGGAGTCCTATACGCCAAGTTGCAGAAACTGCTGAAGGAGAAGGTGAATCGAGCCAGTTTGCAGAGGTGAAAGCCATCCAGCTGGCTTTGGATATTGCTGAACGAGAAAAATGGCCAGTACTTCATCTCTATACTGACTCATGGATGGTGGCAAATGCCCTGTGGGGGTGGTTGCAGCAGTGGAAGCAGAACAACTGGCAGCGCAGAGGGAAACCCATCTGGGCTGCTGCATTGTGGCAAGATATTGCTGCCCAGGTAGAGAACCTGGTTGTAAAAGTACGTCAGGTAGATGCTCACGTACCCAAGAGTCAGGCCCCTGAAGAACATCAAAACAACCAGCAGGTGGACCAGGCTGCTAAGATCCAAGTGGCTCAGGTGGATCTGGACTGGCAACATAAGGGTGAATTATTTATAGCCTGGTGGGCCCATGACACTTCAGGCCATCAAGGAAGAGACGCAACATATAGATGGGCTCGTGATCGAGGGGTGGACTTGACCATGGATGCTATTGCACAGGTTATCCATGAATGTGAAACATGCGCTGCCATCAAGCAAGCCAAGCGAGTAAAGCCTCTTTGGTATGGAGGACGATGGTTGAAATACAAATATGGGGAGGCCTGGCAGATTGATTATATCACACTCCCACAAACCCGCCACGGCAAGCGCTATGTGCTCACCATGGTGGAAGTAACCACCCTGTGCCCCATGCCACCGCCCGGAACACCATCCTGGGCCTTGAAAAGCAAGTCCTATGGCGACATGGCACCCCAGAAAGAATTGAGTCAGACAACGGGACTCATTTCCGAAACGCCCTCCTAGACACCTGGGCCAAAGAGCACGGCATTGAGTGGGTCTATCACATCCCCTACCATGCACCAGCCTCTGGGAAAATCGAACGATACAATGGACTGCTAAAGACTACACTGAGGGCAATGGGTGGTGGGACATTCAAACATTGGGATACACATTTAGCAAAGGTCACCTGGTTAGTCAACACTAGGGGATCTTTCAATCGAGCTGGCCCTGCCCAATCCAAACCCTTACGTACTGTAGAGGGGGATAAAGTCCCTGTCGTGCACATAAGAAATATGCTGGGGAAGACAGTCTGGGTTACTCCTGCCTCTGGCAAGGGAAAACCCATCCATGGGATTGCTTTTGCTCAAGGACCTGGGTGCACTTGGTGGGTGATGCGAAAGGATTGGGAAGTCCGGTGTGTACCTCAAGGGGATTTGATATTGGGGAAAATAGCCAATGAACTCAATGTATGGTGTTAATTGCTGTATAATACTGTATGTCATCACTTCTATGGTTGTTATATGTCATATCAACGGTATTGCAGTAAGAATCACCCAGATTAATGAAGAAGGAACTCTGATGAAAACCGAGGAAAGTGCAGCAATGATAGAACCGGACAAGCGCAGCAATAATGGAACCAGAACTGGCCTCCGCATGCAAGAGTCCAACACCACACACCATCTCCCCTGCCCTGAATGACTGTTATGACAGATGGAGCCCAAAGTCATGGACTGAATGAACTCAACGCACATTTTAGAGGGATGGCCCATAGACTAAGGGAATGATATCTCTGTGTATATATATATCAAAAGACAAGAAAGGTGGTGGTGATTAATTGGAATGTATTGGAACGTTTGGGACCTGGGCATGACATAGATGGTATAGAATAAGGGGTGGATATTTTCCTGGTTTCGGCTGGGATAGATTTAGTTTTCTTCCTAGTAGCTGGTATAGTGCTGTGTTTTCGATTTAGGATGAGAATAATGTTGGTAACACACTGATGTTTGAGTTGTTGCTAAGCAGTGCTTATGCTAGTCAAGGACTTTTCAGCTTCTCATGCTCTACCGACTGAGAAGGCTGTAGATACACAAGAAGCTGGGAGGGGACACAGCCAGGACAGCTCACCCAAACTGACCAAAGGGATATTCCATACCATATGACGTCATGCTCAGTATATAAACTAGGGGAAAGCTGGCTGGGGGGCCGCTGCTTGGGGACAGACTGGGCATCGGTCAGTTGGTGGTCAGCAATTGCTTTTCATTTGCATCACTTGTCTTTCTTTGGTTTTATTTCTCTCTCTTCTTGTTATTTTCCTTTTCATTACATATTATTATTATTATTTTATTTTATTTCAATTATTACACTGTTCTTATCTCAACCCACAAGTGTTCTCACTTTTACCCTTCCAGTTCTCTTCGCCCATCTCTCTGAGGGGGGGAGTGAGTGAGCAGCTGTGTGGTGCTTAGTTGCCGGCTGGGGTTAAACCATGACAATATCTCAATTGCACTTTCAGCCATCAAATACATGTAGAAATGTCTGGGAAGTAATAATTCTCATCCACTGCTTTATCATCTTATGTGATCTCGTAAAGAAGGAGAAAAGATTTTTGCTTTGTATAGATGTTTCCTGGTAGAATAGAATTTTACTTACTGGAAAAAATATACTTTTTTTAACTTTTTGTATCTAGTACTACAACATATGTATGTGTGCTCTTCGGTAGTTTTTTATGCTTTTGGAGTTGATTTGTTTGGTTTTTTGTTTGCTTGTTTTCTGTAGTAAAGAAGGCAATAAGACATAATTTCTTTTCATAATTAACCTTCTACCTGACAAATAATGAATCTTCATTGTTGAAAAGACTTCATACCTAATGTTTGAAGGAAAAGGTATTGGTTTTATTTACCTGTTGAACATAATAAAGAAAGTGGCAAAATTATGTGTGTCTGTAAGCAGTGCAGCTACAATGCAAGGACATACATCTACGCTACACAACTGCAGGAACCAGTTGTGTTGGAAACTAATGATAACAAGGTCTTGCTGTGCAGAAATAAGATTATGGGAGAGGTTTGTTGTTTTCCTTTAGTGAAGTCAGAGTAGGTTACAAGGAAACTTTGATAGCATACTGTTGTGATTGCTGTCTTTATGAAGACATAGAATGGCTCTGTATAAGCTTGGCAAATTTTGCCATATACCCTGATTTTTTCATGTCAAAAGCTAAACACGCTGAAAGAATAGGTATGTTTGGGCAAATTATTGATATACGGAATTACAGTTCTTGGGTTCGTTTATGAAAAAAGCTACAAGGTAGTTAACATCTTATTGTCTGACTTCCTGCCAAACAGACTCTTGCTATCCAGTGCATGACTGTGATGAAAAAATATTGTTAGTAACTTAATATGGAATTTATCAAGGCACTTACCACATTATTAGAGCTACCAATCTCATGATAGCCTCATTTAGGCTATCAAAGAAGTCTTTTAATGCCTGACCTTGCTCCTTCATGTTTCCAATTACGAGGCCAAAGCTTATTGAGAAAACCACCAAGCCAAGGGCATTCACTCCATTTACAGAACCTGGAACAGGAACTATTTCCTCTTTCATTCGGGTGAGGGTTTCCATTGCTTCTGACATATTACTTGATATGGAAGCCACTGTGGATGTGTCATTGGATGAAATATCTACTTTAAACATTCTCTTTTCATAGTTAGTTTTGAACTGGTAAGACAAAAAGAAAAAAAAAGAAAGATAGGAATTCTGTGAATTATAGCAAACAAAGGTAAAAATCACACATTAAATTATTAACTACTCCTGTAGGACATTTGAATTCTTTGTGTAAAACTTGTTGGTAGAATGTTCTGTTATGAAAACCTAGCTTTCCTGAAAGCAACAAAAATCCATATTAACTTCAAGAGCTAAAGCTTCACCTTTAGCTTCCAGAACTTGCTTTCTCATAAACATGTCAAAATCAAAGATGCAGATTTGTCATGCTCATGAGTTTTGTGACAAAACTATTGATTCTTAGTTTGCATTTTTATAAATTGCTATTTTTCTCAACAACATTTTCCCAACTGTTAAATAAATAGGCCTTTTTTGGCTAGTTGAAATATTTTCATGTGGTCTGGAGTTTCCTTACTTTTTCATCTTTTTGAATTAGAAAAAAGTAGAATGAAAGTAACTGAAATATAACATACCTCTTTTTTCCTTTGCTATGGCAAAGCCATTAGTTTTCTCTGCTTTGCAGTAACAAATCACCACTTTTCTTAATTAAGAACAGGGTTCTACCTTAAATGGTTCCATTATGGAATGGGCAAATCTATTTCAAAATCTCAATATGCTCCTAAATATCTACTTTGAAAACCAGTCTTTCACCACCTAATACTTTTCCAAAGAGAAATGTGTATCCTGAATATTTCTCTCTGGGCTCAAAAAGCTCTGCAGTCCTGTCCTGATTAAATTCTTTTGAGCAAAGAATACTAAATATCACTAGTAAAATGTTTCTAATATATCTCAGGATGCTAAATACCATATTAAAGCAATGGGATGCTGGTGTCAAGGTTATTCAGCAACTTTGGATTTTTATTCCTTTGGGCCTGCCAACAAAAAAACCCCAAATATTAAGTCCAGGAGCTGTATTATTAGTAGTAATATTTGGAGACTGTTGCACACTCTGAAAGTATTTGAGTGAAATGGAGTACTTATGACTAAGATGGGAAACTTGAATATCAGCATCCAGCAACACTGACCTTATTTTCTGTCATTTTCCATACCTGAATAGTTTTGATGCACTCCTTCCACATATTTGCTGTATCCCCTGAAGGCTTTAAGTCTTTCAGAACTTCAAGTAAAACTTGCTTAGAGGAGGTTTATGGAAAATTTCTGAATAAGATGTAGCAGAACAAATCTCCATGGAGGTTAGATATTCTTGAGTTTTAAATGAAATTTGCTAAAAAGTTTTAAGACTTGGGCTGTGGTTAGAGTAGACAGCTGAGCTGTTCTAACAGTTGGCTGACACGGAAAAGCACAGTTCCACTTCCTCACCCCCTCCCATCCAACCTGTGATAATTTCTTCTCTGTGTCAGTTCTAGTTTGATCTCTCCATGAGCCAATCCTACTCTTTAAATTGGCAGAAAACTTATCAAGCAAAAAAGTGGCCATTTTTTGGTAAAGGCTATGGAGGTGAATCAGCTCACTGAGGAATCAGATGAATGCCAGAGAGGGCAAAACACTGAGACTGGGACTATACAGCCAGGGAAGGAGGGATGGGATCGCCTCTTTAAGTGACAAAGAGGTATTAGAGTGGAAATTATCTAGAAGTTATCACTGAAGGGATTTTATTTCAGTCATGACAGGAGTGTTAAAATACTAACTAACACTGTACATAAAACACTTTTTTTTAAATGTGTGTGGGTATGATAATTGTGTTATATGTATATTTTTATTACTGTTTTAAAGTAGAAAAAAAAAGTTAGGCAAAAAATCCTTAATGCAAATATCTGAAGGGTGTAATTATGCTGGACTTGTGGGCATGCAGATTAGACAAACATAAAAAAGCAAGCTGCTTAATGAGGACTGGAATTAAAGCCTAATTTCCTACCACATTTCCTATTCATTTCCTACTTTCCCTAGACACATCATAACTGACTTTTTGTCCTGATTCTCCTCCATTACCCTCAGGCCCTTCTCTCATTCTTACCTATTTGACTAGGTCAAAAGCAACACGATACGGCTATTAAACAGTGTTAGATGTGTGCTGCCTGGCTGAATGGCTGCTGCCTGTTGGAACAGGTTAAGAGCTAAGTCATAAACTGCTTTTCTTTCAGTGGCAGCACAATTTTGATTTCTCTGAGACTTGCCCCCCCCTCCCTCCTCCATCAAATTAGGTTGGAATTGGCCATTGGGCTCAAAAATTACAACAAAGGACTGAGAAAAAGTTGGGCAGCTACAGGGGAGAAAGCACAATCACATGAAGTTTCTTACCTTTAAAAACCCAGTTAGAAATCATTTTAGGTTATAATAAGCATATTCCTTCTTTTTTGTGCTGATTCTAGAATTCTGTCCCAGCAGGAGGATGCCTTTAATCCTTTATTAGTTAAGTCTCTTTAGGGATATAACATGGATTTTAGGACCTCACTTAGCAAAGTCTGTTTTCGTTTCAGCTATTAGACTGGTACACAGAGATGTAGATCTTATCTGTTGACTCATCCTGTTGGTCAGACTTAAGTATTCAGAAATGTTAGCTTTAGCCTAGGGAGAATAGTCTTTCTAGAACCCTTTCCAAAGCAGTGGAGAAGCAGTTTGTTTAGAGTGAGATTCAAAATGGCAATCTGAGCAACAGGAATCAGAGCAACTTTATTTGCTCCGAGACAGTCATTTGAGCTAGTCTTTCTTTCATTATTGCTAAATGAGGTTAAGGATAACTTTGTGGATGTGTCTGTCTTCTTATGCTCAAAGTTGTGTATCAAAAGTCATGAGAAGGTTCCTGGTGAAGCAAAAGAAATTAGGGAAAACCAAATACGGGAAATGCAAAGGAGATATCTACCAAGGAAAAAGTGTAGGTTGAGGTTTATTCTTGTTAGTGCTTTTTCAGATGACACTTAAGGCAAAATACAAGATTGCTTGACCACCACAAAAAAAATGTTCTGTGTGTGGAATGGTGAAAAAGCCAACTGTTTATAGGAAGTGACAGGATGAAAGAGCACCTTCAAGAGGATAGGAAATGTCAAAGGTTTTGAAATAGATGAGGTAATAGCAGAGTTGACTATTACTACTTTGCAGAGAAACTGGTGATAGAGAGAATTTTGTGAGCTTTTATGAGATCCCTACTTTCAGGCAGATCTCTACTGTATCTTGGTGGGAATCAGAGTTACCAGCTGTTCATTTAGCTCAAAATGACATTTTAATATCACACTGTGATTCTGCAGATCCTTGTTCTTTTGCAACATTCACTAATGGAAGAAATTAGACAAAGAAAAACTGCTCATATAACACATTGTAGGCTTAGGGGTCTCAGAAGAGCTGGTTATGTTTTACTAGAAGGTCACACACCTATACTGATAATCTGTGATGGACTAGACAACATCACTGAAGTCCTGTCATTTCTGAGGATGTTTGGTGCGTTTTGTCTCCAGGCAGAGGTATTTTTGCCTGGTAAGATTTTAGATGCAAAATACTCATAAAATTTTCCTTAAGTTCATGTATAGAAAAGAAATTAGGAACAAGGTAAATATTATTTGATACATATTAATACTAATAGCTTTCTATTAACAACCTTATCTGCAAGTAAAATATAAAAATAATGGCATTTCCGGACTTTGTTACAAGACATGGTGCTAATGAACAACTTTAAAAGGAATTTTAATTAAGTTATCTCATTATGAAATAGACAATATATTTACTTTCTTGCATAATATAATGAACTAGTTGTTTACACTTTTATTATTCTTTTGTTTTCATTAGTAGTACAAGATACCCACAGCCATTTGACTTCAATATATTGCATGACTTTTTAAGAAGCAGCGTTATACCATGGCAGTAGCACATTTCAGTGGTTAACTTGCAGACAAGGTAATTGCATGGGTAACAGCTCTGAAAACTCATGATTTACTGTCAGTACTCTGAGATAGTATTATTAGCAATGTCTGTGCTAAGTCACTATGGTGATATAATTTTTAGTGAATGATGATTTTAAAAGCAACATGTTTGCTTAAATGCAAGCCTAAAAAAATGAAAATAAATGAAAATAAGGCAGTGATATCCCATCTTCCTGATTCATTTTTTCTTTCCTTTCCATATGGACATGTGTGAAAGCATTCTAAATTGTCTGCAGAAGAGTTGATTACACAGGTTAAAATATATCTTAACTAGCCAAAACTATCACAAAGAATAGACAGCATATATTGGTTAGTATTCATGTCTGGATGTGTGATTAACACTTCCAATCCCCTTGATAAGAACGAGTTCAGGAAAGAATATTAATTAAAAATAGCTCAGAAGAAATGCAGTTATCAGATGCACCTTTCTAGTTCTTTAAGCTTCGGCTGGCATCAAATTCCACCTATTCACAACAGAATGACCCTCCCCAAATTGTTACACTGATTCTGCTTCTCTTGATGTCCCAAGATCACTTGTCTTTCTTTTGGCTTTTGATATATCCCCAGAGCACAGCAGAAAGAACAAGCAGTTAAAAAGCAGTATCTGCCTAACAAGCAGGCTGCTTACAACTGCTTAGCCCCATGATACATAGCATCTTTGAATTTAGCAAAGAAAGAGAAATGAAGAGATAATGGTTAGAGTTGAAAGATAAATCCAAAGATTTATTTAGATATCCCCAAATTGTGGGTGAATATAGGAGTATAGAGAAGATTTTGAACAAAGTAATCTAGTTTTAGGTAAGTGTGGGATATTCATCAGCAGTCAGTCTTTTCAGATTCTCCTGTTACTGATAAAAATCACAAAAGCCCCCAAATTATCAGTGCATAGTGAAGGTGGCAACATATGTCATATGGAAATAACCAGCACCAGAAAGTATGCTGTTTGGATTAACAATCTGCTGTTTCCAGTGATCCCTATCTGCCACTGATTTAATTGGAGGAGGTCCTGATAGAGACAGGGTGCCAACAGGACTTTGGTCTTTCACAGGGAGAGAGAGAGTAGCTAGTGGAGAACAGAGTGAAGCTAAAGCCCAACATTTTCCAGATTATTCTTCTTAACTTGATCTGCTAGGCAAGGGTGGCTCTTTGTTCCCTTAGACTTTCCTGGGGCATGGGGCTGAATGCCACCAGCTAGGCCTGAAATGTTTTTTCTGATTCTCAGCTGAAAGGTTTGAATGTAAGGATTTCCTTAGCTTTCCCATGGTAGCGGGGGAACTACAGGGGTGGCTTCTGTGAGAAGATGCCAGAAGCTTCCCCCATGTCCGACAGAGCCAATGCCAGCTGGCTCCAAGACAGACCTGCTGCTGACCAAAGCTGAGCCAATCAGCGACGGTGGTAGTGCCTCTGTGATAACATATTTAAGAAAGGGTAAAAACTGCTGCACAACAGCAGCTGGAAGAGAGGAGTGAGAATATGTGAGAGAAACAACTCTGCAGACACCAAAGTCAGTGAAGAAGGAAGGGGAGAAGGTGCTCCAGGCACCGGAGCAGAGATTCCCCTGCAGCCCATGGTGAAGACAATGGTGAGGCAGGCTGTCCCCCTGCAGCCCATGGAGGTCCATGGTGGAGCAGATGTCCACCCTGCAGCCCATGGAGGACCCCACGCCAGAGCAGGTGGATGTGCCTCGAAGGAAGCTGTGACCCCATGGAGAGCTGGTGCTGGAGAGGTTTTCTGGCAGGACCTGTGGCCCCATGGGGGACCCACGCTGGAGCAGTCCGTTCCTGAAGGACTGCACCCCGTGGAAAGGACCCACACTGGAGCAGTTCGTAAAGGACTGCACCCCGTGGGAAGGGCCCACGTTGGAGAAGTTCGTGAAGGACTGTCTCCCATGGGTGGGACCCCACGCTGGAGAAAGGGAAGAGTGTGAGGAGGAAGGAGCGGCAGAGACAACGTGTGATGAACTGAACGCAACCCCCATTCCCCGTCCCCCTGCGTCATTCACGAGGGGAGGAGGTAGAGAATTCAGGAGTGAAGTTGAGCCCGGGAAGAAGGGAGGGGTGGGGGGAAGGTGTTTTAAGATTTGGTTTTATTTCTCATTTCCCTACTCTGTTGTTAATTGGCAATAACTTAAATTAATTTCCCCAAGTCGAGTCTGTTTTGCCCGTGATGGTAGTAATTGGTGAGTGATCTCTCTGTCCTTATCTCGACTCACGAGCCTTTTGTCAGAGTGCACCTGATGAAAGTGATAGAGCGGCTTGGTGGGCACCTGGCAGCTAGCCAAGGTCAACCCACCACACTTTCTCTCCTACAGGGGCTCCTCCTGGCTTCTGGGATCTACAATGGTGGAGGGCTGTTTTGGAGGGGAAGGGGCATTTTGTTCCACCATTCTTCCTGTTTCTGGGGAAGAAAATGTGCAAAGAAGGAGAAGAAGAAGCAAGAGGAGGCAGCTTTGTTTGCCTCACAGACTTGCTGAGAAAGAAGAACAGGAAAGGGAATCCAAAGGACCAGAAGACTAAATGAGAAGCAGAAGAAAATTTAGGAAAAAACCTTCCTAAATGAGTCCTAAGGTCCCAGTCTTCCTTCCTGGCTCTTCTTCTCCCAACAGCAATCTTATAAAAGCTTTCCCAACACCATCTAGAAGCCCTCCCCACCTTGGTTACCCCTCTCCACACAGCACTTCCATTTCATTTTGCAGGAGAGCAATTCCACATCCAGAAAACTAATTTTACTTCACTAAAATGAATTATGCGAGGGAAAGTACAATTTTCCACATCTTAGTGTTATAAAATTTGAATAATAGTTGATCTTTTGAGGTTAAAAACTTTGAAATGATAGTTGGTCCTGTGTGTTAGTGGAGCTGCTTTGGGAGGTGCTTGCTATTGATGGAGGAATAACAGGTTCAAAATTTGCTGTGAGTCCTAACACAGTCACTAGAGGAACTGTCTGCTGGCCATGGTGAGAAAGAAAGAAAAACCTTCCAGTGGGTTCCAGCGCAGATCTCTGTCAGGAAAGAAACCTGCCTAAGGATGCTATAAGACAGAATGTGAGCACCTAATACATCAAAAGATGTGATTTGAATGTGGAGTGTATATGCCAGTGATGGTTTCCAGGTGTGCAAAACTCTGGATCAGTATTACGCCTTTGAGTTTGGACTACTATGAGTAGTAGTGTGTTTTGTGTTTGGGCCAGCAAACACGGTGTTACAGAATCAGATTAGTGCCAGATGGATCATCCTTCTTCATAAATCTTTTGAGAAACATATGAAAAACCTGATGTAAACTTTTGAAAAGAAAGTTATGGAGTCAGATGTACAAAGTCATCTGGATACCTATGAATCTTACACATACTTGTTTCTCCTGTAAAATGTTTTTAGTGTAACAAATCTGGTTCAACAAAATAACTTACGCCTAAAAATCTAGGTTTTGGTACCTGATTCAAAAGGTAATAGTATCAGTATGACAGATTTAAAATCCTGGTGCTTCAGTAAGCATATCTGCTGATGAAAGTCAGAAAAAACTTTCATTAAACATTTCCTGGTTTTTGAACCATTTTTAGGAGATCCTAATTAAGAACATAGATTTAGGACTGCTAGTCACTGAGTTGAGTTTCCTGATGCTGTAGGATACTTTACTGAATGAATTTTTCAAGCTGTATCTTAAAACTGATGAGGTAGTTTGTTCCCACGACTCCTAATTGAAGATTTTTCCAGGACCTCATCTTTTAGGTAATGAAAGTTAAAAACCTTACTAATTCCCACTTTAAATTCAGTCATAGTGATTTCCATTTCTTCTTGTATAAACATTTTTCTTTATCTTATACAGCTCTGTTCCCACTTTAGTTTTTGTATCTGAATAGTTTTTAAAGCAAGCTTCTTTTTGCTTTATACACTGTGTTCTTTTGAACAGCAACTCCTCTCTCCATTGTGCTTATTTTACATTAATCTTCCTTGAACGTAATGACCAGAATATACCCAGTATTCCAGACAGTCACATTCCTCTTGTTTTATTTCCTCTCTTGGAGTTATGTCACCTAATATATCCTAGAGCTGAATTAGAGGGGGTTTAATTTTTTTTCTTTCTCATGATGACTTCCCATCTCAAAGCAGAAATTACAGTTAATTTCTAAATGTTTATTACACATGTGATGAAGAGCTACCAGGAGATAACCGAACATGCCAATGTCTGCAAGAGCCAATTCACTTTGTTCTTGTGACTTTATAGTGTTACAGTGTGCCAGGGACATACTACCTTCTTTGGTGTTTGTTAGATATCTCGATACAAAGTACTTTGACTTTCTTGTCATATGTAAATTTCATTGTGTGCATCCTGTGGCAATGTCATTCATAAAAATATCAATTGAGATACGCCCAGTCCTTCAGCAACTTCCATTGCTATCTCCACAAATTTTAAAATTCTCACAGTAATCTTATCCCCTGCTCAACTATTTCACTTCCCTCATATTAAAAACTGTTTTACAGAAGTCTAAAGAGATTAGATCCATTGCACTTCTGTGACACCAAAAAAAAAAAAAAAGTAGAAAATGCGCAATCTTGTGGAAGAAAGATGGAAGGTTATTTTGGTACAATCTGTTTCAGATACCCGTGTTATTCTTTATCTTTTTTTTCATGCGTTTTTTATTTTCATTTATTACCAAGTCTTTACTCTTTCCTTCAAGGTACTTGTATCCTTCAGTACAACCAAGATCAGGCTAATGGGTTATTAACTGCTTAAATCAATTCCAAAATCTTTTTGAAATTGCAATTTGAAAGGCACTATGATTGCTTTCACCAGTTATAGATAATAACTTCCCAACTTGACAGATTTATTAAAAATACTTGCTGCTAGATCTGTAATTTTATGCCCTAATTCTTTCATGATTTTGAAATAAAAATGATGTCATTCCCTGACTTTATTACATTAAATTCTTTGAATTTTGTTTCTGGTTTAGATAGATACAGACTTTTGTATTTCCATAATGCTCTTCTGCATCACTGTCCTTACTGAAAACAGAGGCATAGCATTTGTTGGTTTTGCACCTGGGAATAGTTTATCTTTAATCTTGACCAAATCTTTAATCTAGAAAGTCACCACTTTTTGTTGGTCTCTGTTTATGTAACTAAAGAAAATGTTACTGTTTCTTTTCAATTCTTCTGCAAGATGTAACTCAGCTGGACTTTGGAAAGTTTCTCCTTTATCCTCTTGTTTCTTGACCTCCACATTCCAGCTTTTTTTAATTGCTACAGCAATAACTGGTAAATAATATCAGTTCAAGATTGTCTGTGGGGTCAATATGAAGCAATTAGATTATGGCAATATACATTATAGGTTTCACTGAAACTATAATGTTCTCTTTTTAAAGGAGGAATGTAACTAGTAACTATTATTTTCTCGGTAGAACAGTTAAGGTTAAGACCAGGCTAATGATAGAGGAATTTGGAAAGCAACATAGAAAGAACATTCCTGTGCACTCCTACCATAGGTGACAAGGAAGTCCCCTAGTTTGATTTTGTTATTGATGTCCAAAAAATTGTTGCCTCAGTTTCTAACCTATGCTCATTTCCCACATCACATTCTTGAACATCTTCCAATCTTTGTACAGATGGTACATATCTCAGTATCTCCCAATTTAACATAACACTGTTTTTGAAAAGTAAATTCTGTATTGACTTTAGTGATGTTTGCTGTAGACTTAAGAATTTGACATTTTTAAAAAACTTATTTTTTTATTTGTGTCCTGGTTCCGGCTGGGACAGAGTTAACTTTCTTCCCAGTAGCTTGGGGGGTGTGCTGTGTTTTGGGTTTAGTGTGAAAGGAGCGTTGATGGCCCATTGATGCTTTGGCTGTTGCTGGGTGATGCTTGCACCGGGAGTGGGGAGCACAGCCGGGGTGGTGGACCCAGCTGGCCAATGGGGTAATCTACACCATGTGACATCAGCTCAGTATAAAAACCAGGTGTGTGGGAGGGCTCGCCCCACCCCCACCCCCCGTTCATGACACGCGGTGGACCGTCGGTGAGCAGTTGCATTGTGCATTGCCTGCTTTGTGTATTCTGTTACTGTTGTTGTTCTCATTGTTATTGTTCTACTTCGTTTTATTTCAATTATTAAACTGTTTTTATCTCAACCCGGGAGCTTTCCTACTTGTGCCCTCCCGATTCTCTCCCCCATCCCACCAGAAGTGGGGGGTGATCGAGCGGCTGCGTGGGGTTTATTTTTGCTGGCTGGGGTTAAACCACGACAGTCCTTTTTGGCGCCCAACGTGGGACAGTGAAGGGTTGAGATAACAACAGATTAACTAGAGCATCTTAAGGAATTTATATCTGTTAACATATTAATTTATTCTGCACCATGCTCCTGTTTTTGCTGTACCTGTTAAAGATTGGAGTTGGGTTTTGTAATCTGCTGTGCTCTGCAGTGATTAGTGATGTTTTGCCTGGGAGATTTGTTACTAAAACGCTGACATTGGGGGTTATTTGGTATTTGGGATTCGTAATGAAGCCATTACTGTATTTCGGGTACCACCTCATGGAGACCATTAGCAATTATACCTTTTCCTCCGAGAGATTTTTTATGGAGGAAATAGAGAATGGCACCCTCGCTACCTTCCTCTATGATGTCATCTCCTTTGTTAAAATAACTTACCAGTACCTTGAACATCCCTGGGTAGTTAAGATACATCTATTGGTACTCCTTGGGAATATTGTTGTGGTTTTGTCCAAGGTTAGTAAGCAATTCAAGAATGTCATCCAGAGATCTGCCCCAAGGCTGGATAGTTATGAGTGGCAGGGCGAGTGGGATAGCATCGGCAAATGCCTAGGACGATGGGCACCCCCAGTGTTCTGGAACTTTACCCCTGAACAAGTGCAGAACCCTGAAAAATTAGTAGAATATTTGGAAAAAGTATGCTATCACCCTGGCCATTCTAGGGAGACGCAAATCACTGCAATGTGCTGGGGCCTGGCCCACACCTACCGAGCCCTGTTAAACACCACTCAGAACCCCCAAGGGGAAGGAAACATCTCTGCAGCTGATGACAAAGCAAAAGGCCCTGCGGCTACCCCACCCCCCACAGCAAGCACAGCGGCTCCCTCACCCCCCAGGGCAGGCACGGCAGCTACTCCGCCCCCTGCGACAGAGAACCAACCCGTGCCGATATCAGTCGCCCCTATACAAAAAAGAAAATGCGCAAGAAAATCAGCTCGTTTAGTAAGGGATGAAGATGAACCAGGGCCATCAGAGAACAGGAGGAGGAGGAGGCAGAACCCGTAAATGAGATGGTAACCACCCGATCCCTATCCCTGGGTGAGCTGCGAGATATGTGAAAAGACGTCAGCCGTCGTCCAGGCGAGCACATCGTCACCTGGCTGCTCCGATGCTGGGATAACGGGGCCAGTAGCCTGGAATTAGAGGGTAGGGTAGCCAAGCAGCTGGGATCCCTTTCTAGGGAAGGGGGCATTGACAAAGCAATTGGACAAGGGGCACAAATCCTCAGTCTCTGGAGGCGACTGCTGTCAGGTGTGAAGGAAAGGTATCCCTTCAAGGAAGATGTTATATGCCACCCAGGCAAGTGGACCACCATGGAGAGAGGTATCCAGTACCTGAGGGAATTAGCCGTGCTGGAGGTGGTTTATGATGACCTGGACAACAAGCAGTTATCCAAAGACCCAGATGAAGTCAAATGCACCATGTGGCGGAAGTTTGTACGGAGCGCACCAGTGTCGCATGCAAAATCATTGGCAATAATGACCTGGAGAGATGGAGAGGAACAAACAGTGGATGAACTGGCTGGCCAACTCCAGCAATATGAAGAAAGTCTCTCTTCCTCCCTACGGGCCTGTGTCTCTGCTGTGGAGAAACTGTCTCAGGAGGTCCAGCAACTCAAAGAGGATATGTCCTGCTCCCCACCTGCACAGGCCACGGTCTCAGCCATCAGGAGCAAGCGTCCCTCTGCTCAAGAGAGGAGACATCGTGGGTACACACCCCGGGGCACCCTGTGGTTTTACCTGTGTGACCACGGAGAGGACATGAGGAAGTGGGATGGAAAACCTACCTCAGTCCTACAGGCACGGGTACATAAGTTGCAAGGAAAAATAACCACACAAGGGGGTCCTTCCCAGGAAAACTGCTGCTCCAGTCTCCAGTGAGCAGTTTCCCAGACAGAGTAGAAGGGCTGATTCCACTTCCAACCTTAATAAAGGGACTTCTGATTCATACTTACAAGAAGTGGGTAGCGAATACAATGACCAGGACTAGAGGGGCCCTGCCTCCAGCCAGGTGGAGGAAAGGGACAACCGGGTTTACTGGACTGTGTGGATTCGATGGCCTGGCACATCAGACCCACAGGAGTATAAAGCTCTAGTAGACACTGGTGCACAGTGTACCCTGATGCCGTCAAGCTATGAAGGGGCAGAACCCATCTGTATTTCTGGAGTGACAGGGGGATCCCAAGAGTTAACTGTATTGGAGGCCAAAGTGAGCCTAACCGGGAATGAGTGGCAGAAGCACCCCATTGTGACTGGCCCAGAGGCTCCGTGCATCCTTGGCATAGACTACCTCAGGAGAGGGTATTTTAAGGACCCAAAAGTGTACCGGTGGGCTTTTGGTATAGCTGCCCGGGAGAAGGAGGAAATTAAACAGCTGTCCACCTTGCCCGGTCTCTCGGAGGATCCTTCTGTTGTGGGGTTCTTGAAGGTCCAAGCACAACAAGTACCAATCGCTACCACAGCAGTGCACCGGCGGCAATATCGCACCAACTGAGACTCCCTGATCCCCATCCATGAGCTGATTCGTTGACTGGAGAGCCAAGGAGTGATCAGCAAGACTCGCTCACCCTTTAACAGTCCCATATGGCCAGTGTGAAAGTCTAATGGAGAGTGGGGACTAACAGTAGACTATCGTGGCCTGAATAAAGTCATGCCACCACTGAGTGCTGCCATGCCGGACATGCTAGAACTCCAATACGAACTGGACTCAAAGGCAGCCAAGTGGTATGCCACAATGGATATCGCTAATGCATCCTTCCCAATCCCTTTGGCAGCAGAGTGCAGGACACAGTTTGCTTTCACTTGGAGGGGCGTCCAGTACACCTGGAATCGACTGTCCCAGGGGTGAAAACACAGCCCTACCATTTGCCATGGACTGATCCACACCGCACTGGAACAGGATGAGGCTCCCGAACACCTGCAATACATTGATGACATCATCGTATGGGGCAACACAGCAGAAGTAGTTTATGAGAAAGGGGAGAGAATAGTCCGAATCCTTCTGAAGGCCGGTTTTGCCATAAAACAAAGTAAGGTCAAGGGACCTGCACAGGAGATCCAGGTTATAGGAATAAAATGGCAGGATGGACGTCGTCAGATCCCAATGGATGTGATCAACAAAATAACAGCCATGTCCCCACCAGCTAGCAAAAAGGAAACACAAGCTTTCTTAGGCGTTGTGGGCTTTTGGAGAATGCATATTCCAGATTACAGCCTGATTGTAAGCCTCCTCTATCATGTGACCAGGAAGAAGAACGACTTCAAATGGGGCCCTGAGCAACGACAAGCCTTTGACCAAATTAAACGGGAGATAGTTCATGCAGTAGCCCTTGGGCCAGTCCGGGCAGGTCAAGATGTGAAGAATGTGCTCTACACCGCAGCCGGGGAGAATGGCCCTACCTGGAGCCTCTGGCAGAAAGCACCAGGGGAGACTCGAGGTCGACCCTTAGGGTTCTGGAGTCGGGGATACAGAGGATCCGAGGCCCACTACACTCCAACTGAGAAAGAGATATTGGCAGCATATGAAGGGGTTCGAGCTGCTTCGCAAGTGGTTGGTACTGAAGCACAGCTCCTCCTGGCACCCCAACTGCCGGTGCTGGGCTGGATGTTCAAAGGGAGGGTCCCCTCTACACATGATGCAACCGATGCTACGTGGAGTAAGTGGGTCGCACCGATCACACAACGGGCCCGAATAGGAAACCCCAGTCGCCCTGGAATCTGGGAAGTGATCACGAACTGGCCAGAAGGCAAAGATTTTGGAATATCCCCAGAGGAGGAGGTGACGTGTGCTGAAGAGGCCCCACTGTATAATAAACTACCAGAAAATGAGAAGCAATATGCCCTGTTCACTGATGGGTCCTGTCGCCTTGTGGGAAAGCATCGGAGGTGGAAAGCTGCTGTATGGAGTCCTATACGCCAAGTTGCAGAAACTGCTGAAGGAGAAGGTGAATCGAGTCAGTTTGCAGAGGTGAAAGCCATCCAGCTGGCCTTGGACATTGCTGAATGAGAAAAATGGCCAGTACTCTATCTCTATACTGACTCATGGATGGTGGCAAATGCCCTGTGGGGGTGGTTGCAGCAGTGGAAGCAGAACAACTGGCAGCGCAGAGGGAAACCCATCTGGGCTGCCGCATTGTGGCAAGGTATTGCTGCCTGGGTAGAGAACCTGGTTGTAAAAGCACGTCATGTAGATGCTCACGTACCCAAGAGTCAGCCCACTGAAGAACAGCAAAACAACCAGCAGGTGGACCAGGCTGCTAAGATTGAAGTAGCTCAGGTAGATCTGGACTGGCAACATAAAAGTGAATTATTTGTAGCTCGGTGGGCCCATGACACCTCAGGCCACCAAGGAAGAGATGCAACATATAGATGGGCTTGTGATCGAGGGGTGGACTTGACCATGGACACTATTGCACAAGTTATCCATGAATGTGAAACATGCGCTGCCTTCAAGCAAGCCAAGCGAGTAAAGCCTCTTTGGTATGGAGGATGATGGTTGAAATATAAATATGGGGAGGCCTGGCAGATTGATTATATCACACTCCCACAAACCCGACAGGGCAAGCGCTATGTGCTCAACATGGTGGAAGCAACCACCGGATGGCTGGAAACATACCCTGTGCCTCATGCCACTGCCCAGAACACCATCCTGGGCCTTGAAAAGCAAGTCCTATGGCGACATGGCACCCCAGAAAGAATTGAGTCAAACAATGGGACTCATTTCTGAAACACCCTCCTAGACACCTGGGCCAAAGAGCATGGCATTGAGTGGGTCTATCACATCCCCTACCATGCACCAGCCTCCAGGAAAATTGAACGATACAACGGGCTGTTGAAGACTACACTGAGGGCAATGGGTGGTGGGACATTCAAGCATTGGGACACACATTTAGCAAAGGCCATCTGGTTAGTCAATACTAGGGGATCTGTTAATCGAGCTGGCCCTGCCCAATCAAAACCCTTACGTACTGTAGAGGGGGATAAAGTCCCTGTCGTGCACATAAGAAATATGCTGGGGAAGACAGTCTGGGTTACTCCTGCCTCTGGCAAGGGAAAACCCATCCGTGGGATTGCTTTTGCTCAAGGACCTGGGTGCACTTGGTGGGTGATGCGAAAGGATGGGGAAGTCCGGTGTGTACCTCGAAGTGATTTGATTTGGGGTGAAAATAGCCAATGAACTGAATTGTATGATGTTAGTTATTACATGGTACTGTATGTCATCACTTCTATGGTTACCATATGCCATATTAACAGTATTACAGTAAGAATCACCCAGATTAATGTAGGATGAACTCCGATGAAACTGAGCAAAGTGCAACGATGATAGAACCAGATGAGCGCCCAGAACTGGCCTCCGCATGCAACAGTCCAACACCACACACCATCTCTCCTGCCCTGAAAGACTGTTATGACATATGGAACCCAAAGTCATGTACTAAATGAACTCAACGGACATTTTAGAGGGATGGCCCAGGGACTAAGGGAATGATATCCCTGTGTGTGTATATATCAAAAGGCAGGAAAAGTAGTGGTGACTAATTGGAATGTATGGGAAAATGTAAGACCTGGGCATGATGTAGATGGTATAGAATAAGGGGTGGATATTGTCCTGGTTGCAGCTGGGACAGGGTTAACTTTCTTCCCATTAGCTTGGGGGGTGTGCTGTGTTTTGGGTTCGGTGTGAAAGGAGCGTTGATGTCCCATTGATGCTTTGGCTGTTGCTGGGTGATGCTTGCACCGGGAGTGGGGAGCACAGCCGGGGTGGTGGACCCAGCTGGCCAATGGGGTATTCTATACCATGTGACATCAGCTCAGTATAAAAACCAGGTGTGGGGGGGGGCTCGTCCCCTCCCCGTTCGTGACACGCAGTCGGTGAGCAGTTGCATTGCACATTGCCTGCTTTGTGTATTCTGTTGTTGTTGTTCTCATTGTTCTACTGTTTTATTTCAATTATTAAACTGTTTTTATCTCAACCCGGGAGCTTTCCTACTTGTGCCCTCCCGATTCTCTCCCCCATCCCACCGGAGTGGGAGTGGTGATCGAGTGGCTGCATGGGGTTTATTTTTGCTGGCTGGGGTTAAACCACGACAATTTGCTGTGCCAGGTGTGTTTTCTTCACTTCTCATAGCAAATACTGAAACGATATGATTGAAAACAAAGCACAGATTTTGTTGGGGTTTTTTTTGTGACAGCTGGCAGGATACGCAAGATTTGTTTCTGCTGTAAGTACAAGTATATTTCTAAAGAAAATACTATTACATTTCAATTTCTTACTTTGTTATGTGTTTGAGTTGGAAATAACAAAACATTTTTACCTGTTTAAAGCAAGCTTCCACCAGATTTGGAGGGAACATATTTCTGTGAAAAAGAAAGAAAATAACATGAGAAGTAATAAGACTCTAGTAAAACCTTAAGTAGTGTCACAGCTAATAAAAGAATTGACCAGCTAATTTTCAAAGGAATCCTAACACAAATATGTAATTGTGTATGCAATGTGTAGAGCTTTGCATATAGCATTGGCCTGGTTAGCTTTATCAGGATAGATCCTGTCTATTGCAATCTCTGTATCCAATATTGTATAGCAGGTCTGGTTATGGAGCAGAATATTAGCTAAATTACCAAATGAACAAAGCTCTGTGGGTCAGTGTTGACTTTTAATTTTGTATTTATTAATGCTGTCTGAATCCAGATGAATAAAGAAGTTATTAATATTTAATGCATTTCTACTTCTCAAACTATTTTTGCAGTCACGTAGCCTAGTACATCATGACATTTATCACTCGATTTAGAGTCTCGTTGTGATTAAGAAATAAATATTTCTGAAGTTTGAGTATTCTTTAATAATAACACATACACATATAATTATATATTTGTGTGTATATTTGTTACATATGGGGATTTGCTTGTTTGCTTTCCAGAATGGTGACATTTCTGACGGAATTAGAAGCACCCTAAGTGAATAAATCTTGAGGAATCTGAGTGCAAACCTCTTCATGGGTCTTTCTGAAGTCCCCCTTCCTGGCAGCATGATTCTCGGAGGCGTTTCTCCATGTTTCTGGCTTCTCCAAATGGGTTAGTGGAACACAAAATTTTGGTGGCTTTACCTGTGGAAAAGCTCCCGAGTTCAAAACCTCAGCTTCCCTACTCCCTGGAATACATCTGTGACATATAAGCTCTATAAAAGAGGCACTGCAGAGTCTCTGAGCAAGGAGAAAACAAACTTTTATATTTGTGCCCCTCTATTTCAAGCATTTTACTTGCCTGTTCCTGGAATTTATTTCCCATCCATACAATTTAACAAGGTTGAGTAGATGCATCCAGACTAGCAGCTACAATTCAAAATTAAGATTAATAGCTAAATCAGGGATTCAAGTGAAGTGATAAAACAGTTGGAAGTAAGGGAAAGCAGAGGAATTTGGTAATAAGGATTGTGCTATGGAAGGAGGGGAAAAGACCCATGCAGATAGCAGAACAGAAGTCTTTCTTTTGTGCGTGAAAGAAAGAATCTTTCTTTGAATATTAAAAGCAGTTTCTTCCCTTGCAACAGCCTGATTTGAAAATAAATCCATGTATTCTTTTGTATCATTGTAGGAGTTAGAGATATTGGTAAGAAATTTGGCTAATTTAGGCAGTCACTGTCTAAAATTCTCTACTATCCTTCCCGTGTGAATCTAAATATTACTGTCATCGTTATTGGTACAGAAAATGTGCAATATCATAGCCATACCTGATTAAATCAAGAAAGGCATCTGCTGCTGTCACTTGCACAACTTTGCCTTCTCTGTGCATATTTTCTTTAGTACCTTTCCCAGGGTGGATGATGACCACAATGATTATACCAATCAGTACAGCAATGATCGTAGTACTCATGTAGTAGACTACTGCTCGGACTCCCATCTTCCCTGATGCTTTACTATCCAGGGCAGCAATTCCTAGTAAATTTAAGCACAAGGACATTCACCTCATACAGTTGTGAGTAAAGACTATAAACTCAGCATTATGAAAATGGTTTTGTGGGAAGAGTTTTGATGATCAGTACATTTAAAGCTACCCAAGGTAAGTTGGCCCTCTTTTGCAGCTTGTACTGCCACTGTCTTCCTATCCCACCCCTAATGCTTGTTATTACATAATTTTCTATTACAAGAGTTACAGCTTTCTGTGCTTTGTTAACACTTGTTAAAAGCAAAGATTATTGGTCTGATGCAGTGTGGCATTCCATATATTCCAGTGAGCCAATTCATGTTTTTTGATTAGCATAGTTACCATAGTCTGAAAAATGTACCTTAAAATGTGCTGCACCGAATTTATAATGGTAAGAAAGAAAACAGAGTACTCTCAAGTAATGTTGATAATGTTTGCTACAATTAATGTGTACGAAGAGTTTTCTTCAATCCCTAATGGAATGACCTGAGTTTACCTCTGTCCCAAGCCATGGGAGTTTAAAATAGATTAAATGCTGTTAGCTTGTGGCCTGGTTTCTGCTGGGATGGAGTTGATTTTCTTCCTATTAACTGGTATAGTGCTGTGTTTTGGATGTAGTATGAGAATAATGTTGATGACACACTGATGTTTTGGTTGTTGCTAAGTAGTGTTTACTCTAGTCAAGGACTTTTCATCTTCCCATGCCCTGCTGGGTGCACAGGGGGCTGGGAGGGAGCGTGGCCGGGACGGCTGGCCCAGCTGGCCAAGAGGGTATCCCATACCATATGACGTCATGCTCAGCATATAAAGCTGAGGGAAGAAGAAGGAAGTGGGGGACATTCGGAGTGATGGCGTTTGTCTTCCCAAGTAACCGTTACGCATGATGGAGCCCTGCTTTCCTGGAGGTGGCTGAATACCTGCCTGCCGATGGGAAGTAGTGAATGAATTCTTTGTTTTGCTTTGCTTGTGCATGCGGCTTTTGCTTTCCCTATTAAACTGTCTTTATCTCAACCCAAGAGTTTTCTCACTTTTACCCTTCCGATTCTCTCCCCCATCCCACTGTGGGGGGAGAGAGCGAGCGGCTGTGTGGTGCTCAGTTGCCGGCTGGGGTTAAACCATGACAGCTTGTTTCAGAAAATCCTTACTATTGTATGAATAAGCATTTAGAGTCTTCTATAAGCTTTGCAAAACTTGCGACATTACTCCTAATTCTTGACTCGTCTTAATGCATCTGATCTAATATGAATACTAGGGTGCTCAGTATGGCATCTGCTAAAGTATTTGTTCATGAGATTGCACCAACAGGGCTGCACTGTGTTTTTTAAATGAAGGTGCAGTTCTGCCAGGGAAAGAGCTCTGAATTTCTGAGGAGTGTCTCATGAGGACTGTCAGAAATGGAAATGCTCTTTCTCTTTCCAAACAGGTGCAGTTAGTGTTCCTCTCCTTAAAATGCCTCTTTGCTCCTTCTCCCTAAAATTTCAAGTAGTCAATAACTTCCCCATACTTCATCTGGAGGGCTACACCATCTGTCTCAAAACAGTGCTGGTGTTTCTTGTTGGAATCATGCTTTCAAAGTGCAGAATGAAGAAAGAAGTCGGGAAAAGATCTCTTTGCTTTATTATCTCCTCCTATGTACCTCTATATGGCACTGTCTAATCCAAACTTTTGTGGACTGCCCACATATTTATCTAGATGCCATCTTTGAACATATAGAAGTTAATGAAAGTTGCCTACCTTCCACTCTGGGTACTTATCTCAGAGGAGAAAGCATTTAAAATAAGGCAAAAGGACTCTGTGAATATAAATAATATGGAAACATAAAACTAGAATCATGGCCTGGCAAAATGAAATATTTTCTCAAAATGCTTATCATTGTAGATATATCATACTTGTGTCTGTCTTCTAAAGGAGGTAATATGTGCTACTGGAGTTACAGTGTGTCGTGGTTTAACCTGGCAGGCAGCCAAATACCACGCAGCCGCTCACTCACTCCCCCCCCGCCCCCCAGTGGGACGGGGAGAGAATCGGAAGGGTAAGAGTGAGAAAAACTCATGGGTTGAGATAAAGACAGTTTAATAGAACAGAAAAGGGAGAATAATGATAATAAATAATGATAGAATATACAAAATGAGTGATGCACAATGCAATTGCTCACCACCCGCGCTGACCGATAACCAAGTAGCGATTGGTACTTCCTGGACCACGCCTACCGTGAGCATGACGTCACATGGTATGGAATACCCCATTGGCCAGCTGGGCTGGCTGTCCTGATTATGTTCCCTCCCATCTTGTGTACCTAGCTCAGTCAGTAGGCACGGGAGCTGTCCTTGGACTAGGAGGGCACTTCGCAACAACTGAAAACATCAGTGTGTTATCAACATTCTCCTCATACTAAATCCAAAACACAGCACTAGGAAGAAATTTAACCCTATCCCAGCTGAAACTAGGACAGTATCCACCCCTTATTCCATACCATTTACGTTATGCTTAGGTCTCACATTTTTCGATACCTTTCAATTAATCACCACTATCTTTTATATATATATATACATATATAATACATATACATATATACATATAATACATATACATACATATATATACATAAATATATATAAATGTCCATTGAGTTCTTTTAGTCCACAACTTTGGGCTCCGTCTGTCATAACAGTCTTTCAGGGCCAGAAGGATGGTGTGTGGTGTTGGGCTGTTGCATCCTGAAGCCAGTTCTCATTTCGGTACTGCTGCACTCGTCCAGTTCTATCATCGTTGCACTTTACTCGGTTTCATCGGAGTTAGTTCATTCTTCATTAAACTGGGTGATTTTCACTGCTATACCATTGATAGCAACCATAGAAATAATGATATACAATATCATATAACAATTGACATCATAAAATTCAGTTCATTGGCTATTTTCACCCAAAATCAAATCCCCTTGAGGTACACACCGGACTTCCCCATCCTTTCGCATCACCCACCAAGTGCACCCAGGTCCTTGAGCAAAAGCAATCCCACGGATGGGTTTTCCCTTGCCAGAGGCAGGAGTAACCCAGACTGTCTTCCCCAGCATATTCCTTATGTGCACGACAGGGACTTTATCTCCATCTACAGTACGTAAGGGTTTTGATTGGGCAGGGCCAGCTCGATTAACAGACCCCCTAGTGTTGACTAACCAGGTGGCTTTTGCTAAATGTGTATCCCAATGCTTGAATGTCCCACCACCCATTGCCCTCAGTGTTGTCTTTAGCAGCCCGTTGTATCGTTCGATTTTTCCGGAGGCTGGTGCATGGTAGGGGATGTGATAGACCCACTCAATGCCGTGCTCTTTGGCCCAGGTGTCTATGAGGGTGTTTCGGAAATGAGTCCCGTTGTCTGACTCAATTCTTTCTGGGGTGCCATGTTGCCATAGGACTTGCTTTTCAAGGCCCAGGATGGTGTTCCGGGCAGTGGCATGAGGCACAGGGTATGTTTCTAGCCAGCCGGTGGTTGCTTCCACCATAGTGAGCACATAGCGTTTGCCGTGCCGGGTTTGTGGGAGTGTGATATAATCAATCTGCCAGGCCTCCCCATATTTGTATTTCAACCATCGTCCCCCATACCAAAGAGGCTTTACTCGCTTGGCTTGTTTGATTGCAGCGCACGTTTCACATTCATGGATAACTTGTGCAATAGTGTCCATGGTTAAGTCCACCCCTCGATCACGAGCCCATCTATATGTTGCGTCTCTTCCTTGATGGCCTGAGGCATCATGGGCCCACCGAGCTATAAATAATTCACCCTTATGTTGCCAGTCCAGATCCACCTGAGCCACTTCAATCTTAGCAGCCTGGTCCACCTGCTGGTTGTTTTGATGTTCTTCAGTGGCCCGACTCTTGGGTACGTGAGCATCTACATGACGTACTTGTACAACCAGGTTCTCTACTCGGGCAGCAATGTCTTGCAACAATGCGGCAGCCCAGATGGGTTTACCTCTGCGCTGCCAGTTGTTCTGCTTCCACTGCTGCAACCACCCCCACAGGGCATTTGCCACCATCCATGAGTCAGTATAGAGATAGAGTACTGGCCATTTTTCTCGTTCAGCAATGTCCAAGGCCAGCTGGATGGCTTTCACCTCTGCAAACTGGCTCGATTCACCTTCTCCTTCAGCAGTTTCTGCAACTTGGCGTATAGGACTCCATACAGCAGCTTTCCACCTCCGATGCTTTCCCACAAGGCGACAGGACCCATCAGTGAACAGGGCATATTGCTTCTCATTTTCTGGTAGTTTATTATACAGTGGGGCTTCTTCAGCACGTGTCACCTCCTCCTCTGGGGATATGCCAAAATCTTTGCCTTCTGGCCAGTTCGTGATCACCTCCAAGATTCCTGGGCGACTGGGGTTTCCTGTTTGGGCCCGTTGTGTGATCAGCGCGACCCACTTACTCCACGTAGCATCAGTTGCATGATGTGTAGAGGGGACCCTCCCTTTGAACATCCAGCCCAGCACCGGCAGTCGAGGTGCCAGGAGGAGCTGTGCTTCTGTACCAACCACTTCTGAAGCAGCTCGAATACCTTCATATGCTGCCAATATCTCTTTCTCAGTTGGAGTGTAGCGGGCCTCGGATCCTCTGTATCCCCGACTCCAGAACCCTAAGGGTCGACCTCGAGTCTCCCCTGGTGCTTTCTGCCAGAGGCTCCAGGTAGGGCCATTCTCCCCGGCTGCGGTGTATAGCACCTTCTTTACATCTTGTCCTGCCCGGACTGGCCCAAGGGCTACTGCCTGAACTATCTCCTGTTTAATTTGTTCAAAGGCTTGTCGTTGCTCAGAGCCCCATTTGAAGTCGTTCTTCTTCCTGGTCACTTGATAGAGAGGGCTTACGATCTGACTGTAATTTGGAATATGCATTCTCCAAAAACCCACAACGCCTAAGAAAGCTTGTGTTTCCCTTTTGCTAGTTGGTGGGGACATGGCTGTTATTTTGTTGATCACATCCATTGGGATCTGACGACGTCCATCTTGCCATTTTATTCCTAAAAACTGGATCTCCTGTGCAGGTCCCTTGACCTTACTTTGTTTTATGGCAAAACCGGCTTTCAGAAGCATTTGAATTATTCTCTCCCCTTTCTCAAAAACTTCTTCTGCTGTGTTGCCCCACACGATGATGTCATCAATGTATTGCAGGTGTTCTGGAGCCTCACCCTGTTCCAGTGCAGTGTGGATTAGTCCATGGCAAATGGTAGGACTACTCTAGATAGTCACTGATGTAACTAAGATCAAGGCTGTGTTCCAGGCTCTGATCAAATCTTCAAAGTATAAAACCAATCACATGCTTCATACTTACTCTTTCATTTCAGCTAGGGCTTGCCTGTTCTTTTGGCAGAAGCAATTAGAACCAGTAAGATTTGTACCCACAAAATGAATTGCAAAGGGTGATTACTAGATTTGCACCCTGAATTTCTTGATTTATATGTGCCATTGTAGTAGAAGAACAAAGTGTTACAGGCACAGGAGGAAACTGAAAATGGAAATCCAACATTTGAAGCACTTGATCCTTCATTTCTCTGCTCAGCTTTTCCATCAGTAAAACTGGATGATAATGCTTCTGGTAAATTTACATTTATGTTTTGAAATTCTGTGAGGGAAATGGTAAATGCTACCAAGTAATAAATAGTTATTTTTACAAATAGGAAGTAAATCCTATAGCCAGTCTTGTCGGCGGATGGAGTATTGCTTGGTTTTTTAGAGTCCTCAAAATAATGCAAATGAAAAATAATGCAAATATAATTAACCAATGCATAAAAATAAAGTTAAGAATTGTTGGAGTCTTTCAGAGCTGCTACTGAGTTGTACAATGTTTATATCAGACAGCATTTGTTACAAATTTTATTTTTAAAGTATCAGTATATAACTTAAAAAGAAGTGTAATTTAAAAAGTGAAAAATGAATGCATGCATACTAGTCCTGTCAACTTTGTCTTTATATATTTTAATTGCTGTTTTATGTTCTTACTTGCTATTTCTAAAGTAGCAGCAATGGGCTGTGTAGTTTTTTCATTTTAGCTAAGATCAACTTTAAACTTGGTTTACATCCTGAGCATGAAAAGGTAAATTTAACCTATATAGTTTGGTGAGAAGATTTGGAAATGCACAGATGTTAAATCAGTCAGTTCCCAGTATCCTGCCCTTGCCAGGTAATAGATTCAGGACCAGATGCTGAGCACTGTCAGTCTAGAGGGTTCACAGGCATATGTGCTTACTGCTTTAACCAAGCCTAATTTTCTTTGTACTCCACACTTGATACTAGGTTGAGTCTCCTACACTCCAAAAATCACTAGGAGTCAGTGTAGGGCATATCTTACCACTAAAGATTGCTGTGTTGAAGGATTAGAGCTTGTGATCCTATTTCTTTCTTGGACTGATTTTGGGATTGAGTGGTGAACTGTGTGCAAGTGATATGTCAGGGAGCAAGAGTCATGCTCTCTTCTTTATAAGCTGCTTTCCAGCTTGGTTTCCTATTATGCACTCCGGCTATGACTACACAGCTCCTTATTTTAGGTTGCTCAGCCTCATTTCTGCTCTTGCTTATCATATAAATGACTTCTCAGCTTGAAAGCAGGGGACAGCAATTCCTCTCTTCTTGAGCTCTAACCGCTCATGGCATGTATAGCAGTAAGCATTCAAAGCAGAGGGATGACAGGCGTAAGTATGAACAAAAGTTATATGAGGAGGAAGCAAGTTCTCACCTCAGAGAGCCCTTACTGGGGAGCTGCTGGGCAACCTTCCCTCCCACTGACGTTAATGGGAACTCAGGGAACTCACAAGAGGGACACTCAGTATCTTCCAGGGCTGAAACTGCAAAAGCTTCCAGCATACCAACAACAAGAATTATGTAAAAAATATTTAAAATCTGTTTTTAAAACATGAGAAAATGAAGGGGTTTGTTTTCTTTACATTTTAAGATGTTGACAAGATTTCTTAGAGATGAATGGGTCTCTGGAAGGGTTTCATGTCAGGGTCTGGAAGCTTTCATGTATCACAGATCATTGTATCCTCAGTGTGTCCTTTCACAGCCAGCCAGCAAAACTCCCATTGTCCCGTGGGAGATGTATGTGTCCCTTTCATCCTGCTTGCTGCTCTCTCCTCCACATGGCTTCTGGCTCCAGCACCTCTGCCTCCTCTCTTCCCCTCCCCTCCCTTTCCCAGGGGGCCTGGGAAACTTTGCTGTGCCACTGGTCCCCATGCACATGGAAGCCTTGAAGTTGTCAAGGCAACCCTGAGCAGAGCGCCTGTAATTTCTCCCAGCGTGTGCATGCACACAACGTGAATGGGAATGATTTTTTATGTATTGCTGGGGAGGGAGGGAGGGAAGGGAAGAAAGAAGGGGGCAGGCGTAAGTCTGTAAAACTGCAAACAAACCCAAGCCCTTACCCCTTTCCTCTCCCTTCACCTACTCTTTCTCTCTCTTGAGAAATAAGTGAGGAATCAGTCACACTGTGGGTGAAATAAAGACATGACAAGGAGTTCTCCAGAGTGTCAGGACAAAAAGCAAAGCACTATGTTGTTCTTTAACAAAGGCGTTAGAGAAGAAATGAAAATATTTTAGGATGTAGGAAAGGCAGCAAGCAAGTAAGTAGGGTATTGTAAGAGAAGGAGAAAGAAAGATAAAGGATGCAGGGAAAAGGAGAAAAAATCTAGTTAGGACAATTTTTTAAAAATGCTGAATTGTTAATCTGATAGTTCTGATTGTTCACCTGACTTGATCATGGTTCTGCAAATTAGCGTGAACTAAACATGCAGCAACTTTCTTTAATAGCTATTATACTATCACTGGTTTTGTGCTAATTATATTTCTATTTACTGTACTTATGATTCTAGATTATACAGAATTCTAGAATTTATAAATCCAGAGTTGCTTCTATTGTTTTTAATTTTCTCAACATTGTAAGCATGCTGTACATAGTCTATGTGTAATCTTGGATTATACTAGGGCACACTAACGCAGAGGGATGATACTCCTCAGTAAGATCAAAGATAAAATACGCTGAGCATATTGTCTTTAGATAACATTTAAGCCAATAATAGCTTGGATCTGCTTCTTCAAAAATAAATTCCAAGGAATTATTTTAAAAGCCAAAAAGCAGAACCTATGCTAAAAAGTCCTACAACTTCAGAACACTTTCTCCCTTTAATTAGTGCAACTGCATCAACTGATTTCTTGCAGAACAGCCCAATGTCCTCAAGACATAAGTTATGAGCTATTTAAGTCTGAGATTTGAGTTTAAGCATATACCTACTTTTCCTGTTACAGTACATAAGAGTTTCTGCCTGTTTTTTTTTTTTTTTAGAAAGAAGGGATATACATATTTACATGATTAGAAAGAATATGCATATTTACGACAATGATAACTGGTCAGCAGCTGGTATGACTGAGGCCCTCTTTCTGCATGTAAACCCCTAGTCAGCAAAGCATTCTTGGACTTAAATTTTTCCTTAATGTTAATCACTAACTAATGTGGTTTGCCGAATCAGGGCCCATAACTAGCAGTTTTTAAATGGGATGTTTTTCTTTACACTCACTGACCTCAAATAGTCCCAACAGTAAGTAGCATGCCACTGAAGATCTGGGCAAGTAGCAAGATTCATTTTATTTTGCTTTTCCTAAAAAAAAACAGTCACTACTTAGGACTGATCCTAGTACCTTCAGTGATTTTATCATTTGTCAGAGCAAGCAAGGCTCTGTCACTGGGGGGAGGGGGTGTGCATGTGAGTGTATACATATATGCATGTGTATAATTTCAGTTTGAAAAAATTAAAATGCTCAGCTACTGCTTTTCATGTGAGAAGTCCCTGTTTATGCAAGCTTTTTGCTGCCCTTTAAAAACTTTTGGAAAAAAAGAAGTTTATGTGTTTGCTTTCCTATACTAAAATTCTTGTGTTTCATGTAAGAGAATCTAACATTTTGCCCACAATATTTTTAACTTTTGGTTTCTTTAAAATTACTTTTGATACATAATGATGAAGATTTTAAATATATAAAATGATGAACCAGTTCTGAATGAGTGTGTAGAACAAACTGTCCATTCGGTTCCTCATAAATATTGACTACTAGAAATAAAAGAGAGGCTTTCTTTGATCATTATGAATTCTTTCCTTATTCAACATATTAGAACTGAATTGATAGCACTTCCTTGCTAATGTAGATTTTTATATAAATTTCCTTTAGATGTTTCAGACTCAGTCTTTAAAAGCAAAACATTATGAACGTAACATCTTTTTATTGCTAATTATTTTCCTGTTTATTTTTACAGTCTCTTCATTAGGAAATTGCAGTCACTTGTTAAAGACTCCTATGGTGGAACAGCAATAATGGCAACTTTTGATTCAGGAGTGTTGCCCTAATTTTGTTTCTTTAAGGTTGTCTTTCACTCTCCTAATGAAGCAGTCTTAAATGGGCTACTCCTGACCCCATACACCCACTAAGCACTGTGTGATGAGTAAACTCTCAGTATGAGACCATGAGAACAATCCCTTTTGTGTATGTTGATGAGGATTTGTGGAAATCAATAACACTGTGCAAGGTCACAGTAAAATATGCTGACAGAAAAATTCTAAGGAAAAGCAATAGTTAGGTAAAGACAGTTGAAGTATATTGCCTGAGTTTAATTAACATGATTAAGCTCTAGAGCTTTATTCTGATAGCTGCTGAGCATGTCCTGAGTGGTGCTGAGCATTCCCAGAAAACAAAAGTTAAATAATATTTAAAGCTTTGACAATTGAGGCCTTCACAAGATCAGGTCCAAAATTAGTCCAAACTCTAGATTATTATTTTTCATAGCAGTAGCAGTAAAAGAATAAAATTGCAAAAAAAAAAGCTAAGTAACATTTTCAAAGAACTATATGCATTGGTGAAGTTAATTAATATTAAATTAATAGAGCTAATGACTTCCTGAAGCCACATAAAATACATGTCTGAAATATAGCTCTGTATGCCTTTTTGCATGAACTGATGGGACAAGCTGTCTCCAAATCTCAATTTAACTTATCCTTATTTGAATATGGAAATTTAAAAAATGAAATTAGATATTTTAATAATTCTTCCAGGCCTATTAAGAACATTGGACAAATATCTCACAGGAAAATTAGTAATTAGTAATTGTATTTGATCCAAAATTACATGACCGTGATGGTAAGATACTGTCAGAACATCACTGACTGGTGTGAATGGTAGAGGCCCAAATAATCTCTAGTGGCTTTACAGTGATTTTTACCTTTCAGTTAACCACGAATGAAAGACCATTTTGTTGTCATTCATCACTGATAATGCTCTTTCAGTGGAATAACATTACTTTAACTTTATGAAACTCGGCTTGGTTTCAGTGCACCAAGATTAGTTGTTATCTTATAAAAAATATGACAGCAATCTATGGTGGAAAGTATTTCCTGGGCCATCAAGTATAGTATTCTTATACAGCAGGCAAATATATTATACAGTCTTGATTATAAATGTATTAAGCTTGAGGTTCAAATCAGTTGCTATTTTTACCCTAACTATTTTCATGGTAGGTTATTCCACAGACTTGCTCACTTCTTTCTTTGCTTGCTTCCATGGTGCTTTTTTACATATGCACAAATAACTTGATTTTCTTCCTTTAAAATTCTCTGTATCAGGACAGTGTCAGTCAGTGAAGGCAGGGAAAAATTCAGTAAAACTCCCCAGACTGTGCTTGTTGTTGCTAAATAATTTATAGACACCAAAGTATTACAGCTCCAAGTAAAATGAAATATGTAAATATGGTACGCTTAGATGCTGCTTTTATTGAGTGTCAGTGATATTTGTGATACTGCAGGAAACCTCTTGCAGGAACATGCTATACTGTTCAGAAAAGTGTAGTTGTTTACTTTTCGGGGTTGCAAGATAACAGAATACATTTGGAGAACCGGTAGGAAAGTACATTTCCTGAAACACATCTGCCTGAGAAGGACCCTGCTGTGGGGTTGTTTAGATACCCATTTAACTCTTCACATTATTCCATCTTTTGCTCACACTATTGGAATGTGCAAAACAATATGCTTTTTGAAGGGAAACTAGGGAGCAATTTATCTTCTTTATGTGTGCTAAGCAGAGCAGGAGGGAGAAGCAAGCAGGGATTCACAGCAAGCCATGGAGCAGTGATTAGTAACAGCTGACAGTCTCAAACCAAGACACTCTTTCTTTGATTACCTCATTGTAATAACAGAGTACAAAGGACTGACTGTCCTCAAGCCAAGAATCAGAGACCCAGGAACACAGAAAATAGCAGCTCACGTTTTTTTTTTGGAAACAAAACACTGCAGCTACCTGCACAGTGCAATTCTAAAAAGACATCCTTTTATGTCCAGACATTTGGACTAACCTTTCCTGGAAATGGGATTCTTCTGTTGGGCATAAAGCTGCTTATTTTCTGTATCAGGAGTGAAACAATGAGCACAGAAAATTTGCTTAAGAAAAAGCATAATGTAACATGGTAAATTATTTAAGTTTAATTAGAAAAAAGTTCATTGTAGTAGCTGATAAGCTAAAGCACATTAAGATAGCTTGAATCCTATAGGACATGTTGTTACAAGACTGAAATAAATATGTTAGTAGTTGTAACAGACTTCTACCCTGTTCCCCAAGGATGAAAATACTTCTTTTCACTTATTCTTAACATATTGCCAAAAACATCTACTTTAACCATGCATCCTAGCAAGATACCACTGATAAAGATATCTTTCTCTTCTGAATGGTGTTAAGCACATTACTTAGTGCTCCATAAAATTATAGAATCATAGAATCATAGAATAGTTTGGATTGGAAGGGACCTTTAAAGGTCATCTAGTCCAACCCCCCTGCAATGAGCAGGGACATCTTCAACTAGATCAGGTTGCTCAGAGCCCCGTCCAACCTGACCTTGAATGTTTCCAGGGATGGGGCATCTACCACCTCTCTGGGCAACCTGTTCCAGTGTCTCACCACCCTCATCGTAAAAAAATTCTTCCTTATATCTAGTCTAAATCTACCCTCTTTTAGTTTAAAACCATTCCCCCTTGTCCTCTCGCAACAGGCCCTGCTAAAAAGTCTGTCCCCACCTTGCTTATAAGCCCCCTTTAAGTACTGAAAGGCTGCAATAAGGTCTCCCCAAAGCCTTCTCTTCTCCAGGCTGAATAACCCCAACTCTCTCAGCCTTTCCTCATAGGAGAGGCGTTCCAGCCCTCTGATCATTTTTGTGGCCCTCCTCTGGACCCACTCCAACAGGTCCATGTCTTTCTTGTGCTGAGGGCTCCAGAGCTGGACACAGTACTCCAGGTGGGGTCTCACCAGAGCAGAGTAGAGGGGCAGAATCACCTCCCTTCGATCTGCTGGCCACGCTTCTTTTGATGCAGCCCAGGATACGGTTGGCCTTCTGGGCTGCCAGCGCACATTGTCGGCTCGTGTCCAGCTTTTCATCCACCAGTACCCCCAAGTCCTTCTTGGCAGGGCTGCTCTCAATCCCTTCATCCCCCAGCCTGTATTGATAGCAGGGGTTGCCCCGACCCAGGTGCAGGACCTTGCACTTGGCCTTGTTGAACCTCATGAGGTTCACATGGGCCCACTTCTTGAGCTTGTCCAGGTCCCTCTGGATGGCATCCCTGTCCCTCAGGCGTGTCGACCGCACCACTCAGCTTGGCGTCATCTGCAAACTTGCTGAGCGTGCACTCGATCCCACTGTCTATGTCATTGATGAAGATATTAAACAGCACTGGTCCCAATACAGACCCCTGAGGGACACCACTTGTCACCGATCTCCATCTGGACATTGAGCCGTTGACCACTACCCTCTGGATGCGACCATCCAACCAATTCCTCATCCACCGGACAGTCCACCCATCAAATCCATACCTCTCCAGTTTAGAGAGAAGGATGTTGTGGGGGACCGTGTCAAAGGCCTTACAGAGGTCCAGATAGATGACATCTGTAGCTCTTCCCATGTCCACTGATGTAGTCACTCCATCATAGAAGGCCACTAGGCTGGTCAGACAGGACTTGCCCTTGGTGAAGCCATGCTGGCTGTCTCGAATCACCTCCCTGTCCTCCATGTGCCTTAGCATAGCTTCCAGGAGGATCTGTTCCATGGTCTTCCCAGGCACAGAGGTGAGACTGACTGGCCTGTAGTTCCCCGGGTCTTCCTTTTTTCCCTTTTTAAAAATGGGGCTTATGTTTCCCCTTTTCCAGTCAGTGGGAACTTCACCAGACTGCCGCGACTTCTCAAATACGAAGGATAGTGGCTTAGCAACTTCATCCGCCAGTTCCTTCAGGACCCTTGGATGGATCTCAACAGGTCCCATGGACTTGTGCACCTTCAGGTTCCTTAGATGGTCTCGAACCTGATCTTCTCCTGCAGTGGGCGGCTCTTCATTCTCCCAGTCCCTGCCTTTGCCTTCTGCGGCTTGGGCCTGTGAGGCTTGAGCACTTGCTGGTGAAGACCAAGGCAAAAAAGTCATTGAGTACCTCAGCCTTCTCCATATCCCAGGCAAACAGGTCTCCCGCTTCGTTCCAGAGAGGGCCCACGTTTTCCCTAGTCTTCCTTTTATTCCCGACGTACCTATAGAAGCTTTTCTTGTTGCCCTTGACGTCCCTGGCCAGCTTTAATTCTATCAGGGCTTTAGCTTTCCTAACCTGATCCCTGGCTGCTCGGACAATTTCTCTGTATTCCTCCCAGGCTACCTGTCCTTGCTTCCACCCTCTGTAGGCTTCCTTTTTGTGTTTGAGTGTGTCCAGGAGCTCCTTGTTCATCCATGCAGGCCTCCTGGCATTTTTGCCTGACTTCCTCTTTGTTGGGATGCATCGCTCCTGAGCTTGGAGGAGGTGGTCCTTGGATATTAACCAGCTTTCTTGGGCCCCTCTTCCCTCCAGGGCTTTGTCCCATGGCACTCTACCAAGCAGATCCCTGAAGAGGCCAAAGTCTGCTCTCCTGAAGTCCAGGGTAGTGAGCTTGCTGCGCGCCCTCCTCGGTGCCCTAAGGATCTTGAACTCCACCATTTCATGGTGACTGCAGCCAAGGCTGCCCTTGAGCTTCACATTCCCCACCAGCCCCTCCTTGTTGGTGAGAACAAGGTCCAGCATAGCACCTCTCCTCATTGGCTCCTCTACCACTTGGAGAAGGAAGTTATCATCGATGCATTCCAGGAACCTCCCGGATTGCTTATGCTCTGCCGTGTTGTCCCTCCAACAGGTATCGGGGTGGTTGAAGTCCCCCATGAGGACCAGGGCTTGTGGACGTGAGGCTGCTCCTATCTGTCTATAGAGGGCCTCATCCACTCGGTCTTCCTGGTCGGGTGGCCTGTAGCAGACCCCCACCGTAATGTCACCTGTCCCTGCCCTCCCTTTAATCCTGACCCATAAGCTCTCGGTGGGCTCCTCATCCAGCCCCAGGCGGAGCTCATGCACTCCAGCTGGTCATTGACATAGAGGGCGACACCCCCTCCTCATCTCCCCTGCCTGTCCTTCCTAAAGAGTCTGTATCCTTCCATTCCAACGCTCCAGTCATAGGAGCCATCCCACCACGTCTCCGTGATGCCAATAAGATCATAGCCCTGCAGGCGTCCGCACGTCTCTAACTCCTCTTGTTTATTCCCCATGCTATGTGCGTTTGCATAGAGGCATTTAAGTATACATAATGCAATTTCTTAAAATACATGTGGAAGCTTTTAATTTGCTAAAACGCTGGTCTGAGTTTTGGCAGACTGTGCCTGGAGTCCTTCAAAGACATGTTTTTGTATGTGCAGCACTTATTAAACAACATTCCACAAATGTACAGTGCTTCTGTTATCTGACTGGCTGTATACCATGTGATGAAGCTGTAAACTATTTACTATGCTAAATCACTCCTGATCTACTTTAGCTGCTACTGAAAAAATAATATGACATACTTTAGAATACAGATGTGATATTAAAGGTATCCCTAAAGGCACAGTAGCTAGTAATGCAGTCTAATGTAAAAATGCATTTGCTTTTACATCTTCAGTATGTAACAGATGTCTGAAGAGACACTTCTGTTGAATTGCTAGAAAAATGAAGTGAATATAATTCTAGTCAGAGCGGTGCAAGATTTAAAGAATGGAAAATTAAGGTTGCCTGTCTAAAAAAAGATAGAGACATATCTCTATGTGCAAAATGACATGGGATTTGGGGTATGGGATCATACTGATCTGTAATTTGTCACAGCTTTATGCTGGAGGTATCACCTTCTCACTCAAAATGTGATCTAGTATTGTTGGCCAGCCAATTCTTGGCTTCTTCACTAAAACTTCCAATAATAGAGTCTACTGCAGTGATAGTGTCTTTTATTTGAATGATTGTCCACTAGGATCTGACACTAGTTAAGTTCATTTTATAGAGTTCATGCAGCAGCCATCATTTGGAAAGAAGTTTTGCCCAGTTGGATGTGACTCAACTAAGATTTGAACTAATGGTAGTGTGTAACTACTGCATCTGGTAACAACCTGGCCATTGGATTTCTGCTTGGAATTTTAATTTTAGTACAATTTTTAAACCCTGAGATCATCTTTCTTTGCTAATTCAGCAATATTAAGATAATTTGGAAAAGAATGGTGTGACATTGCCTTTAGATATGTTCAACAAGACTTGATTACTTGATTTTTTTGAGTAATCTGAAGTTACTCTAGTAACTGCCCACTCACTAAAGAATCCAGAGTATTTTTTTGTTGTTACAGTAGCTACTATCTATCCTTTTACCAGGTTTACTAATAATCAAAGTTGCTCTGGCTTCTTTTTTTTTTTTTTTTTTAGAAATCTTGTCAGTGACACAACACTGATCGGTGCATCTGTGTCCAACTTAAAAGTGATAAATTTTCAGTTTTCTTTCAAGCTAGCAGTTCATTCATCTGCTGCTGTTTTATCCATTGATCTTCCAAAGAATTTATCTGAGCTGCTCATGGAGCTGTTGCTTTCGTTTTTGTCTATGCTACACAGACCCTGCTGGTGTTTACATGTTCTTGTAATCTTTTTAGTTTATTACATTCCTTCCCATGTGTCAGGCATTTTTTTAGTTTATACTTTTTTGCAACAGTATGTATGCTTCCATGGGCTGTTTTTGATGGATTCACACTTTGTTCTCTGACTTTTCTCCTCTCACACCTCAAGTATAATTTTAATTTCCGCCAGGTTGTAGCGCTATCTGCATTCACACGAAGCAACATAAATCACTTTGAATGGAGCTCTATGCTGCTGTTACTATTCTGCTCCCCATATTGATATAAAATTAGCTCAGTTATCTATCTACAACAGTGCAGACATAGCATCTTCTCAGTCTGGGGAAGTTTGTCCTGAAAGACATCACCCCCAATACCGTAGTGATTTTGGTGCAAGAACTAGTGTAGTGGGGCCTCAGTCTCTCTGATAGTCCAGGTACAAATAAGATGCACCACTACATAGTATTATCTATCTGTGTCAAAAGGAAATGCATGGAGCTCTTTCATGTCTCTAAGTCATTAGTTGCGTTAGAAATTGCAGAACAGTAACTAATTTGACAATACAGAGTATTTTTAGATTCTCATTTTTCAAAGAATCACATTAACTTGGATTTGATAAGAAAAATTCTGCATATAAAATTTTACATTACATCAAAAACTGAATCTTGTATTAATAAAGAATCTAGAAACAATCTCAGACTTCCTTTATCAAGTATAGCGAAGTCTGTTTAAAGAGTATGGGATCTGATGCAGACATAATTTGAAAAAAATTGTATAGACATTTTTAAATTTATGAACTAGCAGCCTTTTAAAACATCACTTATAATCCATAAGTTAATATCTTAATAATAAATAAGAATGTCCTAATGCATAACATCATGAGCATTTTTCCATTTTTTTAATGGACCATAGGAGTAAATCATAATTTAATCACACCCTAAATACTCCCCAAGAATTTAATGGTTAACAATCAAATCAACTTTAGGAAAAAATTACTTCCTATTTGTGAATTTAAGGTCCTCTGGTAATATGCCATATGAATACTAAGGAGTCATTACTTTAGCTGCAATTAGTCTATTACATTTTAAATTGTCGTTATAATTTGGATTTTTTTCATAATTCAGTAATTATGTTAAGACTGTTCTGAGAACTCATTATGAAAGTGTGGAATTGGAGTTTCATGTAAACAGGCTTTTGTTTTCCTTCTTTTCTCTCGTTTGTTTCAATGATCTCTTGAACTTTGGATCACTGATTCAGTTACAGCCTTGCAACATCAAAGCCGTACATTTTTTGCTTTGCCTTTCTCCACCTTGCAGACTTGTAGGAGGCAATGGAAAGAAGTTAAGACTTCCTCTGGAATGCCTGACAGTAGCAATCAGTGCTTTTTAATAATATTATTCAGCTCTTTTCCAGGATGTCACAGTGCTAAGTACGGCTGAAAAATAGGTTTTGGTTTCCACAATTCAAGTGTTATACAGTTACCATCTGGGCATCATCTGCTTGCAGGCAGAATTGAGGATATGAATTTCTATGAGAGGTCTGAGGTAACAAAGAAAATATCAGCTGATTTTAAACTAAACAGATGAAAAAGAAGGGTTTTTTTACATCTCTGTTATTATTGGACTGTGATGTTCTGCAGAACAGAAAAGAAGCCTATTTGCTTTTTAATGAACTATTAAACATCCTATATTGAATTTGAAAGCTTTATTTTCTTTATGGATGCAGGCCCTTTGCACAGCTTCATTAGCCTTGAGACAGGTATTAGCCAGGCTTAGTAAACTAATATTCTCTAACTTTGTTTTCAGGGGTTTGGGAGTTAAGACATGCTGCAATTGTAAATATTGAACAAAGCTGATTTTCAGTGCAAGAATGTATTCATTAATGAAATAGCCATTCATTAGATGAACTCTTGACCAAAACCTATTTTTTCTCTAACTCTGAAAAGGAACTATATTCACTGGAGAATCTCTGATATTATCTAAGTGTTCAGATCTAAGTTAGAAGTGGGTGGTAAAAAGTCAGAATAAAGTAAGTATTTAGCTTTGCATACGAGTAGAGAGAAAATAAGAGCTGTTTACAGAGGAAGGAATCAGCATCAGCATGTTAATTCTAGTGCAAATAGTGTACTTCTAGTACTATGCTGTACTTTTCTTTTTCTTATCCACCACCAGTAAAGAGCTAGCAGTATAGTTGCCTGAGGATGAAAAGGTGAGAAGATGAAAAAAACATGAATTCTGCTTAAGTATATAATTATTACAAACCAGAGCCTGATCCTGAAAACATGCTTAACTGAGGCATCTAAGTAAATGTTTGTGTTAATGTACTTAGTCCAAAAAACTCTTCACAACTTGTGAGACACATGAGGCCCTTCAAACTCTTCAGTGAAGTAGCAAAGATGAATATTGCTTAAAGAATAATACCAGAACTGATAACTCTACTCAGGAATTACAAGTCATGCTCTCCAAATATTGGAATAACTTAGAAAACAACATTTTTAAAAATAAATACTTGTGTGACTCTTGAGTTTTCAGAATATAGTCTGGAACTATTTTTGAGCTTTTCTTCACAACCAGAGGGCCAGGGACTTAATTTGCTTTGATACTTGACTTCCAGAGATGATGGGTCTTTAAGAATAACATTAAGATCCAAAAGCTTCTGATGGCATGAGAGTTGAGCACTCTACTGTTTTCTTTATTCCCATATTTCTTACTCAGTATTAGAACTGAATTGCTATTCAATTGTGTCAAACAGTGAAGAATTTGATCTTTTCACTTCCCACATGATATGGCCCCATAAATAATAAGACAATTTCTTTTTGCACGAGTCTTTCTGTGTCCTAGTAGTTTTTACTTCTCTTTGTAGATCAATGTTGATATAGCTGATTTTGATAGACTCCTGCAGAGAAAAAGGTCCCTTCAAGAAACTATCTATAGAAGGAGTACATGGGACTTTTGTATCTGGTGAGCTGAGGAACCACAATTTAAGAGCTTGCCATCCCAGCTGCTTTTCTTGCCATTTTGCTAGATACAACTGTCTTCACAGCAGCAGGAACTGAAAGTTTGTGGCGTACAAAACTGCCCTGTTTTGCTAACCTCTGAGGAATCTGTGTTTGCACTGATTGCACATGTCCCTCTTTCAGATGGCAATGCCATGCTTTACAATGATGAACTCTTGGCCAAGATCAGAAAAGCAAAATATACAACCTCTTGACCTGAGAAACACTGAGACAGGCCACTCAAGAAAGGCCAGCCTTGAGAACAGGTAGGGGCTGTAGGAATTTTTTTCCCCATTTCTAGAATTCAGATGGCACTTTCTACCTTCCAGACACAGATAGATGGGGCTTTTAGGTGAACTGAATTAACTTTGCTGTGGTATGTTTCAATGACATCCCTGTATTCAGTCAAACCTGGGAAGATCAAGTCCTAGAGAGAATCAAAGGAAAAAGGCCTTGTGTAAATGGGGAAGAGTGTCAACAGGATGGCCCGAGTAAAATATCTGAGGCAGTGCATAGAAGTGGCAGAGTATGCTCAGACCTAGCCAAAACTGACGCTTTCTAGAATAAAAAAAAACCACCACAGTTATTTCTGGGACTGGTGGGATGTTATAAGAGTTTTGCACCAAACTTCAGCAGTATAACAGCACCCTGTATTGACTTGCATGAAGAAAATGAGATCAGACTGTGTGAACATGAAAAAGTTCACATTGAGAGACTTTCCACCGAATTAAAAAAGGCTGGCAATTCTGTAAGGACATTCTAGGTTTCAGCAAACATTTTGCTGTGTTCATGGCTGCCTCAGGCGCTCATCTGGAGATAACATTGCAACAAAGGAATAAGGAAAAGGTATTTCACCCTGTGCCACATCTCTGCAAAAAGTTATCAACCATGAAAAGGAACTATGATACAACTGGAAAGCAATTCCTACCAACCAGGCAAGCTCTTAAATATTTGCAGGGATATCTTCTGAGAGACTCTTCATGCCATATACAACAGCATTGTTTATATTTTGTTGCATTCATTTCCCAAGGTCTGAACTGGAGGATATAGAATATAGAAACAGCCTGGAAGAGAAAGTAAAGAAAAAATATGCACTAACAGGAGTGCATGGATGAAAGAAATTGTAGCTGATGCAGGATCTGCTTTGTGACTCTCTAACATGCAGCTCAAATCCCAGATGTTGCTGATCCTTAGTAATATCTGTAGTCTCAACAAATCTTTCCCAGTTAGAGATTTCTGCCCCGAGTGTCTCTGTTTTCTCCTCCTTATCTTCCATCACCAGTGAGAGCTGTGTCATGTGGCTGGATACCAGGATGAACAATTAGCTGGGCAGCCTTCCTTGTCTTCCAGACAATCCAATATCTTACTGGAACCCAAACCCAAGGCTTGAGACCTGTAGCTCCTGTGATGCACAGTGACTTTCCTCATTCTCCATTGCTCAGAACTCAGGTGGGGCATCCAGCAGTGCTATCAAGAGACAAGTATTCAATATTGGATTGGTAGCCCTTGTCCTTATGGGAGATTTCAACTTCCCAGACATCAACTGGGAATATCATACTGCTGTGACGAGCAAGTCTGAGAAATTCCTGAAGTTTGTGGAAAATAACTTCTTGTCACAAGTACCCAGGGAGCCAACTAGGAAAGATGCCCTCCTAGACTTGTTGTTTGTGAATAGACAAGGACTCATGGGAGATGTCATGGTAGGTGGCTGTCTTGGTCACTGTGATCATGAAATGGCTGAGTTTAAAATTTTCAGTGTAATGAGAACAAAAGTCAGCAGTTGCTACTGTATTTCAAGTGAGCAAACTTTAAGCTACTCAGGGAGCTACTTAGCAGTGTCCCCTCAGAATCTGCTTTTGAGGGCTTAGGGGTCCATGAGTGCTGGTCAGTTTTTAAGAACCACCTTTTAGAAGCACAGGAGCAGGCAATCCCATTGTGTCGAAAGTCAAGCAAGCGGGGCAGAAGACCGGCTTGGCTGAACAGGGAACTCCTCTTGGAACTCAGGAGGAAAAAGAAATGGTATGATCTCTGGAAGCAAGGTCAGGCTTTGCAGGAAGATTACAGAGCCGTGGTTTGTATATGCAGGGAGAAGACACGAAAGGCCAAAGCTCAACTAGAGTTGAAACTGGCCAGTGTTGTGTCAGACAACAAGAAAGGCTGTTTTGAGTACGTTAATAGCAAGAGGAGGTCTAGAGAAAACATTGGACCAATACTTGTTGAAGATGGTCACCTGACAAATAGGGATGAAGAAGCAGCGGAGGCATTCAATGCTTTTTTTGCCTCGGTCTTTAATAATACTGATAGACCTTGGGCTGCCTGGTCCTCTGAGTCGGAGGACCACGATTGCAGGAACAGTGACTTTCCATTTGTGGACACTGAAATTGTAAGGGACCAGCTGTATCAGCTGAACGTTCACAAGTCCATGGGGCCTGATGGGATTCATCCCAGAGTACTGAAGGAGCTAGTGGATGTTATGGCAGGACCCCTCTTGGTCATCTGCCAAAGGTCTTGGGAGTCTGGGGAGGTCCCCGATGACTGGAACCTAGCCAACGTTGTTCCAATTTACAAGAAGGGTGTGAGGGAAGACCCAGGAAATTACAGACCTGTTAGTCTAACCTCAGGACCTGGAAAAATTATGGAGAAGATCATACTGGGTGCTATTGAAAGGCATTTAAAGGACAATGCAATCATCAGGCACAGTCAACATGGGTTCACAAAGGGAAAGTCCTGTTTAACTCATTTGATATCCTTCTATGATAAGGTCACCTGCCTAGCGGATGAAGGGAAAGCGGTGGATGTAGTTTTTCCTGGATTTTAGTAAGGCTTTTGATACTGTCCCTCACAGCATCCTTCTGGACAAGTTGTCCAACTGTGAGATGAGCAGGTACACTGTGTGCTGGGTGAAGAACTGGCTGAATGGCAGGGCTCAAAGGGTTGTTGTGAATGGGGCTACATCTGGCTGGTGACTGGTCATGAGTGGTGTTCCTCAGGGCTCAATCCTAGGGCCAGTTCTCTTCAATATTTTTATCGATGATCTGGAGGCAGGAGTTGAATGCACCATTAGCAAGTTTGCTGATGATACCAAACTGGGAGGCGCTGTTGACTCTCTTGAGGGACAAGAGGCCTTGCAGAGGGATCTAGATAGATTGGAGCATTGGGCAATCAATTAATGGCATGAAATTTAATAAGACCAAATGCCAGATTCTGAAGCTGGGACGGAGTAACTCCGGGCACAAGTATAAACTGGGAGAGGAGTGGATGAAGAACAGCCCTGCAGAAAGGGATCTGGGGGTGCTGGTTGACAGCAGGCTCAATATGAGTCAGCCGCGTGCCCTGGCAGCCAAGAGGGCAAACCGCATCCTGGGGTGCATTAAACACAGCATAACCAGCTGGTCAAAAGAGGTGATTATCCCTCTGTCTTTAGCATTGGTGCAGCCTCACCTTGAGTACTGTGTGCAGTTCTGGGCCCCACAATTTAAGAAGGATGTTAAGGTCCTTGAATGTGTCCAGAGGAGGGCAACAAAGCTGGTGAAAGGGCTGGAAGGAATGGCCTATGAGGAGGGGCTGAGGACTCTGGGGTTGTCTAGTTTGGAGAAAAGGAGACTGAGGGGCGACCTCATTGCTCTCTACAGCTTCCTGAGGAGGGGAAGTGGAGACGGAGGTGCTGATCTCTTCTGCCTGGTATCCAGTGACAGGACGCGTGGGAATGGTTCAAAGCTGCATCAGGGGAGGTTCAGACTTGACATTAGGAAGCATTTCTTTACTGAGAGGGTAGTCAAACACTGGAACAGGCTTCCTAGAGAGGTGGTCGATGCCCCAAGCCTGTCAGTGTTTAAGAGGCATTTGGACAATGCCCTTAATGACATGCTTTAACTTTTGGTCAGCCCTGAAGCAGTCAGGCAGTTGGACTAGATGATCGTTGTAGGTCCCTTCCAACTGAAATATTCTGTTCTATTCTGTTCTGTTCTGTTCTATTCTATTCTATTCTGTTCTATTCTATTCTATTCTAATATCTCTGCCTCCAGTAATGATGATAAGGATGAATCTGCCTTATAGAAGTTTATAATCCAAAGACATGTTTGAAGGACAGTATGTAGCAGATCCAGCAATTACAATTGTGGTTTAAATGGAAATAATATATTATAGGTCAACAGCTGCCCATTATCAAAACATGGAAAAAGAAAAATCAGGGGTGAAAACAAGGGTAGATGACCTGAGGATAGTGGTTTCGTCTCCAGTTGGTTCTTCTGCAATCATCTGTGTAGCTGATGCAATGATTCAGAAAGTACTTTGTGTCTGTCAGATTTTATAGCATAGATGAAAGGATGATATGTGTTTCTCCTGCTGCTGTGCAAGTACTCCCAGTAGTGTTCCTGGTGTCCCCAAAATGCACCCTTAGGAACATTCTTGATTTTTTAGATGCTTCTGGTCTTCATGAGTGGTTATGGCAAAGACAAACTGACAAGGAAGCAAGTATGATGAGGTAAAGAGGTGAAAGGAGTAGGAAAGTGAAAGCTGTTAAAGCCTGAATGGAGCCTCCGTGTATCTACGTATCTCTCGGTGTAACTCTTCTCTTCACAAGTTTTCGGGCTGTTTTTTGTCATACTCTGATATGGCTCTTACACTGTTGTTATTTGTCACCTTCCCAAGAGTGGCATATTTAAGAGCCGTTGATATTTTTTGTGCATAGTTCTTTCCTTCTTTCTTGACATATGGTTTGCTTTATCTATTTTATTTTTAAGTCTAATTTCATGTCAGTGGAGTGAATTTACATTTGCTGAAGGTGAGGTGATTCCCAGATCCTGGAAGAGTTTTTCCTTGGTTTTGAACTGGCTCTCAAAAGAGCTATGTTGTCTCAGAAAACTGAAACTGTTGACAGTAGTCATTGCCTTAGAGTAATTGGTAGGTGAAATCTTAACATGTGAAGACAGAGAGACCCCTTCAATCTGATATGAAATTCTAAGGAGTGCAACAATAGAGGTTTTAACATAAACCTATTGGGAAATGATTAACTGGGCTAGTCCGATGGTTGGTCCAACCCATTTCTTTGTCTTCAACTCTACCTGGCAACAGATTCTTATTGAAAGACTATCAGAAACAGAAAAAGATAGTGTTCACTGCCCTTGCTTGCCCTCCCTGCATCTAGCCACCAGTGGGGACTAAATTACTAGTTTCCCAAGTTTAATAGTCAACAACGGCTGTATCTGTGAACTCTCTAGTTTCATTTTGAAACTATTAACTTCTGGCTTGTGGCAATGTACAACACAATTTAATTTGTGTGCTGTGTGAAAAAGTACTTCCTTTTCCTTATCATAAATGTGCTCCTTAATTACTTCATTGGACACCCCATATTTTCTTTATTATGAAAAATCATTATGAGATATAATAATGAATAGTTACTCCATCTAAGCCTCTACAAATTATTCATTATTTCTGTGGATTTTTATGGAGATCTTCCACAGTTGTATGTTTTTGAAGCCAAAAAGTTGTAGTCTGTTTAATCCCTCCTTGCATTTCAATGGAACTCCATACCACTAATAAGCCTTGTCACCTTCTCCGGACTGTTCACAATGAGTCTGAGAACTCTTGCCTGTGTACTAATGGCCAACTGAGAGCTCGTGATTAGGTGTAGTATAGGTGTAGCATGTTTGCCTTTCCCAGGTGTATTACTTCGCACTTGGCACCATTTTAGTTCATCTGTCACTTTATCACAGAGTCATTCATTACTGAAAGCATCATTCTTTACAGTTTCAATCTTCAATATCCTGAATAAAATGCTTGCTCTCAGTGTCCTAATTCCCAAACTGCTGGGGAGACTTGTTTTTGCATTTTGGACATTTTGCAGTATAAAATATAAACCCAAGTCTTTTCCATTTACAATCTAACGTAGCTAATTTTGCATTTCATATTATTTTTGTGGGTTTTAATTTTCAGGTATGTTGTTTTCCTGTAACCAGTTCATATTTCTTTGTATTAAACTAAAAATAAATTTTTATGAATTGTCCCTAAGATATTTTTAGTTCTTCTGCCTTTGATTGAAATAGAAATGTTAATAAAGAGACAGTATGGATTTACAATGGTCCATCAGTGCTCAGACAAGATGCTTTAACTCTTACATGTTCTTCCAAATAGTTTTTGCTTTTTGTTTTGCCAGTGACTTGCCTGTCAGCAAGCAAAGTCTTGATGTTATGCATTTGAACCAAGATAAAAAAATCAAAACTAAGCCTTTGTGGATGGGAGGTTGTTACCTATTACCAACTCAATTGGAATCCCATGGAGAATGCAAACTGAATAACAGTGTGTAACAACCTGTTATTCATTACTTTGTGAAACAACTAAAAGTTGTGGTCCACTAAGAAAAGCTCTATTTTACAATGAAATTTAAATCAGCCTTTAATTAAGGACCACTAGCAAACTCGAATGATTTTAGAGGGTTTTTTTAGTTTTGCTGTCTTTAATTATTGCAGACTTTCTTCCTGAACACCCTTTCTGTTTGTGCATTACTGCTTGCAGAGAATAAGACTTCAAAAACTACTCTACTGCTTCAAAAACTACACTACTGCGTTCCACCATTGGATGCTGTATATCATGCTTAGGTTTTTTCTTTAAGGTATAATAAAATTTTATTTTATACAGAATGTCATTATATGCAGGAATTTCATCTCTTCTCTCACTGCATTTTAATTTTTAGTGAGATCTGGGTTCACTTAGAACTGTTCTCTCAGGCTCTTGTGAAGATAGATTGCTGTGTATGTGCTGTTGCAAAATTGTTTCAGAAATGGTTCAGAAGTGAGTTATATTTTTATTTTATAGTCCTTTCTGTAGCTCCTTGCTTTTAGTATTTGCATAGATTAAGATATATAGCACTTTCTGAGTAAGAGGCTCCACCCAAAGCTGAATTTATTGCACAAATATGTATGACATTTCATTATGATTTTCTAACATCCATGCCTTGCACAATGCTTTCTGACTTCCAACTGGGTATAGTTTGTTTCTTCCTGGAGCACTTTCTGTGCAAAAACTTGTTCAGAAAACATATTCAGGAAATCATAGTCAAACTGATTGCCAACACACACTGAATCTGCACATAGACCTTTTTGTGTTTCGACTTGAAAATTGATGCTTCTAGGTGATGAATAGTTTCCAACCTACCTTTTTTTCTTATTGATTTTTCAAAATGTAGCTGCCTGCTACTTAAACTCATTTTTTAACTTTTAAAAGCTTTTGTCCAAACTATTTTAGAATTACATGACATGATTATTAAACTTATTCTGCCCACGTTCCCTTAAAGACTGTGGAGTGGAACAGTATAAGAAAGTTCCAATTTTTTCATCTTTGAGTGCCTGTCTAAACAATGATTATTAGAGGCTATATGCCAGACTTGATAGACATTTATTTTAAACAGTAATACAGGTACTGAAGAGCTGGTGTTTAAAGTAATTATGTGTATAAAGTTTCATGTTTGTATATTTTTAGCTACTGTTGGCCTAAATCTACCATACAGATGCTAGCTTGAAATGAAATTGTTACAGAACATGGATCAACACTAGTAATATTTCTTCAATTGTTTCTTTAGTCCTACAGGAAATCTCATTTACAAAATGACTGGATTTTTACAAACTTAGTAATTTGCATGGCCACATTTAGGGGGAGGAAGAGGGAAGAGTTGTCTGAAAAAGAAGGTAAGTTATTTTTTTAATAACATTTTGTGTATCAAAAGAAAGGCATAAGAAAAAAAATAACACACTCCTAGGATGGTCATGGATTGGTTAGTCATAGCAGGCTTACTACTGTAGGAGATATCTACAGGGTTCCTCTGTAGGAAGCTTCCAATACAAATATACAGGCAGCTCAAATACACTGGCAATCCAAAAGGTGCTTTACTCATAGACAATCTGTCAGTTCTGTTCTTTTGCCTGTAACTAGAGTCAACTGAGATCAGTATAAAACTTCTCATTGATTTGATGGGTTTTGATTGCTTTGACTTCTAAAATAATTTCTGTAGGACATGCAAAAATCAGAGAATTTTGGGAAAGTTGGAAAATTTCCAATTTTTAGAATTTGGAAAATAGATTCATTGTTCTGATGACCAGCTAAATTGAGCAAACACTGCCTAATTGTTTCTCATTTTTCATGTATGAACTATATGAACTCAATCAGGAATGCTATATTTATTAAAATGAAACACAGAAGAGTAAGACTGACTTCTGTTAATATTTTTGGCTTCCAGCTTTACTGTGAGTACCCAAGATGTTGCACAGGCAATATAGACGGTTATAGGTCTGTTCTGCCAGAATGAATTAAAGGGAATTACTGCTAGGCCCCTCCTTTTTCTTCATGAGAGAAGGATAATGCTGGCTCCACAGCATTCGTTCCCCTCTCTGGAATCCTGTTGAAAGAGAGTTTTTCCATCTGTTGAAATTATCATAAACATTTGTGGCTGATATGAGACAGCACCTGGGACCTTGTAGTAAGTGATAGCATTTTTTCCACGATAGACTTGTCAGCAAGTAGACAGGAGAACACTGGAACTACAAAGAGACTTCATGCAGTATGGGTCCTGCTTCCACAAAGCTAGACACAGGATGGATTCCCAGACTCTTTTTTGAAGAGGTGATGCACAGGTCTCTTTACAAGACCTTCCTATTGTTTTGTGTGCCCCGATGTGAGCGGTTAGGAAGAGCAAATTCAAAATTCTGGCATTTTATGATTACTGCTATTAATTTTATATGTTAATAAAGGACATTATGATTGTCAAAATGAAAAATGGTAATAATTTACTAGAGGATAGATGTTTTGAAAAAATTTAATGGCATTTGCATCCAGTTACACTTGATGGGTCATTTACTGCCACATTCCAAATATTGGAAAGGCAAATATAAAACCTAATTTCTTAAATTTAATAACATGGCACTGTAGTATTTTCTAGAATGATGTCTTTACAGAGGACTGGGTACAGCTGCTATCTGGATGTGGGAGATTGTGCAATTGTATCACAGTTCCCTGTCATGCAACCTAGTCTAGGTCTATCACACCAAATGCTAACTTCAGCAGAATTTTTATTTTTAAATTCATGGCTAACACATTCCTGTTAAACAGTTGTATACTGTCCTGGTTCCGGCTGGGACAGAGTTAAATTTCTTCCCAGTAGCTGGGGGGGGTGCTGTGTTTTGGGTTTGGTATGAGAGGAGCGTTGATGGCCCATTGATGCTTTGGTTGTTGCTGGGTGGTGCTTGCACCGAGGACTTTTCGGCCTCCCATACTCTGCCAAGAGCAGGGGAAGCTGGGTAGCGGGAGCATAGCCGGGGACCATGACAGTCCTTTCTGGGGCCCAATATAGGGCTTGAAGGGTTTGAGATAATAACAGATTAACTAGAGCGTATTAAGGAATTTATATCTGTTAACAGTTGCGGGTCACAATATTGATTCATCTGTACTCAATATTAATTTATCTGATCTGCACCATGCTCTTGTTTTTACTGTACCTGTTAAAGATTGGTGTTGGGTTTCGTAGTCTGCTGTGCTCTGCAGTGATTAATGATGTTTTGCCTGGGAGATTTGTTACTAAAACGCTGGCATTGGGGGTTATTTGGTATTTGGGATTTGTAATGAAGCTGTTACTGTATTTCGGGTACCACCTCATGGAGACCATTAGCAATTATACCTCTGCCTCTGAGAGGTTTTTTATGTAGGAAATACAGAATGGCACCTTCACTACCTTCCTCTATGATGTCATCTCCTTCGTTAAGATAACTTGTCAGTACCTTGAACATCCCTGGGTAGTTAAGATACACCTACTGGTATACCTTGGGAATATTGTTTCAGTTTTATCCAAGGTTAGTAAGCAATTCAAGAATGTCATCCAGAGATCTGCCCCAAGGCTGGATAGTTATGAGTGGCAGGGCGAGTGGGATAGCATGGGCAAATGCCAAGGACGGTGGGCACCCCCAGTGTTCTGGAACTTCACCCCTGAGCAAGTGCAGAATCCTGAAAAATTAGTAGAATATTTGGAAAAAATATGCTGTCACCCTGGCCATTCTAGGGAGACACAAACCACTGCAATGTGCTGGGGCCTGACCCATGCCTACTGAGCCCTGTTCAAGACTATTCAGAACCCTCAAAGGGAAGAAAAGGTCTTTGGAGCTGAGGACAAAACAACAGGCCCTGTGGCTACCCCACCCGCCATGGCAGGCCCTGCGACTACCCCAACCCCCCCGACAGGCACTGTGGCTACTCCGCCCCCTGCAACAGAGAACCAACCCGTGCCGGTATCAGTCGCCCCTACACAAAAAAGAAAATGCACAAGAAAATCAGCTCGTTTAGTAAGGGATGAAAATGAACCAGGGCCATCAGAGAACAGGAGGAGGAAGAGGCAGAAGCCATAAATGAGATGGTAACCACCTGATCCCTATCCCTGGGTGAGCTGCGAGATATGTGAAAAGATTTCAGTCGTCGTCCAGGCGAGCTCATTGTCACCTGGCTGCTCCGATGCTGGGATAACGGGGCCAGTAGCCTGGAATTAGAGGGTAGGGAAGCCAAGCAGCTGGGATCCCTTTCCAGGAAAGGGGGCATTGACAAAGCGATTGGACAAGGGGCACAAGTCCTCAGCCTCTGGAGGCGACTCCTGTCAGGTGTGAAGGAAAGGTATCCCTTCAAGGAAGATGTTATATGCCACCTAGGCAAGTGGACCACCATGGAGAGAGGTATCCAGTACCTGAGGGAATTAGCCATGCTGGAGGTGATTTATGATGACCTGGACAATGAGCAGTTATCCAAACACCCAGATGAAGTCAAACGCACCCGACCCATGTGGCAGAAGTGTGTACCAAGCGCACCAGCGTCGCATGCCAACTCATTGGCAATAATGACCTGAAAAGACGGAGAGGAACAAACGGTGGATGAATTGGCTGGCCAACTCCGGCAATACGAAGAATATCTCTCTTCCTCCCTACGGGCCTGTGTCTCTGCTGTGGAGAAACTGTCTCAGGAGGTCCAGCAACTCAAAGAGGATATGTCCTGTTCCCCACCTGCACGGGCCAGTGTCTCAGCCATTAGGAGTAAGCGACCCTCTGCTCAAGAGAGGAGACATCGTGGGTACACACCCCGGGGCACCCTGTGGTTTTACCTGTGTGACCACAGAGATGACATGAGGAAGTGGGATGGAAAACCTACCTCGACCCTAGATGCACGTGTACGTGAGTTGCAAGGAAAAACAACCACAAAAGGGGGTTCTCCAAGGAAAATTGCTGCTCCCATCTCCAGTGAGCAGTTCCCCAGACAGAGTAGAAAGGCTGATTCCACTTCCGACCTTAATAAAGGGACTTCTGATTCATACGTACAAGAAGTGAGTAGCGAATACGATGACCAGGACTAGAGGGGCCCTGCCTCCAGCCAGGTGGAGGAAAGGGACAACCGGGTTTACTGGACTGTGTGGATTCGATGGCCTGGCACATCAGACCCACAGGAGTATAAGGCTCTCGTAGACACTGGTGCACAGTGTACCCTGATGCCATCAGGCTATAAAGGGGCAGAACCCATCTGTATTTCTGGAGTGACAGGGGGATCCCAAGAGTTAACTGTATTGGAGGCTGAAGTGAGCCTAACCGGGAATGAGTGGCAGAAGCACCCCATTGTGACTGGCCCAGAAGCTCCGTGCATCCTTGGCATAGACTACCTCAGGAGAGGGTATTTCAAGGACCCAAAAGGGTACCGGTGGGCTTTTGGTACAGCTGCCCTGGAAAAGGAGGAAATTAAACAGCTGTCCACCTTGCAAGGTCTCTCGGAGGACCCTTCTGTTGTGGGGTTGCTGAGGGTCAAAGAACAGCAGGTACCAATCGCTACCACAACAGTGCACCGGTGGCAATATTGCACCAACCGAGACTCCCTGATTCCCATCCATAAGCTGATTCGTTGACTGGAGAGCCAAGGAGTGATCAGCAAGACTCGCTCACCCTTTAACAGTCCCATATGGCCAGTGCAAAAGTCTAATGGAGAGTGGGGACTGACAGTAGACTATCGTGGCCTGAACGAAGTCACGCCACCACTGAGTGCTGCCGTGCCGGACATGCTAGAACTTCAATACGAACTGGACTCAAAGGCAGCCAAGTGATATGCCTACAAATGATATTGCTAATGCGTTCTTCTCAATCCCTTTGGCAGCAGAGTGCAGGCCACAGTTTGCTTTCACATGGAGGGGCGTCCAGTACACCTGGAATTGACTGCCCCAGGGGTGGAAACACAGCCCTACCATTTGCCATGGACTGATCCAGACTGCACTGGAACAGGGTGAGGCTCCGGAACACCTGCAATACATTGATGACATCATTGTATGGGGCAACACAGCAGAAGAAGTTTTTGAGAAAGGGGAGAGATGTATCCAAATCCTTCTGAAGGCCGGTTTTGCCATAAAACAAAGTAAGGTCAAGGGACCTGCACAGGAGATCCAGTTTTTAGGAATAAAATGGCAGGACGGACGCCATCAGATCCCAATGGATGTGATGAACAAAATAACAGCCATGTCCCCACGAACTAGAAAAAAAGGAAACACAAGCTTCCTTAGGCGTTGTGGCTTTTTGTAGAATGCATATTCCAGATTACAGCCTGATTGTAAGCCCCCTCTATCAAGTGACCAAGAAGAAGAACGACTTCAAATGGGGCCCTGAGCAACAACAAGCCTTTGAACAAATTAAACAGGAGATAGTTCAGGCAGTAGCCCTTGGGCCAGTCCGGGCAGGACAAGATGTAAAGAAGGTGCTCTACACCACAGCCGGGGAGAATGGCCCTACCTGGAGCCTATGGCAGAAAGCACCAGGGGAGACTCGAGGTCGACCCCTGGGGTTTTGGAATCGGGGATACAGAGGATCCGAGGCCCACTACACTCCAACTGAGAAGGAGATATTGGCAGCATATGAAGGGATTCGAGCTGCTTCGGAAGGGGTTGGTACTGAAGCACAGCTCCTCCTGGCACCCCGACTGCCGGTGCTGGGCTGGATGTTCAAAGGGAGGGTCCCCTCTACACATCATGCAATTAATGCTACGTGGAGTAAGTGGGTCACACTGATCACACAACGGGCCCGAATAGGAAACCCCAGTCGCCCAGGAATCTTGGAAGCAATCATGGACTGGCCAGAAGGCAAAGATTTTGGAATATCCCCAGAGGAGGAGGTGACACGTGCTGAAGAGGCCCCACCATATAACAAAGTACCAGAAAACGAGAAGCAATATGCCCTGTTCACTGATGGGTCCTGTCGCCTTGTGGGAAAGCATTGGAGATGGAAAGCTGCTGTATGGAGTCCTATACAAGTTGCAGAAACTGCTGAAGGAGAAGGTGAATTGAGTCAGTTTGCAGAGGTGAAAGCCAGTGCTCTATCTCTATACTGACTCATGGATTGTGGAAAAAGCCCTGTGGGGGTGGTTGCAGCAGTGGAAGCAGAACAACTGGCAGCGCAGAGGTAAACCTATCTGGGCTGCCGCGTTGTGGCAAGACATTGCTGCCCAGGTAGAGAACCTGGTTGTAAAAGTACGACACGTAGATGCTCACGTACCCAAGAGTCAGGCCACTGAAGAACACCAAAACAACCAGCAGGTGGACCAGGCTGCTAAGATTGAAGTGGCTCAGGTGGATCTGGACTGGCAACATAAGGGTAAATTATTTATGGCCTGGTGGGCCCATGACACCTCAGGCCATCAAGGAAGAGATGCAACATACAGATGGGCTCGTGATCGAGGGGTGGACTTGACCATGGACACTATTGCACAGGTTATCCATGAATGTGAAACATGCGCTGCAATCAAACAAGCCAAGCGAGTAAGGCCTCTTTGGTATGGAGGACGATGGTTGAAATATAAATATGGGGAGGCCTGGCAGATCGATTATATCACACTCCCACAAACCCGACAGGGCAAGCGCTACGTGCTCACCATGGTGGAAGCAACCACCGGATGGCTGGAAACATATCCTCTGCCCCATGCCACCGCCCGGATCACTATCCTGGGCCTTGAAAAGGAAGTCCTATGGTGACATGGCACCCCAGAAAGAATTGATGCCATACAGAAGTCTGGAATCACAGAATCATAGAATCATAGAATATCGCAAGTTGGAAGGGACCCATAAGGATCATCAAGTCCAACTCCCTGCTCCTCGCAGGACTACCTAAAACTAAACCATATGACTAAGAGCATCGTCCAGACGCTCCTTGAACTCTGACAGGCTTGGTGCCATGACCACTTCCCTGGGGAGCCTGTTCCAGTGACCGACCACCCTCTCAATGAAGAACCTTTTCCTAATGTCCAATCTGAACTTCCCCTGACGCAGCTTCATTCCATTTCCTCGTGTCCTATCGCTGGTCACCAGAGAGAGGAGATCAGCACCTCCCCCTCCACTGCCCCCCTTGAGGAAGTTGTAGACTGCGATGAGGTCACCCCTCAGCCTTCTCTTCTCCAAGCTGAACAAACCAAGTGACCGCAGCCGCTCCTCCTAAGTCTTGCCCTTGAGGCCTTTCACCATCTTGGTTGCCCTCCTCTGGACACACTCTAATTGATGTCTTTATATTGAGGCGCTCAAAACTGCATACAGTACTCGAGGTGGGGCCACACCAGTGCAGAGTGGGACAATCACCTCCTACGACCGGCTAGCTATGCTGTGCTCGATGCACCCCAGGACACGGTCGGCCCTTTTGGCTGCCAGGGCACACTGTTGACTCATATTCAACTTGCCATCAACCCAAACCCCCAGACCTCTTTCCGCGGGGCTGCTCTCCAGCCTCTCCTCCCCCAATTTGTATGTATAACCAGGATTACCCTGTCCCAGGTGGAGAATCCGGCACTTGCTCTTGTTAAATTTCATACGGTTGGTGATTGCCCAGCTCTCTAGTTTATCCAGATCTCTCTGTAAGGCCTCTCTACCCTCGAGGGAGTCCACAGCCCCTCCTAGTTTAGTATCGTCGGCAAACTTACTTAATGTACATTCGACTCCTGTGTCCAGATCTTTTATAAAAACATTAAAGAGCACTGGCCCTAAAATTGAGCCCTGCGGAATCCCACTGGTGACTGGCCGCCAGCCTGATGTAATCCCATTTACTATAGCCCTTTGAGCCCGACCCATCAGCCAATTGTTCACCCAACATATTTGGACTTGTCTAGCTGTATGCTGGACATTTTATCCAGAAGGATACTGTGAGAGACAGTATGAAAAGCTTTGCTAAGATCAAAAAAACCCACATCTACTGGCTTCCCTTGGTCAACTAGATGGGTGACCTTGTCATAAAAGAAAATTAAGCTGGTTAAGCAGGACGTTCCCCTCGTGAACCCGTTGCTGGCTATGACCAATGACTGCATTGTCTCTCAAGTGTTTTTCAATAACTCCCAGAATAACCTTCTCCATAATTTTACCAGGCGCTGAAGTGAGACTGACAGGCCTGTAATTACCAGGGACTTCCTTCTTACCCTTCTTGAAAATTGGGACAACATTTGCCAGCTTCCAGTCGACTGGGACCTCTCCAGACTCCCAAGACCATTGAAAAATAATGGAGAGGTATCCCGCGATGACATCGGTCAGCTCTTTCAGTACCGATGGGATGAATCCCATCGGGCCCCATCATAGACTTATCCGCATCCAGCTGGAGCAGCAAGTCTCGAACAAGTTCAGGGTCGGCTGGGAGTTTATCATCCCCCCAGTCGCGGTCTTCCAACACAGGACTCTGTGGGTCCCAGGGCCCATCATCGGTGTTGAAGACAGAGGCAAAAAAGGCATTAAACATCTACGTCCCTATTTGTGAGGTGACTGACCTCGTCAAGCAAGGGCCCAATGTTATCTCTGATTCTCCTTTTGCTATTAACATATTTTTAAAAGCCCTTTTTGTTGTCCTTCACAGTGCTGGCCAGCTTGAACTCTAATCAAGCTTTGGCCGCACGAATTTTCTCGCTACAGTAGTGAACAGCATCTCTAGTAGTCCTCCCGTGTCGCCTGTCTTTGCTTCCAATGTCCATACACTTTCCTTTTCTGCCTAGAGTTCTAGAAGAAGATCCCTGCTCAGCCAAGCTGGCCTTCTGCCCCGCTTGCTTGACTTCCGACACTTTGGAATTGCCTGCTCCTGCGCTCTTAAGAGATGGCTCTTAAAAAGTGACCAGCATTCCTGGACCCCAATACCTTCAAAAGCAGATTCCCAGGAGACCTTACTAACTAGCTCCTTCAGCAGCCCTAAGTCTGCTCTCCCCACATCCAGGGTCGAAGTTTTGCTGGCAGTTTTTCTCCTATCGCCAGCGATTTGAAACTTAACTACTTCGTGGTCACTGTGACCAAGACAGCCACCACCACTTCGCCCACGAGTCCCTCTCTGTTTACAAACAACAAATCTAGGAGGGCACCTTTCCTAGTCGGCTCCCTTAGTACCTGCACCAAGAAGTTATCTTCAACATGCTTCAGAAATTTCCTGGACCTGTTTGTGTCCACTGTATGATATTCCCAGTCGATGTTTGGGAAGTTAAAATCACCTATAAGGACAAGGGCAGATGATCTAGAGATATCCCTTAATTCCTTGTAGAATAATTCATCGATGTCATCGTCCTGGCTGGGTGGTCGATAGTAGACTCCCACAACAACATCCGCTTTATTTGCTTTCCCCTTCATCCTTTCCCAGAGGCTCTCAACCGTGTTGTCACCAACTGTAAGCGCCATACAATCCAATCCCTCCCTTACATACAGCGCCACCCCCCCCCGCCTTGCCTGCCCTGCCTATCCCTCCTGAAGAGCCTATAACCATCCATCAAGGCACCCCAGTCACAGGACTCATCCCACCAGGTTTTGCTTATGCTAATGATGTCGTAGCTCTGGGACTGGGCCAAAGCTTCTAGCTCCTCTTGTTTCTTGCTCATGCTGCACGCATTAGTATAGAGACATTTCAAATGCGCTCCAGTGTACTCAGCACATCGTGGAGCAGACTGAAGGACCTCGCTAGTGCACCCGTCCCTCAAACATTGGCGTGCCGCCCCCAGGCTTATCTCTAGTGAGCCTGGTTTTATCCCTTTCCCCCTTCAAATCTAGTTTAAAGCTCTTTCGATATGAGAAAGCAGTAAAAGGGCAGAATAAAGAAAGAGCAATAAATGAAATCCACATCATCTCTTTCCATCTTGTAGAGAATTTCTAAAGCTGTAAGAATGGGGGTCCATTGTGAAGCAGACCTATTAGCCAGAACGACTCCTGTGCCTGTTGTGCTCTCTGGAACTCAACCGGAGGTGTGAGGGGCACAGAGCCATGCAATCTCTGCCGAGACTTCTGTCTGTCCTTGGATATCTGCCGTGTTTGGGGAACAGACACTGTTCCCAGTTTTTTCTACTTAGGGAGTATGCAGGAGTATTCCCCTGCAGTCCCAAAAGAAGGATGGTTCACCTACACGTATCCTTGCACAGACTCCTTGTGCCACCTTCTTTTGTAAAGGGATCATTTAGACAAAAAGTCTCTCTCATGCAATCTTATCTTTTAGAGTTATTTCTAGCTCTTCTCCCCAGCTTGCTGTGTCTCATTCGTAGCTGGCTCCTATCAAATTCTTTAAATGCTTAATGTTCATGGCTTTCTTAAACAAAAGCATACTACTTGCATATATCCTAGCTGCATTAGTAGGATAACCACCACCACTAAACACACACACTCCAACATTCTTGAAGAAAAGCTTGTGTCTTTCCAGCATAATGCCAGGTACTTTCTGCCTTTCAGAAGCTCTCATAAAATAAAAGAACATGTTGTAAGGTAATACTTGACATTTACCCCAGGAAGACAACACATCAGAGGGCAAAACAATAACTGAAATTGGGAAAGTACCTGTGGCAGAATTGATTCCAAGACAGTGTAAGAGGCGGACAGAGAAGACAGTTGTTACTCTGCACCTTCTGCCTCTAAACAGCTGTTATGCCTATATCATTTCATACCAATAACTATCAGTGACAAATACAGTAACAAATCTTTCATCTTCACATCAAAAAGACATCTTTCCAAGGGGTACTGATATGAGAGGGAAAATCCAGCTTTTTATACCCAGGTTTTCAGAATGCTTAATTTACATACAATGCAGGTGCAATTTAATCAATTACATAAAATTAACAACATTTTTTTCAAAGCATTGTGACCAAGAGGGTAACTTTTATATTAGTATCTTTGTAAACAGGAGTCTAAACTCAGGATTTATGTATAAGACTTAGGGAAGCTATTTATTCCACATACATTTATAATATGCTGTTAGCAAAAAAAAAAAAACCACCACAAAACTAGTTGAGAAAGTAATATATTCAGTAAGGAAAATCAGGATTACTCTGACAGGCTTGGTGCCGTGACAACTTCCGCAATATCAATAGCTTTGCTAAAATCCCAAACCACCACATCTACTGCCTTCCCTTTGTCAACTAATGGGTGACCTTGTCATAAAAGGAAATTAACATGATTTGCCTAAGGTTATACAACATGTCACAGCATTAATTTTCCACAGTTTACATCCATAAATTGCTTTGGGCAAAATTTGGCTTTTCACCAGTTGAATCTGTTCATATCCAGATGCTCTGTTTTTCCTGACTTAAGTAAGGGAGTGGCTTAGAGACTGTTTCAAGTTCAGTTGTTTCTTTGAATATTATCCTTCTTTCATTATAGGTAATTTCAAGCAACTGCATCTGCAACTTGGCTGTTAATTGTGACCTCTACTTGTGTTTTGTTTTATTACTTGAGTCACTTTGTGTGCCTTTGTTTTTATCTCGGTGAGGGGATAGACCATGTTCCTTACTACTTGTTTTTAACATTGTTGCCATTCATTGCAATCCATTGATAGCTGAAATCAAGAGCATCATATGTACATCTGAGGTTAGTTAAGAGGCATCCACACATGGAAATTCCAGCTCTCTGCACTTTGTCAACTCTTTCTCTAGTTTGTGTAGTGGTAAATACTATGAACATGTTGAAAAAGTCTGGGGACAAAACCTTGTGTCTCTGAGTCTGCCCGAAGAAAAGTCACTTGTGTCTCCTGCAGTTGTTTATGTTGTAGTCTGTTATTGAAAGGCTGCATCAGAGGCAGGGAAGTTTCTGTATCTTCCAGAATCCATGACAGACAGTCATGTCATGATTGGAATTAGAAAAGGGAGTGAACATAAACAAAGACATATTACAAACTGCATATTAAGATGTTTTTCTTCTTTGAGGTAATCCTTCCATACTCAGCCTTCTAAATTGTTTTACTATACAGCCTTCTTTTGTGTAAGAAAATTCACAGTCTTTTTCTTTGTGTTTGTACAGGATCTTGCACACAAAATCCTGGTCTGTGATTAAGATTCATTTGTACTGTATCAGTGTTACTCACATTAACAGTTTGGATAAGCATTATCATCTAATGCACAGTGCTTTGTACTGGTATTCATGACTGGGATCTTTGCTTGATTCTATTATTGCTGATCTGCTGTATAATCTTTGGCAAGCCAGCGGACCTCTCTGTTTCACTGTTTCTACATTCCCTTTCTCTTTCCCCAGCTTGATCTATGTTAGTAAATTTTTCAGGGCAGGATGTTTTCTTACTGCTTGTGTAATGTGCAGCAAAAATGGGTCTCAGATCTTGACTGGGCTTTTTATGCTCTGCTATACTTTACCAGACAAAGATATTTGAAAGAAATGCACAGAATTTAATCCTAGTTTACTTGCATTTAAAAGTAGTGGTCCCTATACAACTAAATTCCAAGCTTCCGAACTTTTGGGGGAAATTTTGGGAAAGGAGATGCAGCATGTCTGTTAAACTGAGCTATAAGCAGAATTGTGCAAAATATTTGCAAATAACCCTTAGAAAATTTCTCTAGCTTTAATATTTGTCACAAATGTTATGTTCCAACTATGCTTTTTATAAAGACTGGTCATGAATCATTTCTGTGAATTTTATTTCAGGAAATATATGGTTTAGTTAAGAAAAGGTACCTCATTCTGATGCCCTTCTATTCAGTGAATAACTGTCTTCCTAACTGAAATATGCAGATAAAACTTGTGGGCCAGTTTTAAGGACTGGAATTTCAATTTCATTATGATCTTGATGTAACAGCTCAAAAAATGTTAATGCATAGTGTTCTTAATGCTGGTGCAAATCCTCCAGTCTTTGCCTATTTCATGACAGATTGAATTGTTAGCATATGCATATATATTTATTTTATATACTTTTTAGGGACAATGCATATTTTAAAATAATTATGTCAAGCAAATTGTTTATGTCAAATGCTTCAAGTTATAATGAAATAAGAAGGTATAAAATATTTTGAACTCCTATAAATGCAGCAAATTCAAAACAGAAATGGAGCAAAATTGTCACCCTTGTGTTTGTATAAGAATTCAGGCTAGATTTGGTCATAAAATAATCCAAATGGGAATTTCATCTATTTCTTTGGTTATTTAATGCTGCCTCCCATATAGCGTGCCTTAATTTTGCCTTTGACTTTGTAAGAGATACTGATTGGGATTGCTGACTTAGGAGTTCTCCCATTTGAAAGACTGTAGAGAATAAAGACCAGCATAGAGTATGCAGTTGGATTTGTGTCTAAACCACAAAAAGATTAAGAAAACAGATATTCATATAATCATGTTTTCCTATAAACAGTAAAAGATGAAAGGTATGCAAATAACCTCTATTTTCTCCCAAGCAGATGTTAGTACATGCCTGCTAACATACACATCAGAAGATAGAATCTCATGGAGAAAACTGCATACCTGCTTGAGCCATGTGCAATAATCGTAAGTCATAAGGCAAATGAGAGTAAAAACCTCTGAATGTGATTCTGCATTGTTTCTTTCATGAAAGTACCAAAACAGGCTATAGAGAAATGTGACTGGGTTGACTTCACCTTTTATAGTTTATTTTCCCAAGAGTCTGTGAATAACCATCAGAACTGTTTACCTGTATAGCAAAACTCTTCACTTTCTCAATTTATCTGTCACTTACATAACAGCTCTTAGCTTCTATAATTATTACTTCATTTTTATTGTTCTAATTTCTTTGATATTCAAAAAATTTGCAAAGGAATGTAATCATGCCTAGCCTATTTCTAACACCTCAGAGACCATATGTTCTGATATTGTCATAACCAGTTATATTGAGCACACTTACATAAATACAAATGGAAACCCAGAACATCGTATCTGGGAGACACTGTCATGCCTGCAAACAGCAAAAATATTTATTCAGATCATTTACAGTCAAGAAGAAGTAATATTACCAGCATGCAAGACCCTGGAGGAATCTTATGGTTACAGCTTTGCCAAACAAAATACAGGAAATAAGAGATTTGGGTCATGGATGCCAAGAGTGGTCTTAAGACTGACTTGAGAAGTATAAGACTTTTATCCAATGAATTATCCTATAATGTGTAAAAAAAACCCCAAAACAGTAGTGTCTATAAAATTGCACAGTAGTATACCTGTAAAGGTTATAGTTTGTTATTTAGATATTGAATAATACCTGTATATTTACTTGAGTATGAGTTCTGTAGCAAATATGTAAGAGCATATTTTTTTTAAAACCATTTGTGCACTAAATGAGGTATTGTTCAGTGTAGAAAACAGTTTTTCCAGAGTTTTTAGCAATAAACTTGGAAAGTTCTTGTAATCCCATGAAAAAAGTCCTGTTGTATTTAAGGATTTTTTAAAAAGAATTAAATATGTCATTTGTGAATTGCATTGAGTTTTCTGTGATTGTTCCCTGCCTGACTAAGGAAGTTTAAAATGTTGTTATTCACCTTGAAAATAAATGTCTCTACTTCAAAGGGAAACTCTAAGAATAATCCACTTAACATTGTGAGGCACTTGTATGATAATAAGACAAATCTCATAGATAACATTTCTCTTTGCCAAAAACCTTTATATAATGTAAATGATTGTTATGAAAAAAGGGGCATTAAAAAGGATAAAGTGCTCCAAAGAATTTAAAAGAAAAAAAAAACATCAAAAAGAAGGGTATTGTTTGAATACAGAAATTGGGAAAAGCATCTTTTAGTTTCTGTGTATATTAATTGAAACCTTTTGTTATATTGTCTCTAAAACAGCAATAGCAGCAGTATCTCTTTCTGCAGGTTATAACACTTCTGTTCTAGCACATGAAATGTTCATTTTTTTATGATTTATCAAATTATTTAAAAGAAAACTTCAGAACAAAGAAACTGTTTCTTTTTTTACCTGTGACTAAACTGGATACAATTAGTGGTAGGACCAGCATTTGCAGCATTCTCATGAGTAGTTCTCCTGGAAATGAAAAGTACTTGACTTCCCGATAGCTCATCTTATATGATCGGAGAGAAAATCCAAGGATTATACCTGAAGAGAGGGAAAAGATATCATGACTTACTCTTCTAAAGTAGTAGTAACATCTGAACATGAATATCTGCTTAGTACTTACTTGACATATCTGATTGTAACATGCAGTTTTTACTATGCTCCAGGCTGCACTCAAATATCAACTACCTATGTTAATGTTAATCTTAATCAACATTAATCTTCAAAGTGTTATCATCCTGTGTATAGCCCTCACCCAGAACTGGGTTAAAAGACCAGTTAATAAGAAACTAGAATGATGAAACTAGTGAGTGGGGTTTTGATTGGAGGAGATCAAGATGTATGTGTTTTAATTTAAGAGCACTATGGTGATGGATGGTTTGGTTTGTTGTGGATTCTATGTTGTTCGCTTCTGTAATTTTAAACAATGAAGACTTGTTGCTTAGAAGTTAGGTAACTAACAGGTGTGTGTTTTAGAAGTAGTGATAATTAATTTTAGCTATGGAAACTATAAACAGACGTGGTCCAAGCATGGCTCAGGGACAAATTGCAACCCTATAAGGTAAAGAGGAAATAAGTTCATGAAGAGTTCACTACCCTGCCGACCACCAGAGACCACCCGAGACCCCCAAGAAGACCCTAAAAGCTTTAGTGCGCATGTGTTTAAGATGATGTAATATTATAATTAGTTCTCGGAAATGTAATGAATATGTAACAAGAAAATTCAAAATATGTATGAGAAGCATGGATATAAACAGAAAAGTGACTAAACCAAGTGTGCTTGATTTGTGGCAAGTCCACCGAGCACCCAGGCCTGAATAAAACAATATCTCTCCTGAGCGTGTGGAATTGGTTACTTGCACGCCGGGCACGAATCCGCTTTTCGGACAACACCTATATGAGTAGTCCTACTGAAGTCAGTAAATTACTTTTTACTGTAACAGATTCAGAAGGTTATTTCTGTTGCTATTTTTTAAAATCTGGATTAAGGTAAAAGGTACATCTTGAGCATTAATGAAAAGGAAACAGTCCCTGCTACTGCAGCTGAGTGCTTTGACTTCTGAGATTTTGAGTGTAATCATATATGCAATGCATATACATACTAGCCACCAACCTTCAGAAGTCTTGTCCATGCCTGTTTTCTCTGTGGGGCCTGATCCTGTAGATATGCTTCAGATTGGATGAGAGAATCAGGAGAGATTTACTTGAGAATCCCACGGTTAGGTCTTTACACAGCAAAACAGCATCAGGAGGTAAGTAGCTTTACACATGCCTATCTTCAGAAACACAGGCATTTGCAAAGAAGCAGCTAATCGGGGTTGGAAGGTCTTACTGGATGATTAAGTGGTGGGTTTCAATGCCTGAGGGAGTGGGGTAAGGGAGTGCCTGAATCCATTTATCTTGCTGGGAACAGATAAACGGTGCTTGAGATAAATTTACAAATGGAAGCTATAGATGGGCTGATATGTGTGGCAACCCAAACTTCTCAGCTAGAACTTCTCAGATTTTGTCCTGTACTTGGCACCAACTGCTTTATTTGCTTATTTGGTTAATTATTTGGTTAATTGACACAGCTAGTTACAATTTACTGAGTGTTAAATGGTTTGGTGCCTATCTGATGTAAGTCTTCTATATCCAGCCAGGCAACACATGGCTGTATCTGGAACACTCCTTAACCATACAGATGGTGAAACTCAACTATCCCTCTTTCCCACTCTTGACTCCATGTTCTTGCCCACTGCCTAGTACTGGCATTTGTGCTAATTGTGGCTGTATAGAAAGTTGGATCAGAGAATTGATCCTACTGCAAAAATAATTTATTTTACTGGGTTATTTTTCAGCCAGGTCAATTCCCTGAGGTAATTTGTTTGCATGACTGCACAAGTTTTGGTACCTTTACAAGGGAACAGGTAGAAATGTGCCTTGGAGAAGAGTAGGACTGCCCTTTTTGGCAGATAGGCAGACTTAGGTTTCCTAAGACTTTTCATGAAACTGCATCCTCATTGATGTTAGGCAGCAGCGCGCTCAAGCTCACTTCTAGAGCTTGTTAGAACTTGGGTATGTCCTGAAAATGCCATAATATTGAACACTTGTGAAAATTGCTAGTTCCAATTCTTAATCACTTTGTGTTTTTAATTTTTTTAAATCAGATTTTAGATTGGTATGTCCGTACAGCAGATAATATCTTCATGCCAAATTTTACTAGCTAAAATATGCTGTTATGCCTCCTATGCTAGCTTATTGCCATCTGCTGATGTAAGGAAACATCTATAACTCTGATCTTAGTGACCCCTGTCTATCTGATCATGCTGTTGGGGACTTCAGCAGGTTGGTTAAGTTAGAGGAGTCCAGAAGTGTCTTGTGTAGGACAGAAAATCTCAATATTACAGGATGGGAGAAAAGTGATTAGAGCACAATTGGAACAAAGCATGGATTTCACGCTATGGAAGAGAGTGGTGGGACTAGAAGTCATTTGTTTTAGTCTCATTCATGTTCTATGGACTCAGGTAGTCAAAGTGCATTTTGCATAAATGATTGTTTTAGGTAAAAGTAGATCATAAACGGCGTAGAGGAAGGGCCTCTGAATTATTCTTGATTAAAAGACCTGCCTTAGAGTTCCCTTCTTTTCAATAAGGCTTTAAATTCCACTGCAGTGTTACTGATTATTTTCTTTTTATATGGGAAACACATTTCTCAGATATAAAGAATCCATCTGAAACTGAAGGACTTGGGGAGCAGGGTCCAAAGGCAACTCTCACGCTATTGCAACCAACTGGGGAATAAGCCAGGCCAACCAGAGAAGCGACAAATGATCCTTAGCTGCCTCCCAAGATGAGAACCAGAAGACCAACCACCTCAAGTGCATGTATACCAATGCATGCAGCCTGGGGAACAAACAGGAGGAACTGGAGCTCTGCGCCCAGTCAGAAAGCTATGATATCATAGGAATAACTGAAACATGGTGGGACAACTCACATGACTGGAGGATCGCGATGCATGACTATAGGCTGTTTCGTAAAGACAGGCAGGGAAGAAGAGGAGGAGTCGTCGCACTCTATGTTAAGGAGAACCTTGAATGTATAGAAGTCAACTACGGCGATTGTGGAAGCCCTATTGAATGCCTCTGGGTCAAGATCAGAGGGGTCGTCTCCAAGGGGGATCTTACAGTAGGCATCTGCTACCGACCTCCAGGCAATATTTGGGTCACTTAAGCAAGCTTCGGGTCAACAGAACCTGGTTCTTATGGGTGACTTCAACTACCCAGACATTTGTTGGAAGAACAATACAGCAGCTCACATGTCATCCATCAAGTTCCTGGAATGCGTAGAGGACTGCTTCCTCATACAAATGTTAGATGTGCCAACCAGGAATGAGGCACTGCTGGACTTGCTACTCACAAACCAAGAAAACCTGCTTTGTAATATCTCGGTTAGTGATAGCCTTGGCTGCAGTGATCACAATATTGTGGAGTTTGGGATCCTGCTGAGCACGCTGAAGGTTAGTACTAAGACAAAGGTTTTAGATTTTAGACTAGCAAACTTCAGCTCGCTCAGAGCTCAATTGGGAGGGATTCCATGGGAAGCTTCCATGGAGGATAAAGGAGCTAGCAAGTGCTGGGAGTTTTTCAAGAACGCTCTCCTGGAAGCACAAAAACAGTTCATCCCCTTTAAAGGTAAGGGAAGTAGGCGGAGCAAGAGACCCCCTTGGCTTAACTGTGAGCTTCTGAGTCTGCTCAAAACCAAAAGAGAAGCATACCAGAGATGGAAAAGCGGACAAATACCCATTGAGAACTACAAGGGCATTGCCAGGGAGTGTAGAGATGCAGTTAGAAAAGCAAAAGCTCAGCTTGAATTGAAATTGGCCAGAGATGTCAAAAACTACAAGAAAGGGTTCTTCAGGTACGTAAACAACAAGCAGAAACAGAAGGAAAATATTGGCCCACTGTTAAACAGGAGAGGTGAATTAGTCACCAACGCTGAAAAGGCAGAGGTTCTCAACACTTTCTTCACCTCTGTCTTTACCAGCACTGTTGAGCCCCAGGCCTTGGGAACAAAAATCCAGGTTGATGCAAACACAGACCCACTGTCAGTGAAGGAAGAGTTGGTATGTGAACTATTACAGGAGCTTGACCCCTACAAATCAATGGGCCCTGACAATATCCACCCAAGGGTGTTAAGAGAGCTGGCTGATGTCGTTGCGAGGCCACTCTCCATAATCTTTGAGAAGTCGTGGAGATCGGGGGACATCCCAGAAGACTACAAGAAGGGCTTAGAGGAGGATCCAGGAAATTATAGGCCCATCAGTCTTACTTCAGTCCCTGGGAAAGTTATGGAATGAATCCTCCTGGGGGCTATCACAAGTCAAATGAAGCACGTGATTGGGAAAAGCCAGCACGGATTCACCAAGGGCAAATTGTGCTTGACAAACCTGATCGCCTTCTACGACAAAGTAACCTGCTCAGTTGATGTGGGGCAAGCAGTGGACATTGTCTACCTGGGTTTCTCCAAGGCTTTTGATACAGTTTCCCACAGCCTCCTCCTAGAGAAACTGATGCGTTAAGGTCTAGACAAGTGGTCTGTGCAGTGGGTGGGGAACTGGCTGACAGGCCCCACCCAGAGGGTGGTGGTAAATAGCTCCTTTTCAAACAGGCAACCTGTCACAAGTGGGGTCCCCCAGGGATCGATATTGGGCCCAACGTTGTTTAATATCTTCATAAGTGATCTGGATGATGGGATCAAGTGTACCCTGATGAAGTTTGCCGATGATACCAAACTGAGTGGGGAAGTGGACACTTTGGAAGGGAGAGCCACCCTGCAGGAAGACCTGGATAGGCTGGAAGAGTGGGCTAACAAGAACCTTATGAAGTTCAGCAAAGACAAATGTAAGGTCTTGCACCTGGGAAAACATAATCCAGGAGTGCAGCACAGGCTGGGATCTACCCGACTGGGGAGCAGCTCTGTGGAAAGGGACCCGGGGGTCCTGGTGGAGAACAAGCTCAATATGAGTGAACAGTGTGCTGCTGCAGCAAAGAAAGCCAACAGGATGCTGGGTAGCATCAACAGGGGCATCACCAGCAGAGATAAAGAAGTCATTATCCCACTCTACTCAGTGCTTGTCAGGTCACACCTGGAATACTGTGTTCAGTTTTGGTCCTCGCTATACAAAAAAGATGTGGACAGGCTGGAGAGGGTCCAGAGAAGGGCCACAAAGATGATCAAATGACTGGGAAGCCTGCCATATGAGGAAAGGCTGAGAGAACTGGGTTTGTTCAGCATTGAGAAAAGAAGGCTTAGGGGAGACCTTATCACCATGTTCCAGTATTTAAAGGGTGGCTACAAAGAAGATGGAGACTCCCTTTTTACAAGGAGTCACATGGAAAAGACGAGGGGTTAATGGGTACAAGTTACTCCTGGGGAGATTCCGATTGGACGCAAGAGGAAAATTTTTCACAATGAGAACAATCAGCCATTGGAATAATCTCCCCAGGGAAGTGGTGGATTCCCCAACATTGGACACTTTTAAGATTTGGCTGGACAGGGTGCTGAGCCATCTTGTCTAGACCGTGCTTTTGCCAAGAAAGGTTGGACCAGATGATCCTTGAGGTCCCTTCCAAGCTGGTATTCTATGATTCTATGATCTGGACCCTTTGTTTCTGCACTTAATGAGCACTACATTTTGACAACTGGATAACAAGCAAATAGAGCTAGACCAGTTTCTTAGGCCACAGTCCTGCAATTAGTTCCACATGGATTAATCTCTGCACTAGTACAAAGCCTCACTGATGTTAGTAAGGGTTTCTGAGGCTGCTATAAGAACTAGTCCTTATGCTATGCTATAAGGACTTGATTATCTGGTCCACTACTGTCCAAGCAGTACAAAGTGGCCTAAGAGAGAATCAGGGCCTAAGTAGATGGCTGTTTGAATGAATATTATTGGTAGTGAGAGTAAATTTCTGAAGCTCCATGTAAACCTGTTGAGCCAAAAATTATTCCTTTTTTTTTAGTCCTAATGTGCTCTGTGCATAATTACAGGGTTGCCCAGCACTGCAGTTTACAGAAAGAATTTCTGCAATGTGGAAAAAATGTGCCCTGGTAGTGTATTCTGGTGAACTGGCTTGACGCTCGATAGTTACTAATTCTTCAGCCTTGATCTTAGCACTGCTATTAATTTATATGCAGTCATGCCTAAGTCATAAGAACCTTTCTCTGACTCAGTTTCCCTACTTGTAAAATAGGTATAGTAGTAGTTGCTTCACAAATCTTTCTGAAAATTAATTGTGTTCACATAGTGATCTTAGCAGCACAAGGAATTTAAGCAAATTATTTCCTCTTTGTAGTCTGTGAAAATGAAAACAGAACAGCATGATTTTACCAGTCTCTCTTCATTTTAGAATATATGGAGATGAGACTTTATTTTCCATTCTAAGTTTAAATACCTGGATACTGGATATTACATCCTGTCTGTCAAAGTTTTATTAAAAACAATGATGAACTTGAAACAGAAAAGTCAAACTTGGCAAGATAGCTTTGATTTCTTTGAATTCACTTCTCAGAGCCAACGTTCACAGGTTTTAAATAGTGAGATAACAGCATACAATGATGATTTAAAGATAGACACAATGACAAGGTATCAAACTAAAATCAGGAAGTAAGACCTGGTAGGAGGTACTAAATCTTTGGAAGGTGTGCAGTATTTCAACAACCATCCACGTCTGTGTGTGTGGTAAGAGTTCACGATCAAGACTGAGAAGATAAAATACTGGAGCTGGCCTTTCTCAGTAAAAGTTTCAAGTTTCTGATTAATTCTGAAAACTGTAATGAAACAAAGCCTTGTGTGAAACGTGCTCCCACAACCTGTTGTGCAGGTTTCTGTCTACCCTTTGTAATAGAAAAGAACAAGTAATCTACATTATCAGAGCCTGACTTCTCAAACGATAAATGGTGTACCATTTCTGCATGGCAGGAAAGAGTAGATATCTCGACAGAATCTGTTAGGCTTTTTCTGGACAAAAACCAGTAGTGCTTGTTTAAGTTAAGGAGATGAATTCTATACATGTGTATAGTCATATAACAGAACCATATTGCTGAATAATTTATACAGTTCATAACGAAGAAGCAAATCAGGCTAGACTTATAAAAAGATTTTTGAGGTGTACTTGTCAGTGATACAGTCAAATTTATGGAAAACGTGATTTTGCAGATAATCCTGATGACAATCAGAACAATCCTTGAACTAAATTATTTTATTGCATTTTTATACCAATGTAGATGTTCAAAATAAAACTCAATTTATATGAATACTGTGAAGAGAGGATTTAAAAACTGAAAGGAGCAGAAGGCAAAAATAATTCTGACAGTGATAGGAATGGGATGGAAATGGCAAAAATGGCAGACATGATTTGGGATTGCTTATTCCTAAAACAGGAAGACATTGATGAACTGGCCTAGGGTTTTCACTTCTAGATCCTTCAGTACCAGAAAGGAAACAATAAAGTCTTCATATCAGGTTTTAAAAACTATGGATACATCTGTAATTGCTAAGGAACATATAACCTTCTATATCAAATTTCTTAAATGAATTAACATCAAAGTGTGATGAATTGAGTATTAAAATCAAGCTCTGAAGCAGCAAGACAAAAATTGATACAATCATAGAATCATAGAATAGTTTGGGTTGGAAGGGACTTTTAAAGGTCATGTAGTCCAACCCACCCTGCAATGAGCAGGGACATCTTCAACTAGATCAGGTTGCTCAGAGCCCCATCCTTGAATGTTTCCAGGGATGGGGCATCTACAACCTCTCTGGGCAACCTGTTCCAGTGTCTCACCACCCTCATCGTAAAAAATTTCTTCCTTATATCTAGTCTAAATCTACCCTCTTTTAGTTTAAAACCATTCCCCCTTGTCCTGTCACAACAGGCCCTGCTAAAAAGTTTATCCCCATCTTTCTTATAAGCCCCCTTTAAGTATTGTGTCCTGGTTCCAGGTGGGACAGAGTTTTCTTCCCAGTAGCTGGAGGGGTGCTGTGTTTTGGGTTTGGTATGAGAGGAACATTGATGGCGCATTGATGCTTTGGTTGTTGCTGGGTGGTGCTTGCACCAGGGACTTTTCGGCCTCCCATGCTCTGCCAAGTGCAGGGGAAGCTGGAGGGGGGAAGCATAACCAGGGCGATTGACCCAGCTGGCCAATGGGGTATTCTATACCATGTGACGTCATGCTCAGTATAAAAACTAGGTGGGGGTGGGCCTCTCACGGTTTGCAACACACAGTCAGTGGGTGGTGAGCAGTTGCATTGTGCATTGCCTGCTTTGTATATTCTGTCATTGGTGGTGTTATCATTCTTATTATTACTGTTCTACTTTGTTTTATTTTCATTATTAAACTGCTTTTATCTCAACCTGTGAGTTTTTCTACTTGTGCCCTCCCAATTTTCTCCCCCATCCTACCGGAGGTGGGGGGTGAGCAAGCGGCTGCGTGGTGTTTAGTTGCTGGCTGGGGTTAAACCACAACATATTGAAAGGCTGCAATAAGGTCTCCCTGGAGCCTTCTCTTCTCCAGACTGAATAACCCCAACTCTCTTGGCCTTTCTTCATAGGAGAGGTGTTCCATCCCCCTGATCATTTTCATGGCCCTCCTCTGGACCTGCTCCAACAGGTCCTGTGCTGAGGACTCCAGAACTGGAGAGTACTCCAGGGGGGTCTTACCAGAGCAGAGCAGAGGGGCAGAATCACCTCCCTCGACCTGCTGCCCACACTTCTTTTGATGCAGCCCAGGATACAGTTGGCCTTCTGGGCTGCGAGCACACATTGTTGGCTCATGTCCAGCTTTTCATCCACCAGTACCCCCAAGTCCTTCTTGGCAGGGCTGCTCTCAATCCCTTCATCCCCCAGCCTGTATTGATAGCAGGGGTTGCCCCGACCCAGGTGCAGGACCTTGCACTTGACCTTGTTGAACCTCATGAGGTTCACACAGGCCCACTTCTTGAGCTTGTCCAGGTCCCTCTGGATGGCATCCTGTCTCCCTCAGGTGTGTCGACTGCACCACTCAGCTTGGTGTCATCTGCAAACTTGCTGAGGGTGCTCTAGATCCCACTGTCTATGTCATTGATGAAGATATTAAACAGTACTGGTCCCAATACAGACCCCTGAGGGACACCACTTGTCACCGATCTCCATCTGGACATTGAGCCGTTGACCACTACCCTCTGGATGCGACCATCCAACCAATTCCTCATCCACCGGACAGTCCACCCATCAAATCCATACCTCTCCAGTTTAGAGAGAAGGATGTTGTGGGGGACCGTGTCAAAGGCCTTACAGAGGTCCAGATAGACGACATCTGTAGCTCTTCCCATGTCCACTGATGTAGTCACTCCATCATAGAAGGCCACTAGGCTGGTCAGGCAGGACTTGCCTTTGGTGAAGCCATGCTGGCTGTCTCGAATCACCTCCCTGTCCTCCATGTGCCTCAGCATAGCTTCCAGGAGGATCTGTTCCATGATCTTCCCAGGCACAGAGGTGAGGCTGACAGGTCGGTAGTTCCCAGGGTCCTCCTTTCTACCTTTTTTAAAAATGGGTGCAATGCTTCCCTCTTTCCAGTCACCAGGGACTTCACCTGACTGCCATGACTTTTCAAATATCATGGAGAGTGGCTTGGCAACTATATCAGCCAATTCCCTCAGGAATAGTAGTTTTATGCTATTCACTTTTTTAAGGATATATTAGTTATGGAGCTGTTTATTCTTTTTTCTTTGGTTGTTTTTTTACAAAAAAGTTTGCAAAAAAAAATTCTAGTGGTCTAGCAGAGTATCATAAACTTATATATAATTTCCTAAACTGAATTTGAAAATTAATTTTAAAATCTTCCATGGAGAAAATGAAGAAGTTCTTAACTGTATTACAAAATGCCTTGGTCTCACAATGGTATAAAACTGTTTCACATGATTCTTTGTGTTGCATACATGAAATAAGTTGCACACCTATACATGTGTTTAAAACACCACATCAGTAAAAAAACAAAAAGTACCATAACTCTTAGAAGATGAGAGATGGGGCTTTACCCACATCTAAGTGCTCATTCAAGAACTTTAGAGAAGTTTAAGTCTATCCTCCTCCTTGGACTACTTAGAAGAATTAGATAAAAAAATTTAATAGAGAAGGATTGTTTTTTTCACTACTTCAAATAATTGATAATTTTAAGAGAATAAAGAAGCTCCTAAAATTGGCATGACGTTTTTAAGTGAACAATAGCAGCAGTTTTGTTAAACAAGTGAAGTCTCAATTTTTAAAATTAATCCTTATGAGCTTCTGTTCTCTATTTTATTTCAGAAACACACAGGAATTAAGACCACACCATTATTTGGAGTTAATATTTTTTTAAATGTCAATGCCCTCTACTGTATTTTCATGCAGAAAGTAGAAAATCTAGCAGTTTTACTTTTTAATTGATCAGAAATCATTCAAGGATATTGCAAGAGAAAATTACTAGTTGGAATATTAATGACAGTGCAAGAGCTGCCTTTTCCATATTAGTGCTCGCCATTTCAAACAGAACACACCAATAAGAGTTAAATACACTTCTGCTTTTTACCAGTAAATCTCAAAACACTGGTAAATGAGGTCTGTATCAATATCCTTTTCTTTAATAGATGAGGTACAGACTTACTGTTTCTTTTCCAGCAGGAAATAGAGAACTTCATAATAACTGGAAAAGATTACCTTAAACTAGGTAGAATGATGCACTAAAATATCAGTTAGTAGCACTGTTAATAGTGCTCTTTCAGAAGCCTTGTAACCAGCAAGCAAATAACATTTTGTTCTATAACAGAAATTGGGCTAGAGCCAGTAAGAGAATCGGACTCCTACCAGTTTAATGGGACATTGTATATTTTTGTTAGCTGCACAGCCTTTTCATTCTTATGTTCCTGCAGAGCTCTGGAATGAATGCTTTTGTTCTTTGGGTCATTTGTTTCTGCTCTATTTACCATTTTGTTCTGACACCTTTTCTTCTAACAACCAGTTTCAGATAAGGCCGCAACTGTATTTAATTGAGACAAACAGGTAAATAACTTCTCTAGTGATAATAAATACTTCAAGTTGCGGACAAAATCACAATTGTTCTTAATCTCTTTCTTTGCTCGCCACAAGAACCACAGACTCACCAATTCACTTGCATGCTTTTGATTTTGATCTTAATTTTTTTTTCATAATTTTATCTTGGACCTTCCCTCACCCTCACCTCCCCTTATATATCACCCACTTCTTCCTTGCTTTCTGTTTTTCCTTATATTCTCTTTGAACCATTTTGATGAACCTAAATATGCCTATGCCAGAACTGTTTGGGTCATGGAACATAACTCATGTGGCAGACTGTTAAAAGATTTTAAAGATTCTTTTTTATCCAGTATTTTCCTGACACATGCAAGCAACCTGGACAGACTGAGAGGAAGGATTTCCCGTTGTAGAATACAAGACTCTTGCCATATCAGTTGTAAGTATTACTGGAATCCTTTATTTATGTTTGATTTATGATTCAGTGAATTCTTTTGATAAGGAATTCAGGTTCATGACTAAAATTCATGGAATCATGTTACCATCTTTTTAAAAAGACAGCTAGGATGCTTTCAGTCCCTAGCTGTTTGATTTTGTTAGTTGAGCCACTTCATCCCTAAAAACCTCAATATGACTAAATAGATGGAACCTTCCATCTATTTAGTTTACTGGTCAACAGTGTCTTTCAACACATGAATTTTAAAAAGTGTTTTATTTCAGTTGATTAAAAAGAGGTCTGATGTAAGCCTTTTCATTGCCTAACTTTTTGTGAGTTAAGTCGTTTGAAGGATACAGTGGGTGGTCTGTGATTCTGAAAATGTTGTAGCATAGAGGATTAATTTAGATGTAGCCTCCATATAGGTTATGATAACTCTCTTCTCGCTGTTAGGCATTATTCAGAATGGCAGAATTTCCCTATCTTAAAGGTCACAAAAATAGCAAAGGGAAACTGGCACCTGAAACAACACTTAATTACATAGTAAGTACCTGAGTCCAAATTGTGACCTTCAGAGTACCTCTAGATAAAAAAGCTTAGTTGTGGAAAATCTATAAAGTTAATGGGCACTTCTCCATTTGTTTTGGAAGACCCCTCACTTCTCACCATTCTGCTTGTGTTTTTCTCAGAATTGCCATGACCTAAACATCTATTTGCCTATTTCCATGCTAAGTCCTGGGGATCTAGAAACTGAGCACGTTTGACACACCCATGCAGAGAATCACCAGGATTTTGGATGCCCTGTGTTCCTGTTCTTGCTCCAAGGATTATTTCACAACCTGGGGCTCCCTGTTATAGATGAGTGTTTTAGCCATTAGGTAAAACATCATGCCATCTTTTGCTCTCGACATATGTATTTGCCTTTAGAAGTCTTGCATTTCCTTCTGCCTGAGGATACAACTTTGAAAGGAATGGTGGAATTGCATCCTCCTGTAACTTGCCTTTTGAAAGGAAAAGAGTGACCCAATTCCTCAAGCACTGCTGACACCAGTCTCAAGGTGAGGGCTCTTGTGCTTCTGGATCTTCACTGGGTGGAAGTATCTGGCATGGTCCTGACTCACTCAGAAAGGAGTGGGAGTAGGAATATAATCCTGTTTATTTTTTTTTCTCCTGGCAATTTTTAGGCAGTTACATGCTTAGTTTGTGGACTTGTGGGGTTACCCTTTTGAGTCTCCTAGCTCTTGCCCATGCACTAAAAAGACACCCAGCTCTGAGATTTGGATTCGATATGCATCTTCCTTTGCTTACATTTTAGGCTTTGAAGGACTAGACTGTACATCCATGTTTGTTTAATGTATGTATTCCCAAGTTAAAATCATTTGAAAGACATCAAAATGTATGCAGTAGTCTTATTTATCAACTGCCTTTGCTTAGTACTCCCAGGAATTCCCTGCTATATTAATACAAAGGCAATTTTAGTCTTTTTTTAATTTAGTCCTTGTGGATGGTAAAAACAGAGCATTTACTAGAGCCATTTTGAGGGAGCAGCTTAAGCCTCATCTTTTATAGACTTTTTTTGAATAAATAAATTTTCAGTTATGCCGAGTTACAGTAAATGGTGAAAACCAAGCACACATTTTATAACTGTCAAGCTGATTTCCATTTATTATCTTCTATCCATGCCAAAAGAAAGTATGTAGACTTGTCAAATTTCAAGCAAGAAAATGCATTTCTTCAATTTACAGAACTGAACAAAATTCAAAAGGTGAATATAATTACTGCTAAGAGAAAGGACATGGGAAGTCAACTACAGAATATGGGTAACAGTAACACTTTGTTATCCTGATTCTCCTGTTATCCTTCTGGTTTTCTTTGCCTCTTTTCCTGCTTTTAACTGTTTTCCTCTTCACTGTTGTACAGTTCACTGGACCTATTATTTTCTTCTTTTGTTCAAAAATGCCTTATAAAATCTATCATCAAAATAAACTTCTTTTGTATAGCTATGTTGTAACATATTTTTTGTTTGCATGATTGCCATATTCTACTAGCATTCAGGAAAATTTCTTGTAAAATCTCTTAGGAACCACATAAACATCCTAAATATCTCATTCCACCCAGGATAGCCTTGAAATCTGCTTTGTAAGAAGTGGTATTGCATAAATAAATTTAAATTTAATTTCTAGAGAGAGTTTTGAGAAGCTCACCAGTGCCTACATTTTCACAAGCTGTATGAAGAGTGCAGTGAATGTATGTTTCTCTGAATTCTTTTATGACCGCTCAGAAATGTTACTTTCTAGCACCACTTTGCAAGTCTACTGATTTGACAATTTAGAGCAAATAAGGTAGTAAGGTTGTATTTAGCACATTTTGTACCTTTATTGTGTATATATGCATAGCTACTATCTCCAGAATGCACAATTGTGATTCACAAAGTAGCCAACTGTATTGTTGTTACTCTATGCCACGCACAGCAGTTCAACAACCACTGCTGTTTCATTTCAGTAACACCAGAGTGTACGATAAGAAATTAGGATTGTGATAATAAATTATCATCATTTTATTTTGAAAGTAACTGCTAAACTAGCATACTGTTTATATTTCACAGTCTGACTTTTATTACTGGCTACTTAATAGCAGAATTAAAGTTCTTTGTATTTCTATACTTTTTCTCCTTTTCGAGAAGGATCATCTCCTTTGAATTTTTAACTGTTACTCTGGACCTTACAGTGTCTGTTTAAATTTTTTCCCAAAAATTATAAATATTTCTTAACTTCAAATAGAATTAAGGTTTTGCTTAGCAATGTTTTCAAGATATTACTTAGGAAGGTTTTGTCACTTGGTGAGAAAGAGCAGTTGTGCTGAGCAGGTTCTTTAGGAGAGCATTGGGACAGAGGCAGCTTCTGAGTTCAGCATAAATAGAATTAATTTATCCTGGCTGTCCCTAAACTGTCTTGATTTTCTTGTATATATCTTAACCTTTTGTCTGGTATCACATTTCTCTTTTTATGTTTTACCGTATTTTCTCACCTAGGACTCACCTCCCACAGCTGTTTCTCCTATAGTGATGAATCTTTGCTTTATTCTCATGCAAATTTTACCAAGGCTGCCTTAGGCACTGTCACCGTGTTCATTGTCAGTGTGTAATGGCGTCAAATACCCTTCTCTGGGTATGTCAGCCTCGGTCTTCAGTGGATACAGAGGATCTGCCAGTAGCAGAAAAGATGTTGCTTCAATAGATAAGAGACTGTCTTTTTTGTGGGCGTTATCCAGGGTTCTGTCTACCTGTGTATCACAGACTTGTACCTCTTTGGAGTAATTTTAACTTACTGTTCAGACCAGCAGTGTGTTGAGATAGGAGAATCTGCTACTCTGCACAGCTTTTCACTGTTCAGATATTTTAGGTTGTGGATGGGTTTTTTTGTTTTGGGTTTTTTTTTTGTTTTGTTTTGTTTTGTTTTGTTTTTTTCTTCTGTATTATGAAGGAGCATCTGCAAGCTTCATTTAACTCTCTGCTTTTTCAGGGACATAGGGACATTAGTAATGCCTTCATCTCTCCTCCTGTCTTCTTCCTGTACTTTTAACTAGGTTTTTTTATAAGGATGTTGGAAAGTTTTGGGATGTTTGGACAGTTTTGTTATGGTGCATGCTGTTGTTGTAGAACAGAATTTGTATGGGCCTGTCTACATTTTACATCTATTGTGAGATTGCCTGCAATTACAGAGGACTGGGTTCCATGACACAGCCAGTCTTGCACTCCCTTCAGTGGACAGGTAGACAGAAACCAGAACTGGATCCATCTCTGTCCCCCTTGAATGTCCCAGTGGACAACTGTAGCATATAACTTTGGCAGTGTAAAGAGGATTTTAGCTAACAATTTGGAGCTATGATGGCTTCTTAACTATGCAGAAATTGCTTTTTATAGTACTTGCTCCACAACCTCTCTACTTCCCTGAGCTGATAGGGATCAACATCAAATACGAAGGAACAATGAAGAGATTTACAGTTCTTTGGTTGAAATGATGCAGATGGTTAGGAACACCTTGTGAATAGGCCGACCTGACACACAGTAGATAAAAAGGCCTTGAAACTTAGTATTCTAGATAAGGAGGCCAACCTTGTATCTTGAGTAGAATAGATAAGAGGGTGGTGCTGGTGAGAATTGCACTAATTAAGCCAGGAGCTAAAACTAAGCATGCGTGAAGACTGAGACTTTTGCATATGTTAATGAATTCCGGGAAATGTAATGAATATGTATACTCTAACTGTATATAACTTCTATGGTTAAGTGATTTGGCACGCACACTAGGTGGAGCGATCCCCTGTGCGTCCAGCGCTGCAATAAAGAATACCTGCTTTCTAAAACTCCAAATTGAGTCTTGGAGAGTTTGTCAGGAACTTCTTCGTTTCAGAGCCCATCAATTAAAACAGTATTTCTCCGTGAACAGCTTCTCAGGGTCTCTGCTCAGCAGCTCTGTGTGTCTCGATCTTTCCTTCAGTACAAGTTCAGAATCCACAGGAGATTCTTTGGCATTTAGGAGTCCTGCCAGAGTAGTCTGGACTCCTGTGGCGTTTTTGGAAAATGGGAGGTAGGTAGCAGAGAATGAAGACAGTCTACTGAAGGAAGGGTATCTGAAAGGAAGGCATTTTCAGGACAGGATGATGAAGCTAAGTAGTGTGGGAGAGAGGGCAGTGCCTGAGATTTTGCCAGTAATTTGGCTAGCACTTCAAAGTTTGTAAGACTTCTTGCAGATTTTCCATGAGCCACCAGGACCTTTAGCCTACCTGGTCATCGTGACACTCTGAATTCACCAATGGTCAGCTTCCCAAATTTGCCTCACATAATTGTTCTCATCTATTGGCTCTTGCCAAAATCCACTGCAAATAACTAATTTAATATTTCTAGGTGTGCCAGCAGAATCTGAAACACTTCGTCATAACTCACTCACTGACCATGCTTTTCTCAAAGTTTCTCAAAGGGCTTGAAAGCAGTTTAAATTTCACTAAAAATAGCAACAACAATGATAAGGATGATGTGTAGACAGACCCTAACTATGCAAAATGTGAAGTCAGAAGGACCTTTCTTGAGGTTTTGGGGAAATAGAGAATAGTGCGTAAGCAATTCTCAACATGAGTTATAACTTCTGGCATCTTTATAATTAGGTTTTTAAAGATTAATTGCTTTTATGTTGCAGCAGCTAGTGAATTCAGTTTAGAATTCAGTTCAGAATCAGAGTAACAGCAGAAGTTAGGGTAAACAGCTATATTTCTCCTTATCATGTGAATGCCAGAAAATCTCTGCTCTGCTTGCAAAATATCAGTATGCAAAACAAATGCATGTTGCAGCTACCCACTTCATAACAAAGTGCATGTTTCCACAAACTCATCTGACAAACTCAAGTTCCTGTTATAAACTACAATCCTGAAACTGGGCTAAGACGTATGATCCTATCCACTTAACCTCTACCAGCATCAATCCTGTTCAGCAAAGAAGTTGGAAATTCTCCATTACATAGGCTTTTTCATGTCAGTCCCTTGACAAAAGAGGCCTGAAATAACTGTTTCTGAAGAAATGTTGTGCTCTTTAAAGCTAAAATTTTGCTTTTCCTGAGTTTAGTCTTTACGAAAATTGCTGGACCAACAGCCCTAAAAACTGATATCATCTGTCTGTTTAGATTTAAGAGAGCATTAAGCATCGTTTCTTGTAAATGATTCAACCCTGGCCTGAGTATAGTTTGGTTTCCACCTACATTCACATCGAGGCATCTCTGATGAGACAGACAGTGGTGCTAATTGGTGGGTTGATTTTGCAATGTTGATTACTGTCTTTTAGGAAAGGGATCAAGCCCACCATCTGATTTTCCACAGATCACCAAACAACTGAGAGATGATAACAATTTAGTCCTTGCCAAACTAGACAGATGCAGTTCAACCACTGAGTGTTTTCCAAACTCTTTACCCAACTCTTCCCTGCTTCTTCCCTATTTCCACAACAGAAAAAAACTGTCAAAAAAACAAGTTTTACCTTTTTATGAGCTACCAAGTGTGAATTTGTTGTTCTAATCATATATATACCGTAAAATTGCACCACAAATAACAAATGTGAGAAAATTTTGAATATTCCATCATAGTAATGAGAAGACTTTTTTCCAGATATTATACCAGATATGTCTATAGGTTCATGAGCAGAATTTGAGCAGCCGGTTCATCCTAGGCTGTACATTTTCATCAGTTCTCCAACTTGTGTTCCAGCCTTACTGGCACTCTGCCATTGCTGTAGGTGGTAGTGGAGCTGTGGTCAGATGTTTGTCACTAGTCATCTAAAGCTAATTGGAACATACAATAACAGTAAAAACACTTGTCCAGCCTACATTTCTGTTCTCACATTGCCAAATTTATGGGAGTCACACAAGCTAGATGACAGTGAAAAAATTGCAAGAGTGCTTTGGTCTTGTGCAGTATAGACAGGTGACAATCTAAGAATTGCATTCCTTTGAGATTGGACAGTGTTTCAAAACCTGCTTAGTTTGTTCTGCCTTTCCTGACCATTGTAGATAAAATGCCTAAATTTTTTACCCCTGATATTAATATTTTTTTGCATTGAACAAATTCTTATTTAGTAATTAAAAGCACTTGTGATCAAATACTGTTGATAAATATGAGAGAATGACATTTCTGTTACAGCAACAAAGTACTTTATTTTACCCATATGAAAATTAATGGTCTCCCAGAAAAAGACCATCAAACCTAAAATTAATTTAAAATAACCCTGCAGATGTGATATCAAGCAACAATAATGGTAAAGCCCTAAAATTTTAATTCCTAAAAAAGTTGTAGAAACATAGTAAGCAGATTTATGCGGAACAGCATCATCAAGGACATTAGGGCCTATGTAGGTGTAGGATATATACTCCTGTCTTTAAGTGCTAACATTTGGGTTTTGATTAGCAGATTCACAGTTTTATATTTTAAACTAATTAGAAAATTAAAATGAAAACAGTACAGTAAAACCATAATGTTCTTGCTCACACTATAAGGAATGGTATTTCATGAAACATCTGGTGTCATTTAGAAAATTAATCTGTAGTTAAAGGAAGATTACCAAAAGTGATCACATCATAATTATATAAAGGAAATTTTGTTTAAAAAAAATGTATGTTTTTCTCAGAAGATTCTCTTTCTAATGTAAATTCAAAATGTGTAGCTATATTTTAAATTAACATTTTGGTGCATTCCAAATCTAAATGCTGTTTGATGTTCTGGATTCCTTCCATACACTCTAAAAAGGCATTTAATTGGGTGCTATCTTGCAGTCCTTTGAACAAGTTTCATTTCCATTGTTGCCCCAATTGCATCTGAAAGATGCATGTGTAAGATTGTGAGCAACTGAGAGAACATAAGCTTGTACTTAGGTTTGATTGTTTTGCATTTATCAAGGGAAAACTGAAAAGATTGAGGCTCTAATATATACCTTTGCTTAGAAATGTCACCCTTTCATTTTAATTTCATTCATTGAGGACTTCTGTTTGTCATTGCAAGGTGTTAATTTTGGGTAGATTAGGTAAATAAAAGTTATATCCTGAGAATTTTGCTGCAGCTGGTTTTGGTAGAAAAAGATTTAATTGAGAACATTCAATTCAGTTATTGTACCTGATTCTTTAAGACAAGAATCCATAAAACAGCTGCTTTCTTTCACCAATTTTCTCCTTAGGAATACTAGAATAATTAAAATGGCTCTTCCCAAAACTTCAACATGCAGCTGTCAAAGCCAAAACTCTCCAAGCCAGAACATTCTTATCATTGCAGAAGAATTTGGGATCTCATTTGTAATGCAAATCGCCCTGACAAATAGTCATTGTCAAATGCATTGGAGAACAGAATATTCCTATTGAAGAAATTACTCACCAAGAATCACAGCAACAACGGTGAAGAGCACAAAGGCATTCCTCAATAAATAACTTTTAACATCATCCTTTGTTATGCTCTGCACTTTTTTTTTTGCCAAAAGTGTACGTTTCTGGACTCCTTGTTGAAAGCGTTCCATCCTACTTCCAGTTTTTGGATCTTCTGTGTTACCTTTAGTCATCTGTCTTGCAGAAAGTTTTCTCTTACAATTAACTTCTGTCAATATCCCTTCAGAAAAGTGGAAGATCCTTTTCTGTGGGAAGTACTGAAGAAACCTGTACGACAAGAAATATCAAATATTGCAATAAAATTTTAGAGGAATGATTGGCCATATGTTTACATGGAAGCAAATATTCTTCATGTTTCAGTAAAATTTATATTATTTGTAATATCTAAGTTGTTGATTGCAGTTTTTGATGAATAGCCTCAATGACCGTTAGAAGAACTCTTTGAAAGAAGGATTATATGGACTGATCAGATATATGTCCTGTGTAATTTGCTGTCATGCTGTAAAACCCAGGAGTAATTTTTTTTGCAGTTGCTAGAGATATGCTAATATAAAATTGGTACAATTCATAGAAGCATAAGGTGCTATAATATTTAAAACTATGTCAGGCTTGCTTTTCATCTGTTTAGCAGGCCCATGTTATCTGAAAAAAATTCTAGCTCACCTTCGCATTAACCATTGGAGAGAAATATTTTGCTTGAACTGGAAAGTTTAAAACATTCTGCATTTCAGATGTTTTAAAATGGTTGAATGCATTGGCTGAATTCCTCCTTTTCACATGGCAAAACACATCAGGAATAGTTTATTTATCCCTCAACCACTATTTAGATTTCTGCTTGACAATTTTATGTTGATAACATTCATCTTTGAAGTCTATAAATTATTCAGAGCACATCTGTAAAACATCAGAAGTTTTATCCCATTTAGCTTGTCACTTCAGACTGTAATACAAGTTCACATTGCAAAGTAATGCTTAGCTTGGTCTGACAGCAATTATGGGGATATAATCTGATTTTAAGAAATCAACCTTAAAGTGTTTTAATATTAAAAATCCTTCATTATGACATTATTTTTCATTTTAAAAAGAAATTTTTTTTGTGGCTGCATGGTATGAATTTATTTAATAACGGAATATGTACAAAGGTGTTTTCCAGACTGAGAATCCTGTTTTCTGAAGTGTTATTTAATACACCAGCATGTTTTTATGAAGAAATTAGAAATTCATAAATGGATAGAGTTAGTTGCTTCCACTGAAATCACTCTCCATTTATACACAGTCCAACTCTAACATCTTACTTTTAATAAATCTAGTGCCTAAATACCTTTTTTTAGGAAGCACTTAAAATATAAATACACAAGGTTTTCAAACAGCATGTTTTAGAGGAAATACCATGTTGTAACAAATTTATTTTGATGGGATTTGATCTCTGCTTTTACCATATGTTTGTAGATTGGCACTTTAGTGCAACATTTTCTCTGAATTTTAACAGAATGATATGTGCTTTGCTTCTTTAGAGAGTGAAAACATTCGTAGACTGAGCTAGATATTTAAATTAGTAAGTATTCTAGCTTGGACATGATTACTGTGTGCAAGAAGGATTTTTTTCAGAACAATTAATTTTCAATATTTTGTAAAAAACCAGATTCACTCACAGTGCTTTTTCTTTCCAAGATGATTAATGCAGCTAATCTGTTCTTTATAACTTGCATTAAGATCAAGAAAGAACATGGGTACAGCCAAAAAGATCATTACATTAAGTAACATACAAAGGAAGAGAGTGAAAAATTAAGACTCCATACTCAAAACACCACCAAGTGAAATGTTCGGCTCACCTTTTCAGATCTTCAGTACTCTAAGAACACGGTGGTGGCAGTTAAGGTAGGGGTTTCCCAGCAAATACAACAGAGCTGCAGAGTTGAGCGAGCGGGAGACAGAGAAAACTAACAATCTCCATATGCTCTGGAATACAGCAATTTACTATCACTGTAACTTAAGGAAAGGGGAGGAGACTGTTAGCCCAACTCTGAAAAAAAAAAACCACATCAGAAGAGAGAGGAAAGCTGAGCTTCTGGAATATTGATTAGTCTTGGCACAGTGAAAGCAGGGTCACTTTCTTTGTTTTTCCTTTTAGACCACTTTCACGCTTTGTCAGTTCAGCTTCATTAGAAATGCAAAATCAGAACCCAGGAAGAATTGAAGGATGGTGCACACACACAGAACAGGGGAGACTGGAACACTTCTTCATTAGATATTCCAGACTGGAAATCTGAAAAGCCTAAACATAATTATATAACACTATTCCTGTACTTTTTAAAATAAATGGTAAAATATGTGAGCATGCTAGTTTGTTCTAAAAAGAGACATGGTGTGAGTCTATCATGTGTTTTGTAATTCTTAAAGACAGTTAATGAACTACTCTTCCCAGGGTGGGGAACCAGACATATCTTTCAGAAGCAACTGGAGCATTATCAAGAAAAAAGAAAAACATAATCAGCTATAATTCTTCGTATGTTTCTTGTAGATATTCAAAACACATGATGAGACTTGCCTCTTGTTTAGCAATTTAAACTCACTGGTACTAAGCCCCATTCAGCCTGTTTCAATAGCATGGAATGAATGATAAAGGGAAAAGCAAAAAACATCCACTTTTGAGAAATAAGTGGCCTTCAGTTTTTTTAGCATTTAAAAGTTTGCACTATTGAAAAGATATTTGCAGAGAGAGTCAGGGGAATTCCCAAAGACCTTCTTTCACTTTTTAGAGGAACATTTTTGTTTTAAATTTTGGTAAAGTCAGTTTAAAATATTCAATAATTATATTTCAGTGCATCTTTAATGAGATTTTTAAGTGTATTTTCTTATAAGATGGACAAATATTGTAAATGGAAATTTAAATAAATGTATGCTAAACACATAATTAAGAAGTTTGTTTATAGATGATGTGGCTTTTAATGTTTTTTTCCTGCAAAGCCATTTTAAGTATACAAAAATAATCTTATGTACTAGACACACGAAAAATAGTTAGGTACAAAATAAAATTAAGAGCAGTGTTACTTCCATGCAATCACATTAATGGTTTTGCTAAAGTGTTTTCTAATTTAAATGTGTTTCAAATAATGATGTATAACGTAGAGAAAAATAATCTTAAAGTATAATGCAAACTTGCTTGTGATTAATGTAGGTTTGCATTTGGATTGAGAACCACAGAATCTTGATCTTAGGTATCTAACTCAAGAAAGTAAGTAAACATCTGAATTAACTTATTTATTATTCATTTACTTAAAAAAAGCAAGAAAAATTGTTGACCGCTTGTGTTGCAATGTCTATCTCATTCTTATTTTTCATGGTGCGGTTTTTAAATACTTTCACCATTTTGCCTGGAGATGGGAATTGACCTCTCAACTGACCTTTGGCTTTTAGTGATCTGCTTGTTTGATGTTACTTTTTGGAGTATGGCATGCTTTCTGTGAAACCTCCCAGATAAGGACTTCATTCTGCCCTCTGTTCATATGAATAGTAATGTTCCAGTTGCCTTAATAGGACAGGGGTCAGGGCCCAAATGAGGTGATCCAAAACTATGTCATCATTTTATGCTTTCATTAATAATGGAGTCTATGAGAAATGAGGATAATGCTGTGAGAGAATTGTCTATTCAGCGAGATAAAATGAAAATAGGCAATAAGCAGCCGTACAGCTTAGCTTAACTTCAGCAGTGATACTTTTACTATTAGCTCTCAGTGAGCATGTCCTGGTTCCGGCTGGGACAGAGTTAACTTTCTTCCCAGTAGCTTGGGGGGTGTGCTGTGTTTTGGGTTTGGTATGAGAGGAGTGTTGATGGCCCATTGATGCTTTGGTTTTTGCTGGGAGGTGCTTGCACCGGGGACTTTTGGTTTCTCTTTTCGGCCTCCCATGCCCTGCCACGTGCAGGGGAAGCTGGGGGGAGGGGGAGCAGAGCCGGGATGGTTGACCCAGCTGGCCAATGGGGTATTCTATACCATGTGACATCATGCTCAGTATAAAAACCAGGGGTGTGGGGGGGGGGCTCGCCCCCCGGTTTGTGACATGCAGTCGGCGGTCGGTGAGCAGTTGCATTGTGCATTGCCTGCTTTGTATATTCTGTTATTGTCGTTGTTCTCATTGTTATTATTACTGTTCTACTTAGTTTTATTTCAATTATTAAACTGTTTTTATCTCAACCTGGGAGTTTTCCTACTTGTGCCTTCCCGATTCTCTCCCACATCTCACCGGAGGAGGGGGGTGAGCGAGTGGCTGCGTGGGGTTTAGTTGCTGGCTGGGGTTAAACCACGACAGTCCTTTTTGGCGCCCAACGTGGGGCAGCGAAGGGTTGAGATAACAACAGATTAATTAGAGCATATTAAGGAATTTGTATCTGTTAACATATTAATTTGTTCTGCACCATGCTCTTGTTTTTACTGTACCTGTTAAAGATTGGATTTGGGTTTTGTAGTCTGCTGTGCTCTGCAGTGATTAATGATGTTTTGCCTGGGAGATTTGTTACTAAAACGCTGGCATTGGGGGTTATTTTGTTATCCGAAAAGCGGATTCATGCCCGGCGTGCAAGTAACAAATTCCACATGCTCAGGAGAGATATTGTTTTATTCAGGCCTGGGTGCTCGGTGGACTTGCCACAAATCAAGCACGCCTGGTCTAATCACCTTTTCTGTTTATATCCATGCTTCTCATACATATTTTAAGTTTCTCTTTTACATATTCATTAAATTTCCAAGAACTAATTATAATATTACGTCATCCTAGACACATGCGCACTAAAGCCTTTAGGGTCTCCTTGAGGGTCTCGGGTGGTCTCTGGTGGTGGGCAGGGTAGTGAACTCTTCATGAACCTGTTCCTTTCTTTCCTTATAAGGTCGAGCTTTGTCTCCGAGCCACGTCTGGACCACGTTCATTTATGGTTCTTAATTTCAAGGTTACTTTTCACTAGAGTCTAACAATGCTTCCAGGATACACGATTTATACTAGTTACAATTCTACACACCTGCAAACGCAACACCTGCTAGTTACCTAACTTCTAAGCAACAAGTCTTCATTGTTTAGAATTAAAGAAGCGAGCATTAAGGAATAATAGGTACTGTAACAGACTATCTACTGCATCAATTTGGTATTTGGGATTTGTAATGAAGCTGTTACTGTATTTCGGGTACCACCTCATGGAGACCATTAGCAATTATACCTCTTCCTCCGAGAGTTTTTTTATGGAGGACATAGAGAATGGCACCCTCATTACCTTCCTCTATGATGTCGTCTCCTTCATTACAATAACTTGTCAGTACCTTGAACATCCCTGGGTAGTTAAGATACATCTATTGGTACTCCTTGGGAATACTGTTTCGGTTTTGTCCAAGGTTAGTAAGCAATTTAAGAATGTCATCCAGAGATCTGCCCCAAGGCTGGATAGTTATGAGTGGCAGGGCGAGTGGGATAGCATGGGCAAATGCCAAGGACGGTGGGCACCCCCAGTGTTCTGGAACTTCATGCCTGAGCAAGTGCAGAATCCTGAAAAATTAGTAGAATATTTGGAAAAAGTATGCTGTCACCCTGGCAATTCCAGAGAAACCCAGATGACTGCAACGTGCTGGGGCCTGACCCATGCCTACCGAGCCCTGTTCAAGACTATTCAGAACCCTCAAAGGGGAGAGAAGGTCTCTGGATCTGATGACAAAAAAACAGGCCCTGCGGCTACCCCACCCCCCATAGCAGGCAGGGCAGCTACTCCGCCCCTTGGGATAGAGAACCAACACATGCCGGTATCAGTCGCCCCTATACAAAAAAGAAAATACACAAGAAAATCAGCTCAATTAGTGAGGGATGAAGGTAAACCAGGGCCATCAGGAGAACAGGAGGAGGAAGAGGCAGAAGCCATAAATGAGATGGTAACCACCCGATCCCTATCCCTGAGTGAGCTGCGAGATATGCAAAAAGACTTCAGTCGTCGTCCAGGCGAGCCCATTGTCACCTGGCTGCTCCGATGCTGGGATAAGGGGGCCAGCAGCCTGGAAATAGAGGGTAGGGAAGCCGAGCAGCTGGGATCCTTTTCCAGGGAAGGGGGCATTGACAAAGCGATTGGACAAGGGGCACAAGTCCTCAGCCTCTGGAGGCGACTCCTGTCAGGTGTGAAGGAAAGGTATCCCTTCAAGGAAGATGTTATATGCCACCCAGGCAAGTGGACCACCATGGAGAGAGGTATCCAGTACCTGAGAGAATTAGCCGTGCTGGAAGTGATTTATGATGACCTGAACAATGAGCAGTTATCCAAAGACCCAGATGAAGTCAAATGCACCCGACCCATGTGTCGGAAGTTTGTACGGAGCGCACCAGCGTCACATGCAAACTCATTGGCAGTAATGACCTGGAAAGACGGAGAGGAACAAACGGTGGATGAATTGGCTGGCCAACTCCGGCAATACGAAGAAAGTCTCTCTTCCTCCCTACGGGCCTGTGTCTCTGCTGTGGAGAAACTGTCTCGGAATGTCCAGCAATTCAAAGAGAATATGTCCTACTCCCCACCTACACGGGCCAGCATCTCAGCCATTAGGAGTAAGCGTCCCTCTGCTCAAGAGAGGAGACATCGTGGGTACACACCCCGGGGCACCCTGTGGTTTTACCTGCATGATCATGGAGAGGACATGAGGAAGTGGGATGGAAAACCTACCTTAGCCCCACAGGCACGGGTATGGGAGTTGCAATGAAAAGCAACCACAAAAGGGTGTTCTTCCAGGAAAACTGCTGCTCCAGTCTCCAGTGAGCAGTTCCCCAGACAGAGCAGAAGGGCTGATTCCACTTCCGACCTTAATAAAGGGACTTCTGATTCATACGTACAAGAAGTGGGTAGCGAATACAATGACCAGGACTAGAGGGGCCCTGCCTCTGGCCAGGTGGAGGAAAGGGACAACCGGGTTTACTGGACTGTGTGGATTCGATGGCCTGGCACATCAGACCCACAGGAGTATAAGGATCTCATAGACATCGGTGCACAGCGTACCCTGATGCCATCAGGCTATAAAGGGGCAGAACCCATCTGTATTTCTGGAGTGACAGGGGGATCCCAAGAGTTAACTGTATTGGAGGCCAAAGTGAGCCTAACCGGGAATGAGTGGCAGAAGCACCCCATTGTGACTGGCCCAGAGGCTCCGTGCATCCTTGGCATAGACTACCTCAGGAGAGGGTATTTCAAGGACCCAAAAGGGTACCGGTAGGCTTTTGGTAGAGCTGCCCTGGAGAAGGAGGAAATTAAACAGCAGTCCACCTTGCCCGGTCTCTCAGAGGACCCTTCTGTTGTGTGGTTGATGAGAGTTGAAGAACAGCAGGTACCAATCGCTACCACAACGGTGCACCGGCGGCAATATTGCACCAACCGAGACTCCCTGATTCCCATCCATAAGTTGATTCGTCGATTGCAGAGCCAAGGAGTGATCAGCAAGAGTTGCTCACCCTTTAACAGTCCCATATGGCCAGTGCGAAAGTCCAATGGAGAGTGGAGGCTAACAGTAGACTACCGTGGCCTAATCGAAGTGACGCCGCCACTGAGTGCTGCCGTGCCAGACATGCTAGAACTCCAATACGAACTGGAGTCAAAGGCAGCCAAGTGGTACGCCACAATGGATATCGCTAATGCGTTCTTCTCAATCCCTTTGGCAGCAGAGTGCAGGCCACAGTTTGCTTTCACTTGGAGGGGCGTCCAGTACACCTGGAACCGCCTGCCCCAGGGGTGGAAACACAGCCCCACCATTTGCCATGGACTGATCCACACTGCACTGGAACAGGGTGAGGCTCCAGAACACCTGCAATACATTGATGACATCATCGTATGGGGCAACACAGCAGAAGTAGTTTATGAGAAAGTGGAGAGAATAGTCCAAATCCTTCTGAAGGCCGGTTTTGCCATAAAACAAAGTAAGGTCAAGGGACCTGCACAGGAGATCCAGTTTTTAGGAATAAAATGGCAAGATGGATGTCGTCAGATCCGAACGGACGTGATCAACAAAATAACAGCCATGTCCCCACCAACTAGCAAAAAGGAAACACAAGCTGCCTTAGGCGTTGTGGGCTTTTGGAGAATGCATATTCCAGATTACAGCCTGATCGTAAGCCCCCTCTATCATGTGACCAGGAAGAAGAACGAGTTCAAATGGGGCCCTGAGCAACAACAAGCCTTTGACCAAATTAAACAGGAGATAGTTCAGGCAGTAGCCCTTGGGCCAGTCCGGGCAGGACAAGATGTGAAGAATGTGCTCTACACCACAGCCGGGGAGAATGGCCCTACCTGGAGCCTCTGGCAGAAAGCACCAGGGGAGACTCGAGGTCGACCCTTAGGGTTCTGGAGTCGGGGATACAGAGGATCCGAGGCCCACTACACTCCAACTGAGAAGGAGATATTGGCAGCATATGAAGGGGTTCAAGCCGCTGCAGAAGTGGTTGGTACTGAAGCACAGCTCCTCCTGGCACCCCGACTGCCGGTGCTGGGCTGGATGTTCAAAGGGAGGGTCCCCTCTACACATCATGCAACTGATGCTACGTGGAGTAAGTGGGTCGCACTGATCATACAACGGGCCCGAATAGGAAACCCCAGTCGCCCAGGAATCTTGGAAGTGATCACAGACTGGCCAGAAGGCAAAGATTTTGGAATATCCCCAGAGGAGGAGGTGACGCGTGCTGAAGAGGCCCCACTGTATAATAAACTACCAGAAAACGAGAAGCAATATGCCCTGTTCACTGATGGGTCCTGTCGCCTTGTGGGAAAGCATCGGAGGTGGAAAGCTGCTGTGTGGAGTCCTATACGCCAAGTTGCAGAAACTGCTGAAGGAGAAGGTGAGTCGAGTCAGTTTGCAGAGGTGAAAGCCATCCAGCTGGCTTTGGATATTGCTGAATGAGAAAAATGGCCAGTACTTCATCTCTATACTGACTCATGGATGGTGGCAAATGCCCTGCGGGGGTGGTTGCAGCAGTGGAAGCAGAACAACTGGCAGCGCAGAGGTAAACCCATCTGGGCTGCCGCATTGTGGCAAGATATTGCTACCCGGATAGAGAACCTGGTTGTAAAAGTACGTCACGTAGATGCTCACGTACCCAAGAGTCAGGCCCCTGAAGAACACAAAAACAACCAGCAGGTGGACCAGGCTGCTAAGATTGAAGTGGCTCAGGTGGATCTGGACTGGCAACATAAGGGTGAATTATTTATGGCCTGGTGGGCCCATGACGCCTCAGGCCATCAAGGGAGAGACGCAACATATAGATAGGCTTGTGATTGAGGGGTGGACTTGACCATGGACGCTATTGCACAGGTTATCCATGAATGTGAAACATGCGCTGCAATCAAGCAAGCCAAGTGAGTAAAGACTTTCTGGTATGGAGGACGATGGTTGAAATATAAATATGGGAAGGCCTGGCAGATTTGATTCTATCACACTCCCAGAAACCCCCCACGGCAAGCGCTATGTGCTCACCATGGTGGAAGCAACCACAGGATGGCTGGAAACATATCCTGTGCCCCATGCCGCCGCCCGGACCACTATCCTGGGCCTTGAAAAGCAAGTCTTATGGTGACATGGCAGCCCAGAAAGAATTGAGTCAGACAATGGGACTCATTTCCGAAACACCGTCATAGACAGCTTGTTGTGGTTTAATTCCAGCCAGCAAATAAACCCCACGCAGCCGCTTGCTCACCCCCCCACCTCTGGTGGGATGGGGGAGAGAATTGGGACAGCACAAGTAGGAAAACTCATGGGTTGAGATAAAAACAATTTAATAATTGAAATAAAACAAAGTAGAATAGTAATAATAACAATGAAAACAACGACAATAACAGAATATACAAAGCAGGCAATGCACAATGTAACTGCTCACCGACCGCCGCATGCATGTCACGAACCCGGGGTGAACCCCCCCCGCTTGGTTTTTATTCTGAGCATGATGTCACATGGTATAGAATACCCCATTGGCCCACTGAGTCACCCACCCCAGCTAGGCTCCCCCTGACACACAGCTTCCCCTGCACGTGGCAGCGCATGGGAGTCCGAAAAGAGAAACCAAATGTGTCCCTGGTGCAAGCACCACCCAGCAACAACCAAAGCATCAATGGGCCATCAACGCTCCTCTCATACCAAACCCAAAACACAGCACACCCCCCAAGCTACTGGCAATAAAGTTAACTCTGTCCCAGCCGGAACCAGGACACACCTGGGCCAAAGAGCATGGCATTGAGTGGGTATATCACATCCCCTACCATGCACCAGCCTCCGGGAAAATTGAACGATACAACGGACTGCTGAAGACTACACTGAGGGCAATGGGTGGTGGGACATTCAAGCATTGGGACACACATTTAGCAAAAGCCACCTGGTTAGTCAACACCAGGGGATCTGTCACTCGAGCTGGCCCTGCCCAATCAAATCCCTTACGTACTGTAGAGGTGGATAAAGTCCCTGTAGTACACTTAAGAAATATGCTGGGGAAGACCGTCTGGGTTACTCCTGCCTCTGGCAAGGGAAAACCCATCCGTGGGATTGCTTTTGCTCAAGGCCCTGTGTGCACTTGGTGGGTAATGCGAAAGTCCAACGTGTACCTCAAGGGGATTTGATTTTGGGTGAAAATAGCCAATGAACTGAATTGTGTGATGTTAATTACTATATAATACTGTATGTCATCACTTCTATGGTTACTATATGCCATATTAACAGTATTACAGTAAGAATCACTCAGATTAATGAAGAATGAACTCTGATGAAATCGAGCAAAGTGCAACGATGATAGAACCAGACGAGCGCAGCAATACTGGAATCAGAACTGGCCTCAGCATGCAACAGTCCAACACCACACACCATCTCTCCTGCCCTGAAAGACTGTTATGACAGATGGAGCCCAAAGTCATGGACTAAATGAACTCAATGGACATTTTAGAGGGATGGCCCATAGACTACGGGAATGATATCTTTGTGTATATATAAAAAGGCAGGAAAAGTGGTGATAATGTATTGGAAAATGTGAGACCTGGGCATGACGTAGATGGTATAGAATAAGGGGTGGATATTGTCCTGGTTTCGGCTGGGACAGAGTTAACTTTCTTCCCAGTAGCTTGCGGGGTGTGCTGTGTTTTGGGTTTGGTATGAGAGGAGTGTGGATGGCCCATTGATGCTTTGGTTGTTGCAGGGTGGTTCTTGCATGCACCGGGGACTTTTGGTTTCTCTTTTCGGCCTCCCATGCTCTGCCAAGTGCAGGGCAAGCTGGGGGGAGGGGGAGCAGAGCCAGGGTGGTTGACCCAGCCGGCCAATGGGGTATTCTATACCATGTGACATCGTGCTCAGTATAAAAACCGGGGTGGGGGGGCTTGCCCCCCGTTCGTGACACGCCGTCGGCGGTCGGTGAGCACTTGCATTGTGCATTGCCTGCTTTGTGTATTCTGTTATTGTTGTTGTTCTCATTGTTATTATTACTGTTCTACTTTGTTTTATTTCAATTATTAAACTGTTTTTATCTCAACCCGGGAGTTTTCCTACTTGTGCCCTCCCTATTCTCTCCCCCATCCCACCGGAGGAGGGGGGTGAGCGAGCAGCTGTGTGGGGTTTATTTGCTGACTAGGGTTAAACCATGACAGACTAGACGTTATTACACAGTGCTTAGAAAAACAGAATATTAAGTGCTTTTTGGCAACATGTTCTTATTAAAAATGTTCTTTCTGGCTTTTTTCCTCTCTGCTTCCTTTCCTGACATCCATTTCTTTTATTGATTTTCTTAGCTTTGATAGTGAAATAAGGAAACTAAACTATATAAAGATTACTACCCTTTCTATTACAAAAAGCATGTGTTTTGGATATCCCTGGATAACAATAAATAAGTTACAGTTCATAGTACAGTGTCACCTTGCAATACATAAAATTACTATGCACCTATTGGAATTTCCTTTTACATACACAATAGATTTAACAGATTTATTATACAATATTTAAGACTAGGACTAGGACAAATTTAAAATGTTACTGGTTAAGTCTGTAATTTTAAGTAGTTGTATTAGTTTCTAGGAAGAACAACTTCAAACATAAAAGTTACTAGAAGCATTGTAGACTTTAGATTGGATTAGCCAACACTAAGAATATATGAAAGCATTGGTATGCTTTGTAGAGTAACACAGAGCAGCAGTCATTGGTGTTACCACCAGTTTTACATTGACAAAATAATTTCTATGTGCTTCAGGGTTTTTTTCCGTAAAAATAGACAAGGAATGACCTAAGGCCTTGATGAGCCTGTCTGTCTTGTCACATTATCTCTGCACTCTTAATTTGTGCTTTGGGTTTCAGCCCTTCTTTGAGAATGCACCAGGTGGTTTGCAAAGCAGGGAAATGCAAGCGTAGGGTAAGGACTGGCTTTAACTTGAACCTTGTCCTCCCAGGCGGTGTGGATTCAGCCAGCTGAAATCATGTGTCATGGTAAACTCAAGCCCTGTTTGGTTGTGGCTAACAATATCAGTCAGTAAATGTACTTTGCATGTCGGCAAAGTATCTGAGTGCCTTTGTAAATTAAGTAAAGGTATTAGAGTGAAAGCTGCTGTTCAAACATAAAGTATTGTTATTTTCAGCTGACTAGAGCTATCAAACAAAAACCCAGGGAAGTCAGTTATAGCAAATGCAAGAAGTGGAAATGAAGTAACAAATTGTACAACTGTTTCATGTCTTAGATGGTAATAAATCTAGTATGAGAGTGCATGGATCCCAGTTGAAATAAGCTTTTTAACATTCAAAATAACCCAGTCTTCACATTAATAAATCAGCACCATAAGTTAATACTGGCTGAATCTTTGAAGTTTTGGAGTTTTAGGTAGAAGCTCAGTGAAATATTGTTGAAACCACAATGGTGAAATTGGAATTAAATTCTTGTGAAAGAATATGTTTATTCATAGTAAATGGTATGTCGGTATGTCCCCAGTCTTCAGTAAAGTTGGACAAAATAAGAATATATATCACTCCCTTGCAAGCTTCAATCTAGCTTAGAACTGTTAATTACTATTATACCCTGTTGTACCAATGAAGAAACTGAGTCTCTAAGGGGTCAAATTTAATCCATACAAGTTAGCAAATAGTTGGCAGAGCTAAGACACAGCCTTAGGCTCCTGAATATTTCCACAGGACCATGGCATGTTTTTTTTCCTGAGATACTTGGTTGGCTCTTGCTTTTTTTGAGCATGCTAAAATGAGTATGAGAAATTGTGGTTTGGTGTTTGTTTCTTTTCAAATCTGTTTATCACAGTGGGATTTGACAAATACCTCAGTTTTGGCCAGCCAAATGTGAAAAATATACTTTATTTTTTATTAACATCTGATGCAATGAAGGTTAACACATTGCTTTATTGAAGACAGTGGGAAGAGATAGTGTGCTGTAATTTATATACTTGTGTGTGCTCTGCACACATCAAAAAACGCATAGGCTATGTTCTGTTAGCAAATATGAAGATCTGCAGGAAAAGATCTGTAGATCCATAGTTGCTGTTGAGGACCTGACATTTGCACTGTATGCACTGCGGGAGGGTTACTTTGAATTAGTTCTAACCTCATTTTGTGGCCCAAACAACTGTTAGTGCTTGGACTGTATGATCTGGTTTTGTTTTCTCCTAAAAGAATACAGTTCACACCTTCTAAGACCACTCCATGATATGAATCAAAGCATGTAGCAAAAAAAAAAAAGCAAAGCATGTTGGTCACTTTTAGTAGAAAATTTCCTCTACTGATTACTCTGAACTTGAGTTTATCTTTGATACATTGCAAATCATTGGTCAAACTCAATTATCAATAAAAATTATGTTGTGAAATGTTCTGTTGATGGTAAAGATTAAATTATCATTATTATTATTATTATTATTATTATTATTAAATGCTACTATTCCATCAAAAGAACATTTCAAAAGCAAAGTGTTTTGCCTGAGATTAAGCAGAATGATTAGTAGTAATGACCAATCTAATCAGCAGGACTCAGATTTTCAGTGATCTACATTTCTATTTATTGTCCCATTACAGTCTTAACATTGCTCACTCAAGCCAGCCAACAAATCCTCTTGGTCATTTTTATTCCTACATTTTGAGGTCTTGTGCCATGAGAATAACTGATTTTATGCTTTGGAGCTCTGTCAGTTTTCAGTCGGAAGTTGTACAACAAAAACGCGGCATTCCTTTCTGCTCTGTGAAAATTCCCAGCAGAGAAACACGAACCTCTAGTATCTCCTCCATTCAGCATCATGGGCTGTCTGGGCCTTACCACATACTGTATGTCTGACTGCAACTGAATAGACAACCTTGTTTCCTTTCAACACAAGGAGTCAGATCACCCACTCACTCTTGGGAGAAGGGGGAAGGGAAATGAAGTTATACCAGCAGAGGATGTGGCTCATGAACTTTTCCCCTGAATGTCTTATCAAGAATATGAATGTCTGTATGTACAATGGAGCAATTCTCACCAAAGAATAGGCAAGGATGTCTAGGAATGATGGGAGATAGGATGGGATTGTGTCATTGTAAGAAATCTAATGGCATCACATCGATAGCTGATAGAGTTTCAGATCCAAACCACTGTACAGTATGGCTTCACTGGCTTTCCCACAGCTAGTGGTAACCACTTAAATGGGCTCAGAGGGACAGACAGGTTCATTTGAAAAGTTAATACAGCATTGTGGCTAGTTACAAAAGAGCATGGCATTGGAGCCAGAAAATTGCTACCCCCTTTCTCTCAGGTCCCTCTCTGTTTCCTCTTCCTGATTTCTTTTTTTTTAAACCTTTTCTCTGATCAGCTGTAAACTTCAGTAGCTTGTGAATCGACTGAGCTACTGAAAGTCCCCTGGGGAAGCTCTGGCTGGAAGTATACGCTGTCACGGGTACTCTACTACCTCCGATCCCTGCTGGTCACAGTAGCAACAAAACGATGATCCCACATTGGTCCTATTTTGGGATAATAGCACCGTTGGTGGGTGTCCCACTGGCTGAACTGTTTTCTGTCTTTATTCCCTACCAGACTGGTTGTTGAAGAAGCCCATTTCTTGGATCCTGTGATGCTCTTTATACTGGATGTTCTTTACACAGGGTACAGGCTTATCGCTAGTACATGTGTGCTAGCCTGTACAACAGACATGGTCTCAGATTCCTTTTTCCTTTTTCATTGCTTTATTTTCTTGACATGATCTCCTTAAACAAAGCAAGGGCAGATAGGTGAGAAAGAAGACTAAAGAGAAATGCTCATTTCTAAATTAGAATCTGATTTTATCTGAATGAAACACATTTCATATAAAACATTGCTTTTCATTTGACATCTTTGTCCATAGTTATGTTTGTAATGAAACAATGGTTTATGAGCTGTTTAATACACCCTAGTGTGTTGTTAGAATAGCAAGTAAGATAAATACAAAGAAAACCACTCATTTGTATGGAGTTCAGTTAAGGAAACTCATTTATTTGGAGCAGTAAGCTAACATGACTTTTTAAATACACATTTACTACTATAGCATCATAATTACTGCAATCAAGACACAAAAACCTTTTGTAAAAATAATTATTATTTAAAAGCACACAGCTCAAAGTTGCTGTTCTAATAATGACTATAATAGCAACTGTTTAGCATTTGGACATTTTTTTGGCAGGAGGGCTTTGCATTGTTTATTGTGAGAAAGAAACAGGCTCTGAGAAAACATGCAATTTTTCAGCAAGGGAAAAAGCAGCATCAGGTTTGGAAAACAGAATGGCAGAAAGTCTACTTTGCAGTCCACATAGGCTGAGTCATTAGGTTCTCCTGGACAATCTCTGTTTCATATACCATGGAAGATCTCAAAATATCTCTGTTTCATAGTATCCCTGGCATCCAGGCATCCAGGCTGTGTGGTAGTCAGCATTTATTTTCTTGCTGTGTTTTTCATTCTGAAATTCCATTCTCTGTTGGGATCCAGGGCCCACAGAACTCATTGGTAATCTGCGATTTACTTAAAAGAAAATAGGAACAGTCATTTAATATTTATTACTCATTGTTCTTCTTGAAATGTGATCAAATGCCTGTCATCAGATCTATAGAAAAATTAAGCCTATGAAGGCATTAGATAGCAGGGTGAACAAGTATGTTTCAAAGGAGAGATGACATATCACTGGTGTTATATATTAGCTGAATTTGTTCTGTTCGGAAGGACTAGGTTCTTTACTCAGTATCTGAGAGGATATGAATATTACTGTTGTACAAAAGAAATCCAGAAAATTGTAATTCAAAATTAAGAAAAATCAAGAAAGAAAAATGTATTGAGTTCATATTTTAAAACTGTCTTTCTTTTCTGTATCAATACAAGGGATTGATACACTGTACATATTGTTTTTATTTAGATTTATTTGGTATACAATGAAAGCTCTTCTGCCATATATTATAAATGCATCTGTAGAAAGAACACAAACAGTAGCCTTTTCATTCAGACCAGAAATTGTTAAAAGAAAGATGTAAATCAAATATTTCAGACATAGTATAGTATCCTACCCTTCATTTACAGATTCACTATATAATACATATCAGGTTTGCTTTTTCATGCAGTCACTTGCTCCATCCCTTCTGCTCCCTTCTGAACTTCTACCCCAAGAGTGCTACCTTCCCCCCTCTTTTCCTTGGTAGAGCAAGTACTCCCCATGTGTTTGCAGGTTCATTGCTCTCCTCCTCTCTTCTGCTTCCATTAAGTCTAGCTCCCCTTTTACTCCTTAGTCCACCACTACTTTCCTTTGAGTCAGAGAAAAATGATTAAGGACAGGTCTTGTTTTCATTTGAATCAGTGAATCCAAGTTTTGAGGGAAGCTTAGATCTTGCCCCTATTTGGTTCTTAGACACCTATTCCAAATCATCCCTTATTTTATGCTCCTTCTGTGTCTAGTCTGTAATACTCCTTTGCTTTTTGTTCTCTCATGTTGTCTTTTCCTTATAGGCTTTCTTGTCCTGCTATTTTGTTCTTTTTCTTTACTTGACTCTGTCTCCTTTTTCACCTTGAGCTTTTCTCTGTGTTCTGCTTATACCGACTCTCAGTTGTGTTGGGAAATGGGATTGAAGGTCTCACTCATATTGACTTGTGTTCATGGAGGAGTTTGTATCACAAGTGTATAGCTGGAAGTGTTTATAGATCAGTGAATATGCACTTACATAGCAGCATGCTGAGAATTGGTTAGGTATAAATCTCTCCCTCCTCCAACTAAACAATAATAGAGGGTATGGACAGTGGAACAGGTTTCCATTTTCAGCTGCAAGGATGTCAGCTCTTCCCCTTCAAACAGGGATGTCTCTTCTGCCTACAGACTGCATGCAAAAAGGAAATTATTTTAATTAATTTGTTAAACCAAAGGGAATGTCAGAGTGAAGAGCCAGATACCTTTCAAACCAAAAATGTTTAGGTCAAAACAGGAGGAAATAAGAGACAATACATTTGAAGTGCTGCTTTATACAAGTCTTTCACATGGCTCCAAAAATGTCTGTATTTCTTCCAGTTATGTCTACCACCTAGTGTTAACTTCAAAATAGTGATGTATTGGGTGCTTTACTTAACTGCTTTGTGAGTGGGTCCTATTCACCAGAAGTCCCAGCTCACTCCATATGCAGGCAAAACTCCCAGTGAAGACAATGGGAGTCCAGGTCTCCTGACTCACATTTTGCTTAGGCAAAACCCCCATTGTCCAGTGACTGCTTTGCTCAATGAGCAGTGATTCAGAAGTGCTGAATAGGAACCCAGTCAGCTGTGCTTTGATATTAATTACCTGATGATTCATTAATTCTGTAAAATCACTATCGAATTCTTTGTACAATTATCCAGCAATTTTGGTTTAGCCTAAACATTAAAAACACATCACCTATGAGAATGTGTCATCTTGGGAAAAGTATCCCTAAAGCAGTATTTTCTCTGAGATCTGAATACTTCTTGAAAAGTATTTGCTACTCTCGACTTCCTGCTAAGCCCAGGAATTTGAAAGAATTTAATTCTTTGATCAGGTTTCTGATAAGTTATTAAAGACAGAATTCCAGTGATTCAGTGACTCAAAATAGGAGAATAAAACAAGAGATGAATGAAATGAGACGATCACATTCAGCTGCTTTTGTCATGCTATATTCAAACAGCTTAAAACAAGATATGTGAACTTTGTATAATCACAAGCTATTAAAGTCTACAATGATTCAGTAACAAATGAAACTCAGAATTCCCGTTTGCCCACAAAATGTAGTTAGAACAGTTGAAATCTTGTTTGAACTGTGGGAATAATATTTTACTGTGTTGGACCTATGTGAATACCATGAAAATAAAATATGCTTTGCCTCAGATTAATTTTTTTATTCTGTATTTTATTAGTGATGTGTGAACAACTTCATTCCTTTTTTTCCTCTGATACCTACAGGTTCTTTAAAAGTAGTGCAAAAGAAGTGTAAAAATGCTACTAATTTCACTTCCCACTAATCCCACTGACGTGAATGTTTGTGTAAGTTGTGTATATTTAATGTATACGTGAATGCTTGTGTAAGTTGTGTATATTTAATGTTTATTCTCTAAACATTTTGATAAGAGGCTGTTTTTTACACATTTACAATGTACTACAAAATTATACTCTAAATAGATATGAACCATAGCCCTTAATATATTTTATATGCATTACCAGAAACTGTAGGAACCATCCGGAACAGAGTCCCACCTTCTGCAGATAACTCACTGCTCTGTAAGATGTGGGAGCAATGATCTAAAAAATATAGCTCTCTGCATACCACAGAACTTCCCTTGGATTACATTAAAAACGTAGATCTTCAGTAAAAGCCCCTCAAAGCCTCAAAAATGACAGCATAGTGTAGGAGACATGAAGCACATTGTATGTATATCAGATGAACGTATTAGTGGGGAATTTATTAAATAGAAATCTTTAGATAATCCTGGAAAGGCATTTTGTCCAGTATTCTGGGATGGAGATTAGCTAGGTATCAGATTTCCATCGCCAGTAATCAATCAGAATTTTGCTTTCACTGGGATTCTGGTTCTTTCCTTTTCCCCATTAGGTATCCAGCATCCTCTTGTATAAGATCATTTTTAGACATAGTATTCATATAGAATATTCCAACACTTTTCATCCTTCAAGAGAAAGCTCTCTGCTGATGGATCTTTTCCTTGTAGGTTTTTTATTTACTTTTAATAACTTACTGAGGTGTGGTTTTTCTTTTTTTTGAGGTAACCTTTTCCTACCAGATTTTTCCTATTGCTTATAATGTTGGCTATTGTGGTTGATACAGGGTAATCACAGGCCTTCTTCCCATCCCAATATCGGGTTCCTCAAGATTCTTCCAGTAAACATCACAAACTAATCTCCATAAAAGCCTAAATTTCCATACAATCTTGAAAGGTAAATATAACTTGAAAATGATTATTATTTCTGTGTCAGACTGTTTCCTTAACCGTTTTCCTCACATTGATGAATGTAAAAGAATCTATCACATCTCTTTTTATAAGTAAACAGTGCGTTCTAACCTTTAAATTATTTTCTTTTTTTTTATTGTGATTATGTAGATTACAATGAGAAAGCTGTTTGAAGAGGCTTACAAAAGATCTTATAGCTTCCTCTTGATTTTTAATTTTTTTTAAAATTTATTACTAAACTGCTTTCCAGAGGAAGGTTTCAGCTCTGAACTTCTAAGCAATGTTAGAACAATTTACAGTTCTATTCATTTTCTCAGTGCTTCAGATAAGAGCCCTGGAGAAGGGACATATTCAATTCCCTCAGTAGGGCATCAGTACATGATAATAGCCTCTCCCAGTCTCAAGATCTCAGAACTATTCTCTTCATTCTGGTATCATAGAATCAGAGATCATAGAATAGTTTGGGTTGGAAGGGACCTTTAAAGGTCATCTAGTCCAACCCCCCTGCAATGAGCAGGGACATCTTCAACTAGATCAGGTTGCTCAGAGCCCCGTCCAACCTGACCTTGAATGTTTCCAGGGATGGGGCATCTACCACCTCTCTGGGCAACCTGTTCCAGTGTTTCACCACCCTCACAGTGAAAAATTTCTTCCTTATATCTAGTCTGAATCTACCCTCTTTTAGTTTAAAACCATTATCCCTTGTCCTGTCGCAACAGGCCCTGCTAAAAAGTCTGTCCCCACCTTGCTTATAAGCCCCCTTTAAGTACTGAAAGGCTGCAATAAGGTCTCCCCAAAGCCTTCTCTTCTCCAGGCTGAATAACCCCAACTCTCTCAGCCTTTCCTCATAGGAGAGGCGTTCCAGCCCCTTGATCATTTTTGTGGCCCTCCTCTGGACCCACTCCAACAGGTCCATGTCTTTCTTGTGCTGAGGACTCCAGAGCTGGACGCAGTACTCCAGGTGGGGTCTCACCAGAGCAGAGTAGAGGGGCAGAATCACCTCCCTTCGATCTGCTGGCCACGCTTCTTTTGATGCAGCCCAGGATACGGTTGGCCTTCTGGGCTGCCAGCGCACATTGTCGGCTCGTGTCCAGCTTTTTGTCCACCAGTACCCCCAAGTCCTTCTCGGCAGGGCTGCTCTCAATCCCTTCATCCCCCAGCCTGTATTGATACCGGGGGTTGCCCCGACCCAGGTGCAGGACCTTGCACTTGGCCTTGTTGAACCTCATGAGGTTCACACGGGCCCACTTCTCGAGCTTGTCCAGGTCACTCTGGATGGCATCCCTGTCCCTCAGGCGTGTCAACCGCACCACTCAGCTTGGCGTCATCTGCAAACTTGCTGAGGGTGCACTCGATCCCACTGTCTATGTCATTGATGAAGATATTAAACAGTACTGGTCCCAATACAGACCCCTGAGGGACACCACTCGTCACCGACCTGGACATTGAGCCGTTGACCACTACCCTCTGGATGCTACCATCCAACCAATTCCTCATCCACCGGACAGTCCAGCCATCAAATCCATACCTCTCCAGTTTAGAGAGAAGGATGTTGTGGGGGACCGTGTCAAAGGCCTTACAGAGGTCCAGATAGATGACATCTCTAGCTCTTCCCATGTCCACTGATGTAGTCACTCCATCATAGAAGGCCACTAGGCTGGTCAGACAGGACTTGCCCTTGGTGAAGCCATGCTGGCTGTCTCGAATCACCTCCCTGTCCTCCATGTGCCTCAGCATAGCTTCCAGGAGGATCTGTTCCATGATCTTCCCAGGCACAGAGGTGAGACTGACTGGCCTGTAGTTCCCCAGGTCTTCCTTTTTTCCCTTTTTAAAAATGGGGCTTATGTTTCCCCTTTTCCAGTCAGTGGGACTTTTAACACAGTACAATACAACACGATTTTCAAAGTCCTCATACATCACTTCCAGCTGAGCTCTCACCCAGGATGCATAGCAATCTTCAAGTAGCAAGATAATTTCTATTACAGTCTCTCTCTTTTTTTTCTTTTTTTTTCTGCTTTTTATTAAATTGCACACTTGAGTTCTTATTCAGCAGAACATTTCTATAAAGAAAACTGTTTTCAGAGCATGTTATATTTGTTTGGTTTCCTTGACATGCTCTCTGAAAATAAACATACACACATATTTAATACTTGTGTGTAAGTAAGAGTATGAATGTGTATAGTATATGTGTAAAGTAGAACCCCAGCAGTCATTTTAAAAATACTATTTGTAACAGACTATAAATGTTATGGTACATCAGAGGATAGCAACATGAACATAAAATTTCAGTTATTTTTTCATGATTTTTTATTTTTATTTGCTAAAGACATTATAAGCAATAGCAATAATATTTTACTAAGTTATTTATAAATTTTAAAAAATGAAATTGTCACTTTGGAATCTTTCATTCTTAGCAAAACAGCATGTACCCTTCACATCTATCCATAGTAAAGTTGTCTATAAATCAGTCAGGTACATTTTGACCTAGTAGATGATTCTTGAAGACAGAGTAACATTCAGTAGGTTTTAGGCCTCATTATATATGTAAGTAAATATTATTGCTACAAAAGGAGCCCAACATGGGAAAATGGGTTTTGTTTTCGTTGATATTTTGTGAAATAGGACTGTGAAAGTCCTATGAACTATGTGTTTCTTGATGTTTTGAACCTTAAACCTGTAGCAGGCTGAAGCAGTTTGAGTTTAATAAAATATTGACTTTTAGAGTAACTACTAAAAAAGAAAACTAGTATAAAATTTCTGCATAAGCTGATTAAAATCAAATAGTAAGAGGAAATCTCAACTTACTGTGAAATATTGGCAATGATATTCTATATATGATGCAACTTTTGTTCTTTACGTGGAAAATGTTGTATGAACCAACCACACAGGTGTAATTCTGTCTGAATAATCATGCTCAGTCTGAAAATTCAAACTAAGTTATCCATATATGCCACTATTTTGACAAGTTTCTGAACAAGAAGACATGAGTCATCCAACCAGGGGGCTAACTATTGAAACTATTTAAACTATCTGAATGTATATTATTCAACCCTTGCATGTTATGAACTTTTCCTTTTTAAATGTAAAATGAGAGAAATTATTCTAGTGACTTTTACCAGATGCTAAATTAACTACGAGAGTTAGAAGGTTTTGAGGTAATTTTTAATCATCATAAAAGTAGCAGAAACTGTCTGTCCTTCCTAGTATGAATCAACATCTTCCTACACTGTAACGTTAAGATCCCTTGTAGATACAAGCTTATGATTTTAGTTGGCATTAGCATAAGTCAGTATCTTTGACTGTGTTGAAAGCTAGATGTTTTCAAAAGGTGTCACTGTGGAAGATCCTGTGAAACTTGTGTCGTGGTTTAACCCCAGCCAGTAACTAAGCACCATGCAGCCGCTTGCTCGCTCCCCCCCGGTGGGATGGGGGAGAGAATCGGAAGGGTAAAAGTGACAAAACTCGTGGGTTGAGATAAAGACAGTTTAATAGGGAAAGCAAAAGCCGCACGCACAAGCAAAGCAAAACAAAGAATTCATTCACTACTTCCCATCGGCAGGCAGGTGTTCAGCCATCTCCAGGAAAGCAGGGCTCCATCATGCGTAAGGGTTACTTGGGAAGACAAACGCCATCACTCCGAACGTCCCCCACTTCCTTCTTCTTCGCCCAGCCTTATATGCTGAGCATGACGTCATATGGTATGGAATACCCCGTTGGCCAGTTGGGTCAGCTGTCCTGGCTATGCTCTCTCCCAGCTTCTTGTGCACCTGACAGAGCATGGGAAGCTGAAAACTCCTTGACTAGCAGGGTACTTAGCAACAACTGAAAACATCAGTGTGTTATCAACATTCTTCTCATACTAAATCCAAAACACAGCACTAGGAAGAAATTTAACTCTATCCCAGCCGAAACCAGGACACTTGTGTATAGTAGCTGATTTTTATCTTGTTCAGAAGATATTCTTCAGTCTGAGATAATGTGTTAAGGTATCCACCAATTGCTTTGGATATTTCTTAAAAGATCTTTAAAAAGACCATTACCCTCATGACTATTCTGTAGGTGGCCATTTGATCACATTACTTGCTAGGAACAGTCCACAGAAGACTTTTCTGACATCTTTATTTGCCTTTTATGAGCCTGCAAAGTTTGCAATTTTGTATTAAGAGCTATATGTGGCTTTTGAATGAATCCTTGACCAACAAGTGAAATTATTGGAATATAACCTGGCTACACAATCATCTACGAATTGTTTAGGAACTTTTCTATTTCAAAACTCCTTGTTGCTTTGTAACTTGAACCAACTCACAAAAGAATCCAACAAGCACCAGAGCCAAGTAAGAATAAAAGACAGAAGAGTGCAGCTGGGAGTAGAAAGGTGGGCAGAGTTGAGGGAAGAGGACCCTTTGGAAGAGCTGAGGTCTTTGATGGTCTCACCCATTTTATGAAATTAACTGACATAGGATATGCAAATATTGCCAGGGAAGCAAAGGAGCATGTTTAAGCATATGTTGTGTTTACTGACACACACAGAACTGTTTTTCCATTGTTTATTCATTGTTTATTTGTGCTAAATGCTGAGGACAGAGGGCTCTACATCTTTACATGCCCCTCTTTACCATTATCAACAGATCAAATAGCTCTTGAGTGAGAGAAATACTCAGTAAAATCTGGATGCTGCCATAGAGTGAGTACAAATATTCTGATTCTAAACACTAGGCTTTAATATTTAAATAAGCTATATGTGTTAATCTTAAAACTATTCTTCTCATGCTAAGATCTTTGAAGTCTTTCACTCTCTTGACAGGATTGTTAATTCTGCCATAAGGCAGAGAAAGTAGACACAGTTTTACTTGGAATTAATGAGAGCAACTAGACCTGAGTAGTTTACATCCTGCCTACCTTGCTATCCTAATAATATCCTTCTCTTCCTGAATTTGATCACAAACAGCCTGGCCTTTCCTAAACAAACAAGCTAAAAGAGCCTCCCCTTTACAAATTATGCTTTCTCCTTTTTCTAACAATATAATATGTAAGATAATTCCCTGGCTTTTTTCTGTACTCATACATGTGAAAGTCCGTACATGCACTGACTTTTAAATCACAGTAGTTCAGTGTAAACAGCACAACTGATTAGCAAATATGCAAATAGAAAAGTTTTGGATTGAAGGAGTTGGGACAGAAAAGCCTTAAAAGGGATCCTCAAAGAATAAATGCATTAGGACCACCTTTATGTACTGTTTCTCTAGTTTTACTGACACTATAGCTTATTCTGTTAAACTGTCTAGATCATGTAATTTGGAAAATGTTTTTTACAGTATTTTGGGGCCATCAATATAACATTTTGCAATATATTTGAATAAGAGTCTTGTAGACAGGAAAACATTAACTTCCTTCTCCCTCCTGCATTTTCTCATTGCGAATTCTACCAAGATTAAAACAAGAATATTATTAGAAAAGTTTAATATTGCAATATTTTTGCCATAGTAACTCTCAGGAAATTTTGGGGGAGACTGTTCTGAATAGCAACATCACCACTTTTAAACCAGACATTCTTCTGGGTTCAGAAAAGCTTCCAAACCTCTCACTTCCAGCATGTTAATCCATCACTGATTATATTACACACATATGAAACTTGAGGGACGAATCTCTCAGCTACATTTTTGCAACCTCATTAACGTCAGTCTACCTTTCCTCTTTATGCCTGCCTCTCCCTTTTGTTCACAAATGTGGTAATGAGTGAAATCTTCTTAGTATGAATGTACAATGACTTTGTATAGTTAAAGTGGTTTTGTTTTCCTATTCTTTATTGTTTTCTTGATAAATCTGCACTTTGATCTTGAAGTTGCCTTACCCCTGGCAAAACTCTCATTCCAGTGGCGCCTGTGGATTCTTCGTGAAGAGTAAAAAGTAGTCTCCAAGCATAAGAGAATGTGAGAGTTGTGATTCAGATGAAGTATAGAAATTTGCTGGTTTGTTTTCAGAAAAATGTGCAGTCTCTGGGCAAACTCAGAGAAAAAAATGACAACATTTCACATAGCTTACAGTAACAGCTATGAATTCCTTCCCAGGGCTACTGTGAAGAAATTTCATGTAAAACATAGATGTAAGTTAACTGAAAGAGTGAAACTGGATCAAACTGGTTATCCCATTATTTCCCATCATTATGATATCTTCTATCAAAATTTAAAAATAGAACAATCAAAACAACTTTAGAAAATGATTTTTTTTCCTCAGATCTGTTTCAGATTAAAGTTCGAATTAAATTATAACTGTGAAAAGAGACAATTCAAATTATTAAAATTCCTTTTGTCACAGATGGTTTATGTGAAATTCTGTTCCTACAGTATGCACCTTCTCCGTAACCCACTCAATGGCAAGGAGTTGGTGACTGAAGAGGGTGGGAGAGCTGTCCTTAAACACTGCATTGCAAGGATACCTTTTGGATACAATTCAATGACTGACAGTGATTCAAGATACACTATAGTGGGAAAATAAAAACTGAAAAGGCAGTAAGAAAAAAATAGGCATTCTTAAACCAGATTTCTCCGCATAGGATCTTTTTCAACTTGAAAAGTATTCTCATCAGCTGTTGTGCATTTAGAAATGCCTAATTTTGAAGGAGAATGGCAGTGGAACCCCCGCAAAGATCTTTTGATTCAGAGCATATGCACTAGAATAATAAATACAGCATGTACCACTGGCATGATATAGTCTTGCTGCTTCTTATTTTTCATTCCATATTTGTGTTTACAAAGGTTGATATGTTGGCACAGTGGGAATCTTATGTTTGCCCTCTAGCTATATACAGTTCTGTGTGATACAGGCAGCTACACTGGGAGCTCCCTGGTACCCTGCCAAAAACCTCAACCCTGCGATCAAAAGCAATATTTTCTCCATGGGCAAGAGGTAATTCAGTCTCTGTGCTTGTTCGGTTTGGGCCTAGGGTGATGAGCAGTTTAGAAAACATTTTTTGTGTTTGCATGGTGATTTTGTAACTCCATATGGACAGTGGAGTCAAAACCCTCACAGGGATTTGTGTTCCGTGTACTTACCACTATGACTATTGTATCTGCAATTTTTGCATGTTCAAAAATCCATATTTGAATGGGTGTATTGAGATGTTTGGTTTCTGACTATCGGGCCAGCTCATATTAGGCTGCGTGTAACTACAGGGGCCTGTGTGCGGTAAATTGTGAGCACAGATTCAGAGATTGTAAGGGATGGATTCATTGTGCTTAAGCTGACATACAGAGAGAAGAAGGACAAGGAGTCTTTAAAAGAAGAAGAAGAAATGTACATTCGTTTGTATATGGATTTAATGTCTGATGACAAATGTAGAAGATCCTCAGCAGTCTGAGCCTGATGTCTTGTAGGGATGGCCTGATAATGGAGGGAGATCAAAGCATCTGTTAGAATCCAAATATTGTCCAGCATTCCCAGCGAGGGTTGGGCCTTTTGTGTCCTTTAAGAACAGAAAAGAGACAGACTGTGCCCTGAAAGGCTTTCTGTCTGAAGACACAGAATAAGGGTAGCTGGTATCAAACAAATCAATTTGTTGGGGAATTGGCCCTGCTGTCAGAGTTGTATGGAATGTACTCATTTCTTTTGTTTTTCTTCTGAGTCTGGAGACTGGGAAGGAAGGAGCATTAAAAGGAATACAGGGATGGGAAACAGCCACAAAATCTTTATAGCTGGAAATTTGCCAGGAGCTTGAGGCCTTATGGAGGGATTTGGTGGAAGATAAAGTATCTTCCAATTAGTTATTGGAATTTTAAGAGGAAGGTTTCCCAAAGCACAATATCATCATAGAAGAAGGGGCAGGCAACTCAGGAGGACTACAAAGATGTTGTGAGGTTATGCAGGGAGAAAATTAGAAGGGCCAAAGCCCAACTAGAACTTAATTTAGCTACTGCAGTAAAAGACAATAAAAAAAGTTTCTATAAATACATTCACAACAAAAGGAGGGCGAAGGAGAATCTCCATCCTTTATTGGATGTTGGGGGAAACATAGTGACAAAGGATGAGGAAAAGGCCGAGGTACTTAATGCCTTCTTTGCCTCAGTCTTTAATAGTAAGACCAATTGTTCTTGGGGTACCCAGTCCTTATATATAGTATAACCTTAGGCAAATCATGTTAATTTCCTTTTATGACAAGGTCACCCATTAGTTGACAAAGGGAAGGCAGTAGATGTGGTGGTTTGGGATTTTAGCAAAGCTATTGATATTGCGGAAGTTGTCACGGCACCAAGCCTGTCAGAGTAATCCTGATTTTCCTTACTGAATATATTACTTTCTCAACTAGTTTTGTGGTGGTTTTTTTTTTTTTGCTAACAGCATATTATAAATGTATGTGGAATAAATAGCTTCCCTAAGTCTTATACATAAATCCTGAGTTTAGACTCCTGTTTACAAAGATACTAATATAAAAGTTACCCTCTTGGTCACAATGCTTTGAAAAAAATGTTGTTAATTTTATGTAATTGATTAAATTGCACCTGCATTGTATGTAAATTAAGCATTCTGAAAACCTGGGTATAAAAAGCTGGATTTTCCCTCTCATATCAGTACCCCTTGGAAAGATGTCTTTTTGATGTGAAGATGAAAGATTTGTTACTGTATTTGTCACTGATAGTTATTGGTATGAAATGATATAGGCATAACAGCTGTTTAGAGGCAGAAGGTGCAGAGTAACAACTGTCTTCTCTGTCCGCCTCTTACACTGTCTTGGAATCAATTCTGCCACAGGTACTTTCCCAATTTCAGTTATTGTTTTGCCCTCTGATGTGTTGTCTTCCTGGGGTAAATGTCAAGTATTACCTTACAACATGTTCTTTTATTTTATGAGAGCTTCTGAAAGGCAGAAAGTACCTGGCATTATGCTGGAAAGACACAAGCTTTTCTTCAAGAATGTTGGAGTGTGTGTGTTTAGTGGTGGTGGTTATCCTACTAATGCAGCTAGGATATATGCAAGTAGTATGCTTTTGTTTAAGAAAGCCATGAACATTAAGCATTTAAAGAATTTGATAGGAGCCAGCTACGAATGAGACACAGCAAGCTGGGGAGAAGAGCTAGAAATAACTCTAAAAGATAAGATTGCATGAGAGAGACTTTTTGTCTAAATGATCCCTTTACAAAAGAAGGTGGCACAAGGAGTCTGTGCAAGGATACGTGTAGGTGAACCATCCTTCTTTTGGGACTGCAGGGGAATACTCCTGCATACTCCCTAAGTAGAAAAAACTGGGAACAGTGTCTGTTCCCCAAACACGGCAGATATCCAAGGACAGACAGAAGTCTCGGCAGAGATTGCATGGCTCTGTGCCCCTCACACCTCCGGTTGAGTTCCAGAGAGCACAACAGGCACAGGAGTCGTTCTGGCTAATAGGTCTGCTTCACAATGGACCCCCATTCTTACAGCTTTAGAAATTCTCTACAAGATGGAAAGAGATGATGTGGATTTCATTTATTGCTCTTTCTTTATTCTGCCCTTTTACTGCTTTCTCATATCGAAAGAGCTTTAAACTAGATTTGAAGGGGGAAAGGGATAAAACCAGGCTCACTAGAGATAAGCCTGGGGGCGGCACGCCAATGTTTGAGGGACGGGTGCACTAGCGAGGTCCTTCAGTCTGCTCCACGATGTGCTGAGTACACTGGAGCGCATTTGAAATGTCTCTATACTAATGCGTGCAGCATGAGCAAGAAACAAGAGGAGCTAGAAGCTTTGGCCCAGTCCCAGAGCTACGACATCATTAGCATAAGCAAAACCTGGTGGGATGAGTCCTGTGACTGGGGTGCCTTGATGGATGGTTATAGGCTCTTCAGGAGGGATAGGCAGGGCAGGCAAGGCGGGGGGGGGTGGCGCTGTATGTAAGGGAGGGATTGGATTGTATGGCGCTTACAGTTGGTGACAACACGGTTGAGAGCCTCTGGGAAAGGATGAAGGGGAAAGCAAATAAAGCGGATGTTGTTGTGGGAGTCTACTATCGACCACCCAGCCAGGACGATGACATCGATGAATTATTCTACAAGGAATTAAGGGATATCTCTAGATCATCTGCCCTTGTCCTTATAGGTGATTTTAACTTCCCAAACATCGACTGGGAATATCATACAGTGGACACAAACAGGTCCAGGAAATTTCTGAAGCATGTTGAAGATAACTTCTTGGTGCAGGTACTAAGGGAGCCGACTAGGAAAGGTGCCCTCCTAGATTTGTTGTTTGTAAACAGAGAGGGACTCGTGGGCGAAGTGGTGGTGGCTGTCTTGGTCACAGTGACCACGAAGTAGTTAAGTTTCAAATCGCTGGCGATAGGAGAAAAACTGCCAGCAAAACTTCGACCCTGGATGTGGGGAGAGCAGACTTAGGGCTGCTGAAGGAGCTAGTTAGTAAGGTCTCCTGGGAATCTGCTTTTGAAGGTATTGGGGTCCAGGAATGCTGGTCACTTTTTAAGAGCCATCTCTTAAGAGCGCAGGAGCAGGCAATTCCAAAGTGTCGGAAGTCAAGCAAGCGGGGCAGAAGGCCAGCTTGGCTGAGCAGGGATCTTCTTCTAGAACTCTAGGCAGAAAAGGAAAGTGTATGGACATTGGAAGCAAAGACAGGCGACACGGGAGGACTACTAGAGATGCTGTTCACTACTGTAGCGAGAAAATTCGTGCGGCCAAAGCTTGATTAGAGTTCAAGCTGGCCAGCACTGTGAAGGACAACAAAAAGGGCTTTTAAAAATATGTTAATAGCAAAAGGAGAATCAGAGATAACATTGGGCCCTTGCTTGACGAGGTCAGTCACCTCACAAATAGGGACGTAGATGTTTAATGCCTTTTTTGCCTCTGTCTTCAACACCGATGATGGGCCCTGGGACCCACAGAGTCCTGTGTTGGAAGACCGCGACTGGGGGGATGATAAACTCCCAGCCGACCCTGAACTTGTTCGAGACTTGCTGCTCCAGCTGGATGCGGATAAGTCTATGATGGGGCCCGATGGGATTCATCCCATCGGTACTGAAAGAGCTGACCGATGTCATCGCGGGATACCTCTCCATTATTTTTCAATGGTCTTGGGAGTCTGGAGAGGTCCCAGTCGACTGGAAGCTGGCAAATGTTGTCCCAATTTTCAAGAAGGGTAAGAAGGAAGTCCCTGGTAATTACAGGCCTGTCAGTCTCACTTCAGCGCCTGGTAAAATTATGGAGAAGGTTATTCTGGGAGTTATTGAAAAACACTTGAGAGACAATGCAGTCATTGGTCATAGCCAGCAACGGGTTCACGAGGGGAACGTCCTGCTTAACCAGCTTAATTTCCTTTTATGACAAGGTCACCCATCTAGTTGACCAAGGGAAGCCAGTAGATGTGGGTTTTTTTGATCTTAGCAAAGCTTTTCATACTGTCTCTCACAGTATCCTTCTGGATAAAATGTCCAGCATACAGCTAGACAAGTCCAAATATGTTGGGTGAACAATTGGCTGATGGGTCGGGCTCAAAGGGCTATAGTAAATGGGATTACATCAGGCTGGCGGCCAGTCACCAGTGGGATTCCGCAGGGCTCAATTTTAGGGCCAGTGCTCTTTAATGTTTTTATAAAAGATCTGGACACAGGAGTCGAATGTACATTAAGTAAGTTTGCCGACGATACTAAACTAGGAGGGGCTGTGGACTCCCTCGAGGGTAGAGAGGCCTTACAGAGAGATCTGGATAAACTAGAGAGCTGGGCAATCACCAACCGTATGAAATTTAACAAGAGCAAGTGCCGGATTCTCCACCTGGGACAGGGTAATCCTGGTTATACATACAAATTGGGGGAGGAGAGGCTGGAGAGCAGCCCCGCGGAAAGAGGTCTGGGGGTTTGGGTTGATGGCAAGTTGAATATGAGTCAACAGTGTGCCCTGGCAGCCAAAAGGGCCGACCGTGTCCTGGGGTGCATCGAGCACAGCATAGCTAGCCGGTCGTAGGAGGTGATTGTCCCACTCTGCACTGGTGTGGCCCCACCTCGAGTACTGTATGCAGTTTTGAGCGCCTCAATATAAAGACATCAATTAGAGTGTGTCCAGAGGAGGGCAACCAAGATGGTGAAAGGCCTCAAGGGCAAGACTTAGGAGGAGCGGCTGCGGTCACTTGGTTTGTTCAGCTTGGAGAAGAGAAGGCTGAGGGGTGACCTCATCGCAGTCTACAACTTCCTCAAGGGGGGCAGTGGAGGGGGAGGTGCTGATCTCCTCTCTCTGGTGACCAGCGATAGGACACGAGGAAATGGAATGAAGCTGCGTCAGGGGAAGTTCAGATTGGACATTAGGAAAAGGTTCTTCATTGAGAGGGTGGTCGGTCACTGGAACAGGCTCCCCAGGGAAGTGGTCATGGCACCAAGCCTGTCAGAGTTCAAGGAGCGTCTGGACGATGCTCTTAGTCATATGGTTTAGTTTTAGGTAGTCCTGCGAGGAGCAGGGAGTTGGACTTGATGATCCTTATGGGTCCCTTCCAACTTGAGATATTCTATGATTCTATGATTCTGTGATTCCAGACTTCTGTATGGCATCTTTTTCTTGCAACAATAGCTCCTCTACATGGAATAAATTATGATGAAAACGTCTGTTTGGGCAGTGCGATTTGACATCCTGGAGAAATACTGGGGAAATCAAAGAGGAATCGAACTGCATTTACAAGCAATTCTGTGACTCCTTATTTTATAATTCCATTGCTAACTATCGTTCATGGTGGTAGTGAGTAGTAAAATTGCATTCTTTCTTTAGTTTATAATTATATCTTCTTTCCAAGACTGATGACCGAGGCCTACTAAATAATATACTAACAAAACAGGTATTCTCGGTAGTTGCAAATGATACTTCTGGAAATAGCTGTGTGTGATACTCCTGTGCTGCTTATTCTGCGAGTCAGATAAAGATTTCTTGAAAATGGTTATGAGAAGAAAAAAAGTTGCCATTTCTTGCTTTTCTGTTTGGCAGTTTAAAAAAAAAATTACTGGATTTGTATCCAAGAGCGATGATACATTGCAAACTCTCTGGGAGACTGTTGGAGTTTAGGTACTTTCCCTGCTGTCACACTGATGTCAAAGAACCTCTAATCTACTCACCTAAAGATCTCCCTTTCACATATCACAGCCTCCAGACTTGCCCATGCTGGGAGTTGAAGAATCCTGTTACTGCTTGGACACCCTTAATATTTTCACTGAGATACTGGATGCTCTCAGAATGGTCCTGCCTTCCAGTTTTCAAAGCTCATAAGAATGTGGTGCCCTGTCATCAAACTGCCTTCTTACTCAGACTTAATCTGCACCCTTCTCTTCTTCAGTTCGGATTTCTGTGAACATAACTTAATAAGGATGTTGACCTTTTTTGGGAGGGTTTACCACTTCTACATAATTTATTAAAAAAATAAAGCCAGCAGGGCCTATTTAGGTTGAAAAGTCTTCTATCCAAGCAACAGACACAACGTGCTAAGTGTTATCAAATTTTTTCATGAGGAAAATAACATATACAGTTTGTTTTAAGCCTCCTGAGACTGAATATGGTAGTGATGAAGTATTCCTGTAATAGATTTGGGTTCCATGACTTTTAACTTAGGCTTTAAGATACCATGATGTCTCTCATATAACATTTCTGAAGTATAAGGTAATGCATTTAATTCATGTTTGCTAGGAGCATGCATAAAGTGGTATCGTGCCTTTGCTGTTGACTGCAATTCATTACACTGTATGCACAGCCATGAGTCTGATACTTTACTCTCTCTCAGTCTCCCCTCTGAAAAATGCTTGCCCAGCTCACTGGAGTGTTTTTACAGGAGTTTTGTGAAACTAAATACACTAAGAATTGTCTCATACTTATGTACTTGTATGATCCATGTAACTTGTAAAAACAGTGATAATGACCGATTTAAAACTGAGGTCTATTAAAAGAAGTTTTTTCAGTCAACAATATAGTGAGAGTTGAAAAGAGCTCTTCAGAAGTGGGTAACTTAAGCTTATGGGATTAATTCTGATAGTCTGATTCTTTCTGCTAGCTTTTTTCTCCATAATTAGTTCTGTGCCTTAACTCACTGAATGAGAAAGGGGAATGGAAGCTGGTCCTGCAGCAAGTGAGCTGAAGATTAAAATGTTTTATCTTCCTGCAGTTTAGTGCAAGATGTGTTTTGAGTTCTTTCTCTTTTCTTTTCTTTTCTTTTCTTTTCTTTTCTTTTCTTTTCTTTTCTTTTCTTTTCTTTTCTTTTCTTTTCTTTTCTTTTCTTTTCTTTTCCAACACTTTTCTCTTTTCTTTTCTTGTGACAGTTTATTAAAAGTTGCCATAGCAGTCATCGTTGCCATAGTAATTGTAAACAAATGAATTATGTGACCAAAAGTTGGACGCGGTAGAACACACAAACAGTAGCCCTGTGGGCAGTTCCTGTCACTACCAGAGAGTGAAGGAAGCTTTTTTTAAAAAAATGAGTACTCACCATCCTTAAGTGGCACATAAAAATGAACAGAGGTTCCCTGGGGCATTGTGAGTAAGGGGATTCAGTTACAAGTGATGGGACTCACTTCAATGCAGTATGCTCAAGACTGCAGTCATTGTACAAAAAAAATCACACTTTCTCCTATTGTGTTTTTCTGGAATTACTGTTCAGACCTGTTTGTAATGTACCAGTGCACAGTGAAAAATAATAGTTATTAGAACTTGCTTCATGATTTTGCTCCTGGAAGCTATGCTAAGGCACATGGAGGACAGGGAGGTGATTCGAGACAGCCAGCATGGCTTCACCAAGGGCAAGTCCTGTCTGACCAGCCTAGTGGCCTTCTATGATGGAGTGACTACATCATTGGACAAGGGAAGAGCTACAGATGTCATCTATCTGGACCTCTGTAAGGCCTTTGACATGGTCCCCCACAACAATCTTCTCTCTAAACTGGAGAGATATGGAATTGATGGGTGGACTGTCCAGTGGATGAGGAATTGGCTGGATGTTCTCATCCAGAGGGTAGTGGTCAACGGCTCAATGTCCAGATGGAGATCGGTGACGAGTGGTGTCCCTCAGGGGCCCATATCGGGACCGGTACTGTTTAATATCTTCATCAACGACATAGTGGGATCGAGTGCACCCTCAGCAAGTTTGCAGATGACACAAAGCATGAGGTTCAAAAAGGCCAAGTGCAAGGTCCTGCACCTGGGTCGGGGCAACCCCCGGTATCAATACAGGCTGGGGGATGAAGGGATTGAGAGCAGCCCTGCCGAGAAGGACTTGGGGGTACTGGTGGACAAAAAGCTGGACACGAGCCGACAATGTGCGCTGGCAGCCCAGAAGGCCAACCGTATCCTGGGCTGCATCAAAAGAAGCATGGACAGCAGATCGAAGGGAGGTGATTCTGCCCCTCTACTCTGCTCTGGTGAGACCCCACCTGGCGTCCTGCATCTAGCTCTGGAGTCCTGAGTACAAGAAAGACATGGACCTGTTGGAGTGGGTCCAGAGGAGGGCCACAAAAATTATCAGAGGACTGGAACACCTCTCCTATGAGGAAAGGCTGAGAGAGTCGGGGTTATTCAGCCTGGAGAAGAGAAGGCTTTGGGGAGACCTTATTGCAGCCTTTCAGTACTTAAAGGGGGCTTATAAGCAAGGTGGGGACAGACTTTTTAGCAGGGCCTGTTGCGACAGGACAAGGGGGAATGGTTTTAAACTAAAAGAAGGTAGATTTAGACTAGGTATAAGGAAGAAATTTTTTACGATGAGGGTGGTGAAACACTGGAACAGGTTGCCCAGAGAGGTGGTAGATGCCCCATCCCGGGAAACATTCAAGGTCAGGTTGGATGGGACTCTGAGCAATCTGATCTAGTTGAAGATGTCCCTGCCCATGGCAGGGGGGTTGGACTAGGTGACCTTTAAAGGTCCCTTCCAACCCAAACTATTCTATGATTCTATGACTTCTGCTGTGTGACAGAGTAGCATAGGTCCATATGTTTCCATGAATGATTCTTCCATTTTTTCCTCTTTTTTCCTCTTCCTAGGATTTCTGAAGTTCACATTCAGAAGTTGCAATGTTTATCAATACAAAAAACAACTAAAAAGGTCTAGCATTTTCTTAGTAATTTAGCTGCATTTCATGCATAGGTGTAATGTGTTAGCCTTTAATATGAAACAATCAGTGTTCAGTTCAATCTGAACAAAAAAAAATCAATTACAAGAGATCACAACTGCACCTGAAAATGTTCAGATACAATGCATCTTCCCTCAGCTTCTGGCTTACTGAGGCTGGACGTGAGCTGTGTAGCTGCTCAGTTTGGCTAGCCTCTGTGGAATTGAAGAGATGTGTGAGCCAGGCATCTTAATTCCTCTTTGTGGATTCTTGTGCTCGCTTTACCAGTAAAATGCAGACAAATATGTCTGAATGGAAGTGTATTTTAAAAGGAACAACAAATGATTATAGTATGCCAGGAACAAGAGCTACCACACTCAGAATTATCTCCATCAAAAAAGGGAAGCTGACCCTATCTGTTCCACTAATCTGAATATTAATATCAAGTGTTCGTGCTACATATGGAGATTGGTTCTGTCCCAGCTTTTTTCCTGCTGCTGACATGAAAATCTTACATACAAAATTATTAAAGAAATCAATCAAAAGGCTGACATTGCCCAGTTATTTAAAAGAGAAACTGTAAGGGGGAAATCATCAAATTTAGTAGGGTGAAACAGATATAGTTCTATACAAATAATTTCAAAATAAGTAAACACAAAGTAACAAAGGATAACAAAGGATAACACTTGTCTGTTTTTTCCAACCTTATCAGTTGGTCTAATAAAGACAAATTTACTCTTCCTATATACCTTGCTTGTCCATTTTTGAATCCATATATATCCATGCTTTCAAGGCCTCCTGCAAGAATATAAAATTCTGTAAAACTTTTTCATGAGAGGTGCCCAAAATCCACAAATGTGACTTACACTTAATATAACGCATAAAGATGTAATCTCTGACCACTTGGATAACTAATAGGCAGTAGGTGTAAATTTGATTTTGTATTGCTGGAGGACATAAATTCTGCTAACACTTGTCACTATTGTTCATTTACTAAAATGCTAGTGCAGCAAAGTTTATTGGAGGACATCCCCACCCTTCTGTTGGTATGTATTGTACTTCAGAGCACATAAGGAAGTTACATACTTGTCTCATTTTCCTCTTTAATTCTGCCTACCTTTTATGTTTTTTCAGTCATGTTTACAAGCTGCAGGCAACCCAGCTTCATTGGCTGTATTCCTGCAGTAGCTTTATATATGTGTTGGTCTGCCATAGGAGCTTCAAACAGTATGTTGCTGTGCTCTGTTTAATAAGCGTGTTTCCATCCTTTACTAGCACGATCTACTAGTAAACTAGATGGTAGGGAAGTGCTATATTCCTATGAAGCCTAGCATGAAGTAAATATCACAAAATATGCAGCAGGTAATATATTGAAGGTAGTTTTTGGCATCTGTCATGAAGTACTGTTTACTTGGACATGCACATGAAATATATTTTTGCTTTGTTATCAGAAAATTTCTGAAAAAAGACAGTACTGAGAAGATTCATATCAGTTTAATTTTTCCCCAATATATGTCCCAGAATATTAATGAAGCTTGCTAAAAGCAGTCCTGTAGAATAGCCATCCAGAAATGATACAATGTGAGTTTGTGTACCAGCCACTAATAAAAATCGTTCTAGTGAAGAAATATTAGAAGCGTATGGAAAATCAGTTTGAAATATGTAATTTTATCAATAACTGAGCAGTTAATATCAGAAACAACAAACAAATCTGTTAATATCTAATCATTCACAGATAATTCTTAGCAGAAAATGTTTAAATTGCATTTACTGTGTTTTCTGCTGTAGGTTCTTCATCTGCCTAGTCAGTTGAGGTGTATGTTATTTATAGTTCCTCATTTAATTTAGAGAGAGCAGTTTATGTGCATTCAGACAAAATTATGTTCATCAAATTTATAGAATGGTACAAAAAATGCTTAAGGCAAGGGTAGTGGTTTTGATATCTTTAAAGAGATGGAATGGAGGAAACCTAGTGATTGAATTACAATATTTTGATTTATATTTTGGTTTCAGGTGTGATCCTGAGGCAGCATACCTGCACAGTAGCCAACTACTTGAAACTTGTAACAAAGTCATAGTTGAGTCTTCACAGAATTTATAGCTTCCAGTTCCAGTAAAGGGTATGGATTGGTTTCTGTTTTATTCACTAACTTGACAGACTACATTTTCATGTGCACTATCTATGGATTAGTGTCATCCTGGTGGAGAGAATTAGGCGAGAGAATTAGGCAAGAGAATGGACTGGAAATTACTTATGACCCAAGTGATTACTTCATTTCTTTTGTCCAAATATGTAAAAGCAAGACACCAAAGCAAAAACCCAAAAACCCTAAGAAAATGTATTATGCAAGATGTTCTCAACTTGAAGAATTACAATATTTTAAAATTAATTAATACATTAACATTCATATGAAGAGATACTACAGTTTTGTTTTATGCTCTGCTGTAGAGATCAGTGTTACTCATTTCACTGATATAGCATGTTGTGGAGAAGAATTGTGGAATTGGGAGTTTCGGCCAAGATAAGATAGGACTTCAGCCTGTGCGCTGAGAACTAGCAGACGCATACATACGCCTGAGATAAGACTTGAACACCTGGCTTAGTTGTCTCCTCTGTAAGGAAACTGTAAACATCAAAATGAAAAAGCTCTCAGCTAGGGATGCTGCTTGCAGTCACCCTGAGGTGGTAGATGTGGAAGCTAAAGAAGAATTGAATAAGGCAGAAGAGGTGGCCTAATGAGCACTAGCTGATTCAAGAGCTGAAACAGGTGAAGGGAATTGTGAGCAAACATGTGATCATTGCTGGAAGGAAGAGAGACTTTTTCTTGGTATATGAGGGAGACTAATCGGGTGATGATAGAGAGGCAAAGGAGAGAGAGACAGTGGGACTACCCTGTTATGATAAAGGATATTTTCTCCAGTATTGTAACAATAAAGGATTCTGTGCATGTATATGTGAGGGTCTGTGCAATCATACACCACAGCATGTAGTATTTTATTTTGTAGGTCAGACATGAAAACACAAATTGCTTCTGGTGAAAGGTAGGTTGGACTAAATAAAGAGTTTTGATGTCTGAACAAAGGAAAAAGACATAAAATGAATTTTCCTGGAATGTTGTAAGTACAGTTAAACCCACGTCTACTGGAAGGCAGCATTGTCTATGGAAATATGGAAACTTTTGTTAGGCCTTCATTTTCAATTCTTAAGGCAAAGAGTGATGTCAGGGCACACGTGTACAGTGAAAAAGTATATGCGTATTGTGTGCATTATCCAGATTATTGCAAACGTTTTCCTAAGGTTTTAAATTTTCAGGCATGTCTTTTCAGACTGTTGAATGCCTTTCATCACACATCCAGAATCCTGTCTCCTATTAGAGTTTGAAAGAATGCTGCAATAAACTCAGTTTGTCAAATACTTACTGTCGTGGTTTAACCTGGCAGGCAGCCAAATACCACGCAGCCGCTCACTCACTCCCCCCAACACACAGTGGGACGGGGAGAGAATCGGAAGGGTAAGAGTGAGAAAAAACTCATGGGTTGAGATAAAGAAAGTTTAATAGAACAGAAGAGGGAAAATAATAATGATAGAATATACAAAATGAGTGATGTACAATGCAATTGCTCACCACCCACGCTGACTGATAACCAAGCAGCGATCGGTACTTCCTGGATAACGCCTACCATTCATATACTGAGCATGACGTCACATGGTATGGAATACCCCATTGGCCAGCTGGGCCAGCTGTCCCAGCTATGTTCCCTCCCATCTTGTGCACCTGGCAGAGCATGGGAGCTGTCCTTGGACTAGCAGGGTACTTAACAACTGAAAACATCTTCTCATACTAAATCCAAAAGACAGCACTAGGAAGAAATTTAACTCTATCCCAGCCGAAACCAGGACACTTACTTACCATAAAACTGCTTGGACAGGTTATGATGTGAAAGGAGATATTAAAGTAAATGTATATTTACATTTATCTGCATCTTTATAGAGTGTCTAAGTTAGCAAAACTTCTATGTGTAAGCTACTCTCCCAAAATGTAGATTTTTCTCAATATTACTAACATTAATAATAATAAAAAATAATACCTAGTTCTCATGTAGTGCTTCCCATCTGCAGATTTGAAAGTATTTCATGAAGTAACTCAGTATCTTTTACTCATTTTACAGATGGGGAAAATATAGTGAAAGGAGGAGAAAGGACTTGGGGTTGATTATTTCTTAGCATTTCTTTATGTTCTCTAGCATAGGTGGCTTGAATTATTTTATGTCACAAAGACTGTTTTTGCTGTGTAAACGGAAGAACAAATTTCAACTTGGTGACTAACCTATCACAAATAGTATTTACACTGAGGGAAGAATTACAGAAATGAGGCATTCCCCTTTTAAAATGATTACTTCAGTAAATAGAGAGTGACAGGGGGTGTATGCTTACAATGCTGGTAAGCTAACTTTGGTGCTAAATTGAGTAAAAAGTTACATGTATAGATAGGGTCATGAATGGACAGGACTGAAATAGATCTCCAGAGAGCTTAGCTCCCTTCTTGTTTCCTTGTAAACTGTATTTATCTGAGTTACGCTGCAAACATTTTGGGGATCTCTGGACTGATAATGAACAGAAGTTAAATCCCATGACAGTAAAGATTTTGAATACGTGGTCTAACTAAAATAAAAAATTCAAATTTTTGTTAAATAAAGATGGTTTACTTGAATTGCAACCATTTAAACAGAATAATCAAAGAACTACACAGATACAGAAGGGACTAAATATGTGGCATATTTAGCACCTACAGCTATTGTAATTCAGAACTTAATGGACTTTTTTGAATGGACTTTTTTGAATGAATCTTCTTGAGTTGTTCCCCCTGAATAAAGATACCCCTACAGAATTTCAGAGTTCTAGTACTGAGGTACAGGCTTTTAAATAGGAGAAACTGAGTGTTTTAATAGCTTTTAAACTACAACATTCTTGCATGTCTATAAGAAGCTTAGTTTATTCTGAAATAGAAACTATAGTTATAAAAGAAATAAGTATAAAGCTTAGTATCCAATAGGACCCTAATAAATTTAGATTTAATCTCTGAAGTCTTAATTTTATTTCTTTCTCATTTGTTCAGTAGTTACATAAAGTTCTATTACTAGTGTTCTATTTAGATGACCAGTATCTAATATAATTCTTTTTACTTAGATAGACAGACAGAGTCAGTGTTTATGTTTCTGGGATTTCTTCTCTATTTCTTACTCTCCCATGTGTGGATGAATGCATTATTCCCATTGAAATCTACCAGTGTTGGTTGGGTAAACTAGAGAGTAAATTTTCTGTTGTAAAATTCTCTTACTCAATGAGAATCTTTTTATGTCTTTCTATGAGATATGGGCCAATCCCAACCACATAAATCACTTGGGGCATATTTTGACCTAAGCTGCATGCGTATGGGTCTCAATAACATAAATAGGAGTCAGATGCTTTCCTGTTAAAGTATTACAGATCACTTTCAAATTCTCTATTAAACTTACCACATTTATAGACTTGGCTTTATCACTGGGAGATGAGAAAGATTATCCTTTAGTAAATGACTGATAAGAACTAAAACTTCAAAAGTGGGTTTATAGATTCAGAAAAATATACTTTCTGTTCTTTTGTATGACTCCTTAAACTAAATAGCTTTTCATGAAAAGCCCCTTCACTCAATCTGTTCAGCAGTAAAATGCCAAAGTCAAAATGAAAAGGAGTGACTCCTCCGAAAGCAGCTGGGCTGCATATGTCAAGTCTATTGTACCTTTTGCTGACCACCACAGAGCAAATTTAAAAGCTCTTTGAGAGCAATGAAACAGGCAGTATAGGAGAATTCTGGGGCAGGAATCATACTCAGAAGAGTTATGTTCCAATTCTGAATATTTCACAGAACTCCTGCGTATTTTTTGAGATATCATATAGCTCAACATTTTCAAAAGTGCACACCATTTTTATAGGTCATTTGAGAGAGCTGTTTTTTTATTTTCAAAAGGACTGAGCATCTACAGTTACCACTCAAACAAAGCAATGTGATAGGGGCTCAGCATCATGTTCTCACTATAAATATTTCAAGTGAGTTTTCTGAAAAATGAGCCATTCACAGCTACTTGGGACAGTTTTGAAAATACAGTCTTTCTGTGCCTTATTCTTTAAAAAAATAAAATTGAAAAGTCTTCTTCACATCAGCTCACAAATCTTTGAAAAGCACTTAGTTCTCCTCCAGTAGGAAGTGCCACATAAATGTGGATTACTCTAGATTATAAAGACAGAAATCTCTTCCACATAATGTAGACACATGAATTATTATCAAGTAATCCAAACACCAGCTGAGTTACCACTAAGGTTTTCAGAGTGAAAGTAAGGAACACAGAACAGGAAAAATGACAACACTGTCAAAATATAAATATGTATACCTGCAGCCAGAGTGACAGTCTAACCTTTTCTCACAAATCCGTAGAACAAGCTGACAAAGGGTACAATTCTTGACATATGATATATGGATATGATGTTTAAAATTAAGCACTCATATAATGTATCTTTCAATGTTAGCAGGTGTCCTGGTTTCGGCTGGGATAGAGCTAAATTTCTTCCTAGTGCTGTGTTTTGGATTTAGTATGAGAAGAATGTTGATAACACACTGATGTTTTCAGTTGTTGCTAAGTACTCTGCTAGTCAAGGACTTTTCAGCTTCCCATGCTCTGCCAGGTGCACAAGACGCTGGGAGGGAGCATAGCCAGGACAGCTAACCCAACTGACCAACAGGGTATTCCATACCATATGAAGTCATGCTCAGTATATAAGTAGGAGGCGTGGTCCAGGAAGTAGCAATCACTGCTTGGGTATCGGTCAGCAGGTGGTGAGCAATTGCATTGTGCATCACTCTGTATATTCTACCATCATCATCATCATCATCATCATCATCATTATTATTATTATTATCCCTTCCTTTTCTGTTCAATTAAACTGTCTTTATCTCAGTCCATGAGTTTTACTTTTTTTTTCCCATTCTCTCCCCTATCCCACTGTGAGTTGGGGGGAGTGAGCGAGCGGCTGTGTGGTGTTTGACTGCCGGCCGGGTTAAACCACAACAGTCCTTTTTGGCACCCAACGTGGTGCACGAAGGGTTGAGATAACGACAGATCTGACCAAAGCATGTTAAGGCAAATTTGTTATAAGCATACATTATATTGGTTTAATACTTGCTGGTCACAACGTTGATTTATTGGCTGTCAAAGTTGTGGGGCTGGCTCTCAATGTTGGGTTATGCAATACCTTACTTGCAGTATATCTTCCCTGTTGTGCTGTTATCACTGCTTGGAACTGGGTCAAGGTTATAATTTTGCTGCACTGTGTAACATTGCTTTATGATATGATAAAATTATTGGTTGTGAGTCTAATCTGGTATCTGTACTCAGCATTGCTGTCATCTCTGTACCTCGGGAGCCACCTCTCAGAAACTATTAATAATTACACTCTTTACCTTTTCTCCTCGGAGAACCAATTTATGGGGGAGACGGGGGGGACACTTTCCCCCACTCCTTCACCTTCCCTTTCATATCTCCAGCAACTCCTTTTTCTTCTGTCCTCTTCATGAAGCCCTCCACAACAGCTCTTGAGAATTTTGAATATCCTTGGGATGTTCAAACAAACATGTTCCTATTGCTATGTCTCCTGAATGTGGTTCAGGTCTTGTTTAGGGTTAAACAACTATTTAGGAATACCGTCCAGAGATCAACCCCGGTGACAGACACTGTGGCTACTCAAACCCTCGTGACAGGCACTGCAGCTACTTCAACCCCGGCAACAAGCACTGTAGCTACTCCAACCCCCATGACAGGCACTGTAGCTACTCCAACGCCCGTGACAGACACTGCAGCTACTCCAACCCCCGCGACAGGCACTGTGGCTACTCAAACCCCAGCAACAGGCACTGCAGGTACTCCAACCCCCACGACAGGCACTGTGGCTACCCAAACCCCGGCGGCAGGCACTGCAGCTACCCAAAACCCAGCGACATTCACGGCGGCTGAACGAGAGAACCAACCCGTGCCGGTATCAGTCGCCCCTATACAGAAGAAGAAATACACAAGGAAACCAGGTCGTTTAGTAAGGGATGAAGATGAACCAGGGCCATCACGAGAACAGGAGGAGGAAGAGGCAGAAGCCATAAATGAGATGGTAACCACCCGATCCCTATCCCTGAATGAGCTGCGAGATACACAAAAAGATTTCAGTCGTCGTCCAGGCGAGCACATTGTCACCTGGCTGCTCCGATGCTGGGATAAGGGGGCCAGTAGCCTGGAAATAGAGGGTAGGGAAGCCAAGCAGCTGGGATCCCTTTCCAGGGAAGGGGGCATTGACAAAGCGATTGGACAAGGGGCACAAGTCCTCAGCCTCTGGAGGCGACTCCTGTCAGGTGTGAAGGAAAGGTATCCCTTCAAGGAAGATGTTATATGCCACCCAGGCAAGTGGACCACCATGGAGAGAGGTATCCAGTACCTGAGGGAATTAGCCGTGCTGGAGGTGATTTATGATGACCTGAACAACGAGCAGTTACCCAAAGATCCAGATGAAGTCAAATGCACCCGATCCATGTTGTGGAAGTTCGTACGGAGTGCACCAGCGTCACATGCAAACTCATTGGCAGTAATGACCTGGAGAGATGGAGAGGAACAAACAGTGGATGAATTGGCTGGCCAACTCCGGCAATACAAAAAAAGTCTCTCTTCCTCCCTACGGGCCTGTGTCTCTGCTGTGGAGAAACTGTCTCAGGAGGTCCACCAACTCAAAGAGGATATGTCCTGCTCCCCACCTGTACGGTCCAGTATCTCAGCCATTAGGAGTAAGCGACCCTCTGCTCAAGAGAGGAGACATCGTGGGTACACCATGGGGGCACCGTGTGGTTTTACCTGCATGACCACGGAGAGGACATGAGGAAGTGGGATGGAAAATCTACCTCAGCCCTAGAGGCACGGGTATGGGAGTTGCAAGGAAAAAAAACCACAAAAGGGGGTTCTTCCAGGAAAACTGCTGCTCCAGTCTCCAGTGAGCAGTTCCCCAGACAGAGTAGAAGGCCTGACTTTACTTCCGACCTTAATAAAGGGACTTCTGATTCGCATTTACAAGAAGTGAATAAGGAGTACTATGACCAGGACTAGAGGGGCCCTGCCTCCAGCCAGGTGGAGGAAAGGGACAACCGGGTTTACTGGACTGTGTGGATCGATGGCCTGGCACATCAGAGCCACAGGAGTATAAGGCTCTTGTAGACACCGGTGCACAGTGCACCCTGATGCCATCAGGCTATAAAGGGGCAGAACCCATCTGTATTTCTGGAGTGACAGGGGGATCCCAAGAGTTAACTGTATTGGAGGCCAAAGTGAGCCTAACCGGGAATGAGTGGCAGAAGCACCCCATTGTGACTGGCCCAGAGGCTCCGGGCATCCTTGGCATAGACTACCTCAGGAGAGGGTATTTTAAGGACCGAAAAGGGTACCAGTGGGCTTTTGGTATAGCTGCCTTGGAGATGGAGGGAATTAAACAGTTGTCCACCTTGCCTGGTCTCTCGGAGGATCCTTCTGTTGTGGGGTTGCTGAGGGTTGAAGAACAGCAGGTACCAATCGCTACCACAACAGTGCACCAGCAGCAATATCGCACCAACCGAGACTCCCTGATTCCCATCCATAAGCTGATTCGTTGACTGGAGAGCCAAGGAGTGATCAGCAAGACTCGCTCACCCTTTAACAGTCCCATATGGCCAGTGCAAAAGTCTAATGGAGAGTGGAGACTAACAGTAGACTACCGTGGCCTGAACAAAGTCGTGCCGCCACTGAGTGCTGCCATGCCAGACATGCTAGAACTTCAATACGAACTGGAGTCAAAGGCAGCCAAGTGGTATGCCACAAATGATATCGCCAATGCGTTTTTCTCCATCCCTTTGGTGGCAGAGTGCAGGCCACAGTTTGCTTTCACATGGAGGGGCGTCCAGTACACCTGGAATCGACTGCCCCAGGGGTGGAAACACAGCCCTACCATTTGCCATGGACTGATCCACACTGCACTGGAACAGGGTGAGGCTCCAGAACACCTGCAGTACGTTGATGACATCATCGTATGGGGCAACACAGCAGAAGAAGTTTTCGAGAAAGGGGAGAGAATAGTCCAAATCCTTCTGAAGGCTGGTTTTGCCATAAAACAAAGTAAGGTCAACGGACCTGCACAGGAGATCCAGTTTTAGGAATAAAATGGCAGGACGGACGTCATGAGATCCCAATGGATGTGATCAACAAAATAACAGCCATGTCCCCACCAACTAGCAAAAAGGAAACACAAGCTGCCTTAGGCGTTGTGGTCTTTTGGAGAATGCATATCCCAAATTGCAGTCAGATTGTAAGCCCTCTCTATCAAGTGCCCTGTTCACTGATGGGTGTTTGTCATCTTGTGGGAAAACATCAGAGGTGGAAAGCTGCTATAGGGGGTCCTATATGACAAGTCGAAGAAACTGATGAAGGAGAAGGTGAATCAAGTCAGTTTGCAGAAATGAAAGCCATCCAGCTGGCTTTGGATATTGTTGAATGAGAAAAAAGGCCAGTGGTCTATCTCTATACTGACTCATGGATGGTGGCAAATGCCCTGTGGGGGTGGTTGCAGCAGTGGAAGCAGAACAACTGGCAGCGCAGAGGTAAACCCATCTGGGGTGCCGCGTTGTGGCAAGATATTGCTGCCCGGGTAGAGAACCTGGTTGTAAAAGTAAATCACGTAGATGCTCACGTACCCAAGAGTCAGGCCCCTGAAGAACACAAAAACAACCAGCAGGTGGACCAGGCTGCTAAGATTGAAGTGGCTCAGGTGGATCTGGACTGGGAACATAAGGGTGAATTATTTATGGCCTGGTGGGCCCATGACGCCTCAGGCCATCAAGGAAGAGATGCAACATACAGATGGGCTTGTGATCGAGGGGTGGACTTGACCATGGACGCTATTGCACAGGTTATCCATGAATGTGAAACATGCGCTGCCATCAAGGAAGCCAAGCGAGTAAAGCCTCTTTGGTATGGAGGACGATGGTTGAAATATAAATATGGGGAGGCCTGGCAGATTGATTATATCACACTCCCACAAACCTGCCAAGGCACACACCATGTGCTCACCATGGTGGAAGCAACCACAGGATGGCTGGAAACATATCCTGTGCCCCATGCCACCGCCCAGAACACCATCCTGGGCCTTGAAAAGCAAGTCTTATGGTGACATGGCACCCCAGAAAGAATTGAGTCAGACAACAGGACTCATTTCCAAAACACCCTCATGGACACCTGGGCCAAAGAGCATGGCATTGAGTGGGTATATCACATCCCCTATCATGCACCAGCCTCTGGGAGAATCGAACGATACAATGGACTGCTAAAGACTACGCTGAGAGCAATGGGTGGTGGGACATTGAAGCATTGGGACTCAGATTTAGCAAAAGCCACCTGGCTAGTCAACACCAGGGGATCTTTCAATCGAGCTGGCCCTGCCCAGTCAAAACCCTTACGTACTGTAGAGGGGGATAAAGTCCCTGTCGTGCATATGAGAAATATGCTGGGGAAGACAGTCTGGGTTACTCCTGCCTCTGGCAAGGGAAAACCCATCCGTGGGATTGCTTTTGCTCAAGGCCCTGGGTGCCCTTGGTGGGTAATGCGAAAGGATGGGGAAGTCCGGTGTGTACCTCAAGGGGATTTGATTTTGGGTGAAAATAGCCAATGAACTGAATTGTATGATGTTAATTGCTGTATAATACTGTATGTCATCACTTCTATGGTTGCTATATGTCATATCAATGGTATTGCAGTAAGAATCACCCAGATTAATGAAGAATGAACTCCAATGAAACCGAGCGAAGTGCAACAATGATAGAACTGGACGAGCGCAGCAATAATGGAACCAGAACTGGCTTCAGGATGCAACAGTCCAACACCACACACCATCTCCCCTGCCCTGAAAGACTGTTATGACATATGGAGCCCAAAGTCATGGACTAAATGGACTCAATGGACATTTTAGAGGGATGGCCCATGGACTAAGGGAATGGTATCTGTGTGTATATATCAAAAGGCAGGGAAAGTGGTGATGACTGATTGGAATGTATTGGAAAATGCGAGACCTGGGCATGACGTAGATGTTATAGAATAAGGGGTGGATACTGTCCTGGTTTCGGCTGGGACAGAGTTAAATTTCTTCCTAGTGCTGTGTTTTGGATTTAGTATGAGAAGAATGTTGATAACACACTGATGTTTTCAGTTGTTGCTAAGTTCCCTGCTAGTCAAGGCCTTTTCAGCTTCCCATGCTCTGCCAGGTGCACAAGAAGCTGGGAGGGAGCATGGCCAGGACAGCTAACCCAACTGGCCAATGGGGTATTCCATACTATATGAAGTCATGCTCAGTATATAAGTAGGAGGTGTGGTCCAGGAAGTAGCGATCGCTACTTGGTTATTGGTCAGCAGGTAGTGAGCAATTGCATTGTGCATCACTCACTTTGTATATTCTACCATTATTGTTATTATTATTATTATTATCATTATCCCTTTGTTTTCTGTTCTATTAAACTGTCTTTATCTCAATCCACGAATTTTACTTTTTTTTCCCCATTCTCTCCCCCATCCCACTGTGTGTTGGGGGGAGTGAGCAAGCGGCTGTGTGGTGTTTGGCTGCCTGCTGGGTTAAACCACAACAGCAGGTTGAATCACTGTATCCGTGTTCCAGGCTTTTTTCCTCATTTCTATTTACACACAATACGCCTTAAACGCATGGGAAAGAATCATAAATTGGTGTTTCTAATACAACTTAATTCAGCTCTAGATACCAACAAAAAAATGACTGTGCACAAACTAGAGCTGTGCCAAGCCTCTGTCACATGGCAGTATCAAATTTCTAAAGACAAATAACCAAGAATCTTTAAAACAGAAAGTTCAGTAAAATTTCAGTACTCTGTTTATGTTTGTCAGAGTTTATAAATAATGGTGGTTTAATTCTTCTTGCTTTCAAAGTGGAGTAGCAGCAACAAGGTAACACTTATTTTCCAATAACACAGTTTAAAGTGTCACCTTCCAGCTGCTCAACCCTTTCTCTTTGGAGAAAATGCTGTAGGTTTTACATAGACTAACCAAATCCTCTGTCAGTCTGTAATCTAAACAGGTTTCTCAAATTATTCCGATAGGTTCAATAGTTCTTTGCCATAGCTTGAAAAAAGTGTTGCTGCTATTGCTACCATGTTAGCATTTCAGCTCATAGTAGTTTCTCTGCGCTAGATATTATCTTACATGTTGTCTCAGTAATGTTATAGCACAATAGCTGCTGGTACCACTCAAATGAAGTATGAAATCAAGCCCTTGCCCTCATCTGAATAGTGAAAATATTTACAGCACTATTCTTAAAAGTAGTGTTATTACCTTTGTGTCTTTGCCAAGGTTAAAAGAAAAAAGAAAAGAAAATCCAGCCTGGTTACTATCTGTTGAAGTAACCCTACAATTTTATCCCACTCTTCGCTGAGTTGCTGCATGGTATGAAACAACTACTGTGTGCCTCTTCAAGGAGCGGGGGGCTGAGGGGGAGGACTGCATTTCAGCAGTGGGTGAGTTGATTCAAGTAAATTACAGAGATTACAATGCATTTGGGGAGGATTTCAGTTCTGGGAGTTAAAAAGCAGAGCATACTTGAGCTTACATATTCCCCAGAGAATTTAAAATCTACTGCTTATCACATATTAAAACCCATCCAATTTTTACAGTTTTCAAACTAAGTTTAATGTTTTTAAGAATTTAATTAAAATATCCTTCTAAAGTATTTCGTAACAAATTTATATTTTTACAAGTGGCATTTGCAACCAGGATTTAACTTTTACTATGTGAGTCAGATATAATTTGGTTTTAGTATTGTTTCTTGGCATTAAATTTTATGTTTCTATTTTCATTTTGTTCATTCTTTTACTCCAAGCACTTTAAACTGCTTGTCGTGGTTTAACCTGGCAGGCAGCCAAATACCACGCAGCCGCTCACTCACTCCCCCCGCCCCCCCAGCGGGACGGGGAGAGAATCGGAAGGGTAAGAGTGAGAAAAACTCGTGGGTTGAGATAAAGACAGTTTAATAGAACAGAAAAGGGAGAATAATGATAATAAATAATGATAGAATATACAAAATGAGTGATGCACAATGCAATTGCTCACCACCCACGCTGACCGATAACCAAGTAGCGATCGGTACTTCCTGGATCACGCCTACCCTTCATATACTGAGCATGACGTCCCATGGTATGGAATACCCCATTGGCCAGCTGGGCTGGCTGTCCTGATTATGTTCCCTCCCATCTTGTGTACCTAGCTCAGTCAGTAGGCACGGGAGCTGTCCTTGGACTAGTAGGGCACTTAGCAACAACTGAAAACATCAGTGTGTTATCAACATTCTCCTCATACTAAATCCAAAACACAGCACTAGGAAGAAATTTAACCCTATCCCTGCCGAAACTAGGACACTGCTTCATTGCTTTTAGGAGCATCTGTCGCAAAATACTTATTTAGGATGCTGCTGACTACACCAATTTGTCATAAATTAACTTTTGCAGTTTGGCACATAACACTTGCTCTGTTCACTCCGGTGACTTTAACTCTCTGCCGTCCGGGTCGCACACCCAGCTTCTCGGCATTCTGTTGTGTTAGTATTGAAATTTGTGCTCCCATATCTATTAGAAATTTTACCAATTGTCATCGAGGACCAACTGGAATCAGAATATATTTTGCTTTAATGATGGGTCTAGCCTCATATTCAGAGGAATCTGAGGGGAACAAGGGGTCATCATTTCCCTCATCATAGTCATCAGGATCACCCCAAATATCACCATCCCATTCCTCAGGGGATACAATTAATTTCCTAATCTGTACAATGTCAGGGGGATTGGGAGCCCGCATAAGCATCATCTCGATCTTTTTTCCCAACTTTTGTGTTTTCTCCTTTTCTTCCTGTAATTGTTTTTGCAGCTGCTCGATTTTCAAGGATAGTATTAATTCAGCTGCCTTTCTGCCTTCTATTTCTCCCTTTTGGTCCAGGTCCCTTTTATTACTATCCTTCCTGAACTGACAAGCGGCTTCTAGACAGGTGCCTAACATTTTGAAAATAACTCCTTTTCCTTTTCCATCTTTTATATGGCCTCTAGCTACTTTTAGTTGTTTTTCCACAGCTTCCCAATTATGCCAATTATCACAAGCCCATTCATCCAAGAATTTGGGACTTGGACTTATTCCATGTTTTTGTAAGTAATCAGTGATATTACTTGCCATCCTGCCGACTACGCCAATTTGTTGTGAATGCGTGGTTTGAGGCCGCTTAAAGAATCACCGTCAAAGGTATTAGCAGAAAGTGATTTTAATAGAAATGTATAAAAGCGTGACTTAACAGAATTCGATAGCAAGGTTCACTCTCACTTACTACATGGATTAAGCATACACAGGGAAAATCATATCAGAATTGAGTTGGAATGATTTATACAGAGACCGAGGAGAAAAAGGGTAAGGGAGACCCTCTCGTTGAGTCACGAGGTTCAGAGTAGACCCCCCTTGCTTTCTAAACTCCTTCTCAGAGAGGAGTCTAGGTGCGGCTGGATCTACCCCTAGTCTCAGACTTGGGCAACGGTTTATGTCTAAGGGGTTATATGTGTTTAGCAGCAATCTAAGGTTCATTCACAGTTTTAAGCTGGATCACAAGATTCTAGCAGCACTTAATCATTAACTAATTTAACATTTACAAAGTGAGTTAATAAGGTCTGCTACAATCACAACAGTGACTTAATTACAGATTATGCTTACTATTGGTTATCTAAATCAATTCACACACACACACACAAGGGTTATCTAAATCAATTCACACACACAAGGGCCCAAAGCTAGATAAAGGTACCTGTTAAAAATTCCCCTCGAGTCTCATGAAATACATTAAATGTCTTGGCATTTCTCAACAGGCGAAGGGTTGAGCCCCAAGGAGTGTCTCGGCTGAGGAGTGTTTCAGCCCAGGTCCCGATGGTCCTCCGAATATCGCAGACTCGAGAGTTTGTGAACTCTGAGAGGCGTCCCACTCAGAGGGAGACTCTGGGCGCAGCCTGCTGCGGTCCAGGAGAACTCAAAGGGTCTCACTTAGGACCACTGTTTATAGGTTCGCAAGATGATTGACTTCAGTCATCAGTAAATTTCCATCCTGGCCACAATCTGGAACAGTAACAATGGTACTGTTCCATTCGAGCTACGATCCAGGTAGGGAATGTTTCAAGGCTGTCAGGGATGATGAATTATGCCCGCTCTCGTTCCCTACCTTGGTCAGGCAACAGGTGTTCCTGGTACTGTCAGTGCTGCTCCCCACCTTAGCCATGCAAGAGTGCCTGGTACAGTCAAGGGACGCTTAACTGCCCAACTCATTACACAAAGGCTAAGGCCTAACGGGGGTTCCTGAGATCGTAGAGTGGTCCGGGGAGGGGGGGGGAAATGCACCACCACAGCATCACAGGCTATTCTGTGGCTGACAACATGAAGACTTTTAAGACCATATTTCACAGGATGGAAACACAACTGTTTGACATATCGAAGCACAGGATAGAAATGAGAGGTTGAGTGTCTGTCTCCAGCTTTGCAAGGGGTGCCAAGTGTGACCCAGGATAAGTCACTTACTTACTTACACTCTTTAAACCTGAGGTTTTTTTATCTACAAAAATGGGCTAATAAGAGACATCTATTTCTAGACCTGTAAAATGCTCTGAGCTCCAGGGATACAAGCTAGATATTATTATTTCATGGTGTCTTTCAGCAAGACAGATCCCAAAATATCTGGCAAGCCATGTAGTTTAAATTCACTTCCTCCAAGTGGAAATTACTTCTTAGAAGATATGGACTGGACTATACCAGAATAACATCCAGATCTGCCGTCAGGCATGCTGGACTCCTTGTTCCCTGCCAGCCCTCAGCTCTGTTCCACAGCCACCAGGACAAGATATACTTTAAACTACAAACTGAAGCCATGTGGTGACTTTTGGTAGATAAGACAGATTTTCCAAAATGGAATTTGTCGGAATACTTGGGCCTGTTTTTGCAAGAAGTGCTAAGAGGGGAGATTCTCAAATGCCCGAGGCTTCATTTTGCAATGACACAGATACGTCTGTGATTCAATTATTGCAGCTTTTGAAGACGATTTCTTACACCATCATCCCAATTCTAGTACATCTTCTAAAGCTTTCTTAAGAAAATAATGATAAGCTTAATCCATTAACATAACTAAAATACCACAAGGTAATTTTCTGTGAGAAAGCCTGAAGGTTCTGAGCATAAATCTAATTCTCTGCTAAAATAAACAGTTGTGAAGTAAAATAAATAGCTTATTTTTAAAAATAACTGTACTTCATGAAAGTGCGTGTTTAGAGTCCCAATTGCTGTTTGATTTTATATTAGCAATTTAAAGTACAATTAGCAGTAAAATAGCCAGTTGTTAAGGCCACCAATAAATTAAGGCTAGAAAACAATGGTGACTTGTGCTTAGTATGCGGACCATACAAACCTCAACTGTAAAGCTGAGCATTAGGATTCTGGACACCTGGTCTGCTCTGGCGGTGAATAAAGAGCAGGGTTGAATGTTGGACTTCAGTCGTACAATTCTAATAGTTAATCTTCTTTGTAACGGTTGATTTACATGTTAGAAGATCTAAAAGACAGGAAGTACAGTGTCTGGCTTTGAATCTTCATTTAGAGTTTTCTGTTAACCTTCCTAAGGCAGGAATCACAATTTATTACCCACTATTTTGTAGCTTTCTTTGAAAGATTTTCATATATTATACAGTAATATAGTAATCGAAAAGCATGAATACAGTTCAGACTGTTTGTATGTTATATTTTCTACAGCTGAAAATAAGGCTGTTCATAATTTATAATATATTAAATACCAAATATCTCAAAAGTGTAACAGCATTGTTGAATATGACTCAAATATGGAAAAAAATGTCCAAGTGTGTCGTGGTTTAACCTGGCAGGCAGCCAAATACCACGCAGCCGCTCATTCACTCCCCCCGCCCCCCCAGTGGGACGGGGAGAGAATCGGAAGGGTAAGAGTGAGAAAAAACTCGTGGGTTGAGATAAAGACAGTTTAATAGAACAGAAAAAGGGAAAATAATAATGATAATGATAAAATATACAAAATGAGTGATGTACAATGCAATTGCTCACCACCCGCGCTGACCGATAACCAAGTAGCGATCGGTACTTCCTGGATCACGCCTACTGTTCATATACTGAGCATGACGTCACATGGTATGGAATACCCCATTGGCCAGCTGGGCCAGCTGTCCTGATTATGTTCCCTCCCATCTTGTGTACCTAGCTCAGTCAGTAGGCACGGGAGCTGTCCTTGGACTAGGAGGGCACTTAGCAACAACTGAAAACATCAGTGTGTTATCAACATTCTCCTCATACTAAATCCAAAACACAGCACTAGGAAGAAATTTAACCCTATCCCAGCCGAAACCAGGACAAAGCGGATGTGTGTTCAGAGGTGGATCTCAGGCCACCTCATCCATAATACACTGCATACCTTAATGCAGTTATTCTGGTTTTTAAATTGTGATAAATATTACTAAACTAGTTATAAACCAGCTTGAAACTTAGCGGTCAGTCACCATGGGTCAGACAACAGACAGTAATTTGCTAAGGTAACCCAAACCCATGGATGTACCCTCTGTGTCACATAGGGTCCGCACTCCTTAAATGAAGCCTGTGAGCAAAAAGGTACAAACCCCAGTCCCCCTGTGATCATGCAAATTGCTCCCCTATAACTAAGCTGCCCATAGCTGAGTCATTGCCGACATGTGGAGAACCTTCTAGAAGGGCAGACTGTGAGCATTGCAACAGCCAATTGGCAGGCACTGTACTATTTTGAGCCAATCAGAATCAGGCATTCTCCACCCCTTCTGCAGTTGCTAGGATGACTCAGCAGAGACCCCTGAGAGGCTTCCTAAGTGCCTGAGGGCTAATGGCAGTAGGGGGGGACCCCGCAGCCTCATGCCTTGTGTGTGCACTGTTGGCTGGGACCACTGCGCTGGCCCACTTGGACTTTTCTTCTGGACCACACTGTGCCCTGCTGAAAGACAGGGAGGTCGTGTGAGAAACCATTATGCTGACCAGCCCAGTTTCTCTCCTGGGCTGTGTCGTGGCTGCTACACAACAGGCAAGTTTTGGCACTTGTTAACATTCAACAACATGTCTGTGACTGAATGTGCTTTGGTATCCAAGTCCGTTTAGCCTCCATGATGTCAGTTCAGTCTCAAATATCAGTTTGGTCTCAAACTGACTCTCAAACAGCCTCAAACAGACTGATGCTTTTGTTTCAGTGGTCACTAGTTTTCTCCCCAAATGTTCTGTGCCCCTCTGTGTCTCCCTGTCTCGCAGCAAGTTCTTTTGGCCAGGCAAGCAATTTATTAAAACAAGTACATTTATTGTTCTTTGACTGATAGCTAAAACAGAGTGAGACATCATCCAAATACAAAACCTGGGGAATGATTTGGCTTCATCTGTGAACAAGGCCACTCTGATTTCCCCAATTAGGAAAGAAAAGTTTGCCAGAAATTTTTGAAGCATAAATGCTGCTAACATATAATACTGACTCCAGCTCCCCTTGCTGTTTCTCAGTGATGCTGAGCTCTGCAATGTGAGCTATTTATTGGGCAGATGAAGGATGATGACTGAGTGCCCTTTTAGTATCTAAAGGCTAAGTTGTTTGTAGATCACTAGCTGAGACTTCAGATACTTGCTGTGTCTTGTACAATATCTATGAAAGGGAAGGTGAGGACGAAGGTGTGTGTGTATGTATTAAAACTATCTAAAGAGCAGAGGGATAGTGGAAACACACATACTATGATACAAGCAAGCAGGCAGCGTGCTGGCTGGAAAGACAGTCTTGGAATTGTGAGCAAAAAATTGCTGGATGTAGTTTGATCTTACCATGTTCAAAAAAATGAGACTTCTTATAAATTCTGTTTAAAAAACAAAGAAAAAACCCCAGCGACATTGGGAGAAGTGTATCATTCCATCATGTTTTTTTTTCAATAGGAATTCAAAAGAATCTGGACAGTGTTTACTCTGGCCACGATGGATAATAGTATTTTCTCTGTTAACAGAGGAAGTGTAGTGCACATGAATACTTCTGTCACTTTCACAAAAAAAGATTGGACTAGTTTAGGTCACATTTTATTTTTTGATCAAGTTCATGACCAACAGCATTACAAGGGTACAGCTTTTAGTTTTGTCATATAGTGCTGGCTACTTTTCAGAAACAATGCCTGCTGCTATTGATCTTTGTTATCTTTCTTCATTCATCATGTATTTCTTAGAGATACGCAGAACCAAGGTAATCAATGTAACAAGTTTTAACAGTAATCTGGTATATTTGGGGATTTTTCTTGTTTTGTTTTGCTGTTTTGAACTGCATCTACTACATTTATCACTGTTAACAGGTGAACAAAATTCTTAAAACTATAAAAGAAATTACTGCTTAACATTTTCCCAAATAGAATTCATTTGAATCTATAAATTTTTAAATAATCACAATCAACCAGTTTAACCAAGACTCAAAACATAAGTGAACAAATGGAGCGGGGGGGAATTAGAAAATAAAGTGTCATCTGGAAAAGTAATCTCGAGTGAATCCTCACTTCATTTATGCCTATACAAAAAAATAGTCATTGGTGTCTAGTTTCCATAAACTCAATCTAAAAGGATGAACAAACTTTATTAATGACAAGGCAAAAAGAGAAATAACCTCTCACATAGGTAGGCTGGTTTTCCAGAACATACTGAATGTTAGTTATTAAAACTTGGAGGAAGGTCTGGTTTTAAGGAAGTCTAAATGTAAAATTCTTGCTGTCTCGGTATGCTATGTAAATTGCTTTAAGCTAGATTTCTTTAGTAGTAAAACAAGCCTTTTGAGTACATATACTATAACCCACTACAGCATTTAAAGCAATTAATGAAATCTTTCTAGTTCACTGTCTGATCACATTACTTACCTTTTGGAATAACATGATTAGCTAACTTCTGCCCATTGTCTATAGTTCTTGTCTTTGCATTTCAGGCCCTTCATAATTTACTTCTCCCTGTTTGTCTGCACTGACTTATATCATATTGTCCCATTACAAATGCTGATAATCCTGACTTCTACTGTGAATTTGACCGTTTCTTAAAACATCATGGTTTTGTTTTTTTTCTTTGTGCAAATGCGCTGCCTAAACTAATTCATGTGGAATTATTTTCTCCTATCAGATAATTCTGTGAGACCCACTTCCTTGAACTTGCAAGAAATAGGCTGTAACTTGTGTAAACTAGTAGGAAAACACACAACCCTGTAGCTGTAATGTATATAACAATAATTATCGGTAGGGATGGTAGCACTTTCTTTTATGAAAGCTGACTGACATTTTTATTAAGAATCTACCTTTGGTCGCTTATAACTTTTTCAAGCTTTTACTCACTTTTCAGACTGAATGTCTGTCATAAACTGAATATTTGGAGGAATGTTTTTGTATGTAATGCTTCCATTCAGATGGAAGAAACCTTTTCTCTTTCAAATTATAAAAAGTTATCTATATCAACCTTTTCTTTGAAAAGCTCTGCCATCTCTTTACTATGGTATTTGCAGTTTGGCAGTGTGCATATAGCTATTCGCGTGGAGCTCCACCCACACATAGTCAAGTTATACTTTGAATTATCTTACTTGGAACATGCTCCAAGACTTCTTAAGAGTTCAGCACCTTAAATTGAAGATTGATGGAGACGGCATCTCTCAGTTCTTGATCCTGGCTAGCCTGTACACGTCACTCTGAAAACACAGCTGTGTGTGCTACGTAGCCAAGGCACAAAACCTCTCTTGGCATAGTTACTCCCAGCTGCTTGTGGGCCAGCTCAGTTCCAGGCAAGCAAATGCTAGGAGCAGCGGGGTCTCTCCTGCACTCACCTGTGCAGACAATGCAGGGGCAAAAGACACCTGAATGGAGTGCAGTGGAGACAAGGATTGAACCAGGGGCAGTATGGGGAGCTGAGTGTTGACTTGTGAGGGCCAGACGGGCAAGGGGAATGGAATACTGAATTGGGGGGGAGGGGCAGTGACATTATGAGCAGGGAACTGATAAGAAATGAGACTGGAAAATGCTGAGGTAGATGCAAACAAGATTTAGGCTGCAGTTCCTTATGAGAGTGAGCCAACCAAGACAGAGATCATCTGTGCCACATCCCTTAATCCCCACTCCCTTCCTGCTCCTCCACCTTCCCCTTCTTGCATTAGATACATTATCCTATCCCTTGCCTTGACGCTGATGATGCTTCCCTTAGCTGCCTTAACGTACTACATTCAGTAGAAACCTACCCAGCTTTTTCTACTGAGTTTGTCTTAAGCAACATTAGGAGATGGGCTGCAGGTCAAGGGAGAGAAATCTGACAAGATTTAGTATGGAAGCAAGATGGGTTTGACTGGAACAAAAAGACAAGTGATAAGGTCTGAAAAGGGTATGGGATTTGACTGATACTTAGGAATTTTGCTGGTAATGGTAAAGTGAATGGTAAACCAAGAGGGTGAATTTACTTCCTTTTTGTTTTTATCACTGTATACTTAGGGACTATAAGTCAAAACATGGAGAAAATGAAAAGGGGAAAACAAAAGATAACCCCATTCAATTTGTGGTAGATTGGGTAGGCAAGGGGAATGGGACTGAAATTAAGAAGATAACAATGTATCTTTAGAACTGTTTCCCTCCAAAGGGTGGATGCAATATAGATTGCTTAACAATTTTTAGAAGACCTGTGAGTGTGAATACATGACACATTCTTAATAGCATCTGGTTAGCACCTTTTAGCATAATGCAGTATGGAGAGAACAGAAGATGTGGAAAAGAGTGCATTAAAGAACGTTCATGTCCAGGTTTTCTGTGTTTCACTGTTCTTCTCTCAATAAGTATCCATGCATCTGGACAAGTAGCAGTTTGTTTTGGTTCCTCTCAGGGCCTTATTAAGGATAGCAACTGCTAATGATGCGAGTTACTCCTTTAGCACAGTTGCTGTGCCATAAGTCTAAAATTCTTGTTCTCTTGGTTTAAAAACATAAACCCCAAAAACAAACAAAAAAAGGAGAAAAAAAAAAAAGGAAACCCCATGATGAAGTTTGGGGGCTTTTTGTTGTTTGTTTGGTTTTTCTCATTTGCTTTCAGGGAAAGCCTAGGAAATAACGCATGCCTCAGAGTAATTACCTAGAAGTAGTAAATATCTTTCTACTCAGCCACTTTATTGTATCCGTAAAGTGATACCTCTCCCCTTCATTTCACATGAGTGTTGTAAAAGTTAATTAACATGAATGAACAACTTGGATATTATATTCATAAATGCCAGAGAAAAGCACACAAGGAAAGTAATAATTCTTGTTGTCAGACAGGATTTTAATAGTATGTGCTAAATAAGATCTAGAAGTACTACTAAGTGAGAAACACCCCCATTATTCTTTGAACAAGCAGAAAAAATATTTGTGATATATAAACAATGCAAGATAATGCTTACATGTGACAAATGTTTATTGCAAATAAAATTGTTACCATTGATATCATTAAGAGGAAGAAAAAAAGTTTGTCATGTCAGTGATGGTGTTAGGGACTAGGTGGCTTAGCATTACTCCCACCCACAAAGCACTGTCTTGCAGTTTAGGCTTTGACCTGAGACCCTGGTGATCTGGGATCATGTCTTGGCTTACTTACAGACTTGCTGTATGGCACTATAGCTAACTCACATAGACTCCGTGGCCTGTTATCTGATTTGTCTGTGTTGCCACTTTTTCTCATTCCTCTCTTTCCTATGTATATGCTGCATTTATACTTTGTGTGTATAGGACTATGTTTACATGTGTTTCTGTGTGTTTGCATATAAGGTATATAACAATATGTGTGTGAGGTGCTGAATCACTTCCACAGTGGATTAGCTTTTATTTTCCCCAAATAGATCTTGTTTTGTTATTTTGTGTTCATACTTCTGTTTTGTCAGTGTCTCTGTCCTTTGTTTCCTTGCCTTCTTTGATATTTGGATTTCTCCCAAAATACAGTATCCCAGTTGGTTCTCTTCCTCTGTAGATTAGTAACCTTTGGTGAGGGGCACTGTGCTCCCCTCTTTACATGAGACTGGATGGGGCATTTAAGCTTCAAAATATTAGTTTTATAGTGCAGGGATTGCTTTCTGTTCTAACTTTGGACACAAATAGCCACATTGCCATTGTTCAGTAAAAACACTAATAAAGATATGCATTAGAAAGTAATGGGATGAATATATTGTAGAAGAAAATGCAGAATTAATGAGATATTTGGTTTCTGATCAGTTATTGATACATTTTTCACAAATGTACACATTCAAGTATGCATTTGTGCAAATAATGCACAAATCAAATATGCAGTACTTCTATTGTCTGGATATAGGGATTATTTTCATTATATTAATTCAGTTTCAAGTTAATATTAAACAGAAAAGAAGTACCGAATTAGCCAAAAAAACATCAGAAATTAACTTAAAACTCTGCTGTTTAGTCCTCATGTTTTATATCCCTGTTTTTCACTCTACAATTTTGTAAAAGACAAGTACTTTCATTACCATAGCAACCACAGAAACACGTAATATTGTATGCATGAAACATCTTTTAAGAAAGTACACAGCACCACGGGAACTGAGCTGTCAACTCTTGGAGGCAGCAAATGCCTGCAATAAAAGCAATTCAAATACATCATTGTCGTGGTTAAACCCTAGCCAGCAACGAAACACCACACAGCCGCTCACTCACTCCCCCCACCTCTGGTGGGGAGAGAGAAACGGGAAAGTAAAAGTAAGAAAAATCATGGGTTGAGATAAGAACAGTTTAATAATTGAAATAAAATAAAGTAAAATAGTAGTAATAATAATAACAACAACAACAACAATAATAAAAGAAGATACAAAGCAAGTGATGCACAATGCAATTGCTCACCACCCACCGACTGATGCCCAGCCAGCCCCTGAGCAGCGATTGCTGCCCCCCAGCTTATATACTGAGCATGATGTCATATGGTATGGAATACCCCGTTGGCCAGTTGTGTTAGCTGTCCTGGCTCTGCTCCCTCCCAGCTTCTTGTGCACCTGGCAGAGCATGGGAAGCTGAAAAGGCCTTGACTAGCCTAAGCACTACTTAGCAACAACTAAAACATCACTGTGTTATCAACATTATTCTCATCCTAAATCCAAGACACAGCACTATACCAGCTACTAGGAAGAAAATTAACTCTATCCCAGCCGAAACCAGGACAATCATAGAAACAAATGATAAAAGTCTCACACTAGTGATGCAAGACAAAGACTGAGGTTCTGTGCTATTGTAGGACCCTTCAGATATTTCCTCTTGTTGCTTGCAGGCTGGAAGTTTTAGGCATTCTAGTCAGGAAATGGAACACTATGCTCCTTTTGCACTGGAAAATATTTTCATAAACCCACCAGTAATCCAGGCAATGTGACTATATTCCTTTTATAATACTTACCTTTCTAAAGCTTCCAATAGTCTTCTGTTTCCAGTGTTATGCTCTTTAATTTAACTTGTATTAAACACTTCTAATTTGGACAGTGTTTAATATGTTATTGCAGGTAACTTTTTATGTCTAAAGATGCATCTCAACTTTATTGCAATGACTATGTAGATGAATGGAGCAAATATCTCAGAAGTCTCTTTAGAAAAAGGTGGGCATGTGAGCCATGTATTAGGTTTGACACATGGAATTACAATAGAAGCAACCACTAGCTGGACCTCTGATCGTTCTTATGATAGTGATATGAATTGATTTAAGCCTCCCGGATATATATTCTACATTTTTACAGACCAGGAGTTGAGAGTAGCCTAAGTTACACAGCTAAGACAAGATCAAATGTCTGAGCTGAATCAAAGATTAGCATATTGCAGTGTAGTTTCCATCTGCTAAACTGCACCTAATCACATCAGTCATTCTTTGTTCCTGAACAGGAAGGATCACCACATCAGAACATGAGAATGGCCATTCTGCATCACACCAAAGGTGTCCATCAAACTCTTGTCTCCAGCAGTGGTCATAAATGAAAGCCAGGAGAATAGAAAGAGCAGGCAAAGAGAAAGAGCAGCTCAGAGACTTGCTGTGCCTGTTGTGGTGTTATGAGTACAGTTGAAGAGAAATATTAGTATATAAGAATTCTGTTGATAAAATGAAGTGTTTCTTTTCCTCAAAAATGTGCTTAGTGAATAAAATAAGACTTGTGATCTAAAGGAATAGTGTGTGTATTCATTCACCAAAACAGGGGGAAAATTCTAAATAATAGAATATGAACTTCAATTGTACTTCTTCAATCTGTAAATGCATACTAGAGCTACCTTTACAAAGTTACCTTACCAGAGTGAATAGCTGGTCTCACTGAAGCAATTGATTTCACAGGAACTGCGATTCAACCTCAAAAAACCTATTTCCTTCCTTTTTAGATAAATTACTTGAATTACCTCCTTTCATTGCCAGCCTTATCATCTGGTGTTTTGTAAGACCTTTTGAATCATGTAGCACAGAAATGTAACAGAAATGTTATTTTATCAGTACCTGCTTAGTAGCAGGTATGTGATTTTACCCTTTTCTTAGGCAACCAGTAAATGTGGTCCTTAAAAAAATTAGTTGAGCTTACAGTAACTGTCATCCCTTTTGCAGCAAATACAGAGACCCCCGAAACAAGGGATAGAACATAAGCCTTCAGATTAGTTGCAAGATGTAGAATTTCTAGGTTACTTGCAAGTGATTCACCATGAAAGAGAGAATAGCACTCTGTGAGAAAGGAAGCACATTGAAATGAAGAAGAAAAAACAGTACAATCCTTCACAAAAAGTCTGAACACTGCATTATGCAGATCACTACATGATAAAAGTACCACTGGTCTAAATTGAAAAAAAATAGATTATATTATATCTAACCAGAATTTAAGTGTCACCACAAAAAACAAGTTGCCTGGATGTTACCTACAGAACAAGTTTATGTTAGGCGTACTTTATGAATATTTTTACAAATTATACCTTTGCCTATTTTAGTATCCTTGTAACTGCCAGAATGGCACAAAGTTTCTCTGTTATTGCCAATCTGGAAAAGTTGTGTATGTCTGTATGTGCCTGCATCTGTGTGTGTGTTTCATAATTGTTATTAACAATTTTTCCTTCACATTTCTGTCAAAACTTTATAAAATTTTCATTGCTCAGAATGTTTCCCAACTTTAAGTGTCTTGGGCTGGAATTTCTTGTGGGAGTGTCAGCTTAGCTGTTTCCAAAATGACACTAGAAGAAGATATCTTTTCCTCACATCATATTAGAAAAACTCAAAAATGTTTTGGGTCAGGAACGTGCCATTTGTTGGAGCAGGATATCTGCAAGGATATTCGGTGTGAAAATACTGTGAACTTGTAAAAGCTAAGGTTGCAGAGGGGATTTCCTAATTCTTCAGTGCTTGTTTTTTGCAATGTTAATCAAGTTTTCATAGCTATTTCCTAAATATGGAACTACTGCATCTAACCCATTTGCTTGTTGTTTAGCCATTGTCTGTAAGTATTTAAAGCCCCTTGCCGTCAAGAACACAAGAATCTGCACTCATGCAATAAACAGAGTGCTATCGTGCTCTTGTACCTATATGATTGCACTTGTGTACCTGCACTTATATGTGCTCTTGCACTCATATATTGTGAGAGACTGAATTTTTACTATCTGCTGGTGACAGCAGAAAAAGTAGTAGTTTGTATAATATTTGAAAACTCAATAAGTACACTCTGGGTATGATTTTCCAACAAATTATGCACCCGCTGTGTTAGTAAAGTCAAGAAAAAGTTTTCCTAAGTTGTTCATGAGGATGTCATATGGGACAGTTGTCAGAAGCCTTACTAGTGTCTGGAAACATGGCATTATGTGTTGCATCCTCAGTTACAAGTCCTGTTACTTTATAATAAAAGACTTGACATGATTTATTCTTGACAACGTATTTGCAAGTTGTTTATTTGTCAGTGGGATTTTTCCAGTAACTGAAAATTTAATTCTTCTTTCCATCTCCCTCCTCCCCCCTTAAAGTTGTGTATTGCATTTTCCCTCTGTAGGGTCTTCTCTCAGTTTTCTTTCACAGGTACTTAGAGGACTGCTTATGCCATGAGGTTATATCAGGCATTTTGCTAAGTACATTTTGATAGTGGGTCAAACTGATATGAAAATTATTTTAAGCTGCTTTCATTTCTAACATATTTAAAAATTGTCTAGCTTGTTCTTTCCTTATTTTAAGCTAAAGTCATATGTTTTCCTCACTTAATTGTATTAGCTTCCTGTTCACAAATGATCTCTTTAGTGAATTCTGATGCCCTGTAACTTTTCATCTCTCCTATGGAGCAAAGCTCTATTATCCTCTCTCTTCTTATTTTTACTAATGTAATTATTACTTATATATTTCTTTCTTGTTACTCTTGGTCTTCCTTGCTAATTGCGGCTGTTTGTACCTTGGCCTGAGTTTTGTGTCTTCTGAAAAATACTTCTCCCTAGCAGTCTAACCTAATTTCCACTTTCTCTGTGCTCTCTTCCTGTGTTTGGGGCTAATAACAAGTTCATGACTTAGCCATATTGGTCTCTTTCTACGTTTTCCATCCTTCCTCTGCATTGGGCCAGTTTGTACTTGTGCCTCAATACCATTTCTTTGAGGAATTGCCAGATCTCTTTAACTCCTTTTCCCCATGAACTTGCCTCCCATAAATTCTTAACTAACATTTCCCTGAGTTTACTGGAATCTACCTTCCTGAAGTTTATTGGTTTTATTTTGCTTTTCTATCTTTGGTTTCACTGCTCTTTACCATTATTCTCATAACAGATTTCTCTGTGGTAAGTAGTTCTGATATTCCAGAGAAGCAGTGGTAGGCTTCTGAATTTTTACAAGTGCACAAAATCACATCCAGCATCCAAGATTTGTCAAAGAACACTCCCAATTCTCTTACAGCACTGCATGGTCACTTCAGTTTTATTTGCTGAGACCGTGTCATGGGAAAGTATTTAATACATCTTTTTAGTGTCTTTTATTTCTGTTTACAAGGTTACAGCCAGCACCATGTGACAAGCAAATGCGGATGACTGCAAACAATAGTTTGAGAACTACTGATTTAGGGTACAGCAGTTGCCCTATTGGAGCAGGTCCTTGGTCCGTTCAAAACAAGGTGGAAAAAAACCCTTAATGACTTAGAATGCAATGCACGCATGTGAAGATTACTTGGGATAAAGTTAGAGAAAGAATTATGGGGAGAGCATAACAGCAGAAAATATTCTAAAGATTGACTCAGTCCTTAAAATTCAGGCACTTCATTTTCCAGTCTGATCCAAATTTTATAACCAAAAGAAAATTAACATTCCCACTGACAGCACTTAACATTATTAGAATTGGTAGGTTTTCTTTTCTCAGCTTTCAAACTTTTCTTAGAATTAGTTTTGTTTCATTTTCTCCCCAAGCACGTAACTTCTCTGAAAATCCTTTTCTCCTCAAAGAAGTCTCTCGCATCAAACCTTCTGTTTGTTTTTAAAAGGTTAATCCATTTTGTCTGATCTCAAGTTAGAATTCCAGAAAAACCTGTAACTTTGCCTGTCCTAATTAACCAGTCCTTTCTCTCTTTTAACTCCATGTTCATCTTTCTTACCTCTGAAGAAAACATCTTATGTATTAAGTTAGAGAATTAACCTATTTCTTCAATATGCAGTGTTTTTCAATACTGGTTTTGTGTAAAAGATGATGCACATAAAACAGTGATCTTTTAAAATAAATCCTTGAACATATGTATGCATATGTCACCAGTGTTTCATAAGTATTTGGCTTTTTCTTAGAGATTTTTTTTTTAATTCCTCTAACTCCTTTGCAATGACAAACTTTTCTCAAAAACTCTTTCATTATTTTGTATGCGGTAAGAAAGTCTTATCAAATTTCTTTCCAGTGTACTGTAAATTTCCACTGCTTTCATGCAAAGCCTCAAATGTTTCTGCAGTAGAATCAAATGTTTTACAGGCATATTGGTGAGGTTTGTGCTGATTTCTATAAGACATGGAATTAATGCTGTAGCAGCAACTCTTCAGCTTGGTCCTTAACATTTCGGGGGGGGAACAGAAATAACAAGAAGTACTGAAGTGATTAATTAAGAGGATTAAGAGGATTACATTAGTTAATGTATGCAGAGTGCTTGAAGATGAAAAAGAAACATAAGAGTAATAGGCAAATGTAGTGTTACTAAAAGTTAAATGTCAGTCAAAAATATATAAAACAACATATAAACATATGAAATAGGTGTTTGGCAAACTGGGATCCAGAACGATCCAACACAGGGTAGTCTTGTAACCTTCATGCTGCTGCTGCATGGATGTATAGTGCTATCAAGCCTCTCAGAACTACTGATGAAAAAATCCTGCAAAAGATTTACAGTTATAGAAAGAACAGTATCTATATTAATATTTTAATCTATTTTATCTACTTAGGGTACATTAGGATGGAAAAGCCCGTATTTTGTAAAATATTGCATTTTATTTAAGGGGGAGGTTGTGATTTTGGTTTGGTCAGCGGTCTGTGTGTACACTTGCAAAAATCAAGGTCTGTGGTTCAGATCTTTCCTTAGAAAGGATCCCAATATGCCTCCACATATGAGGCAGCAAGTCCTCATCTCTGTGTGGGCTGAGTAACTCCACATCCAGTATAGATATGCCTTTGCTCTTCTTGCCTTTAACAATTCTGCAATAACAGTCCCACAATGCCTTATGCCAACCTCTTGGCCAGAGGTTTCAGCTCTGCTGGCTGAGGTGTGGCTGAGCAGAAGCTCCCCTTAGAAGCCTTGAATAAAAAGTGTGATTTTGCCAATCCAAGTGTTTAAAGAGGAACAAATGCTACAATCCCATTATGTTGGTAGATCAAGTAGTTGTGAAGAAAGGTCAGTGACCATGCAGGCCACACTTCCTGGGAAACTCAGGGAAAGAAATATCTACAGTCAGTTACTGAAGGACTTTCAAGCACCAGGTAGAAGGGTGGGATGAGAGGCAGTGCCACATCCCTGCCAGAGATACCGAAGTGACTCCGTGGAACAAGAAGTATTTCAGTGAGTGCTGGACCTAGTAAAGCCTGGTTTCCTGTATGTTAACTGTTTAACTGAATCATGCTGAGGTTATGCTTTCAGCTCAGCCCTTATCAGACATCAGAAAATGAGAGAAAAATACTAGGAATGTCTGTGCTGTGGGAAAAGGTTCAATTGAAATTTGTGTTGTGTGAGATACCGGAGAGCCTAAACAGAGGAGAATCCTTGGCTCACAAAGACTTGTGAGAGTGTGATCTCTTATGAGCCTTGTTTCCTCCAGAAATCAGGCCAAAAAATCTGGAGCAGCTGTTGAGACAGGCTCCTTCTTGTAGGGAGCCTCATATCGTTCTTTTAAGGGGGGCACACACTGCACAGCTGCAACTGTGCAAGATACCATGTTTCTCAGCTCCATAGAGAAGAGGTGAAATAAAAGGAAAAGAACCTCCTAACCAGGAAGGGGCAAGGTCTAGGTAGATTTCATTCAGACTTTAAGTTATTTAAGCTATTAAAAATACAGTTCAAAAGAGGTAGAGTTAGTTCCAGGAAACAAACTAAAGTGAGGACAGCTCTGGTAGATGTAATTTTTCCTCCTCATGCAGCATATTCCTTTTGTCCTTTGGCCTTCTACCAAACCAGGTTTGAAAATAACTCCCTTTGTTGCTCATGCATATACAACAAATAATACAGGGCTGAAAGTGCTGTTTATTTTGCAGGCACTCACTCCTTTTGCAGCTCAGAGATTTGAGTCTTCTGCCACATAATGCCCAATTCCTCTCAATGGTATAGTTGCCTACTCAGTTGGTAACCAAGCAGTAGGGATACGAAGCAAAACAGTGCTATCTCTGTAGTTTTCTGCTGCCCTACCACAGACTGAGATAGCACATTTGAGTTGTTTGAGGATATTTTTCTTTTCTTATTTTTTCCTGTAAAGCACCAAATGTGGTCCAGCTGCCAGCACCCTGGGTAAAAGTACTATATCCACACTCATTGGATGTGCATGGTGAGGCAGGTAAAGGAAATGGAGGTGATGTCCTGCTTTTCCCCAGGCCTAGGGCAGGATTTACTGTCTCTGGCTGTCGGTCACCTTCAGCAGCAAGTCAAAGTAGCTTCTAATGGCAAAACTTTTAGAACAGACATAGCATGTACTTAAATTGGAGGCGAAACAATTGTGAATGTGAACCTGAGAAGAGAGATAGAAGTTCCTGAACACAAAACTTGCCAGGGTAATGGATTGGCCAATTTCTATCTGAAGAATCTACCTGTTGCTGGTTTTAGTATCTTCAAGAAAACAAAACCTCAACTGCATTTTTCTGTAAATAGATCAGGAGACTACCTGACTCAGATTCCCCATTCCTGATCCTAATGGAAACAACCCAGCAGGGCCCTGAATTTTGGCTAACTTTTCAGCCCAGTAGTGTGACAATACATAGAGGTGTGAAGATGATAGGCTCTGCCAAAAAAGCAGATAGTTAGTGTAATGAACATCCAAATTTGAATACCGAAATTATTCAGCCATACCGGATTGCCTGTTTCCCTTTAACTGTAATTCTGTGGTTTTTTTAAAGCTTTAGATTAATTCAGGTTCACAGAATAATGGTCTCCTCCTGGAGGAAAAGATACAGACAAACTCTACCATACCAAGACTGGAGAGGTATCTGCCTGATTCATCACAGAGTTGCAATCCAATCTATAAACTCAACTAAATGCACTTACCCAGTAGAGAACTTTAGCAAGACACAGAGGTCTACAGTGAAGGCTACATGCTTACAGTGCAAGAATTAGGGCATATGGCCAGGAAAAACTGGGATGACCGTAGCACTGCTATGCATCATGCCATTTTAGATACCAGTATAGCTTCTGAGTTTGGGTATCTCTGGAGATGCTGTGCTCTGAGCTAGCAGCAAATCTGTGGAGGCACAGGCATGACAGAAGAGCAATTTCTGGTCTCTTGTGCCTTCAGTCTTGTGTTTGAAATCAGTGAATGAGACCACTTGTTTAAGGCAGACTAAGCAAATTTTCAGACCAAGACAGGTAGTTTTCAAGAATTTACAAGCAACTAATAACAGAAGGAGAGGATACAATCCCCACCCCTCCAAATCAGCTTTCTAAACAGAACTTCTGAAATTCTAAATATTAGACACCAAAGCCTCTAAAATAATTTCTGTGTTCCTGTGAAATGAAAGATACTGCATAAATGAAAATGTTGTTGTTTAAAAGAAATTGGTTTCTTTATAGAAGCTTGTTACATCCAGACTCCTCACAGTTTAATTTCAAAGAGCCCCTTTGAGTTAATTTTTGAGAATATATTTTTATCTTCACTTTTTGGCTTTAAAAATCATTTTATTAAACCAAAATAGTAAAAATCAGTTATCAAAACTGCAGCTTCTAGTCAGGTATTTAGCAATACAATCTTAAATAATCCATACTTACATCTTACATGTTCTCTTTCTGTAAAAAATTAATTTTTTTTTTAAATTATAAATTATTTCTCATTGTTTTGTGCAAGGACTAATATTTGACAGCACTAAAAACCTTTTTCACTATCAGTCTGCATGTAAAATGAGATGAAAGCCCAGTTTTAAAAACTTGGAAAAGTCTTCTGCTGTGGAAGAAAGATATTGGTTCCTTATCTTCACAGTTCAGTCTATCTTTTCAAAAAAAAGCGCAGGAATTGTAAATGATTTTTTTATTTTCTGTCCTACTGTGTGGGAACTTTTCTGAAATTGGAGGACTGTGTCGTCGTTTTTATTTAGTGGCACATAAGCACCACCTTCTGGTAAAAACTAGTATTTCTCAGGAATTATAGGAATAGAGGAGATCCCATTTGTTTATTAATGAAAGTCTGTATTTGGATTTATTACTCTATGATATTGTCAGTTTTTACACTGTAGCAAGATAAATATCTTAAAGAAATTTATTTACATTAATAATAATAACTATTATTACCTAATTACTCACATTATCTCATAAAGTAATAATAGCATTACTCTAATGCCAATAAGCCTCACTCATGGACCAGGAGTCCACTGTGCTAGGCATTGCACAAATTCAGTCCCCAAAAGATGGTTGTCAAAAATCTAACAATATAGAACAAGTGACATTAGATAGTTACCATCAGACAAGTACAAGGGAACATTGAGATATTGTTGGTCAGCATGATAAACAAACCACAAACTGAATTATCATGCTTTTGTAGGCAGTCTAGTGAAGACTCTTTTAGAGTGTTGCTTACAAGTGTCAAGGATATTTCAGGAGAAAGCAGTTGATGGAATACTGAAGTCAATATTGCAGTAAAAATGGGACATAGTAGATAGGGCTGTGGGTCCTAAAGAGTCTTAGAGATGGGGAAAGAAGACAATAGCTCATATTTTCTAGAGAAGAAGAAAAATATGTCAGTGAAAAACTGCCCAGAAGATTATATCAGGGCCAAAATAACAAGTTGAAAAAAGTTTTCTTCTTCATACATATGAGCAAGACAACATATCATCTGTCAAAGGCAGAAAAGCACTAATAGAAATATGATAATAAAGCTTGAAGAGTTTTGCTATGCAAGTGAATAGGGATCTCTGCTTTTCAGAAAAAAAAATGGTGGTAATCAAGCATAGCCTCAGTGTAAGACTGAGGTTACGTAGTAATTCAGGTGTGCTGAACTTGTCACCTGCCAGGGGCTAGAGAGGGAGGAATGAACGGGCTTTTCAACCTCTTCTCTTGTTGCATCCCAGTGAAGGGGCAAAATGACTGTTCATTGTATTGCTCCAGTCTGTAGCTCTGATTGCAGATGGTAATTGCTTATGGGAGGAGGCTGCACTGGTCCTGAGTTTTCTAGATGATAAGGGAAGTGATTTCACGAATGCTAGAAGCTGCTGTTTCTGTACCACCAAATACCCAACTGTCCTGGTTCCGGCTGGGACAGAGTTAACTTTCTTCCCAGTAGTTTGGGGGGTGTGCTGTGTTTTGGGTTTGGTATGAAAGGATGCTTTGGTTGTTGCTGGGTGGTGCTTGCACCGGGGGGGGGAGCACAGCCGGGGCGGTGGACCCAGCTGGCCAATGGGGTATTCTATACCATGTGACATCATGCTCAGTACAAAAACCGGGGGGGGGGGGGGGGCTCGCCCCCAATTCGTGACACACAGTCGGCAGTCGGTGAGCAGTTGCATTGTGCATTGCCTGCTTTGTGTATTCTGTTAATGTTGTTGTTCTCATTGTTATTATTACTGTTCTACTTCATTTTATTTCAATTATTAAACTGTTTTTATCTCAACCCGGGAGCTTTCCTACTTGTGCCCTTCCGATTCTCTCCCCCATCCCACCGGAGTGGGGGGGTGAGCGAGCGGCTGCGTGGGGTTTATTTGCTGGCTGGGGTTAAACCACGACACCAACATGTCAAAAAGGAAATGTGCCATGTTAGGCATGCAGACTATCAATGAGATAAAGGCAGGCCCATGTGTTTCTGTGATACATATTCTGAGAAATGTCTGGCATACTCAGGGTAAGATAAAATAATAAACAATGATAATTATTAATGTCATAAAAATGCTGTGCTCTGCATGGCATGTCTTTGAACTGTGAGCAAGGAGAGTCACGTTGGCAAGACAAAACAGACTTTAGGAACTTCAGCAAACAGCTGCACAACAGGGAGTAGTTTTAAAAGGCACCAGCCATGAAAGAATTGGGCAACTTGTCAGACTGTTTCAAGATTATGCTGATATACAGCATTTTTATTAGAAAGCTTTTAGTTTGTTTTTTCAGATTTGCTCACAAAAAGCAGATGTTTTTAATTATTGGGTGTTGTTTATTCAGTTAATGTTTTGCAGGTGGTAATAATTCTTCAGCTTTTGGAAAAAGCATATCAGAGAAAGTAGAAGACCCTCCTTTTCCAAGTGTCCCACTAGGGAAACATGACAGAAAGCTTCTAGATCACTTCAGAGTGTAATTGAATCAGTCACTTTATTAATACTACAAGACAGTAAGATGCCTGTTTAGAGGAATTTATGACCTGAATTAAATCACAGAATTATTGAATAGGTGAGGTAGGAAGGGACCTCTAGAGATTGTCTAGTCCAACCTCCCTGCTCAGAGCAGGGTCAGCTAGGGCAGGCTGCCCAGGACTGTGTCCATTCAGGTTTTGAATATCACCAAGGATGGAAACTCCACAACCTCTCTGGGCAACCTGTTTTAGTGTTCAATCACCTTCACAGTAAAAAAGTTTTTTCTTCTGTTTAAACGGTATTTCCTGTATTTCAGTTTCTCCCTGTTGCCTCTTGTCCAACTCCATCTTCTTTAGTCTGTCCCGCCTCCCCTCAGGTATTTATTACACATTGATAAGATCCCCCTGAGCTTTCTCTTCTCCAGGCTGAACAGTCCCAGCTCTCTCAGCCTCTCCTTGTATTCAGACACTCCAATCCCTTAATTGTCTTTGTGGCCCTTCAGTGGACTCACTCCAGTATTGGTCCCAGTACTGATCCCTACGGTCAAGTGACTTGCTTCCAGCTGGACTTTGTGCCACTGATGACATCCCTTTGAGCCTGGCAGTTCAGATAGTTTTCAGTCCATCTCTCTGTCCACTTATCTCATCTGTACTTCATCAGTTTGTCTATAAGGATGTTTTGGGAGACAGTGTCAAAAGCCTTACTGAAATTGAGATAAACGCCCACTGCTCTCCCCTCATCCACCAAGCCCGCCAATTGTGTAGTAAACAATAAAGCATGCAAAGTGAGTAATATGTTAGAGATTATTATAGTCACAGCATGTACTGGATTACCAAAAAGATGATACTATCTGACTGCCTTTCTTTTATAGAAAGGGTTAGAACATGTTTGATTTGAGGATGTGTGATCGGATCAGAAATTAAGACTATAAATGCTACTGATACAAACCTTGAACAATCACTACAGTGAGGACAGGGTGAGATTCTAAGGTATTTAAGAACCTTTTGTAATTGTTTCAGGTAAATCAGATGCTTGTATCCTTTAAAAACAATGAGTCTTGGGTGTCATCTTTTTAAGGCATTTTTGTAATACCTTATTTTAAGTCTCGAAAAGATTCCATAAATCCTAATCCAAAGTAGCCATATTTGTCATCTCCAAGTGTACCCAGTGGATATTACTTTTTCTCATTACCACAAGTAGCGTAGTGCTTCTACTGTGCCCTAACTCCAGATATCCTGTCTGCCTCTGGCCTTTTGATAAAAAGGTCAGCTTGAACTAGAATATGTCACTGCACATCTGTTAAGACCTGAATTTTTAGAATTCATTAAAAACTTTGTTTCTGAGAAGGACTTCTTTTTCTGATTGTTAATTGCATCTTTCCTTAAAAATATTTGCCATGATCTTAGTTACATTTATTATAATAAGAGCTGTTTTTAAAAAATCTTATCAGTTCAGAAGAAGATATTGTAAAGGATCGAAGGCCTCACATTCAAGGTGAAAGGTGCAATGTGTCTAAAGCTTCCAAATACCAGCAACTCCTAACAAATTCTTTGTTTCTTGTCTCAATTTCTGAAACATTGAAGTGTCAATTTTAGGTAAATGTAACTGATTATATCAACAATGTTACTTTTCAGAATAAATTCCAATCTCTTCTTCTGACATCAGAAATATGATGTGAAATCCAATGTTGTCTCCTGACCTCTGTTTTCATCAGTTTAGAAAAGTTTTTATGATTTAGTAGTAGCATTCATCATTAAAACAGATTTCTTACTTCTTGCTACATTTCTGCCTTATTTTTCTTGACATAACTGAATTGTAAGTGACCTGAAGAAGGGATGAAATCTCATTAGTGGAAACAGAAGGCTGAATGTGTTATTTTAGAAAATGTTTACTAAACTCTTGATGAGTCACAGGTACACAATTTTCTTAAGAAATCTGATGGTGGCATTGCTGTCTCTCAGCAGAAACCTTGCTGTACCTGGATAGTTCTGTTTGCAAAAGCATGCAGTGCAGCACCATATGATGCAGCACATCCAAGGGGAAGGACTTGCATGAGCCATGTGGTACCAGTGCTTAGAACCTCCCCTTTACCTGCTGCTTTACTTCTTCATTATGGCAGTATATTCCTTACCACGTGGCTAACCAAGTTTAGTACCAATTCTATTAGAGAATGGAAATATGCTCCCCTATCTCCTTCTATTAACAGAACTAAATCCAAGCAGATGATTTACACCTTTTGCAAGCTCATTTGGTCTGGTTATGTCCTAACTGCCTGCCTTGGGTGTGATTGTTGCATAATTTTAATTTCTTCCAGGCCAAATTATAGGTACCCTGTGTCTTACTTTCCTCTTCTTCACATATAGATGTATGTCATCTGGGATGACAAGTCACATCAGAGACACATGAGACCACACAAGGAACACCACTCTTCGTGACCATTTTAATTTCTGCCCCAGAAGCATGATCTTTTGTTCATTCAGCAATGGTAGCTTCATGATCTCATATTGTGTTGGGATTTTGTATACTTTTCCTTTTGAACCCTGTTTTGATCATAGTAAGCTTTCTATTTCTTAGCCTTCGTTTAAACTGAAAGGTGACAAACCAGATTTCATTAGTGCTGTCCTTGATTTAACAACGCTAAGGATGGATAAGGGTCTGACTCTTCATCATTAATGAGTAGTTTATTTATCATTTTAATGTTGTTTTCAGTAGCCATCAGTAACTTTAATACATCTGCTTAAATTGCACTGAAAGTCATTTGGATTTAAATTAGTACAGGTTGTTTAAATGCATGTCCAGGAGCTTTTTGTTAGATACAGGATATAGGGTATCTAACAAAAATGATTGTGCTGTTTTGCTACTGTAATTTCTTCTTAAGAATGATAGTTTAAAATCTGTGCATGATCCTTTGAAGAGCCTTTCAATCAAGTCTATGCCTGCCTTGCTCCAAGGAGCGAGTTCTTCCTTTAAGACTGGTTTGGGCATTTCTGCTTGGCTTGGCTTGGCTTATAATTTTGACATGTTCAGCAAGACCTCATAATTTGTTGCTACTGACACAAAGATAGTATAAAACTATCGCAGAGGCGATCAGCTCCGGTGCAGGCACGTCCCGCAGCAGAGCGGCGGATCGATGCGTACAGGGGTGTTTCCTGAGCCGGGGAAACCCCAGGGGAGCACAGAGACCCGCCAGGAGCCGGCAGCTCCCACGAGGGCAGCTGACGAGGTGTGGGCGGCGCCAGGAGTAACGGCAGCCACCCCCACTCCCACTAAAGGCAGCCCCAAGGAGCGCTCGCGACCAGGAGCGCTGCGAACAGGACAGGCAAACAGGGCGTGGCGCGGCAGTTTGTGCGGGAGGTCGCCTCTTCGAAGGAGGGGCACTCCACGGGCCGAGTGGGGGACTCGACGTACACATAACCCAGCAACCGGGCACCGTTCTGTGACCATCTGCACAGGGCAAGGGCACTCATCCTACCTGACCCTCAAGGCAGAATTGTGGGCAGTCATCTGAGATCAAAGGCTGCAGCTCCGGCTTTGGGGCCTGCACCATCTACCCCGATGCTCCACCCAGACGGAGCTGCTGAAGGGAGAGGCTGCAGTGCAGACCTCAGACTGCAGGAAGTGCCTAGACCTCTCCCCTGGGACAGGGACAGGCGACAGACCTGCCTGCAAAAGGTGTGCCCAGGGGGAGGACCTCCTGCAGCAGGTGGCTGAGCTGCAGGAGGTGGTGAGAAGGCTGCGTAACATCAGGGAGGCGGAGAAGGAGTTAGATAGCTGGTTCCAAGCGCAGTCTGCAGTGGACCCGCAGCCCACGGCCAAACAGCCAAAAACTCCCCCACCGGCACACTCAGAAGGGAGGGGGGCCAAAAATGCAGAAGTATGGACGGTTGCAATCGCAAGGACCGGCGGGAGGAAGAGACTTGCCCCGAAGCCTGAGGTGCCCTTGCAGAACTGCTTCACTGCTCTGCAGGCTGAAGAGGAAAGACCCACCACACCAGGAGAGGCACTGGAGCTGAGTAAGGCAGCCCGATCTGCCCCCTGTATAACAACCAGCGCAACTAAGAAAAGGTGACGGGTGATAGTAGTAGGTGACTCTCTTCTGAGAGGTACGGAGGCACCCATTTGCTGACCGGACGCACTCTCTAGAGAGGTGTGCTGCTTACCGGGGGCTCGTATCGGGGATGTCACCGAGAGACTACCAAGCCTCGTACGGTCCACTGACTATTATCTGCTGCTGCTGTTTCACGTGGGCACCAGTGATACAGCCAGGAGCAGTCTGAGGACTATCAAGAAGGATTACAGAGCCCTGGGAGCGACAGTAAGGGACTCTGGAGCGCAGGTGGTTTTTTCATCAATCCTGCCAGTCAAAGGGCAAGGGTTTGAAAGGGCCAGTCGAATCTGGTGAATCAACAAATGGTTACGGGACTGGTGCCCCAGCCAGGGGTTCGGCTACTTAGACCATGGGATTCGCTTTGAGAAACCTGGTCTACTGGGGGCTGACGGGATACATCTGTCAGAGAAGGGGAAGAGCATCTTCGGGCATAGGCTTGCCAAGCTGGTGAAGAGGGCTTTAAACTAAAGTTGCTGGGGGAGGGGAACCTCAATCCATCCCACTCCTACCAGTTTGATGCCAGGGCCAGCAATAGATGCCCAGAGCCTGGAGAAGGACCACAGGTCAGCAGGAGAGCACCTGAAGAGCAGCAAAAAAGGAACTCCAGCCAGTAAGACAGCTTCATCGGGGGCCCAACTTAAATGCCTCTATGCAAACGCACATAGCATGGGGAATAAACAAGAGGAGTTAGAGACGTGCGGACGCCTGCAGGGCTACGATCTTATTGGTGTCACGGAGACGTGGTGGGATGGCTCCTATGACTCAAGTGTTGGGATGGAAGGATACAGGCTCTTTAGGAAGGACAGGCAGGGGAGACGAGGAGGGGGTGTCGCCCTCTATGTCAATGACCAGCTGGAGTGCATGAGCTCCGCCTGGGGCTGGATGAGGAGCCCACCGAGAGCTTATGGGTCAGGATTAAAGGGAGGGCAGGGACAGGTGACATTACGGTGGGGGTCTGCTACAGGCCACCCGACCAGGAAGACCGAGCGGATGAGGCCCTCTATAGACAGATAGGAGCAGCCTCACGTCCACAAGCCCTGGTCCTCATGGGGGACTTCAACCACCCCGATACCTGTTGGAGGGACAACACGGCAGGGCATAAGCAATCCGGGAGGTTCCTGGAATGCATCGATGATAACTTCCTTCTCCAAGTGGTAGAGGAGCCAATGAGGAGAGGTGCTATGCTGGACCTTGTTCTCACCAACAAGGAGGGGCTGGTGGGGAATGTGAAGCTCAAGGGCAGCCTTGGCTGCAGTCACCATGAAATGGTGGAGTTCAAGATCCTTAGGGCACCAAGGAGGGCGCACAGCAAGCTCACTACCCTGGACTTCAGGAGAGCAGACTTTGGCCTCTTCAGGGATCTGCTTGGTAGAGTACCATGGGACAAAGCCCTGGAGGGAAGAGGGGCCCAAGAAAGCTGGTTAATATTCAAGGATCACCTCCTCCAAGCTCAGGAGCGATGCATCCCAACAAAGAGGAAGTCAGGCAAAAATGCCGGGAGGCCTGCATGGATGAACAAGGAGCTCCTGGACACACTCAAACACAAAAAGGAAGCCTACAGAGGGTGGAAGCAAGGACAGGTAGCCTGGTGTCGTGGTTTAACATTAGCCAGCAACTAAACACCACGCAGCCGCTCGCTCACCCCCCACTTCCGCTAGGATGGGGGAGAGAATCGGGAGGGCACAAGTAGAAAAAGTCGTGGGTTGAGATAAAAACAGTTTAATAATTGAAATAAGACAAAGTAGAACAGTAATAATAATAATGATAACAACAACGATAACAGAACATACAAAGCAGGCGATGCACAATGCAACGGCTCACCACCCGCCGACCGACGTCCAGCCCGTCCCAAGCTGTGAGAGTCCCCCTCTTCCTGGACCACGCCTCCTAGTTTATATACTGAGCACAACGTCACATGGTATAGAATACCCCATTGGCCAGTTGGGTCAACCACCCCGGCTATGCTCCCCCCCACCAGCTTCCCCTGCACCTGGCAGATCATAGGAGGCAGAAAAGTCCCCGGTGCAAGCACCGCTCAACAACCACCAAAACATCAATGGGCCATCAATGTTCCTCTCATACCAAACCCAAAACACAGCACCCACCAGCTACTAGAAAGTTAACTCTATCCCAGCCGAAACCAGGACACCTGGGAGGAATACAGAGAAATTGTCCGAGCAGCCAGGGATCAGGTTAGGAAAGCTAAAGTCCTGATAGAATTAAAGCTGGCCAGGGATGTCAAGGGCAACAAGAAAAGCTTCTATAGGTACGTCGGGAATAAAAGGAAGACTAGGGAAAACGTGGGCCCTCTCCGGAACGAAGCGGGGAGACCTGGTTACCCGGGATATGGCGAAGGTGGAGGTACTCAATGACTTTTTTGCCTTGGTCTTCACCAGCAAGTGCTTGAGCCTCACCACCCAAGCTGCAGAAGGCAAAGGCAGGGACTGGGAGAATGAAGAGCCGCCCACTGCAGGAGATGATCAGGTTCGAGACCATCTAAGGAACCTGAAGGTGCACAAGTCCATGGGACCCGATGAGATCCATCCAAGGGTCCTGAAGGAACTGGCGGATGAAGTTGCTAAGCCACTATCCTTCGTATTTGAGAAGTCGTGGCAGTCAGGTGAAGTCCCCGGTGACTGGAAAAGGGGAAACATAAGCCCCATTTTTAAAAAGGGAAAAAAGGAAGACCTGGGGAACTACAGGCCAGTCAGTCTCACCTCTGTGCCTGGGAAGACCATGGAACAGATCCTCCTGGAAGCTATGCTAAGGCACATGGAGGACAGGGAGGTGATTCGAGACAGCCAGCATGGCTTCACCAAGGGCAAGTCCTGTCTGACCAGCCTAGTGGCCTTCTATGATGGAGTGACTACATCAGTGGACATGGGAAGAGCTACAGATGTTGCCTATCTGGACCTCTGTAAGGCCTTTGACACGGTCCCCCACAACATCCTTCTCTCTAAACTGGAGAGGTATGGATTTGATGGCTGGACTGTCCGGTGGATGAGGAATTGGTTGGATGGTCGCATCCAGAGGGTAATGGTCAACGGCTCAGTGTCCAGATGGAGATCGGTAACGAGTGGTGTCCCTCAGGGGTCTGTATTGGGACCGGTACTGTTTAATATCTTCATCAATGACATAGTGAGATTGAGTGCACCCTCAGCAAGTTTGCAGACGACACCAAGCTGAGTGGTGCGGTTGACACGCCTGAGGGACGGGTTACCATCCAGAGTGACCTGGACAAGCTCGAGAAGTGGGCCTGTGTGAACCTCATGAGGTTCAACAAGGCCAAGTGCAAGGTCCTGCACCTGGTTTGGGGCAACCCCTGCTATCAATACAGGCTGGGGGATGAAGGGATTGAGAGCAGCCCTGCCAAGAAGGACTTGGGGGTACTGGTGGATGAAAAGCTGGACATGAGCCAGCAATGTGTGTTGGCAGCCCAGAAGGCCAACTGTATCCTGGGCTGCATCAAAAGAAGCGTGGCCAGCAGATCGAAGGGAGGTGATTCTGCCCCTCTACTCTGCTCCCCACCTGGAGTACTGCGTCCCGCTCTGGAGCCCTCAGCACAAGAAAGACATGGACCTGTTGGAGCGGGTCCAGAGGAGGGCCATGAAAATGATCAGAGGGCTGGAACGCCTCTCCTATGAAGAAAGGCTGAGAGAGTTGGGGTTGTTCAGCCTGGAGAAGAGAAGGCTTCGGGGAGACCTTATTGCAGCCTTTCAGTACTTAAAGGGGGCTTCTAAGAAAGATGGGGACAGACTTTTTAGCAGGGCCTGTTGCGACAGGACAAGGGGGAATGGTTTTAAACTAAAAGAGGGTAGATTTAGACTAGGTATACGGAAGAAATTTTTTACGATGAGGGTGGTGAAACACTGGAACAGGTTGCCCAGAGAGGTGGTAGATGCCCCATCCCTGGAAACATTCAAGGTCAGGTTGGACGGGGCTCTGAGCAACCTGATCTAGTTGAAGATGTCCCTGCCCACGGCAGGGGGGTTGGACTAGGTGACCTTTAAAGGTCCCTTCCAACCCAAACTATTCTGTTTTTCTATGATTCTATTCTATGATTCTATGATTTCTCACCATTCCACTAGATTTTTTTAAATCTCAAAATAAATGAGATTTATAGCTCCTTTTAACATATTAGGCATCATTATGTAACATAGGGAATCACTGATCCCTATGAACATAATTCCACAGAGGAATGATATCTCCCTCTCAAACACATACTTAGAGCCTTATCCACTTGGTATTACTTCACATCCTGAGTTATTGCTTTAGCTGTCACAGTCCATGCTGCTTCTATGACCAAAAGGGATTTGTATCATGCGGATACCATCTAGCTGTAGACTTTGCTTCTCTATGTTTTTTCATAATAATAGATTCTCTCTAGTTTTGCAACAGTAGTAATGGTTGGGCCTGTGCTCCACACCTCCCCATAGCCCAGGTGGAAGGGTCACACCAGAGGATGAAAGATCTGTGGCAAAGTAGATTTGAAACCTGTGAATCCTGTCTCAAGTCAGTATTCTAAGGATACCAGCTGTTGTGAAGCGTGATAATAGCCATAGTTCCCTTTTCCATTAGAAAGGTGTTTGGAAGGTCTGGCATTCTTGGCCTGATTTCTGGCAATTTGCAGAATGAATTTGACAAGTTGGTCAGTTTATTTCAGCTGTGTTTAAAGTTACAGGGTGAATTTTGTTTTTGAAACTCTCTCTTCAGAACATTTCACAGTGGCTTCAGCTGAATGACCTCTATGTTCTATAAAGATGAAGAGTTCACCAAGAAGCAAAACAAATCAAGGTAGGAACTGGCTGAAACACATAGTAACCAAACTTTACTTTTTCTTTATATCTTCACCTAAAAATACTTGATCATCATAAAATGGAATGAGTAATTCACACACTGCATAGTAAAGTATACAGTAATTACAACAACTTCATACCACAGTTCCTTAGAGTTGCAAATTATTGTAAAAACTCTGAGGTAAATTTCAGCAGAGATGTCCAAACTGAAGCAGTGCATATCAGCCACCATTTACCTTCCTGAAGGACAGCTGTGACACATATGCTTTGTAAATCAATGATAGAAAATGGACTTACAAATTACAATAGGCAGTAACAGGGATTGGTGATCATTCCTAAGGAATGATGCAACTCTCTTTGGAACAGATGATGATTAATTCACAGCAGGCTTACCACAGAATGCCAGCAAATGCATCTAAATGCCTTCTTTAATTTTAAAACATTTTTTATTCAAAATATATCCCAAGACATGAGAAAACAGAAAAATCATAATTGTTAAGTTGGAGACACTTGTTATTTATCATAAGTTATCAAACATACAAGAAATTCTGACTTTGGAGAAGAAATCACAAGGAAACATTGCATTCTGCTTGACTTATCTCCTTAAAGAAGCAAAAATACAGTTTTCATTGGCACACATTAAGTCTCACATTTAAAGAATATTGAAAAGCTTCATAAGAAAAAATCAAACCTTGTTTTTTTTATTAAAGCAAGCCATGTTGCCCTCTTACATTTTGTAATTTCTTTTGCCTAAAATTCTTCAAATGTGTTAATATATATCCTGAGAATTAATTAGAGATGCATGTATGGTTAACTATTTTTGGTTTTCCTCTTTCTTCTTCAGAAATGAGCTTACTCGTATTGAGTTGATGTTCATTCTATAAACTGCATGACCAAATGTTGTATGAAAATCTGAAATCGTTATCTTTATATTGTACTGGGTCAGGCCAAAAGTCCATCTAGCCCAGAATCCTGTATTTGTCAATGGCCAAAAGCAGCTGCTTAGGGGAAGAGTTTGCAAGCAAGACAGGAATATAGTCATGTTTCCTTTAATGTGCCCTTCTAGCTTCAGGCAATATATGACTTGTGAATGGAAATTATAAATGTGTCTTCGTGTTTAGAGGCTTTTACTTGATTTTTTTCTTCCATTATTTAGTCTAATTGCTTTTTAAATTCCATTTATAGTGTTTATGTTCAGAGAATCCTGTGGCAGTCAGTTCCAGCATTTAATTATTCACTGTATGAAAAATTTTGTCTGTTTAAAGATTTCTGCCTGATAATTTAATTTGATCCCCTGCAATGTTTTTTTTTGTAATAGAAGAAATTTTGGGCAGTCATTCCATGTTCACCTTCCACGTAGCATTCATCATTTCATAGCCCTTAATCATACCCCTCTTATCAGCTGACACTTTTCCAAGTTTTGTCACCTATTTAATCTCTAATTCTGTGGTAGATGTCTCATCATCTGTGTTGAATGCGCCAAAATTGTCTAGTTCTATTATGTTATTTTCAAGGTAGAGGCTGTCATGTTATGCAAGCTGTCCCTTTGCTACTTGGCCATTCAGCCTGGAGTCAAAATCAGTACAATACCGACCTTTTTTTTTTTTTTTTTTTTGGTAGGTGCAAAAGGTTGATTTACAAAGAGCTTTTGAAAGCTTACCAGCAGCAACTAGAAACAATATCTACAGCACTAATTGAACTGTTGGATTTTAAGCCCCATGCTCTGGCTGTGACCCCATCGGAGTAATTTCTTGGATTCTCAATCCTGTAGACTGATTTTATTAAATCAAAGTCCCTAAAAATTATGTGAAATATTACAAAAAGAAAAAAATACAACTTCAAAAAATACAAATGTATTACATTTAACTTATATATGGTCTGAGCCTAAGTACTTTAACATTTACACTCCTTGATCTGTAATGATACTATCATTCATGTTTCCTTTCAGAATACAGAAAGGTGGTTCTTCATACACCACTGTAGATCTGGTTAGACATGGAAACTCCCAAAGAGATAATTATTAACCATTACTAACCATAAAGTGATAGAGACAGCTCAGATGGGAGTTTTAAAATCAGTCACTCAGCATTGGTAAAATCCTTTTGCTGCAAGATGAATAGAGCTAGATTAGTATTAAATAAAGCATATTAATACATATATATAATATATATATTAGCGCATATATATATAATTGTCGTGGTTTAACCTGGCAGGCAGCCAAATACCACGCAGCCGCTCACTCACTCCCCCCGCCCCCCCAGTGGGACGGGGAGAGAATCGGAAGGGTAAGAGTGAGAAAAACTCGTGGGTTGAGATAAAGACAGTTTAATAGAACAGAAAAGGGAGAATAATGATAATAAATAATGATAGAATATACAAAATGAGTGATGTACAATGCAATTGCTCACCACCCGCGCTGACCGATAACCAAGTAGCGATCGGCCCTTCCTGGATCACGCCTACCCTTCATATACTGAGCATGACGTCACATGGTATGGAATACCCCATTGGCCAGCTGGGCTGGCTGTCCTGATTATGTTCCCTCCCATCTTGTGTACCTAGCTCAGTCAGTAGGCACGGGAGCTGTCCTTGGACTAGGAGGGCACTTAGCAACAACTGAAAACATCAGTGTGTTATCAACATTCTTCTCATACTAAATCCAAAACACAGCACTAGGAAGAAATTTAACCCTATCCCAGCCGAAACCAGGACAATAATATATATATTAGCATTTCTTTGGGAATTCTCAGTATGTGACAAATAGAATAGAATAGTTCAGTTGGAAGGGACCTACAACAATCATGTAGTCCAACTGCCTGACCACTTCAGGGCTGACCAAAAGTTAAAGCATGTTATTAAGGGCATTGTCCAAATGCCTCTTAAACACTGACAGGCTTGGGGCATTGAACACCTCTCTAGGAAGCCTTTTCCAGTGTTTGACCACCCTCTCAGTAAAGAAATGCTTCCTAATGTCCAGTCTAAACCTCCCCTGATGCAGCTTTGAGCCATTCCCACGTGTCCTATCACTGGATACCAGGGAGAAGAGATCAGCACCTCCGTCTCCACTTCCCCTCCTCAGGAAGCTGTAGAGAGCAATGAGGTCACCCCTCAGCCTCCTTTTCTCCAAACTAGACAACCCCAGAGTCCTTAGCCGCTCCTCAGAGAACATGCCTTCCAGCCCTTTCACCAGCTTTGCTGCCCTCCTCTGGATGCATTCAAGGACCCCTTCTGTGGGGCCCAGAACTGCACACAGTACTCAAGGTGAGGCCGCAGCAATGCTAAATACAGCAGGATAATCGCCTCTTTTGACCAGCTGGTTATACTGTGTTTGATGCACCCCAGGATGCAGTTTTGCCCTCTTGGCTGCCAGGGCACACTGCTGACTCATATTGAGCCTGCTGTCAACCAGCACCCCCAGATCCCTTTTTGCAGGGCTGCTCTCCAGCCACTCCTCTCACAGTTTATACTTGTGCCCAGCATTACTCCATCCCAGGTGCAGAATCTGGCATTTGTTCTTGTTAAATTTCATGCCATTAATTGATTGCCCAATGCTCCGATCTATCCAGATCCCTCTGCAAGGCTTCTTGTCCCTTGAGAGAGTCAAAAGCGCCTCCCAGTTTGGTATCATCAGCAAACTTGCTAATGGTGCATTCAACTCCTGCCTCCAGATCATCGATAAAAATATTGAAGAGAACTGGCCCTAGAATTGAGCCCTCAGGAACACCGCTGGTGACCACTCGCCAGCCAGATGTAGCCCCATTCACTACAACCCTTTGAGCCCTGCCGTCCAGCCAGTTCTTCACCCAGCGCACCGTGTACCTGCTCATCCCACAGTTGGACAACTTGTCCAGAAGGATGCTGTGAGGGACAGTATCAAAAGCCTTACTAAAATCCAGAAAAACTACATCCGCCTTCCCTTCATCCACGAGGCAGGCGACCTTATCATAGAAGGATATCAAATTAGTTAACCCATGTTGAGTGTGCCTGATGATTGCATTGTCCTTTAAATGCCTTTCAATAGCACCCAGTATGATCTTCTCCATAATTTAATCCTATGCACACTGAAGTTTTGCAATTCTTTATTGTAGTTGAAATGTATAACCTTTACTTTACTAAAGATAATTAATATGCTTTTATTAATCTAATCTAATCTAATCTTATCTTATCTTTCTTGTTTAATCCAAAAAATGCTTTTTTACAGTTCATGAGAAATATGTAGATATAATAATTCGAATGATGAGGAACCTTCTTACCAAAATCATAAATATGTGTCTTAAATTGAAATCATTTTATATAGATCAGCATTTTTATAGATAAAATTGGTAGTTATATGTATGGCAAATATGAGTATTTTTAGTTGTTGATATTTATTAGTTGTTAATATGGAATAAGTGTTTGTTTTATTCACAGCAAATCATTTCCATTCTGAGCATGCTGATTAGCAGGATGCTTTGTGAACAGAAGCCAGCTCCATTGCTGCGCTTGATGGGCAGAGCTTTTTAAGTCTGTGCAGTTCAGTACTGCCACCTAAATGCATGCCCATAAGCCTAAATGTGCATTTGTGAACCACTGAATAAGATAATTTTGTTATCCTAAAAAGGTTATTATTTAAAGTAGATAGGATTAAAAGAACATAGCAGATGGGCACAGAAAAGGTAAGGAGAAATAATCAGGAAGAGAAAAGAGCAGAAAGCATTTCTAGGAAAATGTTTTTTAAGGCAAGATTTTGAGAAAGAAGAGAATGGAAGAACTAGAAATGAGAATGGTAAGGAAAACAAGGGTGTCCTAGAGTTGCTAAGAAGGAAGAAAAAACAATATATGGCTTGGATGTATGAGACAAGGGAAAAGGAAGGAATACTTGTTTTCAAGATATAATGGACAGATGATAAAACTTCCCATGATACCTTCACCTTTGTTTGTTTTTTTTCCCCACTATTTTGCTAAGAAAACTCCTGGGTCAGCTAAGCTCACCTCCCACCCCATTCTGAAAAGCTTTCATGTGGTGGTCTTGACTGTGTCTGCACTGTGACTTCTTTTGCTGCCTTCCTTTACTGTGCTGCATGAACACAAAGCATAGTAAAGGAGAAAGGAGAAGGTGGCAAGGGTGGTAATGCAGTGCCTTACTGTTCCCAGACAAGAGTATTTTTCCCTGGGAGTCTGTGGTAGCAGGAATAACTTAGTTCAGATCTGAGGTATGAAGGCTTAACAAAGATTTGTAAGCTGCATGCTCCTTAGCTGTAACCAATTTGCCTTCCTTTTATCTGAACACTAGTGATAGGATTACGTCTCCCTGCCCAGTGTTATGCATTCAGTGCTTAGTATTTGAAAACATCTGCAGTTTTGCTGGAAATATGATCTCAATTTTGATTGACCTTTCTAATCCTTCTACACTTCAGCTTTTCTATTTTTATGCAAACTGGGAGATTTGTATTCCTTCTTCCTTGTCTCACATATTTAAGCTGTTCATTGCTGCTTCTGCTCCTTTAGCATCCCTTTTTCTTACCATTCTTAGTTGTATACCTTTAGAGCAAGCCTCAGTTACACTCTGCAGTAACTACTGCAACATTCTTTTTCTTGAGCTGATCCTTTAAAAATGCTGTCGCTGAAAGCCATGTTCCTGTCCCTCTATCTGATCATGGGCTTCCCATCTTTGCAAACTTTCCATCTGCCATCTCATTAGATTCAAGCTTCTTGTCCTTCATAACTTCTTACAATTCATCATTTTTTCTAGCATGAAGAGATTTCCCTATGTCAGGAACAACCTTCAGGCACAAGGAATTGTATGACCCATGTATTTGCCTCTCAAATATTACAAAGACTCTGAGCCTAGGCAGATTGTTCCTGTCCTTTTGGGGGATACTGAGGATCAGGGGGCTATCTATGTATCATTGTTACTATCAGGTTGCAATAGAGTTGCAAGTCTGTGTTGCTATTTGCAGGGTTTTTTTGTTAACTGTCAGATGGCATAATACCAAAATTTGGAATCTAAGGCTGTGGCTGGAATCTGACTCGTGCTGATTAGCTTTCCCATGCCCAGCAATTGAAAGGATGATTTTCACTAGATGATTTGATTTATAGGTTGTAAGATGAGAAAGTGCCCATTGTGGTAATGTAGTTTGATATACAGCTTTATAAATGGCTGTCTTAAATTGCATACTATTTGGGTATATCCATTTTATTAAGTGACCCCATTCTGCACCAGTGACCCATCTTTTTCATTGCTTACTACTCCTCCAAACTGTGTCATCTACAGGTTTTAGCAATGATGATTTTACCTTTTCCAGATATCTGATAATAGCAGTAAACAGTCATTAGGGAAAGAAATGATCTTATTCATATTGAACATCACATTGTTCAAATTAACCAGTTCTTAATCTTTGCAATACTCCTAGTTTTGTATTAGTCAAAATGCTGTGCAGTACAGAGTCAGTTGTCTTACAGAAGTGTCAGAACCAATACTCCAGTCTTGGAGTCTTAGCCAAAAAATAGTCGGTTGGGTTGTCAGGCTCTATTTTCATTAAGTTTCTATTGACTGGCCATATTTTAGTACATTTTAAAAATTCTATATTAATTGAGGCCTCTATCAGTGATTGATTTTGTTAGAATAAATCTCAAGTTGATAAATATGTAATTATCTGGACTGTTGACCTTTTAAATACATGTTCAACATCAGCTTTTTTCCAGTTTTCTGGAACTTTTCCATTGTTCCAACAGTTACTGAAAATGAAGTTATGGTTCAGATAACTCTGAACTCTCTAGTTCTTTAAAACTTTTAAATGCAAATTACATTGACCTGCTGACTTAAACATGTTTTTATTGTTTTCTAGTATTTGTATGGTATCTTTGCTTAGTTTTGGAATGGAAGTTGTATAATTATCTTCCTGGAATATATAAATCATCTGCTTTTTTCCTCTGCAGATACAGACCAGAAATAATAACTGTATGCTGCTGCCTTTTATTAACATTCTACCATATCTGTGTGGCCATTGTATATATCCAATATTAGGAACCTATTCATTGTTCCTAATGTATGGAAAATCTCATTATTGTCCTTGTACCTACTAACCATAAATTTATCCTTAGAGCTGTTGATTCCTTTACCAGTTTTCTACACTTTCCAGATTTTAGTTTCTTTTTCTTGCTGACACTTTCCTGCTTCTTCCATTTCTATATATAGTTTTGTATATAGATACAGACATACATACATGTCGTGGTTTAACCCCAGCCAGCAAAAATAAATGCCACGCAGCCGCTCGATCACCCCCCCCCCCACGGTGGGATGGGGGAGAGAATTGGGAGGGCACAAGTAGGAAAGCTCCCGGGTTGAGATAAAAACAGTTTAATAATTGAAATAAAACTAAGTAGAACAGTAATAATAACAGTGAGAACAACAACAATAACAGAATACACAAAGCAGGCAATGCACAACAGAACCGCTCACCGACTGCCGACCGCGTGTCACGAACCGGGGGCGAGCCCCCCCCACACACCTGGTTTTTATACTGAGCATGATGTCACATGGTATCGAATACCCCATTGGCCAGCTGGGTCCACCACCCCGGCTGTGCTCCCCCCTCCCGGTGCAAGCATCACCCAGCAACAGCCAAAGCATCAATGGGCCATCAACGCTCCTTTCACACCGAACCCAAAACACAGCACACCCCCCAGGCTACTGGGAAGAAAGTTAACCCTGTCCCACCTGGAACCAGGACAATATCCACCCCTTATTCTATACCATCTACATCATGCCCAGGTCTCACATTTTCCCATACATTCCAATTAGTCACCGCTACTTTTCCCTGCCTTTTGATATATATACGCACACAGAGATATCATTCCCTTAGTCCATGGGCCATCCCTCTAAAACGTCCGTTGAGTTCATGTAGTCCATGACTTCGGGTTCCACCTGTCATAACAGTCTTGCAGGGCAGGAGAGATGGTGTGTGGTGTCGGGCTCTTGCATGCGGAGGCCAGTTCTGGGCGCTCGTCTGGTTCTATCATTGTTGCATCTTGCTCAGTTTCATCGGCGTTCATCCTAAAATAATCTGGGTGATTCTTACTGTAATACTGTTAATATGGCATATGGTAACCATAAAAGTGATGACATACAGTACTATGTAATAACTAACATCGTACAATTCAGTTCATTGGCTATTTTCACCCAAAATTAAATCCCCCTGAGGTACACACCGGACTTCCCCATCCTTTCTCATCACCCACCAAGTGCACCCAGGTCCCTGAGCAAAAGCAATCCCACGGATGGGTTTTCCCTTGCCAGAGGCAGGAGCAACCCAGACCGTCTTCCCCAGCATATTTCTCATATGCACGACAGGGACTTTATCCCCCTCTACAGTACGTAAGGGTTTTGATTGGGCAGGGCCAGCTCGAGTGACAGATCCCCTAGTGTTCACTAACCAGGTGGCCTTTGCTAAATGTGTGTCCCAATGCTTGAATGTCCCACCACCCATTGCCCTCAGTGTTGTCTTTAACAGCCCGTTGTATCGTTCAATTTTTCCGGAGGCTGGTGCATGGTAGGGGATGTGATAGACCCACTCAATGCCGTGCTCTTTGGGCCAGGTGTCTATGAGGGTGTTTCAGAAATGAGTCCCATTGTCTGACTCAATTCTTTCTGGGGTGCCATGTCGCCACAGGACTTGCTTTTCAAGGCCCAGGATGGTGTTCCGGGCGGTGGCATGGGGCACAGGATATGTTTCCAGCCATCCTGTGGTTACTTCCACCATGGTGAGCACATAGCGCTTGCCCTGTCGGGTTTGTGGGAGCGTGATATAATCAATCTGCCAAGCCTCCCCATATTTATACTTCAGCCATCGTCCTCCATACCAAAGAGGCTTTACTCGTTTGGCTTGCTTGATTGCAGCGCATGTTTCACATTCGTGGATAACCTGTGCAATAGTGTCCATGGTTAAGTCCACCCCTCGATCACGAGCCCATCTATATGTTGCATCTCTCCCTTGGTGGCCTGAAGTGTCATGGGCCCACCGAGCTATAAATAATTCACCTTTATGTTGCCAGTCCAGATCTACCTGAGCTACTTCGATCTTAGCAGCCTGATCCACCTGCTGGTCGTTTTGGTGCTCTTCACTGGCCCGACTCTTGGGTACGTGAGCATCTACGTGACGTACTTTTACAGTCAGGTTCTCTACCTGGGCAGCAATATCTTGCCACAATGCGGCAGCCCAGATGGGTTTACCTCTGCGCTGCCAGTTGTTCTGCTTCCACTGCTGCAACCACCCCCACAGGGCATTTGCCACCATCCATGAGTCAGTATAGAGATAAAGCACTGGCCATTTTTCTCGTTCGGCAATGCCCAAGGCCAGCTGGATGGCTTTTACCTCTGCAAACTGGCTCGATTCACCTTCTCCTTCAGCAGTTTCTGCAACTTGGCGTATAGGACTCCATACAGCAGCTTTCCACCTCCGATGTTTTCCCACAAGGCGACAGGACCCATCAGTGAACAGGGCATATTGCTTCTCGTTTTCTGGTAGTTTGTTATATGGTGGGGCCTCTTCAGCACGCATCACCTCCTTCTCTGGGGATATTCCAAAATCTTTGCCTTCTGGCCAGTTCGTGATCACCTCCAAGATTCCTGGGCGACTGGGGTTTCCTATTCGGGCCCGTTGTGTGATCAGCGCGACCCACTTACTCCACGTAGCATCAGTTGCATGATGTGTAGAGGGGACGCTCCCTTTGAACATCCAGCCCAGCACCGGCAGTCGGGGTGCCAGGAGGAGCTGTGCTTCAGTGCCAACCACTTGCGAAGCAGCTCGAATCCCTTCATATGCTGCCAATATCTCCTTCTCAGTTGGAGTGTAGCGGGCCTCGGATCCTCTGTATCCCCGACTCCAGAACCCTAAGGGTCGACCTCGAGTCTCCCCTGGTGCTTTCTGCCAGAGGCTCCAGGTAGGACCATTCTCCCCGGCTGCGGTGTAGAGCACATTCTTCACATCTTGTCCTGCCCGGACTGGCCCAAGGGCTACTGCCTGAACTATCTCCTGTTTAATTTGCTCAAATGCTTGTCGTTGCTCAGGGCCCCATTTGAAATCGTTCTTCTTCCTGGTCACGTGATAGAGAGGGCTTACGATCTGACTGTAATTTGGAATATGCATTCTCCAAAAGCCCACAACGCCTAAGAAAGCTTGCGTTTCCTTTTTGTTAGTTGGTGGAGACATGGCTGTTATTTTATTGATCACATCTGTTGGGATCTGACGACGTCCATCTTGCCATTTTATTCCTAAAAACTGGATCTCCTGTGCAGGTCCCTTGACCTTACTTCGTTTTATTGCAAAGCCGGCCTTCAGAAGGATTTGGACTATTCTCTCCCCTTTCTTGAAAACTTCCTCTGCTGTGTTGCCCCACACGATGATGTCATCAATGTATTGCAGGTGGTCTGGAGCCTCACCCTGTTCCAGTGCGGTGTGGATCAGTCCATGGCAAATGGTAGGGCTGTGTTTCCACCCCTGGGGCAGTCGGTTCCAGGTGTACTGGACGCCCCTCCAAGTGAAAGCAAACTGTGGCCTGCACTCTGCCGCCAAAGGGATGGAGAAGAATGCATTAGCGATATCAATGGTGGCGTACCACTTGGCTGCCTTTGACTCCAGTTCGTATTGAAGTTCCAGCATGTCCGGCACGGCAGCACTCAGTGGTGGCGTCACTTCGTTCAGGCCACGGTAGTCTACTGTTAGCCTCCACTCTCAATTGGACTTTCGCACTGGCCATATGGGACTGTTAAAGGGTGAGCGAGTCTTACTGATCACTCCTTGGCTCTCCAGTCGACGAATCAGCTCATGGATGGGGATCAGGGAGTCTCGGTTGGTGCGGTATTGCCGCCGGTGCACTGTTGTGGTAGCGATCGGCACCTGTTGTTCTTGGACCTTTAACAACCCCACAACAGAAGGGTCCTCTGAGAGACCGGGCAAGGTGGACAGCTGTTTAATTTCCTCCGTCTCCAGGGCAGCTATACCAAAAGCCCACCGGTACCCTTTTGGGTCCTTGAAATACCCTCTCCTGAGGTAGTCTATGCCAAGGATGCACGGAGCTTCTGGGCCAGTCACAATGGGGTGCTTCTGCCACTCATTCCTGGTTAGGCTTACTTCAGCCTCCAATACAGTTAACTCTTGGGATCCCCCTGTCACTCCAGAAATACAGATGGGTTCTGCCCCTTTATAGCCTGATGGCATCAGGGTACACTGTGCACCGGTGTCTACGAGAGCCTTATATTCTTGTGGATCTGATGTGCCAGGCCATCGATCCACACAGTCCAGTAAACCCGGTTGTCCCTTTCCTCCACCTGGCTGGAGGCAGGGCCCCTCTAGTCCTGGTCATCATATTCGCTATCTACTTCTTGTAAGTATGAGTCAGAAGTCCCTTTGTTAAGGTCGGAAGTGGAATCAGCCCTTCTACTCTGTCTGGGGAACTCACTGGAGACTGGAGCAGCGGTTTTCCTGGAAGAACCCCCTTTTGTGGTTGTTTTCCCTTGCAACTCATGTACCCGTGCCTGTAGGACTGAGGTAGGTTTTCCATCCCACTTCCTCATGTCCTCTCCGTGGTCACGCAGGTAAAACCACAGGGTGCCCCGGGGTGTGTACCCACGATGTCTCCTCTCTTGAGCAGAGGGACGTTTGCTCCTAATGGCTGAGACGCTGGCCCGTGCAGGGGGGGAGCAGGACATATCCTCTTTGAGTTGCTGGACCTCCTGAGACAGTTTCTCCACAGCAGAGACACAGGCTCGTAGGGAGGAAGAGAGACTTTCTTCATATTGCCGGAGTTGGCCAGCCAGTTCATCCACTGTTTGTTCCTCTCCATCTCTCCAGGTCATTACTGCCAATGAGTTTGCATGTGACGCTGGTGCGCTCCGTACAAACTTCCGCCACATGGGTCGGGTGCATTTGACCTCATCTGGGTCTTTGGATAACTGCTCGTTGTTCAGGTCATCATAAATCACTTCCAGCACGGCTAATTCTCTCAGGTACTGGATACCTCTCTCCATGGTAGTCCACTTGCCTGGGTGGCATATAACATCTTCCTTGAAGGGATACCTTTCCTTCACACCTGACAGGAGTCGCCTCCAGAGGCTGAGGACTTGTGCCCCTTGTCCAATTGCTTTGTCAATGCCCCCTTCCCTAGCAAGGGATCCCAGCTGCTTGGCTTCCCTACCCTCTAATTCCAGGCTACTGGCCCCGTTATCCCAGCATCGGAGCAGCCAGGTGACAATGTGCTCCCCTGGGCGACGGCTGAAGTCTTTTCGCATATCTCGCAGCTCACCCAGAGATAGGGATCGGGTGGTCACCATCTCATTTACGGGTTCTGCCTCCTCCTCCTCCTGTTCTCGTGATGGCCCTGGTTCATCTTCATCCCTTACTAGACAAGCTGATTTTCTTGTGCATTTTCTTTTTTGTATAGGGGCGACTGATACCGGCATGGGTTGGTTCTCTGTCGCAGGGGGCGGAGTAGCTGCCGTGCCTGCCCTGGGGGGTGAGGGAGCCGCTGTGCTTGCCGTGGGGGGTGGGGTAGCCACAGGGCCTGTTGCTTTGTCGTCAGCTGCAGAGACGTTTCCTTCCCCTTGGGGGTTCTGAGTGGTGTTAAATAGGGCTCGGTAGGCGTGGGCCAGGCCCCAGCACATTGTAGTAATTTGCGTCTCCCTGGAATGGCCAGGGTGACAGCATACTTCTTGCAAATATTCTACTAATTTTTCAGGGTTCTTCACTTGTTCAGGGGTAAAGTTCCAGAACACTGGGGGTGCCCATCGCCCTAGGCATTTGCCCATGCTATCCCACTCGCCCTGCCACTCATAACTATCCAGCCTTGGGGCAGATCTCTGGATGACATTCTTAAATTGCTTACTAACCTTGGATAAAACCACAACAATATTCCCAAGGAGTACCAAGAGATGTATCTTAACTACCCAGGGATGTTCAAGGTACTGGCAAGTTATTTTAACAAAGGAGATGAAGGTAGTGAGGGTGCCATTCTCTATTTCCTCCATAAAAAATCTCTCAGAGGAAAAGGTATAATTGCTAATGGTCTCCATGAGGTGGTACCCGAAATGCAGAAACGGCTTCATTACGAATCCCAAATACCAAATAACCCCCAATGCCAGCGTTTTAGTAACAAACCTCCCAGGCAAAACATCATTAATCACGGCAGAGCACAACAGACTACAAAACCCAACTCCAATTTTTAACAGGTACAGTAAAAACAAAAGCATGGTGCAGAACAAACGAATATGTTACCAGATATAAATTCCTTAATATGTTCTAAATAATCTGTCGTTATCTCAACCCTTCGTGCCCCACGTTGGGCGCCAAAAAGGACTGTCGTGGTTTAACCCCAGCCAGCAAAAATAAACGCCACGCAGCCGCTCGATCACCCCCCCCGGTGGGATGGGGGAGAGAATTGGGAGGGCACAAGTAGGAAAGCTCCCGGGTTGAGATAAAAACAGTTTAATAATTGAAATAAAACTAAGTAGAACAGTAATAATAAAAATGAGAACAACAACAATAACAGAATACACAAAGCAGGCAATGCACAACAGAACTGCTCACCGACCGCTGACCGCGTGTCACGAACCGGGGGCGAGCCCCCCCCACACACCTGGTTTTTATACTGAGCATGATGTCACATGGTATCGAATACCCCATTGGCCAGCTGGGTCCACCACCCCGGCTGTGCTCCCCCCTCCCAGTGCAAGCATCACCCAGCAACAGCCAAAGCATCAATGGGCCATCAACGCTCCTTTCACACCGAACCCAAAACACAGCACACCCCCCAGGCTACTGGGAAGAAAGTTAACCCTGTCCCAGCTGGAACCAGGACAATACAGATCCTTGCTGCTGTCACATTTTCCCAAAAAATTCTTTGTTTTTCAAATTTTTCTTGATTGTGACTTTGTGCTGGTTTTGGCTGGGATAGTGTTAATTTTCTTCATAGCAGCTAGTATGGGGCAATGTTTTGGATTTGTGCTGAAAACAGTGTTGATAGTACGGGGATGTTTTAGTTACTGCTGAGCAGTGCTTACACAGAGTCAAGGCCTTTTCTGCTTCTCACACCACCCCACCAGCGAGTAGGCTGGGGGTGCACAAGAAGGTGAGAGGGGACACAGCCAGGGCAGCTGACCCCAACTGACCAAAGGGATATTCCATACCATATGATGTCATGCTCAGCATATAAAGCTGGGGGAAGACGGAGGAAGGGGGGACGTTCGGAGTGATGGTGTTTGTCTTCCCAAGTAACCGTTACACGTGATGGAGCCCTGCTTTCCCAGAGATGGCTGAACACCTGCCTGCTGATGGGAAGTAGTGAATGAATTCCTTGCTTTGCTTTGCTTGCATGCGCGGCTTTTGCTTTACTTATTAAACTGTCTTTATCTCAACCCATGAATTTTCTCACTTTTACCCTTCTGATTCTCTCCCCCATCCCACCCGGGGGGAGTGAGCAAGCAGCCGTGTGGTGCTTAGTTGCCGGCTGGGGTTAAACCATGACAGACTTTCAGTAAGATATCCTTAAAATGTTTTCTACTACCATTCACATTTTTCTCCCAGGCAGCTAATTCACTGATTTTTAGCAATATAAAATTAGCCTTTTAAAAATGCTGATAGATGTATAAATACATGCATGTATATTAGTAGCTTGAGTTTTCTTCCACTCGCATATAAAAATCTTCTCAAATTAGAGTTCCTTGCCACTTAACTACTGCTAATTCTTCTTTCAATGTCCATGTCTTCTTTATCTGTGCAGTTTCTTTAGAGTTACAAAATTGTTACTGATAATTATTTTTATTAATAATTATTGTCACTATTTCATTAGTGATACTTGGATATTAAAAAGTTGGAAAAATAAACATGGATATATTCTGTTCACACTAGGAGAGAGTATACTCCATTACCTGCATTTAAACTCCATGACATTATTTATATGTTTCTCAGATCGAAGCCCCCTGTGATAATATAGCTTTCTAGTCTATATATTATGGACTGGTTCTTAGTCATGATCATCGTGCTCCCTAGTGTGATAGGTATCAAGACCCACACAGTATATTGCTTTGTTTATCCTTTAGGACATTGATTTGTAAGCATTCAAGAACTTTTTTCTAACTTCTCAGTGACTTGGAAACAGGTAATGCCATTTTTGACATAGACTGAGACTCTCCTTCCATTTTTTGACCACTCAATTCTTCCTAAATAGTTGAGACTGAGTGTGAAGTGGAAAGTTACAGGTATGCCTGGGAGTAAACCTTCCAAATTTCAGGCCGAGGTCAGGGAAAACTGTGAGCAGTATCCTAACAGTTCTTTCAAATGAGAGCAAACAAAGCTTCAGACCTTGTAAAATATTTAAAGCTGTGTGAAACTCAGCAGTTTTTGTTGGGAGCATAATGTATATCTTTAAACTAAAAAATAAGTATATTATCTTGGCATCTTTCAACACAACTTTCCCCTGCTCGCATTTTTCATAACATGTTCCTTTCCATGCAGTTGGAGCAATTCACCATCAGATACAAAATCTACTGCTTACAGATCTGAATGTTCTCTTCTCTCCCTTTTACCAGAAGGAGGAAACTTTTTAAGGACTGAGTAGCAGTTAGAGTGGTTGTGATGCCTTTTTTTCAGGTTGGAGGTCTCTGGATGCTGGGGGGATATCAATCTCTCTTGGGTTTTGAAATTAAATTATTGTTAAGGCTGATTAGAAAAGCTCCCATGTGACAATATAGTACAAAATGTCCCTTGCAGTACAGCAGATAAATTGTTCATTATTAAAAAAAGTTTTCATATAAATTAGTAAAATGGCCATAAATTAGAGATTAAAACAGTGTTCCGTTTATAAACAACTGCATCCTCAGCATCCTGAAGGAAAACTGAATGGGAAAGACAGGATGTTTTTTCATACAAGAGCATGCTATGTCTTAACGTTAAGTAAAAAATGTATGACACCATGTTTCAGTGAAACCCAGTAATACTTTGTCCTTTCTGGAAACTGTTAACATAAAAACAAACCAGTTTCTGTCACTGAACAGTTAAAAATCCAGTCAGTTCCTCACTTCACTCATGATTTTCCTGCCCAGTTTACATTCTCTGACTAATCTGGACTGTGTCTGTAAATTTTAAAAGATATATATGGAAGTTACAATAGCACCTGATTAAAAGAACACTGTGGAAACCGAGCTTTCTGTAAAGATAGAAGTTTACAGTTGTCTAGCAGCTTGTTATTTTTATTTTTAAAAACATTTTCAGATTTTAAGGGACAAGATTATGGTCAGATGAACAAGGAAAATCAGATGGAGTAAATGATTATAATTATAAAGGCTGTTATGAATCCTATAATAATTACAAGAGAATCTAATGTTTTTACAGCTTTAAGTAATTTAAAAAGGAAATGATCTATATCTGGTCTCCCTCGAACTTTTTCACTTTTAAGTCTTTTGACAACAAAATTTGTAATTAGGGATGGATGTCACTGTATTTAAATGTATATATTAAAATTGCATATAATTCATTACATCATATTGGTATGTTTATATTGATAGATTTAGTCTCTTAGTAAAGAGGCAAAAACTGCAAAAGTGACAGAAGCATAAGAGTAATTTATAAATAGATATTATGATGTTCAATAAAATAAAACTTCCTTCTTGCAAGGAAATTTTAAAAGGCCCACCTTCTCAACATGTCTATTTTTTGTGGTTTAACCCGGCAGGCAGCCAAACACCACACAGCCGCTCACTCACTTCCCCCTCCCCGCAATGGGATGGGGGAGAGAAACAGAAAAAAAAGTAAAATTCATGGATTGAGATAAAGACAGTTTAATAGAACAGAAAAGGAAGGGATAATAATAATAATGATAATGATAATAATAATAGTAACAACAATAATAGTAGAATATTCAAACTGAGTGACGCACAATGCAATTGCTCACCACTCGCCCTGACCGATAACCAAGTAGTGATTGATACTTCCTGGACCACACCTCCTACTTATATACTGAGCATGCCGTCACATGGTATGGAATACCCCGTTGGCCAGTTGGGTTAGCTGTCCTGGCCATGCTCCCTCCCAGCTTCTTGTGCACCTGGCAGAGCATGGAAAGCTGAAAAGGCCTTGACTAGCAGGGTACTTAGCAACAACTGAAAACATCAGTGTGTTATCAACATTCTTCTCATACTAAATCCAAAACACACCACGAGGAAGAAATTTAACTCTGTCCCAGCCGAAACCAGGACAGTATCCACCCCTTATTCTATACCATCTACGTCATGCCCAGGTATCACATTTTCCAATACATTCCAATTAATCACCACCACTTTTCCTGCCTTGTGATATATACACACAGATATCATTCCCTTAGTCCATGGGCCATCCCTCTAAAATGTCCATTGAGTTCATTTAGTCCATGACTTTGGGCTCCATCTGTCATAACAGTCCTTCAGGGCAGGAGAGATGGTGTGTGGTGTTGGACTGTTGCATGCTGAGGCCACTTCTGGTTCCATTATCACTGCGCTTGTCCGGTTCTATCACCGTTGCAGTTTGCTCGGTTTCATCGGAGTTCATTCTTCATTAATCTGGGTGATTTTTACTGCAATACCATTGATATGACATATAGCAACCATAGAAGTGATGACATACAGTATTATATAGTAACTAACATCATACAATTCAGTTCATTGGCTATTTTCACCCAAAATCAAATCCCCTTGAGGTACACACCAGACTTCCCCATCCTTCCGCATTATCCACCAAGTGCATCCAGGTCCTTGAGCAAAAGCAATCCCACGGATGGGTTTTCCCTTGCCAGAGGCAGGAGTAATCCAGTGTCCTGGTTCCGGCTGGGACAGGGTTAACTTTCTTCCCAGTAGCTTGGGGGTGTGCTGTGTTTTGGGTTCGTGTGAAAGGAGCGTTGATGGCCCATTGATGCTTTGGCTGTTGCTGGGTGATGCTTGCACCGGGAGGGGGGAGCACAGCCGGGGTGGTGGACCCAGCTGGCCAATGGGGTATTCGATACCATGTGACATCATGCTCAGTATAAAAACCAGGTGTGTGTGGGGGGCTCACCCCCCGTTCGTGACACGCGGTCGGCGGTCGGTGAGCGGTTGCGTTGTGCATTGCCTGCTTTGTGTATTCTGTTAATGTTGTTGTTCTCATTGTTATTATTACTGTTCTACTTAGTTTTATTTCAATTATTAAACTGTTTTTATCTCAACCCGGGAGTTTTCCTACTTGTGCCCTCCCAATTCTCTCCCCCATCCCACCGGGGGGGGGGGTGATCGAGCGGCTGCGTGGCGTTTATTTTTGCTGGCTGGGGTTAAACCACGAAACCCAGACTGTCTTCCCCAGCATATTTCTTATGTGCACGACAGGGACTTTATCCCCATCTACAGTACGTAAGAGTCTTGAATGGGCAGGGCCAGCTAGATTGACAGATCCCCTAGTATTGACTAGCCAGGTGGCCTTTGCTAAATGTGTATCCCAATGCTTGAATGTCCCACCACCCATTGCCCTCAGTGGTGTCTTTAGCAGTCCATTGTATCATTTGATTTTCCCAGAGGCTGGTGCATGATAGGGGATGTGATATACCCACTCAATGCCATGCTCTTTGGGCCAGGTGTCTATGAGGGTGTTTCGGAAATGAGTCCTGTTGTCTGACTCAATTCTTTCTGGGGTGCCATGTCGCCATAGGACTTGCTTTTCAAGGCCCAGGATGGTGTTCCGGGTGGTGGCATGGGGCACAGGATATGTTTCCAGCCATCCTGTGGTTGTTTCCACCATGGTGAGCACATGGCGCTTGCCTTGGCGGGTTTGTGGGAGTGTGATATAATCAGACTGCCAGGCCTCCCCATATTTATACTTCAACCATCGTCCTCCATACCAGAGAGGCCTTACTCGCTTGGCTTCCTTGATGGCAGCGCATGTTTCACATTCATGGATAACCTGTGCAATAGCATCCATGGTCAAGTCCACCCCTCGATCACGAGCCCATCTATATGTTGCGTCTCTTCCTTGATGGCCTGAGGTGTCATGGGTCCACCAGGCTATAAATAATTCACCCTTATGTTGCCAGTCCAGATCCACCTGAGCCACTTCAATCTTAGCAGCCTGGTCCACCTGCTGGTTGTTTTGGTGTTCTTCAGGGGCCTGACTCTTGGGTACGTGAGCATCTATGTGATGTACTTTTACAGCCAGGTTCTCTACTCGGGCAGCAATGTCTTGCCACAACGCGGCAGCCCAGATGGGTTTACCTCTGCGCTGCCGGTTGTTCTGCTTCCACTGCTGTAACCACCCCCACAGGGCATTTGCCACCATCCATGAGTCAGTATAGAGATAGACCACTGGCCATTTTTCTCGTTCAGCAATATCCAAAGCCAGCTGGATGGCTTTCACCTCTACAATCTGGCTCGATTCACCTTCTCCTTCAGCAGTTTCTTCGACTTGTCGTATAGGACTCCATACAGCAGCTTTCCACCTCCGATGCTTTCCCGAAAGGTGACAGGACCCATCAGTGAACAGGGCATATTGCTTCTCATTTTCTGGTAGTTTATTATACAGTGGGGCCTCTTCAGCACGCGTCACCTCCTCCACTGTCGATATTCCGAAATCTTTTCCTTAACACGCTTTGCTCAGATCTATCGTTATCTCAACCCTTCGAGTCCCATCTGGGTCGCCAAAAAGGACTGTTGTGGTTTAACCCGACAGGCAGCCAAACACCACTCAGCCCCTCGCTCACTTCCCCCTCCCCGCAGTGGGATGGGGGAGAGAATTAGAAAAAAAAAAGTAAAATTCGTGGATTGAGATAAAGACAGTTTAATAGAACAGAAAAGGAAGGGATAATAATAATCTTAATAATAATAATAATAATAATGGTAGAATATACAAAGTGAGTGATGCACAATGCAATTGCTCACCACCCACTGACTGATAATCAAGTAGTGTTCGCTACTTCCTGGACCACGCCTCCTACTTATATACTGAGCATGATGTCCCATGGTATGGAATACCCCGTTGGCCAGTTGGGTTAGCTGTCCTGGCCATGCTCCCTCCCAGCTTCTTGTGCACCTGGCAGAGCATGGGAAGTTGAAAAGTCCTTGACTAGCAGGGTACTTTAGCAACAACTGAAAACATCAGTGTGTTATCAACATTCTTCTCATACTAAATCCAAAACACAGCACTAGGAAGAAATTTAACTCTATCCCAGCGGAAACCAGGACAAACAAAATACAAGTAGAATTACTAATTACATGCCATTTTAGAAAGATAGTGAACCAAAAGCTGTTTAAAAAGTTTTAAGACATCTGGAAAAAAAATTCAAAAACACCAACATCTTAAAACTCTTATAATATTTACAGCTTTTTCAGGTGAAAATTCTGTAAAATGGCATAATATTCTGTGTGCCAAATTTCAGGAAATATGACTTCATCTGGATGTGCTCATTTAGGAGGTATGCACTTAAAAACTGTGATTCTGATGCAGAGTTGGCTTCATTTTTTATTCTTGTTGCTTCTTACTTTATGTTTATTAGAAATTGTCCTTACAAATATCAAGTGCTGGTTGTCTTGTGAATATTGGCTATATATTATCTGCTTTTCTCCTTTCTGAGCTCTAAAGGACAAAGGCAGCAAAGCAAAAGTTTTTTACAAAGCCATTTTGAGATTTATGTGTATATATTAATTACTGTAGAAAGGCTCTCCCTTCCCATCTCCATAAATGTGCAGCTGATCTTCATCACATTCTTCTTGCTTCTGGCATCATCTCCCAATTAGATCCGTTCTCAATCTTGTGTGCTCAGTTGTACCCTCTCACTGTATCTATCTACGGTTCAGGAGCTGTTCTAGCAACCATGATTGCATTCTGAAGTCTTTTGTTTCCCTTATTGTAATTCTTTTGTCTGCTGCTCAGTGACCTCGGACTTCCTGTAGCCAGGGGCTCTGTGTTACATTGCCGTTGTCCTCTCTTTGTTTCATTCTCTACACTGATGGCTGCCCAAATGCTATTAACTTTCTCTTCTCCTTTCCACTCCTTCAGTCTATCCAAAACCACCCTTTCCTCCATCTAGAGTATTCAAGTTCCTTTTCTTCTCTTTTCCTGACTTCAGAGGATGGTTTGTTTTCCATACCACTTTAGCTGATTTAAGCTGGTTTTTAAACCCCCGAAGTCATCTTTCTGCTCATTTGTGTATGTGGATAAGTACAAATGGTATCAATCCAAGCAGTTAAGCTGAGTATTCTTCATGCAGAGGTCAGATTGTTCAAATGTTATTTCACTTTGAGTGGGACTTTTAGTCAAATGCTTAAAAACAATTAAATATAGAGTGGTTATTTTAAATGGTGTAGACAAAGAAAATTACTTCACAACTATTGTTGGAGCCAATAGTGTTTTTTGAAATTTGTGCAAAGGGCAAACTGTGCAAAATGAAAACTGAACATACTTATTTCTGACAGCTGGCAGTGTTAGTCATGAGCTGAAGTTGAAAGTTCTGGCATAAGTGTATTGGAAGTGGAGAAACCTATTTAAAGATTGAAAGATTGAAGATGATCTGCTTGTCTAGATGTCTTTTATGAATATTTTACATGGAAACAATTAATCAACAATTAAAACCTAGGCAGTTAAACTTTTTTCATATGTGCTAAAGCTTATTAATATATAGTAGTACTTTTGATAACTGATTTTCCTTTGTGGTATAACTTGCACCTTTTGACTTTGAAAAATTAGACATAAAATGTACTTCAGAGTCAAGAAAACTAAAGCAAGTTGATTAAAATGTGCATGAAACACAGCAAAGAGTTAAACTGAATTTCTCAAAACTGTTGTAGACTCTAAAGCTAATATATTTGAAGCCCTGTAGAAGCATTACACGTATATGATTAACTACATTATATATAAAGGGAGGCAGGAACCAGGAGTCATACTATCCCAGGAATATCATCTAGTCTGGAAGAAAGCCCTTATGATGGGAATCAAGTAGGGCCTGACACTCCCAGTCAGGTGTTAACACATTACTTGTGATTTTAAGAGATGGTACTGCCAAACTGGACTGAACCGCATGCAGCACAGTCCTGGTGCAAACACTGACTGCAAGAGTGAATACTTCACAGTGGCAGTCTGAATATTCATGTGATTTTTAAAAATTCCATTTAAAATGGATCTAATTAAAGAGCAGACAGGAAATATCCAAGCTAACAAATACAACTTCGATTTTGAATTTTAAATATCAAATACAACAAGCTGTAGAAGATCAAAATAAACAACTTGACCACATTGTGGCATTAGATTTTTAGCAAGTAGATTTTTGGAAATTCTTTCCTTGAATTTTCTGTGTGAATGTGACGATGTAAATTTTCCTCTATTTTAGCCCTCTAAGACAGTTGAGACATAAAGAAAAAACTTTTAGACAAACATCACAGGGTAAGGTCAGGGCATGGCTGACCTCTGCGGTACATTACTGTGACTGTGTAGTCTAAATACTTAAAGACCCATCCTGTTAATGCATTGACTCATTCAGATGAGGGTACATGCTCCTTTCCCTTTCTAAGACCACTTGTTAGGCTCAGGTGGTTGCCTTAATCTGTGATTCATGGGCTCACAGAACCAGAGCGCAGGAAGCATTGCAATGCTACACTGAAGCCAAGGAGTGTACCCCCAGCAGGGTTCCATTTCACCATCCTACCCCAGCATTGCAGTCCCTTCCCTGTTATGTTGCTCCATATGTCATATAGGTACCTGCCCCATGTTCCTAAATGTGTAGTATCCACGTGGTGAGATACCTCAGGTCTATTAGTCTCTATGCTCTACTAAAATAAAGAGAATATTGAACAAAAGGGAATCCTTGAAGGAAATTTTTTCATATCATCATGGTCTCCATTATTTCCAGAATTAAATCCAAATACATATTTTCTTGAATGACCTTTTGCCTCACTGGATTTATCTTCACTGCAGAGTTCATTGGAATCATAATGTGAGTGCTGTCCCTGCCTTAAATCCATTCACCCAGAAATCCTAACTCTTCTTTCAACTCAAGTTGGCCATTTACTGTGGGGTGAACTGGGTAAGAGCTCAAACCAGCACAACTCACCAGCAGCTAACACAACCATTCTGTGGAAGAGTTACTGGCTCATTTCATTTACCACTGCTAGGCCTTCATCAGTAAAGGGCACATGAGATCTTCCATGGTTCACTAGGAAGGATTGTGTTGAGTGGTTTGGTTAGCTGTGGTGCTGAGAACTCGGGGATGTGTTTCTGGAAGGGTAATTTCTATACAAGGGAAGGTAATACCAGCACAGACAGAACAGCTCAAGGCTTCTGACAACAGTCACAGCCAAACTGAGATTCGGCAGCTGACGTGATTGGAGTCACCAGTCTTCTGCCCTGCTGGGCTACCAGAAATCACTGCCTCAATGGCAGGACTGTTGTTTGTTGCTGAATGGAACTGTCGTATTTGTTTCTTAGCTGCATCAGTCCATAGGCCACTATATTAACACAGACTATCACTGACTCAATTTTGCATTAATACATGAGCTCTAGACTGCTGTGTTCAGTTACCAATTGGTGGCTTCCAGCACAAGGCCTGGGCAGCTAGAAGGGGGTGTTAACCATCACAGGTAAATCCCTTTGCAATTATCTGCAGCACATTTAAGGTAAAGCCATCATTGATTTTAGTTTGTTGTAGAGCACTGTACTGACATTTAAGTCAGCTGTTTTATGAAACAACTGTTTTATGAACAGTTCAGCCACCATTGCATCAGGAACGGGCCAAACTGAAGATGGAGATAACTTTGTCAGCTGCCTTCGTTCATTGATTTGGGCCCCAAGGTAGATGAGTTAACATCAGAACTTAATCTCATTATTTTAATCACCATTAATAAGACAGACACAGTGATTCACTTTTTCAAAATATGACCCCTATTAGCTGCTTGAATTTGCAGGCAACTAATTGATTGCTATCCTTCTGAAGACATTATAAGAGGTAAAGAACTGCTGGGATTTACACTTGTGGCTTTTCAAGTTTTGAATGCACATGGGTACAGTTAGGATAAAGCCATTGTCAAATCCAAGTCATTAAGTTGGTACTGAGTAGGTGATTTCCAGATAAACCTATCCCATTATATGCTATACAGATGCATTATGGAAAAAAGGGAACATTATCAGTAAGTCTGACTTGTTATCAGAAGTCATTGTTAGCCATTTGTAAGTGATTTATGATATGACATTTCTTTCACAGCTTCCCAGCATCTCAGTCAATTTAGCCTTACTGATGGGTATTTAGTTAGTTACTGGCAGAGTGTAAATAAATGAGCCCAAGAGAGGCTTCGCACCTTTCACTTTCTCTTTTTCTGGTTTATGTTATGCAGTAGATCCTATAGTCAATCAGTAAAGCCTGTTATTTTGTACCAAGCAAAAGTTTCCCAAGTTTCTTGGGCACAGCCCATGGAGAAGTCATATAGAAAAAGAAGCCATACAGAAGTCATATAGAAAAAGACAGGCTTCAGAAATGCTTTGTCAGTTTAACAGTACACAATAGAATGGCATACATTTGGATTATCTATGTCTTCTCGAACCCTTAGTGCTTTCTGTATTATTCACAAATACCCACTTTGACGTTGGTATGGGAAACATGTCTAAGGCAGGTTGAAGAGTAATAGAACCACTGCACATGAGAAGCTTGAATACAGAAATAATAAAATTGCTACAGAATTAATAATAGAATTTTATTGCTTTTAACTTTTAGTCAGAACTGGGCACATTTCTATTGCTCTTTTATAGTTTAAGCAAATGTTAAAGCTTTGTTGCAGAAATTAGTGGGTGCCATAATAATTTTTATGGCCATTATACAGCATGGCTGGCTATATTATTATAATCATATTGTAAGCATTAGGATTCTGTGAAGGTAACAAAGACTTTCCACCCTTTCTTAATACAGCAGTTTAAGTATGAAATTATGTAAAGAAGGTACATCAGCAAAGATTGCATTTTAAGCTATATATTGCTATTTGAAATATGTGGGTTGTGAATTATTTTGTGTCTGCATCATACACATCCTCTCAGTTTATTTCTCCTTTGCAGAAACCTCCATGGAAACATTGTTTGTAACTGTAAATAGCATTATCAGCCTCTATTTCCACTTAGTCATGGCTCTTGTTCTTTTAGCTCTGGAGACAGATGAAGACTTCAGTGGGCAGAATGAAGTGCTGAAGCAGATAACATTTTTCCAAAGAAATCAAATGCGGAAAAAGTCCTTACAATTTGATCATGACAATGAGCATTTTGCAAGATGCTAAGATTTCACATGGGAGTGCCAAACCTACCATGATGTCTTCAGCATGGCATGCAGGTAACACAATGATAAGCACATTAGAAATGCACAAAATAGGTCAGGCCAGATAAAACTAGTGTAGTTGCTTAAACTTTAATAATTGATTTCGGAATAATATTAAGTAGATCAAATTCCTGATTTGCAACTGTGAATTCATAAATTTGAATATTTATTTAGATGCTGTAATAATATGTACTAGCCATTTGATATATATGCTGACTTCACCAATAAGCTTGAATAAGCTAATACTTGGCACCTTCTGACCTCCATAGTCAGGAGACAAGCAATCAGCTAATCAATTTAAATTGTATATTGCTCCTTTGATCTGCTTAGCAATTCTCAGTCAGTTATTCCTGCACACTTCTAAATATAGACTGATTGTTCCAGGGTTTTATACAATTCTGATTATACTTTAGAGCCTCTGTAGTAAAATGAATTTAAAAATAGAAATATTAATATAAAATTTATTCTGTGAAAAACTCTGTCTTTCATGTTGCAGAATTCCCTCTGGGATTTGCAGATAGGGATCTTACATTTTGGAGTGTCAGATCCTTCAGCAAAGTGTCATCGCAATGAAATATCATTCTTCCTTTGTATGAGGGCAATCCTTCAAGCTTCCTAACTTAATATACATTTATCTCACAGGAAGCAAAATATACTTTCTCATCAGCTTTTGGAAAGCAGTGCCTCACACCATTTTACAACCACTTGATTTAGAAGTGTCAATATGCTCCAAAAGATTTGTAACCTAACTTTTCCGACTGGAAAAAATATCTACCTGTCTTCACAGGTTTGACCACTAAAACAGGTAGGGTAAATGGGGGATACCTTCGGTTCTATAAAGACAATCCCATGATCCATTACAAAGTAACGTTAGTTTGTGAACTCTTTGTTAACAGATTAGATTTGTGTATGTGTTTGAACAAGAACAACTGTCGTAGGACTTTTACTTTGAATGAGTCCACTGGGTGTAATTTATATTGTGCCTTGTTATTTTTAATCACATGAATCTAGATTTTTCAGTATTTGAGGCAGCACCAATAATTCATTGTCCCTAGTAATGTATATTCTGCCACAATATAGCTGTATTAACAGTCATGTATTTCTTTGCTTCTCTGTCTTTCATTTGAGAACACAATTTATTAAAGGAAAACATGGTGTTACAGATAGCTGGGACCCTGGGCAGTGGAGGCCCACAAATCAATACATTAAGCCAGTAGCAGCTAGAATGAGAACTGAGGCTGCAAATTCCCAGTTCTTAGCAATAGAAAAGTAGTAAAAGAACCTTATTGAAAAAGATGCTTTTTGAGTTAAATGTGTGTAGGGAGATCATATACCCAAAGTTATGCAATAATCTGCTTATTGTGAAACAGTGGATCATCCTGAATTCAAACAAGACTTACAAGAAGCAGAAGAAAGTAAATCTGGCATCAGTTTCTCTCTATCATTCAGGCATTTATATTTGAAAATTGAGCAGTAGCCCAGAAGGAAACAGGAAAACATTGAAGACCTCACCTTGGCTCTCTTTATGACTGGAATTCTCTGGAATATACAAAGACACTGGAACTACTGATATGATTAAGTAATATACATTATTCATATTTATTAAGCACTCTAGAACTGAAACCTGTTTCACTGAAAAAGCATGAGATATTCCTGATAAATTTATGATTGACAATAAGAATGTACATTCAGCCTTCTAGTTAAACTTGGGCAATACTCACAAGTAACATTGACTCCCTTTAGAAAGAAAGCAAAAGAAAGAAGGAAAAGTATATATCCTAAAGTGATTGGGTACGTCTCTGATAGTTGCTACTGAAAACCTAAATGGACAGATAACATTTAGAACCTGATAAATCTGATTAAATGTATATGATAGAGGAATGATCATATGGATTGGAAAAAAATAGTACAGTAAAGGCACCACAAACATAAAACTTGTGAAACAGTAATAGTAGGGCAGGTATATATGAAATCTATTCTCATCTTTCACATTAAAAATAATAAAAGGAAAAAATGGAGGGAATTCTTTAAGTTTAATGACTGAGATTTTCTGAACATATGTATAAAGCCAGGTTCCAGAGTTTTATCAGAGAACCTAAATAGTGGTATTTTCCAAATAAGTGATAAATTGTGTTCCAAATAACTGATAAATTGTGGTGCCTGTTGAAGTTAAAGGGGATTTTTTCATTGACATCAGGGAGACCTGGATTGGTCCCTAACACCTAAAACTGCCAAATAAAATGGATGGTGCATATTAGTGAAAGGCAGAGTATAAAGGATTCAGTCTGGTAACAATCTTTTTAATGAATGAAACATAATTTAGCAATCATCATAACATATACTTAGAGTAGGTGTTCTATAATAAAAGTTTTTCTAATGATTAATGGTTTGATTAATATCAAAATGCTTTACAAGTACCAATTAATTATTCGGGTGACTGAGGAGACAACATTCTTTCCATTTTATATATGAGATACTAAGACAGGAAGCTGATTCACGAGTGAAGGCCAAGAACAAATGTCAGAGAGGATCAGAACATAAAATTGTTTAATTCTATGCAGAGATCTCTCTCCACGGGAAGGAGCAAACAAATAAAAACATGTTTCCTTTTTGCCTCTTCCATTCTCTCCCTTTCCTTCCCCCTCCATACTCATTTTTCCTGTAAGGCTGCTCACCTTGTCAACTTTTACCCAGGAAAAACAACTGTTGGGTTAAATGAGAATACTGACTACACAAAGGTTCAGTAAGGAGGGGAAGATGTGGCTGTACACTGTACTGTAGCTGCCAAGAAGAGCATATCTCAATTGATGTCCTGTACAAACTGCTTCCATTCAGCTTTATTGCTCATTCTTCAGAAGAATAGTTTCTTGAGAAGCTATTTTTACCCAGGAATGTCCTTTTTTAGTATTGAAAAGCTATGTGAAGAGAAACATTGCCTGAAACTGCTAGTACCATTGTGTAGAAAGAAGGTCATGATTTCATTCCTCATCATTTAAGGCAACAATACACCATTCTGGGTACAGTAGGTTTGAAATAGCACTTGGAAAAGCTGTGAAGGAGCAAAAGAGGTTAACTAACTTCTGGCAAGCAAAATAGTATCAATGACTCAAAGTACAATTCTGCAGTTTCTGATTGTCATTTAAAAGTCAAATACTGGCAAGCAATCAACCCACAATGGTCAAAGCTGTTCTACTCTATTGTAAAATAATTGGGATATCTTTGGCTACATTTAAACTAATGGGCTAAAACAGAATGCAACCAGTCTCTATAAGTTACAAAGAAAAAACATACGCACTAGATCAGTGACTTTTGCTTGGCTTCCTCCCTTACCCAGAACTCATGGTCCATCTCCATAATGGGTCGACAGATGAAAAGACTTTAGATACTCTCAAATCGGGTCTACAGAGTTTTCCATCACTCATTCCACTCATTCCCAAACCTTCACATTACAACTGATTTTGTTTAGGAGAGATACAGCTCCCAGATTCATAGAATCATAGAATCATAGAATCATAGAATCATAGAATCATTAAGGTTGGAAAAGACCTCTAAGATCATCGAGTCCAACCGTCAACCCAACACCACCATGCCCACTAAACCATGTCCCTAAGCACCTCATCTACACGTCTTTTAAACACCTCCAGGGATGGTGACTCAACCACTTCCCTGGGCAGCCTGTTCCAAGGCCTGACCACTCTTTCAGTAAAGAAATTTCTCCTAATGTCCAGTCTAAACCTCCCTTGGCGCAACTTGAGGCCATTTCCTCTCGTCCTATCGCTAGTTACTTGGCAGAAGAGACCAACACCCACCTCGCTACAACCTCCTTTCAGGTAGTTGTAGAGCGCGATGAGGTCTCCCCTCAGCCTCCTCTTCTCCAGACTAAACAACCCCAGTTCCCTCAGCCGCTCCTCATAAGACTTGTGCTCCAGGCCCTTCACCAGCTTCATTGCCCTTCTCTGGACATGCTCCAGCACCTCAATGTCCTTCTTGTAGTGAGGGGCCCAAAGCTGAACACAGTATTCGAGGTGCGGCCTCACCAGTGCCGAGTACAGGGGCACGATCACCTCCCTGCTCCTGCTGGCCACACTATTTCTGATAGAGGCCAGGATGCCGTTGGCCTTCTTGGCCACCTGAGCACACTGCCGGCTCATGTTCAGCCAGCTGTCAACCAGCACCCCAAGGTCCTTTTCCTCTGGGCATCTTTCCAGCCACTCCTCCCCAAGCCTGTAGCGTTGCATGGGGTTGTTGTGGCCCAAGTGCAGGACCCGGCACTTGGCCTTGTTAAACCTCATACAGTTGGCCTCAGCCCATCGATCCAGCCTGTCCAGGTCCCTCTGCAGAGCCTTCCTACCCTCGAGCAGATCAACACTCCTGCCCAGCTTGGTGTCATCTGCAAACTTACTGAGGGAGCACTCGATCCCCTCATCCAGATCGTTGATAAAGATATTGAACAAGACCGGCCCCAAAACTGAGCCCTGGGGAACACCGCTCGTGACCGGGCGCCAACTGGATTTAACTCCATTCACCACAACTCTCTGGGCCCAGCCGTCCAGCCAGTTTTTTACCCAGCGAAGAGTGTACCTGTCTAAGCCGTGAGCCGCCAGCTTCTCTAGGAGAATGCTGTGGGAGACAGTGTCAAAGGCTTTACTGAAGTCCAGGTAGACCACATCCACAGCCTTTCCCTCATCCGCTAGGCGGGTCACCTGGTCATAGAAGGTGATCAGGTTGGTCAAGCAGGACCTGCCTTTCATGAACCCGTGCTGGCTGGGCCTGATCCCCTGGTTGTCCCGGACATGCCTTGTGAGCGCCCTCAAAACGAACCGCTCCATAATCTTCCCCGGCACCGAGGTCAGGCTGACCGGCCTGTAGTTCCCCAGATCCTCCTTCCAGCCCTTCTTGTAGATGGGCGTCACATTGGCAAGCCTCCAGTCATCCGGGACCTCCCCAGTTAACCAGGACTGCTGGTAAATGATGGAGAGTGTCTTGGCAAGCTCCTCCGCCAGCTCCCTCAGCACCCTCGGGTGGATCCCATCTGGCCCCATAGACTTGTGAGCGTCCAAGTGGTGTAGCAGGTCATTAACTGCTTCCTCTTGGATTATGGGGGGTTTATCCTGCTCGCAGTCCCTGTCTTCCAGCTCAGGGGGCTGAATACCCTGAGGATAACTGCTCTGACTATTAAAGACTGAGGCAAAGAAGGCGTTAAGTACCTTAGCCTTCTACTCGTCCTTGGTGGCAACGTTCCCCCCCGCATCCAATAGAGGATGGAGATTCTCCTTGGCTCTCCTTTTGTCATTAATATATTTGTAAAAACATTTTTTGTTGTCTCTCACTACAGTGGCCAGGTTGAGTTCTAGCTGGGCTTTTGCCTTTCTAATTTCTACTCTGCACAACCTAACAAGATCCCTGTACTCTTCTTGAGTTGCCTGCCCCTTCTTCCAAAGGTGATAAACTCTCCTTTTTTTCCTGAGTCCCAGCCAGAGCTCCCCATTCAGCCAGGCCGGTCGCCTTCCCCGCCCATTCTTCTTAAGGCACATGGGGACAGCCCGCTCCTGCGCCTTTAAGACTTCCTTCTTGAAGAACATCCAGCCTTCCTGGACCCCTTTGCCCTTCAGGACTGTCTCCCAAAGGACCCTCTCGACCAATGTCCTGAGCAGGCCAAAGTCTGCCCTCCGGAAGTCCATGGTAGTGGTTTTGCTGGCCCCCCTCCTTACTTCACTAAGTATTGAGTATTCTATCATTTCATTCCTCCCAGGACCACCAAAATCTCTCAGCGTTGTGTCATTCTCAATTCTTTTGTGCCGTGCTTTAGGAAGATACAGGCCACTGAGGCACAGGCAAGAGTAGACAGCGTAAGTAATGGAGTCCATGTATGGGGTGAAGGAAAAACTTAAAGATGGTCTGGCTGACTGTTTATGAATAACAGACAATAGGTAGAGAAAGGAGCCTGGGCATGAAGAGAGGTGGAGGTTTGTTAATCTTATAAGCACCCATGGAGGCATGTGTAGCGAATCTGTAGATCCTGAAACCACTGACTGCAAGGCTGAAGTGTTACTTCTGAGAATACCAAAGAGGAGCAGTGACCTGGCATGCAATATGAGCAGGAGAATGAAAGGGTATTCACAGAGCATCTTCTGCCCGAGTTTATTATTTCTCCTCTAGCTTCACTGTCGCAACAGGATGTGGCTGTTTCCAGGGCAACCTGTAACACTTTGCCAAACCCCAGAACGTGAGGGCTCTAAGGTGCCACCGCGAGAACATTTTGCTTATTAATGGCAGTCAGAAAACACACCCCAGGCAGTGGATGCAGGGTTATATTAGCATCATTCTGCTGTCACTATCTCCCTGCCATGGATGGCAGCACGTGGAAGCCAGGCTACAGGGTGCTGCGGGGCTGAAGGAAGGGCTATATTGGGGCCCGGTGTCTTCACAGGAGAGTGCTCTGAGCTGTGCTGCTTCAGAGAGCAGGTCAGCTGGGAAACAGCCAGGGTTTTGCAGCTTTCTGTCAGCAGTGTTGCTGGTACTGGCAGCCTGGAGCTGGCAGGAAGTGAGGAGATTAATGCTGAGGGATGGGGTGGGAGAAAGATGAGTAGTTTGGGGAGGGGGGGTGGTGGTGGGGAGTCCAGGTACTCATGTTTTATATACCAGTCAAGGCGATGTCTTGTCAGTTTTTATCTTTCTGTATAAAAGGAGAGAAAAAACACATCCTTCTGTAAGCCACGATGTTGTTTATTAAAAAATGGTGTGGTGAGTCAGACTGTCAGAAGTAGGGAGATGGAAAATAGCCTGAGAAAGCACAGCCGTGGCTATAAATGGTAGCTGCTGAGGAACAAGATGGTGTCATGTCTGTCAAGGCATGCTAACCATGGCTGTTCTGGGTTTTGAGGTAGCTAGTTGCTAGGCAGATTTGGGTCACCTGGCAACCTGGACTTGTTTTCTGACAGCTGTGTTAACTCTTTGCTAAAGCCCAGGGCAGCCCTGGACATGGCATCCAGACAGCTCTCTGTGCCACTGCTGGGAAAGAGGCCGGCTCTGGCTCTGGAGGTGGCTGCTTGTGTGGTCCTTTTGTAGGGAGAGTCTGTGAAGGGTTTATGTGGTGTGAGGGACCCTTATTCTTGCTGCTGGCCAGCATGGTCAGTAACGGTTAGAGCCAGAAACCACGCCTGTGCCAGAGGATGTGTGTGGGGCTCACCATGTACTGGTAACCAGGGGTATGATGTCATGGAGGAGCATGTTCAGCCATGACACAATGGTGGGATGTTTAAGACTCATCTGGGAGAAAAGCCTATGGGGGACCTACGTTGCCAATGGAAACAAGCCAAAAAGTACCAAACAACTGCAAATTGGTTAGGTGGACCACCATGGACAGAATCATGTACCATAGAGAAATGTCCGAGATACAGTCTAAAAAATAGGGGATACTTTCACCTAAAGGTGTTTGAATAAATGTATAAGAGGACTTACACTCCTGCTGACTGCCAACTTCTCATTACCTCATCCCTTTATTAATTTTATTCCTTTTAAATTGTCTTCTTTTATTTCTCCTCTTATTTATCTTTTTAACTGCTTTCCCTATTATTATTCCTTCATTCAGTATAACTTTGGTATAGATATGGTTGGTCTGTCAAATACAAATAATTGCCATATATTAAGAATTCATATCATGCATAATTATAAATGGTATGGATATAGATACTGCATTATTATGAGTGTGTATAGCTTTTTATATTTCATTTACTTTATTTATGTAAATAATTAGAAAAGAATCTGAACAGCTTTTTCAGTTTGTAGAGGATATATAACACATTCAGCTCTGGATCACTGAGATTTTTTTAAAACTGTATTTCTACATACATAGCCTCTTAGTTGGCTTGCCTTTGTGTTTTTCTTTTTACTGGGTCTGCCAGTCTGTTATCTAGGTAAACAAATCCTTTGCAAATTTCTGAAGCGCCTGTCCAGTTTTTACTCATCTGTCCTGGTTTCGTCTGGGATAGAGTTAATTTTCTTCCTAGTAGCTGGTAAAATGCTGTGTTTTGGATGTAGTATGAGAATAATGTTGATAACACACTGATGTTTTAGTTGTTGCTAAGTAGTGTTTACCCTAGTCAAGGCCTTTTCAGCTTCCCATGCTCTGCCAGGTGCACGGGAAGCTGGGAGGGAGCATAGCTAGGACAGCTGACCCAACTGGCCAACAGGGTATTCCATACCATATGATGTCATGCTCAGCATATAAAGCTGGGGGAAGAAGAAGGAAGGGGGGACGTTTGGAGTGATGGCGTTTGTCTTCCCAAGTAACCGTTACGCGTGGTGGAGCCCTGCTTTCCCAGAGATGGCTGGGCACCTGCCTGCCGATGGGAAGTAGTGAATGAATTCCTTGTTTTGCTTTACTTGCATGCGCAGCTTTTGCTTTCCCTATTAAACTGTCTTTATCTCAACCCACGAGTTTTCTCACTTTTACCCTTCTGATTCTTTCCCCCATCCCACCCGGGGGGAGTGAGCGAGCGGCTGTGTGGTGCTTAGTTGCTGGCTGGGATTAAACCACGACATCATCTTTTGTCTTTTCTGAGGTAAACTCCCAATACAAATCTGCTGGACGTTCAGCAGAAGTTCATGTCACTTGATTAAGTAATAGATCTTGATTTAGGACCAAGACTTCAAGAAATGTATTTTTTATATTTTATTTTATGAAGTTTACATGAAAATTAACAGCTGTCTGTAGAGTTTAAGAAGTACAGACTATTTATTGCTTTAAAAACTCTAGAGGAAAGATGTCTCATACATGTATATCCTTAACTGGGATAAGCATAATCTCATTTCCAATTCCTAAAAGTGAAATACAAGCCAAATATAAACCAAGTTATTGTAAAATCAAATAAGTGTGTCTGAATTTAATACTAAGGATCTCCTGAGAAGAATAAAACTCATAAAGCTCACAGTTTCAATTACCAATAAATATCTTTTCATCTTAGGTCTACCTTAGGCTTTTGTGTATCAGCTCACTGTAAACACCAAGACTCAGCACTAGATATAGCAGTTAATTATTTCTGCAAAGAGCAGTTCTAGTAAGCGTTTCAGAATGTAAGGCTAGGATTTCAAAGGAGCCTAACTGAGTTAAGTGCTCATCTCCCAACGGATTTTAAAGCGCCTTAAATCCCTTAAGGATTCCTAAAGGGAACATGAGGACGTCTTGAAAGTAGAAACAGTAGGCCTCTTTGTTACAGTAGAAATAAGAAGAGTCTGGATCCAGGCAAATTTACAAACACAAAATATTTATTGTTCACCAGCAGTAAGTTTCCTGTTAAAACTGCAAGAGTAATGAATCTGATTTCTTTTCATATTTTACTGGGAAGCTAAGAAGTTACTTGAAGACAACAAGGAGCTCTCCTGGCTACCCTTAAAAACATCTATGTGAAAACAGTTTGAAATATTTTACCACAATAAATAAATAAAACAAAATGGACAATACTACACAAAATTCAAAAAAATCTTTCCTGGCCTTTCAGCAACAAGGACAACAGAGATTATAAAATAAAGAAAAAAAAAATTATTTTTTGTTTATCAAAGCTCCTAAACTCAAATTAAAATAAATTAATTCAGAAAACAGCCAAGCCAAACAAAACTTTCAACCAAAGATTCAGGAGAGTTTTCAAGCCTTTTGTTTCTTCTCCTGAAATTCTGCTTCGGCTAGGCTGTATGGCAGAATCTCTGGTATCCTGTGAACAACACCCTGCGAACGACACCCTACATTGTGCAGTGCTGAATATTCTCCTGAAAAGGCTCTATGTACTTCTGGGAGGCTGCAATACACTTCCATCACATCATAAGTCGAGACCACCTTTCCAGATATACTCTTCGCCTTCCCCTTTGAATCTACTGTCGTGGTTTAACTTGGCAGGCAGCGAAATACGACGCAGCCGCTCGCTCACTCCCCCCCACCCCAGTGGGACGGGGAGAAAATCAGAAGGGTAAGAGTGAGAAAAACTCATGGGTTGAGATAAAGACAGTTTAATAAAACAGAAAAGGGAAAATAATAATTATAATTATAGAATATACAAAATGAGTGATGCACAATGCAATTGCTCACCACCCGCACTGACCGATAACCAAGTAGCGATCGCTACTTCCTGGATCACGCCTACCATTCATATACTGAGCATGACGTCACATGGTATGGAATACCCCAATGGCCAGCTGGGCTAGCTGTCCTGGCTGTGCTCCCTCCCAGTCTCTCCTTGGTAGCATGGAAGCTGTCCTTGGCAGGGTACTTAGCAACAACTGAAAACATCAGTGTGTTATCAACATTCTCCTCATACTAAATCCAAAACACAGCACTAGGAAGAAATTTAACCCTATCCCAGCCAAAACCAGGACAGTATCCACCCCTAAGTCTATACCATTTACGTCACGCCTAGGTCTCATATTTTTCAATACATTCCAATTAATCACTACCACTTTTCATGTCTTTTGATATGTACACACAGATATCACTCCCTTAGTCCATGGGCCATCCCTCTAAAATGTCCATTGAGTTCATTTAGTCCATGACTTCGGGCTCCATCTGTCATAACAGTCTTTCAGGGCCGGAGAGATGGTGTGTGGTGTTGGACTGTTGCATCCTGAAGCCAGTTCTGGTTCCGTTATTGCTGCGCTCGTCCGGTTCTATCATCGTTGCACTTTGCTCGGTTTCATCGGAGTTAGTTCATTCGTCATTAATCTGGGTGATTTTTACTGCAATACCATTGATAGCAACCATAGAAATAATGATGATATACAATATCATATCACATTTAACATCATACAATTCAGTTCATTGGCTATTTTCACCCAAAATCAAATCCCCTTGAGGTACACACCAGACTTCCCCATCCTTTCGCATTACCCACCAAGTGCACCCAGGTCCTTGTGCAAAAGCAATCCCACGGATGGGTTTTCCCTTGCCAGAGGCAGGAGTAACCCAGACTGTCTTCCCCAGCATATTTCTTATGTGCACGACAGGGACTTTATCTCCATCTACAGTACGTAAGAGTCTTGAATGGGCAGGGCCAGCTCGATTGAAAGATCCCCTGGTGTTGACTAACCAGGTGGCTTTTGCTAAATGTCTATCCCAATGCTTGAATGTCCCACCACCCATTGCTCTCAAAGTAGTCTTTAGCAGTCCATTGTATTGTTCGATTTTCCCGGAGGCTGGTGCATGATAGGGGATGTGATAGACCCACTCAATGCCGTGCTCTTTGGCCCAGGTGTCTATGAGGGTGTTTCAGAAATGAGTCCCATTGTCTGACTCAATTCTTTCTGGGGTGCCATGTCGCCATAGGACTTGCTTTTCAAGGCCCAGGATGGTGTTCCGGGCAGTGGCATGGGGCACAGGGTATGTTTCTACCCAGCCGGTGTTTGCTTCCACCATGGTGAGCACATAGCGCTTGCCGTGGCGGGTTTGTGGGAGTGTGATATAATCAGACTGCCAGGCCTCCCCATATTTATATTTCAACCATCGTCCTCCATACCAAAGAGGCCTTACTCGCTTGGCTTGCTTGTTTGCAGCGCATGTTTCACATTCATGGATAACCTGTGCAATAGCGTCCATGGTCAAGTCCACCCCTCGATCACGAGCCCATCTATATGTTGCATCTCTTCCTTGATGGCCTGAGGCATCATGGGTCCACCAGGCTATGAATAATTCACCCTTATGTTGCCAGTCCAGATCCACCTGAGCCACTTCAATCTTAGCAGCCTGGTCCACCTGCTGGTTGTTTTGGTGTTCTTCAGTGGCCTGACTCTTGGGTACGTGAGCATCTACGTGATGTACTTTTACAACCAGGTTCTCTACCCGGGCAGCAATGTCTTGCTACAATGCGGCAGCCCAGATGAGTTTACCTCTGCGCTGCCAGTTGTTCTGCTTCCACTGCTGCAACCACCCCCACAGGGCATTTGCCACCATCCATGAGTCAGTATAGAGATAAAGTACTGGCCATTTTTCTCGTTCAGCAATATCCAAAGCCAGCTGGATGGCTTTCACCTCTGCAAACTGGCTCGATTCACCTTCTCCTTCAGCAGTTTCTGTGACTTGTCGTATAGGACTCCATACAGCAGCCTTCCACCTCTGATGCTTTCCCACAAGGCGACAGGACCCATCAGTGAACAGGGCATATTGCTTCTCATTTTCTGGTAGTTTATTATACAGTGGGGCTTCTTCAGCACGCGTCACCTCCTCCTCTGGGGATATTCCAAAATCTTTGCCTTCTGGCCAGTCCGTGATCACTTCCAAGATTCCTGGGCGACTGGGGTTTCCTATTCGGGCCCGTTGTGTGATAAGTGCGACCCACTTACTCCATGTAGCATCGGTTGCATGATGTGTAGAGGGGACCCTCCCTTTGAACATCCAGCCCAGCACCGGCAGTCGGGGTGCCAGGAGGAGCTGTGCTTCAGTACCAACCACTTCCGAAGCAGCTCGAACCCCTTCCTATGCTGCCAATATCTCCTTCTCAGTTGGAGTGTAGCGGGCCTCGGATCTTCTGTATCTCCGACTCCAGAACCCTAAGGGTCAACCTCGAGTCTCCCCTGGTGCTTTCTGCCAGAGGCTCCAGGTAGGACCATTCTCCCCGGCTGTGGTGTAGAGCACATTCTTTACATCTTGTCCTGCCTGGACTGGCCCAAGGGCTACTGCATGAACTATCTCCCGTTTAATTTGTTCAAAGGCTTGTCGTTGCTCAGGGCCCCATTTGAAGTCGTTCTTCTTCCTGGTCATGTGTTAGAGGGGGCTTACAATCAGGCTGTAATCTGCAATATACATTCTCCAAATGCCCACAACGCCTAAGAAAGCCTGTGTTTCCTTTTTGCTAGTTGGTGGGGACATGGCTGTTATTTTGTTGATCACGTCCGTTGGGATCTCACCATTTTATTCCTAAAAACTGAATCTCCTGTGCAGGCCACGGTAGTCTACTGTTAGTCCCCACTCTCCATTAGACTTTCGCACTGGCCATATGGGACTGTTAAAGGGTGAGCGAGTCTTGCTGATCACTCCTTGGCTCTCCAGTCGACGAATCAGCTCATGGATGGGAATCAGGGAGTCTCGACTGGTGCGATTTTGCTGCCAGTGCACTGTTGTGGTAGCGATTGGTACCTGCTCTTCCTCAGCCCTCAGCAACCCCACAACAGAAGGATCCTCCGAGAGACCAGGCAAGGTGGACAGCTGTTTAATTTCCTCCGTCTCCAGGGCAGCTATACCAAAAGCCCACCGGTACCCTTTTGGGTCCTTGAAATACCCTCTCCTGAGGTAGTCTATGCCAAGGATGCCCGGAGCCTCTGGGCCAGTCACAATGGGGTGCTTCTGCCACTCATTCCCGGTTAGGCTCACTTTGGCCTCCAATACAGTTAACTCTTGGGATCCCCCTGTCACTCCAGAAATACAGATGGGTTCTGCCCCTTTATAGCCTGATGGCATCAGGGTACACTGTGCACCAGTGTCTACTAGATCCTTCTACTCCTGTGGCTCTGATGTGCCAGGCCATCGAATCCACACAGTCCAGTAAACCCGGTTGTCCCTTTCCTCCACCTGGCTGGCGGCAGGGCCCCTCTAGTTCTGGTCATAGCATCCATTACTCACTTCTCATAAATACGAGTCAAGAATTTCTTCAGTAAAATCCAAAGTAAGATCAGCCCTTCTACTCTGTCTGGGGAACTGTTCACTGGAAACTGGACCGTTGTGAGACAGATTTTTCCTGACAACTGGAGCAGCATTTTTCCTGGGAGAACCCCCTTGTGTGTTTGTTTTTCCTTGCAACTCACGTACACGTGCCTCTAGGGTCAAGGTAGGTTTTCCATCCCACTGCCTCATGTCCTCTCCGTGGTCACGCAGGTAAAACCACAGGGTGCCTCGTGGTGTGTACCTTCTATATCCTCTCTCTTGAGCAGAAGAACGCTGACTCCTAATGGCTGAGATACTGGTCCGTACAGGTGGAGAATAGGACATATCCTCTTTGAGTTGCTGGACCTTCCGGGACAGTTTCTCCACAGCCAAGACAAGGGAGGAGGAGACAGTTTCTTCGTATGCTAACCACGTCATCCACCGTTGGCTTTGTCAATATCCCCTTCCCTAGCAAGGGATCCCAGATGTTTGGCTTCCTTCCCCTCTAATTCCAGGCTACTGGCCCCATTATCCCAGCATCGGAGAAGCCAGGTAACGATATGCTCGCCTGGATGACAGCTGAAATCTTTCTACATATCTCGCAGCTCACCCAGGGATAGGGATTGCGTGGTTTCCATCTCATTTATGAGTTCTTCCTCTTCCTCCTCCCCTCCTCGTGATGGCCCTGCTTTTCCATCATCCCTTTCTAAATGACTTGACTTCCGCTTCCAAGATTTCTTCTTCTGTACAGGGGCGACGGATACCAGCAAGGGTTGGTCCTCTGGTTCAGCTGTAGTGCCTGTTGCTGGGGTTTGGGTAGCTGCATTGCCTGTCGCGGGGGTTGGAGTAACTGTAGTGTCTGTTGCCGGGGTTTGAGTAGCCACAGTGCCTGTCATGCGGGTTGGAGTACCCGCAGTGTCTGTTGCTGGGGTTTGAGTAGCCACAGTGCCTGTTGCGGGGGTTGGAGAAGATACAGTGCCTGTCGCAGGGGTTTGAGTAGCCATAGGTTTTGTCGTGTGGGTTGAAGTAGCCGCAGTGCTTGTCGTGGGGGTTTGAGTAGGCACCGTGTCTGTTGCCGGGGTTGATCTCTGGACAGTATTCCTGAATAGTTGTTTAACCCTAAACAAGGCCTGAACCCCATTCAGGAGACATAGCAATATGAACACGCTTGTTTGAACATCCCAAGGATATTCAAAATTCTCAGGGAATATTGTGGACGTCTTCATGAAGAGGATAGAAGAAAAAGGAGTTTCTGACGATATGGAGGGGAAGATGAACAAGTGGGAGAAAGTGTCCCATCCTGTCTCCCCCTTAAATTCATTCTCCGAGGAGGAAAAAGTGTAATTACTAATAATTTCTAAGAGGTGGTTCCCGAGGTACAGAGATGACGGCAGTGCCGAGTACAGATACCAGATTAGACTTACGACCAATGATTTTATCGCCTCATAAATCAGCAGCAAAATGATAACCTTGACCCAGTTCCGAATAGTGATAAACAGCACAACTGGGAACATATACTGCAAGCAAGGTATTACATGACCCAACATTGAGAGCCAGCCCCACAACTTTGACAGCCAATACATCAACATTGTGACCAATCAATATAATGAATGCTTATAACAATTTTGCCTTAACACACTTTGGTCAGATCTATCATTATCTGAACCCTTTGAGCCCCACGTTGGGTGCCAAAAAGGACTGTCGTGGTTTAACCTGGCAGGCAGCCAAATACCATGCAGCCGCTCGCTCACTCCCCCCCCCCACCCCAGTGGGACGGGGAGAGAATGGGAAGGGTGAGAGTGAGAAAAACTTGTGGGTTGAGATAAAGAGAGTTTAATAGAACAGAAAAGGTAAAATAATAATAATAATGATAGAATATACAAAATGAGTGATGCACAATGCAATTGCTCACCACCCGCACTGACCGATAACCAAGCAGCGATCGCTACTTCCTGGATCACGCCTACCCTTCATATACTGAGCATGACGTCACATGGTATGGAATATCCCGTTGGCCAGCTGGGCTGGCTGTCCTGGCTGTGCTCCCTCCCAGTCTCTCCTTGGTAGCATGGAAGCTGTCCTTGGCTTGTCCTTGTACTTAGAAACAACTGAAAACATCAGTGCGTTATCAACATTCTTCTCATACTAAATCCAAAACACAGCACTAGGAAGAAATTTAACTCTATCCCAGCCAAACCCAGGACATCTACAGAGGCATGCAAATGTCTTTAAAGCTAAAAATCAAATGTTAAAGAGAAAGTATCCTGAATATACTTTTAAAAATCTGAGAATATTTGAAGAGTCACTTTTTTTTAGTCAGTGGGAGCTGGTAATACTAGTTTGACTTCCCTGGCTCACACCAATTGGAAGAAAGATATGGGCCATGTTAGTTTATTGCCTGTCCAGTAAATTGCTGATACTTTTTTGCTTTTTCTTGTGCTCCTGACTGTCCAGGTATTTGTGTTAGGACAAAAACTGAATCATTTATATTCATAGGCAATTCCTTTTCACATGGAAAGAAGATAGCAGTTGATGAGATTACATCATGGATGAAGTAGGCAATTTTGAATGAGAATGCATTTGAAAGGAAATGCTTCTCTTGCCATGGAAATGTTTTGGGTCATTAGCATTGATAGGAAAGGAAATACAGATTATAGGTTTTATCTGTATGAACTACCAAATTCTAAGCAAGTACACTTGTGTAATAAAAGCAGTTTAGCCTTAGCATAGATCTTTTCTATTGTTGCTATATCACTGGAATATATTGGCAATACACTGCAACATTCCGTGTAGACACTCTCAAAACAGGTTCACAAAGCCAGTGGTTGGCTATTACCCTTGAAGAAGATGAATCTTGCACTGACTGTTAGAGGGTAATGAAGATTCCTAAAACAGTAACAAGAGTTAATTTTTTCTATTTAAGAAATCCTAAACACAAAGTATGATGTTGAAAAGGTAGTCAGCAGAAGAAAAAAAAGGACATTCTCCTCCTACAGCTGTGAAAGCATTCATGTAGATGTGGCATGAAGAATAGTACAAAGGATACTTTTGGAATGTAAGTGTTTAACAGCTAACTGGAAGGTGAATATAATTAAGGTTTTTAATATCCTAAAGAAGGTGGTTTGATGATTCCATGTCTGTGAGTATTATAAGCCATTGTACTTTCCATCATATAGCTAGTTCTGCTTCAATACCTGTGACTTTGCTAATGTTGCCTTTGGTTAGTGTTTCCTTTAACTGCCTTCAGGTGTTTGCCAGCTTTTGACTAATACTATGACAGATTGTGAGATACCAAATCCCTGTTTTTATTATCATTCACTATGGTGCTTACTTTAGTGTTCTGCTGATAAATATTTTCACAGGCTCACCCTTGTACAACATACTGCTGTGTAGCATGTGTGGTATTAGTTCTGTACACTCTTCCAGACTAACAGTTGTGACTTTTCCATAATGTAGCTGTGAACAGACAGCACATATTTATATCAGGTGCACACTCCTAGATTGAGCTCTTTATTTAGCTTGGGTTTGTAATGTTGTGTCCAGATGTGAAATTGATTAGTCAAGCTTACTTCCTTTGAAGAATTTCAGCCTTTGAGTTCTGAGGAGTACAGGTCCAATTCTGCCTCAGAGAAGGAGAGGTGAAAAAGGACAGAGACGGACCCAGGCAAGATCAAGTTAATATTCTACTCTCAGTGAGGAACCAGAGCTGTTAGCCACAAAAGAGGAGTAGGATGCACACCTAAAGAGACATAATAAAAGGGTACAATTTATATGAACTTGGGAGATGCAGAAAGTACCTGCCTGTGTTCTTACTAGGGTTCTGCATGTACTCTTTTCAAAGGGTTATATATGACTGCCAGATAAACCTTTGGGAATCCTGAAGTCCCATTTATTTCTCTGGGAGTCTTGCCACTTGATGGAATACAAATTCAGGGCTTTTACATTATGTAACATTGTTCTCCATTGGATTGAAAGTAGACTGAAGCAGTGGTCCCTAGTAGTTGGATTTCCATCCCTGCCCTTGGCCTGGGCTCCTTTGCTTGTAAACCTCTAGTTTTCATTCATTTGTCATGTCTTGAATTGTTTTTCTTCTTCCTCCAAATCCTTCATTTATTTCAGCACCCTCTTGCTTTTTCCCTTCCCTTATGGGTGAATCACTTTTGAGGAGGAATGTTTGTGCAGATGGTTTTGTCAGTTGTTTTGTCTTCCCCATCTCTTCCCAATCCTCCTAGTTATTTTATCTTTTTACCTAATTATTCTCAGAGTGTGCTCAGGTCTTTAGTAAAAGTCACCTGATAAATGAAGTCAGAAAATAAATAGTAACAAAATCATAGTATCAGAGAATCCATGCTTTGATAGGAAGCAGAAATAGTTTCTTTATGAGGAAAGACATTGTGTGACTAACATGTTACAGTTCTTAACATCCCATAGGGATGTTAATACACAGCTTTCTGAATCAAAAGAAATCCAATATTTCATAAAATGCTTCACACAAATCTAAACGCAGGACTTAAAAGAAACCAGATCCTGTTTTAAGGCTGTTATTTTTAGACACATAGGAGATCAATGGTTTGTTATTCTGTCCATGAAAGTAGCTTGAGTGAACTTCAGAGGAAGGTGCAATCCCATAACATCTCAATGGGGAATTTCTTCCCACCTCTTGTAAATGCATGGGTGGTTTATGCCTTGGGTCATGAGAATTTATCCCTTACTCATTTATCAGTCTATATAATGTGTTATTCCTATATATAGTACCTTTTACACTCTTACTATCTTGTTAAAAGTATGTCTTGTGGCAGAGAGTTCTATTTGTCCATTCTGTAAAGAACTGTTTTTCTCAGTTTTAAGTTTTTTTATTGAGCAGTTTCAGAATGAGCAGCTGTTACCTGAGCTGGGGCTTGGTGCAGGAACACTCAGCTCAGAGTACAGAGAGGTATCTATTCTTTTGACTCGGGAAATTTTCCCATTTGGTCAACTGATTGGTTGAACTGCTTTAATGTAGTTGCACAATAGGATATAACACTGGCCAGATCTCATTTCTCACTAGTTTTACACAAGTAAATTATCTCCATCATTGTTTTCAATGAATTTAAGTCCAGTTACAGAGAAGCAAAGGCATGTAATTACTTGTGCTTGGACAGTATGAAAACACGTTTTATTTTATAGGCCAAACACAAAGGGAGATGTCTGTCATTACATTTCCTGGGGGAAAAAAAAACCACAATTATATATTTAACAATGCTGTCTTTTACCTTTTTTATTTATCCTCAGCAACTGTGCTTTTTATCATTTGCATTTCTCTGGCAACTTCTGTCCAGTCATACTGAGGAGCTCTGCAACCATTATTAATGAATTAAACCTTTCTGGACCATAGTGAAATCTGTCATTATCCACTATTCTTGTTATTGTTATCTCAATTCAACCAAAAAGGAAACTGATAAAGCATCTGTGATTAGGAGAGACAAAACTACTTGCCTTTCCATGCTGAACTTGTTCTACCTCATTTCCTTTCAAAAGAACATAAATGCTTCTCTTTTTCTCCCTGATTTTCTTTTCACTTGCTGATCTCTTACACAAAATCCCAAACAATCTCTCAATCCCCACACTTGCCATCAGTCCCAGTGACTCACTTTAGGCTTTCTGAATTTGTATTTATTCTAACCTTGAGCAGTAGCTTTTGTTTCCAGCCCTTACTTTGTGTATTAGCCTGCTTGACTCTCTGATTTTCTTGGAATAAAGGATAATAAAAAGCCAGCATTTGTAACAGTTCCTGTTTGTGTTTGTCTAGTGATGAAAAACTCACCTGATAATAAGTTAATAGTTTCCACTGTAGCAATGCTAATTATAGTAATTTTAATATACTGTATGACAAGCTATCACATGAAAACATATGCATGCAAAGCTACTTCCTTTAGGGTCTTGTTTACTCTTAAATACTATGAACTGGCAACTGTGAGTAGTTAGCTACTTGATCAACTGTGTACTAGTACAAACAAAGGTAAAATAATATAAAGATGTTGACACTAAAACTAAAACCAAAACAAATTACTCATTGATGGGGAGATTATATCAGCATAGTAGCTTTTGTGGGGCTTGATGAAGTTTCTCTGCCCAGAAAAACTATGTTTATTAAGAGGAAGTTCAGAGCAGCAAAATACATCCTTGCCATGTCTCTGTGTCAGCAAGGTCCACCAGCCACTGTGGGATGTGGGAAGTGACCTTCTTTCTGTCCTTTGTGCTGAACATTAAGAAACCATTCACAGATGTTGTCCGAAAAGCGGATTCGTGCCCGGTGTGCAAGTAACCAATTCCACACGCTCAGGAGAGATATTGTTTTATTCAGGCCTGGGTGCTCAGTGGACTTGCCACAAATCAAGCACACCTGGTCTAGTCACCTTTCTGTTTATATCCATGCTTCTCATACATATTTTAAGTTTCTCTTTTACATATTCATTACATTTCCGAGAACTAATTATAATATTACATCATCTTAAACACATGTGCACTAAAGCCTTTAGGGTCTTCCTGAGGGTCTCGGGTGGTCTCTGGTGGTCGGCAGGGTAGTGAACTCTTCATGAACTTATTTCCTCTTTACCTTATAGGGTCGCAGTTTGTCCCTGAGCCATGCTTGGACCACGTTTGTTTATAGTTTCCAAGGTTATTCTTCACTAGAGCCTAACGATGCTTCCAGGATACACAATTTAGACTAGTTACAATTCTACACACCTGCAAACACAACACCTGCTAGTTACCTAACTTCTAAGCAACAAGTCTTCACTGTTTAGAATTACAGAAGCGAACAGTATAGAATAGTAGATACTGTACCTACTACATCACCGGGATGGGCCTGGGTGAATGAGACCGGGCACCAGAAAATATTTCCTTCCTATTGGCCTCTGATCAATCGCATGAAAAATATTACCGTTGTTGCTGAAAAATGTTCCTGGAGTAATGATACCAGTGCTTGGTCCTGTTCCATTTACAAGATATCTGGCAACAACGTACACATACCATTAAACCATCCACTCGGAGCAGACAATACCACATATTTCCAATTACCACGGACCCCCACATGTCTGTTTGAAAATGGTACCTGGGCAATGAAAGGACATTATTGGATCTGTGGACAACACGCATACAAGCAATTGCCCAAAAATTGGACTGGGGTGTGTTATGTGGGGCTAATTCGCCCCTTGTTCTTTTTGCTCCCTGTCCTGGTTTTGGCTGGGATAGGGTTAAATTTCTTCCTAGTGCTGTGTTTTGGATTTAGTACGAGGAGAATGTTGATAACACACTGATGTTTTCAGTTGTTGCTAAGTGCCCTACTAGTCCAAGGACAGCTCCCGTGCCTACTGACGGAGCTAGGTACACAAGATGGGAGGGAACATAATCAGGACAGCCAGCCCAGCTGGCTAATGGGGTATTCCATACCATGTGACGTCATGCTCAGTATATGAAGGGTAGGCGTGATCCAGGAAGTACCGATTGCTACTTGGTTATCGGTCAGCGCGGGTGGTGAGCAATTGCATTGTGCATCACTCATTTTGTATATTTTATCATTATCATTATCATTATTATTTTCCCTTTTTTTTTCCCTGTTCTATTAAACTGTCTTTATCTCAACCCATGAGTTTTTCTCACTCTTACCCTTCCGATTCTCTCCCCGTCCTGCTGGGGGTGGGGGGAGTGAGTGAGCGGCTGCATGGTATTTGGCTGCCTGCCAGGTTAAACCACGACACTCCCGGAGGATGAAGGTGACGGTTTGGGTGTTAAGTTATATGATGATCTTAATCGATATCGGCGGTCCATTGATACCTCTATAACAGGTGGAAGTGGTCAAACCTGGGGTAAAGACGAGCGGACCCCTCAGCGTATAATCCAGCATTATGGACCTGCCACCTGGAACCCCAATGAGTGGATTAGCGGTGCTCAAGAACCTATCTATAATTTAAACCGCATCATCCGGCTACAAGCCGTCCTAGAAATTATTACTAACAAGACGACCCGTGCCCTGGATCTATTAGCAGACCAGGCTACACAAGTGTGAACAGCAATATTCCAACACCGCATGGTTCTCGATTACCTGCTAGCTGAAGAAGGGGTGTCTGTGGTACACTGAATGATTCCAACTGTTGCTTAAAAATTGATGACAGCGGTAAAATTGTTAAACAAATTACCGCAGGAATATGAAAACTGGCCCATGTTCCTGTCCAGACATGGAAAGGCTGGGATGTTGACTTGTTTTCCTGGCTCCCAGGCGGCCCATGGGTTAAGCAAGTCTTATTTTATTTGTTATGTAGTTTTGCTATGCTGTTGTTTTCACCATATATTATTCCATGTTTTATACAGTTAATTCAACATGTTATAACCAATATGCAATTTGTAACTACCATTTCACCTGATGGCGTTAAACAAATACGCGCTGTGCGTCAAACCACGCCGTCAGTAGTGCGGATTGTATGAATTGCTCTTTTCTAGCCTTTTCTACATAACTATCTTTCTCAAAACCGACATGGGTCCTGAAGCAATCTTTGAGCCACGGGGTGGTGTGAAAGACTGAATTGTAGAATTTTTGTCTCAAAGACTGCTTATCTGGGCGAGGGTTCCTTTGACTGCTGAATATTATAATGGCTGCAAGGCCACAGAGATCTCCGGCTGGCAAGGTGTGAAAGACTGAATTGTAGATCTGGGGGAGGATTCCTTTGGCTGCTAAGAACGGCTGCAAGGTGTGAAAGATCTCTGGCTGGCACGTGCTTGGACGGTCAAGACTCGGGAATGTGGAGATGTGTCATTGCCATGGAAACCGCAGCCCTCGAATGAGAATAAAAGGAACTGCCAAGAGGGTCCCGGCGCGATTGCCGCCCCCGCCGAAACACCGCGGACCCCGGAGCTACCGCCCACCGCTGGAACACCGAGAGACTTGGACCCCCGGGACGCTGCGGATCCATGGTGGTGACTATTCTTGCAACTCTATCCTGAATGCCTGCTTGACTTCTGTCTTTTTACTCTATTCTATCCTATCGCTACTAATTTTCTACTTTTGATATTAAAAGTTGCTTTTTTGGGTATACGGCATTTGACCTCGTTTATGTCTTAATCTCGCTCTTGGGATCATATCGAAACCTCCCCCGACATCAGATCGGGACATTCCCGACATTGGATTGGGACAGGCCGCACAGCAGAAGAAGTTTTTGAGAAAGGGGAGGGTGCTGTATGGAGTCCTATATGCCAAGTTGCAGAAACTGCTGAAGGAGAAGATGAATTGAGTCAGTTTGCAGAGGTGAAAGCCATCCAGCTGGCCTTGGACATTGCTGAATGAGAAAAATGGCCAGTACTTTATCTCTATACTGACTCATGGATGGTGGCAAATGCCCTGTGGGGGTGGTTGCAGCAGTGGAAGCAGAACAACTGGCAGCGCAGAGGTAAACCCATCTGGGCTGCCGCATTGTGGCAAGATATTGCTGCCCGAGTAGAGAACCTGGTTGTAAAAGTACATCACGTAGATGCTCACGTACCCAAGAGTCAGGCCCCTGAAGAACACAAAAACAACCAGCAGGTGGACCAGGCTGCTAAGATTGAAGTGGCTCAGGTGGATCTGGACTGGCAACATAAGGGTGAATTATTTATAGCCTGGTGGACCCATGACGCCTCAGGCCATCAAGGAAGAGATGCAACATATAGATGGGCTCGTGATCGAGGGGTGGACTTGACCATGGACGCTATTGCACAGGTTATCCATGAATGTGAAACATGCGCTGCCATCAAGGAAGCCAAGCGAGTAAAGCCTCTTTGGTATGGAGGACGATGGTTGAAATATAAATATGGGGAGGCCTGGCAGATTGATTATATCACACTCCCACAAACCCGACAAGGCAAGCGCTATGTGCTCACCGTGGTAGAAGTTACCACCGGATGGCTGGAAACATACCCTGTGCCCCATGCCACTGCCCGGAACACCATCCTGGGCCTTGAAAAGTAAGTCCTATGGCGACATGGCACCCCAGAAAGAATTGAGTCAAAAAATGGGACTCATTTCTGAAACACCCTCCTAGACACCTGGGCCAAAGAGCATGGCATTGAGTGGGTCTATCACATCCCCTATCATGCACCAGCCTCCGGGAAAATTGAACGATACAATGGACTGCTAAAGACTACTTTGAGAGCAATGGGTGGTGGGACATTCAAGCATTGGGATAGACATTTAGCAAAAGCCACCTGGTTAGTCAACACTAGGGGATCTGTCACTCAAGCTGGCCCTGCCCAATCCAAACCCTTACGTACTGTAGAGGGGGATAAAGTCCCCGGTGCAAGCACCACCCCGCAACAACCAAAGCATCAATGGGCCATCAACGCTCCTCTCATACCAAACCCAAAACACAGCACACCGTGCAAGCTACTGGGAAGAAAGTTAACTCTGTCCCAGCCAGAACCAGGACAGCAGGTTAATTAAAGCCAAGCCTTTTGTACATAGCATTAAGTAATGTAACAATGTCCTAGAATATCTATTACAGAAACACTGGAAAGTGACCAGGGCATTGAATGTGATGTAGTAGGTACAGTATCTACTATTCCATACTGCTTGCTTCTGTTATTTTACTGTTCGCTTCTGTAATTCTAAACAATGAAGACTTGTTGCTTAGAAGTTAGGTAACTAGCAGGTGTTGTGTTTGCAGGTGTGTAGAATTGTAACTAGTCTAAATTGTGTATCCTGGAAGCATCGTTAGGCTCTAGTGAAGAATAACCTTGGAAACTATAAACAAACGTGGTCCAAGCATGGCTCAGGGACAAACTGCGACCCTATAAGGTAAAGAGGAAATAAGTTCATGAAGAGTTCACTACCCTGCCGACCACCAGAGACCACCCGAGACCCTCAGGAAGACCCTAAAGGCTTTAGTGCACATGTGTTTAAGATGATGTAATATTATAATTAGTTCTCGGAAATGTAATGAATATGTAAAAGAGAAACTTAAAATATGTATGAGAAGCATGGATATAAACAGAAAGGTGACTAGACCAGGTGTGCTTGATTTGTGGCAAGTCCACCGAGCACCCAGGCCTGAATAAAACAATATCTCTCCTGAGCGTGTGGAATTGGTTACTTGCACACCGGGCACGAATCCGCTTTTCGGACAACAAATGGAGCTAATTTTTTCATGTGACCTACAGCAGAACATACAGTATTGTAACAGTGACATTGCAGCACAGTATCAAACAGTCTGATGTTACACATTGTAATGTCATGATGCTGTTAACATAGTGTAAAATAAATTAGTTTGATGTGGTAGATAGACGATGAATAACAAGAAATTAATCTTTCTTTATACCTTATCTTTTCACACAAAGATACTCCAGTGGTAAATGACTAACAAATAAAATAAAAAACTAAGAAGGCCTGTCTGTTGTAATATACCTCATTTTATAATAAGAAGTGGTGCTAAGCATTTTAATGCATATAAAAAATAGGTATGATTCTACAAATACTTGAAACACTTGGCTTTTTATGTATTTATGTTTATGCATAAGTTATAGCAAAATGTTCCAGAGACTTCAGAGGGTCAGTTCCCTAAGTGTGGACTATTCAAGATAGTAATGATTTTCAGGATTTGCATAGTTTACTAAATACCAGCCAAAGAGGACACAAAGTTATCCTGCTAGCTTCAGAATTCTTTTTAAAGAAACCTGATGCACACATTCTTCTTGTACCTTAATTAAAATACTTTTCCAAGTGAGCTCTTTTTTTCTAAGTTGAGCTTCATTACAATGAAGCTTTCTAAAGTTTGGAAAAAAAAGACTGCCTGATTTTCATTAACAAGCCCTGCTGATATTGCTTGGTAGTCAGTTTCCTAAACTGATTTTGAAATATGTTCTACATAGTGAAATTTTCATGTTGAGGATGGGATCCATTCAACCTAACTGCAGTTAGTAGGCATCTACAGCTGGGGCAATGACCCTTGGGTTCTTTTACAGTCACTGCAGGCAAATTTACATCTCTAGGGCATGAGTCATCTGACCTTTTTCAAACCTCTCTCTTTAAATGACTATACATACAGTGCCTTCTTTCCTTATGTTTGGAGTGAGAGCTACCACAGCGGGGCTTTGGCGAGTCTTTATATTATGGCTTAAGAACGCACTGCTCCCAGTAGAGTTACTAACCCTATAGGTACACTTGTGTTTTCACTCATCACAGTTCAGAGTCTGGCATTAAACTCACTGTCACTGGCCACTTAAACCAACACACACTAGCCCATCAGCTGGCATGCAGGTACAGATTTCATTCTATTACAGGACAGTAAACTCTGATGCGTGAAAAACTGGGAGGCAGTAAAACATGAAACTGCCACAGGAACTAATTTCAAAATATGAGAGTCAAAACCCTAGCTAGCAATGCAGTTAGCAGCACAGTAATGTCCACTCTTAAAAGCAATGGAATTTTCTTTATCTGTATTATTGCTATGTACAGGAATAAAGCCCTGCACATGCTCTGCTTTCAACACCTGACATAGGGCTCACAGAAGAGATTCTCACAGATGATTTGCTGGAGAGGAGGAGAGTAAAGAGGGAGAGAGAAAGATAACAAAGATTCCCATCCCTTGCTTCGCAGGCTGTATCTATCTATTGAATTGCTTTTAACTAAGCTTCATATTATATTCTATCTTTTCTTAGATGTGAATTCATCTATCTCACTTTGTAAACCTAAATGAGATGTCTGAAGGAAGGAACCTTGAGAATCTAGGCTCCTTCCACAGTCAGTGGAGAGAGAGTGTCCATCCAGAGGCAGTTCAGACCACAGGAATAAATCACCCTCTTTGAGGTACAATATAGAAAAAGAGCAATGAGGCTCTTAATTTAGATGCCTTACTTAAGTGCCTAAAATTAGATGGGTGTAATTTCAGGCAATAGTGCTTTGGATACACAGAACTGGAATGTGTTTTCCTTGAGTAACTACGCTCTCCAGGACCGCAGCGGGCTGCACCTTGTATCTCCCTCTGAGTGGGACGCCTCTCAGAGCTTTGTATCCACCCCTTATTCTATACCATCTACGTCATGCCCAGGTCTCACATTTTCCAATACATTCCAATTAATCACCACCACTTTTCCTGTCTTTTGATATATACACACAGATATCATTCCCTTAGTTCCTGAGCCATGCCTCTAAAATGTCCACTGAGTTCATTTAGTCCATGACTTTGGGCTCCATCTCTCATAAAAGTCTTTCAGGGCAGGAGAGGTGGTGTGTGGTGTTGCATTGTTGCATCCTGGAGCCAGTTCTGGTTCCATTATTGCTGTGCTTGTCCGGTTCTATCATCGTTGCACTTTGCTCGGTGACGTACTTTTACAACCAGGTTGTCTACCGGGGCAGCAAAATCTTGCCACAATGTGGAAGCCCAGATGGGTTTACCTCTGCGCTGCCAGTTGTTCTGCTTCCACTGCTGCAACCACCCCCACAGGGCATTTGCCACAATCCATGAGTCAGTATAGAGATAAAGTACTGGCCATTTTTCTCATTCAGCAATGTCCAAGGCCAGCTGGATGGCTTTCACCTCTGCAAACTGGCTCGATTCACCTTCTCCTTCAGCAGTTTCTGCAACTTGGCATATAGGACTCTATACAGCAGCTTTCCACCTCCGATGCTTTCCCACAAGGCGACAGGACCCATCAGTGAACAGGGCATATTGCTTCTCATTATCTGGTACTTTATTATACAGTGGGGACTCTTCAGCACGCGTCACCTCCTCCTCTAGGGATATTCCAAAATCTTTGCCTTCTGGCCAGTTCGTGATCACCTCCAAGATTCCTGGACGACTGGAGTTTCCTATTCGGGCCCGTTGTGTGATAAGTGCGACCCACTTACTCCACGTAGCATCAGTTGCATGATGTGTAGAGGGGACCCTCCCTTTGAACATCCAGCCCAGCACCGGCAGTCGGGGTGCCAGGAGGAGCCGTGCTTCAGTACCAACCACTTCCGAAGCAGCTTGAACCCCTTCATATGCTGCCAATATCTCTTTCTCAGTTGGAGTGTAGCGGGCCTCGGATCCTCTGTATCCCCGACTCCAGAACCCTAAGGGTCGACCTCGAGTCTCCCCTGGTGCTTTCTGCCAGAGGCTCCAAGTAGGACCATTCTCCCCAGCTGCGGTGTAGAGCACATTCTTTACATCTTGTCCTGCCCGGACTGGCCCAAGGGCTACTGCCTGAACTATCTCCCGTTTAATTTGTTCAAAGGTTTGTTGTTGCTCAGGGCCCCATTTGAAGTCGTTCTTCTTCCTGGTCACATGATAGAGGGGGCTTACAATCAGGCTGTAATCTGGAATATGCATTCTCCAAAAGCCCACAACGCCTAAGAAAGCTTGCGTTTCGTTTTTGCTAGCTGGTGGGGACATGGCTGTTATGTTATTGATCACATCCGTTGGGATCTGACGACGTCCATCTTGCCATTTTATTCCTAAAAACTGGATCTCCTGTGCAGGTCCCTTGACCTTACTTTGTTTTATGGCAAAACCGGCCCTCAGAAGGATTTGAATTATTTTCTTCCCTTTCTCGAAAAATACTTCTGCTGTGTTGCCCCATACGATGATGTCATCAATGTATTGCAGGTGTTCTGGGGCCTCACCCTGTTCCAGTGCGGTGTGGATCAGTCCATGGCAAATGGTGGGGCTGTGTTTCCACCCCTGGGGCAGTCGGTTCCAGGTGTACTGGACGCCCCTCCAAGTGAAAGCAAACTGTGGCCTGCACTCTGCCACCAAAGGTATTGAGAAGAACGCATTAGCGATATCGATTGTGGCATACCACTTGGCTGCCTTTGACTCCAGTTCGTATTGAAGTTCTAGCATGTCTAACACGGCAGCACTCAGTGGCGGCGTGACTTCGTTCAGGCCACGATAGTCTACTGTTAGTCCCCACTCTCCATTGGACTTTCTCACTGGCCATATGGGACTGTTAAAGGGTGAGCGAGTCTTGCTGATCACTCCTTGGCTCTCCAGTCGACGAATCAGCTTATGGATGGGAAGCAGGGAGTCTCAGTTGGTGCGATATTGCTATCGGTGCACTGTTGTGGTAGCAATTGGCACCTGTTGTTCTTTGACCCTCAGCAACCCCACAACAGAAGGGTCCTCCGAGAGACCAGGCAAGGTGGACAGCTGTTTAATTTCCTCCGTCTCCAGGGCAGCTATACCAAAAGCCCACCGGTACCCTTTTGGGTCCTTGAAATACCCTCTCCTGAGGTAGTCTATGCCAAGGATGCCCGGAGCCTCTGGGCCAGTCACAATGGGATGCTTCTGCCACTCATTCCCGGTTAGGCTCACTTCGGCCTCCAATACAGTTAACTCTTGGGATCCCCCTGTCACTCCAGAAATGCAGATGGGTTCTGCCCCTTTATCGTTTGATGGCATCAGGGTACACTGTGCACCAGTGTCTACGAGAGCCTTATACTCCTGTGGATCTGATGTGCCAGGCCATCGAATCCACACAGTCCAGTAAACCCGGTTGTCCCTTGCCTCCACCTGGCTGGCGGCAGGGTCCCTCTAGTTCTGGTCATAGTCTCCGTTTCTCACTTCTTGCAAACGCGAGTCCAGAATTCCTTCGTTACAATCCAAAGTAAGATCAGCCCTTCTCCTCTGTCTGGGGAACTGTTCACTGGAAACTGGACCGTCGTGAGAGAGGTTTTTCTGGAAACCGGAGCAGCATTTTTCCTGGGAGAACCCCCTTGTGTGATTGTTTTTCCTTGCAACTCACGTACCCATGCCTCTAGGGTCAAGGTAGGTTTTTCATCCCACTGCCTCATGTCCTGTCCATGGTCACACAGGTAAAACCACAGGGTGCCTCGTGGTGTTGTCTACCCTCTATACCCTCTCTCTTGAGCAGAAGAACGCTGACTCCTAATGGCTGAGATACTGGTCCGTACAGGTGGAGAATAGGACATATCCTCTTTGAGTTGCTGGACCTCCCGGGACAGTTTCTCCACAGCCGAGACAAGGGAGGAGGAGACAGTTTCTTTGTATTCCCGGAGTTTGCTAACCGCATCATCCACCGTTGGTGCTTCTTCCTCTTTCCACCACAGTACTGCCAACCAATTGGCATGCGACGCTGGTGCACTCCATACAAACTTCTGCCACATGGGTCGCGTGCACTGGACTTCATCTGGATCTTTGGGCGTTTGGTCGTTGTCCAGGTCACTATAAACCACCTCCAGCATGCCTAGTTCTCTCAGGTACTGGATACCTCTCTCCATGGTGGTCCACTTGCCTGGGTGGCATATAACTGTTGGAGAAAGTTAGCCAGACTAGGCCGCGGTGGGAAAATTCTGAGTCATGCTGACAAGGGAGAAAAGAAAGTTATGCTGACCTTGCTCTGTGCAGATAAGCAACTTTGAGAAAGTATAGTATAGGGAAAACAGGATGGAACCCGGACCACGTAGCAGTAACCGAAAGTAGGAGGAATATGATAATGTAATTTTTAGAGCTAAGCCAATGATTGTGAGACAAGTATGCATAAGGTAGAACTTAGTGTATAAATATGTGTAGGGTTTTACAATAAAGTTGAAGCTGGCCTTATCACTCACATTGAGTCGACTGCCTGCCTTCCCTCGCTCGTCGCATATAACATCTTCCTTGAATGAACATGCCTCCTACTTATATACTGAGCATGATGTCATATGGTATGGAATACCCCTTTGGCCAGTTGGGTCAGCTGTCCTGACTGTGCTCCCTCCCAGCTTCTTGTGCACCTGGCAGGGCACGGGAAGCCGAAAAGTCCTTGACTAGCGTAAGCACTACTTAGCAACAACTCAAACATCAGTGTGTTATCAACATTCTTCTCATACTAAATCCAAAACACAGCACTAGGGAGAAAATTAACTCTATCCCAGCCAAAAGTAGGACAAAGGCATTGACAGCTCTCACAGTATTTGTTAACAATTTTTTTTTGGTTCCTGTTTGAAAACCAGATATGTCAGGATTTTTTTGCTAGGTTTTTGCACTGTATTGAATGCTTTTTTGGATACTTACTTATGTACTCTAAAATGTTAGAACAAAGTAATATTGTTGTCTTGCAAATTGTCATGATTTATTTAAAATAAACGTCCAAATATTTAGACTTTAATCATAAAATTAGGCTCTGGAGTAACAGTTATTTAGTACATCTGTGTTTAGGTTAATGATATGGTCCTTATATATTTTCAAATAAAGTTTTGCAAGACTTCTGATTTAATACTGCATCATGTCCTGATTAAAATGTTGTACTCTACAATATAAATAGAGCACATGTAGAATGAATTAAAAATTGCCTGGTGTTGCTTAAAAAGTATTTGTCTTTGGGGAATGACCAGTGAACATGTGTGGGGTTTTCCAGAGACTGGAAGCCTGCAGCTGTTCTACATTTGCATCAACAGTGTATGGATGGCATAACGATTTTGGAGGGGGGTGTCTAGATGGCTTTGTAACTCAGGCCTATTCAGACAAATAATGTTTTAATATGGCAAAATATAAATTACAAGTCTAGCAGTGGGAATGTGTGCATATGCACACAGTGGGGAAATGTATTGTGGACAGCCCTAACTCTGGAAGGACTAGAAGTCATACAGGGTGCACTTGTAATGTGGTGTTAAAGCAGTCCTGGTCCCCAGCCCTGCATGTTCAGAGGATGTGCTGGAGGGAACTAAAGGTCTGTGTCTGCTTAGATTTCCTTGGTATGAAACCAGAGCATATTGGGGGTAGAGAGTGGGAAGAATAAGGGGAAAAAAGTAATGATAACAGTGATTTTCCAGGTTTTATCAAGACAGGAAGTCAGCATGCAGCCTGAGCACACACACGACAACTCAAGAGCTGGGAAATGCTCTTGGTACCACGATATAAATGTAAGAGAACAGCTCAGGAAACAGTTTGTAAGCTTGCAGGTTGTTTTACAAGACATTGTAAAACAAGCTAATGGGTGTTGTGGGCTAAAGAGGTAGTTTTATTTCTTTATAAAATATGGATGACCAGATACTGGATAGTACATATTATTTCATACTACATTATTTTATATATTCATGGCATATGAAGGAGAAGGTGATTGGCAGTTGCCAATGTGGGTGATTATTCCCCCTTACTCAGCACTTAGACTGCACATGGAATATTGCGTTCAGTCTGGGGGCCCCCAGTACAAGACAGACATTGATAAACTAGAGCAAGTTCAGCACAGGGCCACGAAGGTGATCAGCGGTCCGGAGCACTTGCCATGTGAGGAGGGGCTGAGGGAGCTGGGCTTGTTCAGCCTGGAGAGACAGCTTCAGGGGGATCTTGTAGCAGCCTTCCAAAACCTTAGAGGAGCTTATTAAGAAGATGGAGCCAGACTCTTTACTGAGGTGCACAGCAGGAGAACAAGACAGAGTGGTCATAAATTGAAATGGGGGAAGATCTCACTGAATATAAAGAAAAAAGAACAGGATGTCCAGAGAGGTTGTGGAATCTCTGTTCATGGAGGTTTTCAAGACTCAACTGAATAAAGCCCTGAGCAATCTGGTCTGATTTCAGTGTCCACCCTGCTTTGAGCAGGAGGTTGGACTAGATAATACCCTGAGGTCCTTCCTAACCTGAAGCATTCTGTTATTCCATGATTTTGATACATAATTTTTGACATGGAAAAACAAAAGAAATGAAAAAAATCCAAGCCAATGATTTAAAAACTGAAAAAAATTACTTATATTGACATATATATAGTTCCAGTTCTTTAGTGCAAAATATGTACTATAAATATATTCAGTAGTGCATATAATACTTTCACAAATAAGTACATGGGAAGCACTGCACATGCACAGTCACACAGACAGACATCTTTGGAAAATGTGCCCTTAAAATAAAGTGCATTCCCCCAGTCTTACATAGGATTACTAGTAATAATACACTGTATTTTTATAATGTCTTTAATTTTTGGACTTCAAAGTACTTGGAGGATGATATAACAAACATAGAGTTAATTCTGAACTGGCTGCTGTCTCTTAGTCTTTAATGAGTTTGATTTGGCAGCTCTGGGGAGAAAAAATGAATGCGTATGTTCTGAATGAGCAACATGCCTGGGAAGTCAGTTCATTTTCCTGAGCTGTTGGTTAGCAGAACACCACATGACCCCAAACTGTTAAAAATACTCTTGTTTTGCACTGCATGTTTGTTCTGGAATACCATAGTGGAAATTTAAGTAGCAACTTACTGCCAAACACATCCCATCAACAGTCTTCACCAAGCTTTGTACCTCCTCCTAATCCCTTGTCAGGCAGCTGTGCTAAGTGACCCAGCAGGGCTCAGAGCCTCTTTCCTTTCCTTCTGCGTGACTCTGCCAAAGTTAGGAGCTAGATCTCACTTACCAGCCCTGAGGTTGCATAAACATCCAGTCAGTAGCTCTCCCCATGTGTGTAAGCAGTAACTAGAGCTGGCAGCAACATGCGCTCTCTCACCACATTCATGCCTCCTTCCCATTCAAAGGCCGAGTGTGTTGCAACCCAAGCTCTAGTCCTTGCCTTCGGGGCAGGTGAAAGGAGAACATGCTGTGAATACTCACAGCATAACAGGCACATACATACTCAGTTACCTCACTGAGCTCCCCTCTGTTCAGCTGGTTTACCACGAAACTGAACAGACAGGCAGGCCAGAAATTCTGGCACACAGACCCATCTCAAATACAGCATTGCAACTGGTCTGAGAAAAGAAATGTGGGAAGGGATTAAAAATAAAAAAAATGTGCCACTGCATTAGGCCAAACCGAACAGAGTATAAACTCTGTGTTATGGGAAATTATGAAAGGACAATGAGTAAAGTACTAAGAAAACTGCTTTTTAAGTATTTGTTACTTGAAACTAGATGTCGGCTGTTATGAAAAATCCCATATCCGTTCTTTTGTTGTTCAGATGTGGAGAACAGAAATGTTGCCGCAGCTGCAGAGTGCCATTATAGACTTTATTTGTTCATTAGGGTGGGGAGCAAGGTGACAGATACTGTCAAATGAATGATATTCCCTCCTAAAATGTTAATAACTGGAGAGTGCTTAGAGCATGGGTGTTGTGGTTTAACCCGGCAGGCAGCCAAACACCACACAGCCGCTCGCTCACTGCCCCCCGCCCCCAGTGGGATGTGGGAGACAATCGGAAAAAAAAGTAAAACTCGTGGACTGAGATAAAGACAGTTTAATAGGACAGAAAAGGAAGGGAAAATAATAATAATGATAATGATGATAGAACATACAAAATAAGTGATGCACAATGCAATTGCTCACCACCCACCGACCGATGCCCAGCCGCTCCCCAAGCAGCGATCGCTGCCCCCCAACCAACTCCCCAGCTTATACACTGAGCATGACGTCATATGGTATGGAATATCCCTTTGGCCAGTTTGGGTCAGCTGTCCTGGCTGTGCCCCCTCCCAGCTTCTTGTGTATCTCCAGCCTTCTCAGTCGGTAGAGCATGAGAAGCTGAAAGGGCCTTGATTCTGTGTAAACACTGCTCAGCAATAACGAAAACATTTCTATATTATCAACACCGTTTCCAGCACAAATCCAAAACACAGCCCCATACTAGCTACTACGAAAAAAATTAACTCTATCCCAGCCAAAACCAGCACATTCTCCACCCCTCATTCCATACCATTTACGTCATGTTCAAGTACCACACTATCCAATACATTCTCATTACCCACCATCCCCCTTCCCATCCTTTGATATAAAACACAGATATCATTCCCTTAGTCTATGGACCACCCCTGTAAAATGTCTGTAAAATGTCCACAAATGCCCACTGAGTTAATTTGGTCCATAACTTTGGGCTCCATCTGTCATAACAGTCTTTCAGGGCAGGAGAGATGATGTGTGGTGTTGGATTGTTGCATCCTGAAGCCAGTTCTGGTTCCATCACTGCTGCGCTTGTCTGGTTCTATCATTGTTGCACTTTGCTCGGTTTCATCAGAGTTCATTCTTCATTAATCTGGGTGATTCTTACTGCAATACCATTGATATGACATATAGCAACCATAGAAGTGATGACATACAGTATTATATAGCAATTAACATCATAAAATTCAGTTCATTGGCTATTTTCACCCAAAATCAAATCCCCTTGAGGTGCACCCAGGGCCTTGAGCAAAAGCAATCCCACGGATGGGTTTTCCCTTGCCAGAGGCAGGAGTAACCCAGACTGTCTTCCCCAGCATATTTCTTATGTGCACGACAGGGACTTTATCCCCTTCCACAGTACGTAAGAGTTTTGATTAGGCAGGGCCAGCTCGATTGACAGATCCCCTAGTGTTGACTAGCCAGGTGGCTTTTGCTAAATGTGTATCCCAATGCTTGAATGTCCCACCACCCATTGCCCTCAGCGTAGTCTTTAGCAGTCCATTGTATCGTTCGATTTTCCCAGAGGCTGGTGCATGGTAGGGAATGTGATATACCCACTCAATGCCACGCTCTTTGGCCCGGGTGTCTATGAGGGTGTTTCAGAAATGAGTCCCGTTGTCTGACTCAATTCTTTCTGGGGTGCCATGTCACCATAGGACTTGCTTTTCAAGGCCCAGGATGGTGTTCCAGGCAGTGGCATGTGGCATAGGATATGTTTCTAGCCATCCTGTGGTTGCTTCCACCATGGTGAGCACATAGCGCTTGCCTTGTCGGGCTTGTGGGAGTGTGATATAATCAGACTGCCAGGCCTCCCCATATTTATATTTCAGCCATCGTCCTCCATACCAGGGAGGATTTACTCGCTTGGCTTGCTTGATGGCAGTGCACGTTTCACATTCATGGATAACCTGTGCAATAGCGTCCATGGTCAAGTCCACCCCTCGATCACGAGCCCATCTATATGTTGCATCTCTTCCTTGACGGCCTGAGGTGTCATGGGCCCACCAGGCTATAAATAATTCACCCTTATGTTGCCAGTCCAGATCCACCTGAGCCACTTCAATCTTAGCAGCCTGGTCCACCTGCTGGTTGTTTTGGTGTTTTTCAGTGGCCTGACTCGGGTACGTGAGCATCTACGTGACGTACTTTTACAACCAGGTTCTCTACCCGGGCAGCAATATCTTGCCACAGTGTGGCAGCCCAGATGGGTTTACCTCTGCGCTGCCAGTTGTTCTGCTTCCATTGCTGCAACCACCCCCACAGGGCATTTGCCACCATCCATGAGTCAGTATAGAGATAAAGTACTGGCCATTTTTCTCATTCAGCAATATCTAAAGCCAGCTGGGTGGCTTTCATCTCTGCAAACTAGCTTGATTCACCTTCTCCTTCAGCAGTTTCTGCGACTTGTCGTATAGGACTCCATACAGCAGCCTTCCACCTCTGATGTTTTCCTTCAATATGACAGGACCCATCAGTGAACAGGGCATATTGCTTCATAGAATCATAGAATCATAGAACAGTTTGGATTGGAAGGGACCTTTGAAGGTCACCTAGTCCAACCCCCCTGCCATGGGCAGGGACATCTTCAACTAGATCAGGTTGCTCAGAGTCCCATCCAACCTGACCTTGAATGTTTCCAGGGATGGGGCATCTACCACCTCTCTGGGCAACCTGTTCCAGTGTTTCACCACCCTCACTGTAAAAAATTTCTTCCGTATACCTAGTCTAAATCTACCCTCTTTTAGTTTAAAACCATTCCCCCTTGTCCTGTCGCAACAGGCCCTGCTAAAAAGTCTGTCCCCATCTTTCTTAGAAGCCCCCTTTAAGTACTGAAAGGCTGCAATAAGGTCTCCCCGAAGCCTTCTCTTCTCCAGGCTGAACAACCCCAACTCTCTCAGCCTTTCTTCATAGGAGAGGCGTTCCAGCCCTCTGATCATTTTCATGGCCCTCCTCTGGACCCGCTCCAACAGGTCCATGTCTTTCTTGTGCTGAGGGCTCCAGAGCGGGACGCAGTACTCCAGGTGGGGAGCAGAGTAGAGGGGCAGAATCACCTCCCTTCGATCTGCTGGCCACGCTTCTTTTGATGCAGCCCAGGATACAGTTGGCCTTCTGGGCTGCCAACACACATTGCTGGCTCATGTCCAGCTTTTCATCCACCAGTACCCCCAAGTCCTTCTTGGCAGGGCTGCTCTCAATCCCTTCATCCCCCAGCCTGTATTGATAGCAGGGGTTGCCCCAAACCAGGTGCAGGACCTTGCACTTGGCCTTGTTGAACCTCATGAGGTTCACACGGGCCCACTTCTCGAGCTTGTCCAGGTCACTCTGGATGGCATCCCTGTCCCTCAGGCGTGTCAACCGCACCACTCAGCTTGGTGTCGTCTGCAAACTTGCTGAGGGTGCACTGAATCCCACTATGTCATTGATGAAGATATTAAACAGTACCGGTCCCAATACAGACCCCTGAGGGACACCACTCGTTACCGATCTCCATCTGGACACTGAGCCGTTGACCATTACCCTCTGGATGCGACCATCCAACCAATTCCTCATCCACCGGACAGTCCAGCCATCAAATCCATACCTCTCCAGTTTAGAGAGAAGGATGTTGTGGGGGACCGTGTCAAAGGCCTTACAGAGGTCCAGATAGGCGACATCTGTAGCTCTTCCCATGTCCACTGATGTAGTCACTCCATCATAGAAGGCCACTAGGCTGGTCAGACAGGACTTGCCCTTGGTGAAGCCATGCTGGCTGTCTCGAATCACCTCCCTGTCCTCCATGTGCCTTAGCATAGCTTCCAGGAGGATCTGTTCCATGGTCTTCCCAGGCACAGAGGTGAGACTGACTGGCCTGTAGTTCCCCGGGTCTTCCTTTTTTCCCTTTTTAAAAATGGGGCTTATGTTTCCCCTTTTCCAGTCACCGGGGACTTCACCTGACTGCCACGACTTCTCAAATACGAAGGATAGTGGCTTAGCAACTTCATCCGCCAGTTCCTTCAGGACCCTTGGATGGATCTCATCGGGTCCCATGGACTTGTGCACCTTCAGGTTCCTTAGATGGTCTCGAACCTGATCATCTCCTGCAGTGGGCGGCTCTTCATTCTCCCAGTCCCTGCCTTTGCCTTCTGCAGCTTGGGTGGTGAGGCTCAAGCACTTGCTGGTGAAGACCAAGGCAAAAAAGTCATTGAGTACCTCCACCTTCGCCATATCCCAGGTAACCAGGTCTCCCCGCTTCGTTCCGGAGAGGGCCCACGTTTTCCCTAGTCTTCCTTTTATTCCCGACGTACCTATAGAAGCTTTTCTTGTTGCCCTTGACATCCCTGGCCAGCTTTAATTCTATCAGGACTTTAGCTTTCCTAACCTGATCCCTGGCTGCTCGGACAATTTCTCTGTATTCCTCCCAGGTGTCCTGGTTTCGGCTGGGATAGAGTTAACTTTCTAGTAGCTGGTGGGTGCTGTGTTTTGGGTTTGGTATGAGAGGAACATTGATGGCCCATTGATGTTTTGGTGGTTGTTGAGCGGTGCTTGCACCGGGGACTTTTCTGCCTCCTATGATCTGCCAGGTGCAGGGGAAGCTGGTGGGGGGGAGCATAGCCGGGGTGGTTGACCCAACTGGCCAATGGGGTATTCTATACCATGTGACGTTGTGCTCAGTATATAAACTAGGAGGCGTGGTCCAGGAAGAGGGGGACTCTCACAGCTTGGGACGGGCTGGACGTCGGTCGGCGGGTGGTGAGCCGTTGCATTGTGCATCGCCTGCTTTGTATGTTCTGTTATCGTTGTTGTTATCATTATTATTATTACTGTTCTACTTTGTCTTATTTCAATTATTAAACTGTTTTTATCTCAACCCACGACTTTTTCTACTTGTGCCCTCCTGATTCTCTCCCCCATCCTAGCGGAAGTGGGGGGTGAGCGAGCGGCTGCGTGGTGTTTAGTTGCTGGCTAATGTTAAACCACGACACCAGGCTACCTGTCCTTGCTTCCACCCTCTGTAGGCTTCCTTTTTGTGTTTGAGTGTGTCCAGGAGCTCCTTGTTCATCCATGCAGGCCTCCCGGCATTTTTGCCTGACTTCCTCTTTGTTGGGATGCATCGCTCCTGAGCTTGGAGGAGGTGATCCTTGAATATTAACCAGCTTTCTTGGGCCCCTCTTCCCTCCAGGGCTTTGTCCCATGGTACTCTACCAAGCAGATCCCTGAAGAGGCCAAAGTCTGCTCTCCTGAAGTCCAGGGTAGTGAGCTTGCTGTGCACCCTCCTCGGTGCCCTAAGGATCTTGAACTCCACCATTTCATGGTGACTGCAGCCAAGGCTGCCCTTGAGCTTCACATTCCCCACCAGCCCCTCCTTGTTGGTGAGAACAAGGTCCAGCATAGCACCTCTCCTCATTGGCTCCTCTACCACTTGGAGAAGGAAGTTATCATCGATGCATTCCAGGAACCTCCCGGATTGCTTATGCCCTGCCGTGTTGTCCCTCCAACAGGTATCGGGGTGGTTGAAGTCCCCCATGAGGACCAGGGCTTGTGGACGTGAGGCTGCTCCTATCTGTCTATAGAGGGCCTCATCCGCTCGGTCTTCCTGGTCGGGTGGCCTGTAGCAGACCCCCACCGTAATGTCACCTGTCCCTGCCCTCCCTTTAATCCTGACCCATAAGCTCTCGGTGGGCTCCTCATCCAGCCCCAGGCGGAGCTCATGCACTCCAGCTGGTCATTGACATAGAGGGCGACACCCCCTCCTCGTCTCCCCTGCCTGTCCTTCCTAAAGAGCCTGTATCCTTCTGTCGTGGTTTAACCTGGCAGCAGCCAAATACCACACAGCCGCTCGCTCACCCCCCCTGCCGGGTGGGATGGGGGAGAGAATCAGAAGGGTAAAAGTGAGAAAAACTCGTGGGTTGAGATAAAGACAGTTTAATAGGGAAAGCAAAAGCCGCGCACACAAGCAAAGCAAAGCAAGGAATTCATTCACCACTTCCCATCGGCAGGCAGGTGTTCAGCCATCGCCAGGAAAGCAGGGCTCCATCACGCGTAACGGTTACTTGGGAAGACACACGCCATCACTCCGAACGCCCCCCCTCCTTCTTCTTCACCCAGCCTTATATGCTGAGCATGACGTCATATGGTATGGAATAACCTATTGGCCAGCTGGGCCAGCCGCCCTGGCCACACTCCCTCCCAGCCCCCTGCACATCTGGCAGGGCATGGGAAGATGAAAAGTCCTTGACTAGCGTAAACAATACCTAGCAACAACCAAAACATCAGCGTGTCATCAACATTATTCTCACACTACATCCAAAACACAGCACTATACCAGTTAATAGGAAGAAAATCAACTCCATCCCAGCCAAAACCAGGACAGTATCCACCCCTTATTCCATACCATTTACATCATGCTCAGGTCCCACACTATCCAATACATTCTCATTACCCACCATCCCCCTTCCCATCTTTTGATATAATACACAAATATCATTCACTTAGTCTATGGACCACCCTTGTAAAATGTCCATAAAATATCCATAAATGTCCACAAAATGTCCACTGCGTTCATTTAGTCCATGACTTTGGGCTCCATCTGTTATGGTGGTCACTCAGGTCAGCAGAGGTGGTGTGTTGCATGGAGTTACTGGGCACCAAAGCCAGCTCAGGTCGGGTCACTGCTGCACTTGCGCTGCTTCTTGTAAAGTTTGTCCTCCGTTGGTTCAGGTGGTTCCTGCTATAGTAATTCCTATAACATGCAACTCAAATCATGGGTTACAACAATTTAAAGGTATATCCATTACAATCTCCACCCCTGGTCCCTTTGGGCCAGATCATAGGGTTTAACATTGCAATGAACTCCTCCCCTTGCCCCTGCTCCGGCTTGGATTTATCCACAGACTGCAGTCCCTTAGGGTGTACCTGCTCCAAGTGGAGCCTTACCTATGAGCCACAGTCTCTCCAGGGGTATACCTGCTGCAGCACAGACTTGTCCACAGCCACAGTCGCTTCGAGGTGCACCAGTTCCAGTGTGGCCTTCTCCATGGGCCACAGTCCCTTCAGAAGTAAACCTGCTCTAACATGGCCTTACCCATGGCTGCAATCTCTCCAGGGGTGTACCTCCCCTGTCATGGGCTTATCCACGGCCACACGCTTTGAGGTGCTCCAGCATGGCCTCATGCACAGCCACTGACACTTCAAGGTGTACCTGCTGCAGCATGGACTTATCCACAGCCACAGATGCTTCGAGGTGTACCTTCTCCAGCGTGGACTTATCCTTAGGCCACAATCCCTTCAGAGGTATACCTGCTGCGGCACAGACATAATCACGGCCACAGATGCTTCGAGATGTACCTGCTTGGGCATGGGCTTATCCTCGGTCACAGATGCCTCGGGGTGTCCTGTCCCGCATGGACTCAGCCACAGGTCACAGTCCCTTCAATTCGAGTTCACGCTGCAGTTCCAGCCTGTCCAGCACAGCAGCACAGAAGCAGCAGCGATGCCATGGCCATCTGCCAGCCCAGGCGCATCCCCATTGCTGTTATCAGAGTGTTCCCAGGCACAGCACAGTAAGACGATAAGCCGTGCAGCAGTACAGCAAGCAGCGAGAGCAAAAAAGCAGCCACTAACGAGCACAAGACTCTAATACACATTAAGGCAAGCAAGCCCCATGGCAAGCACAAGAGCCTGCGAATTAATAGCTAAACAGCAGTAACAGCTATAAATTCAATCTAGCACATTCCAATCAAACCTGTCGTTATCTCGAACCCTTCGAGGCCCCACGTTGGGCGCCAAAAAGGACTGTCGTGGTTTAACCTGGCAGCAGCCAAATACCACACAGCCGCTCGCTCACCCCCCCTGCCGGGTGGGATGAGGGAGAGAATCAGAAGGGTAAAAGTGAGAAAAACTCGTGGGTTGAGATAAAGACAGTTTAATAGGGAAAGCAAAAGCCGCGCACACAAGCAAAGCAAAGCAAGGAATTCATTCACCACTTCCCATCGGCAGGCAGGTGTTCAGCCATCGCCAGGAAAGCAGGGCTCCATCACGCGTAACGGTTACTTGGGAAGACACACGCCATCACTCCGAACGCCCCCCCTCCTTCTTCTTCACCCAGCCTTATATGCTGAGCATGACGTCATATGGTATGGAATAACCTATTGGCCAGCTGGGCCAGCCGCCCTGGCCACACTCCCTCCCAGCCCCCTGCACATCTGGCAGGGCATGGGAAGATGAAAAGTCCTTGACTAGCGTAAACAATACCTAGCAACAACCAAAACATCAGCGTGTCATCAACATTATTCTCACACTACATCCAAAACACAGCACTATACCAGTTAATAGGAAGAAAATCAACTCCATCCCAGCCAAAACCAGGACACCTTCCATCCCAACACTTGAGTCATAGGAGCCATCCCACCACGTCTCCGTGACACCAATAAGATCGTAGCCCTGCAGGCGTCCGCACGTCTCTAACTCCTCTTGTTTATTCCCCATGCTATGTGCGTTTGCATAGAGGCATTTAAGTTGGGCCCCCGATGAAGCTGTCTTACTGGCTGGAGTTCCTTTTTTGCTGCTCTTCAGGTGCTCTCCTGCTGACCTGTGGTCCTTCTCCAGGCTCTGGGCATCTATTGCTGGCCCTGGCATCAAACTGGTAGGAGTGGGATGGATTGAGGTTCCCCTCCCCCAGCAACTTTAGTTTAAAGCCCTCTTCACCAGCTTGGCAAGCCTATGCCCGAAGATGCTCTTCCCCTTCTCTGACAGATGTATCCCGTCAGCCCCCAGTAGACCAGGTTTCTCAAAGCGAATCCCATGGTCTAAGTAGCCGAACCCCTGGCTGGGGCACCAGTCCCGTAACCATTTGTTGATTCACCAGATTCGACTGGCCCTTTCAAACCCTTGCCCTTTGACTGGCAGGATTGATGAAAAAACCACCTGCGCTCCAGAGTCCCTTACTGTCGCTCCCAGGGCTCTGTAATCCTTCTTGATAGTCCTCAGACTGCTCCTGGCTGTATCACTGGTGCCCACGTGAAACAGCAGCAGCAGATAATAGTCAGTGGACCGTACGAGGCTTGGTAGTCTCTCGGTGACATCCCCGATACGAGCCCCCGGTAAGCAGCACACCTCTCTAGAGAGTGCGTCCGGTCAGCAAATGGGTGCCTCCGTACCTCTCAGAAGAGAGTCACCTACTACTATCACCCGTCACCTTTTCTTAGTTGCGCTGGTTGTTATACAGGGGGCAGATCGGGCTGCCTTACTCAGCTCCAGTGCCTCTCCTGGTGTGGTGGGTCTTTCCTCTTCAGCCTGCAGAGCAGTGAAGCAGTTCTGCAAGGGCACCTCAGGCTTCGGGGCAAGTCTCTTCCTCCCGCCGGTCCTTGCGATTGCAACCGTCCATACTTCTGCATTTTTGGCCCCCCTCCCTTCTGAGTGTGCCGGTGGGGGAGTTTTTGGCTGTTTGGCCGTGGGCTGCGGGTCCACTGCAGACTGCGCTTGGAACCAGCTATCTAACTCCTTCTCCGCCTCCCTGATGTTACGCAGCCTTCTCACCACCTCCTGCAGCTCAGCCACCTGCTGCAGGAGGTCCTCCCCCTGGGCACACCTTTTGCAGGCAGGTCTGTCGCCTGTCCCTGTCCCAGGGGAGAGGTCTAGGCACTTCCTGCAGTCTGAGGTCTGCACTGCAGCCTCTCCCTTCAGCAGCTCCGTCTGGGTGGAGCATCGGGGTAGATGGTGCAGGCCCCAAAGCCGGAGCTGCAGCCTTTGATCTCAGACGACTGCCCACAATTCTGCCTTGAGGGTCAGGTAGGATGAGTGCCCTTGCCCTGTGCAGATGGTCACAGAACGGTGCCCGGTTGCTGGGTTATGTGTACGTCGAGTCCCCCACTCGGCCCGTGGAGTGCCCCTCCTTCGAAGAGGCGACCTCCCGCACAAACTGCCGCGCCACGCCCTGTTTGCCTGTCCTGTTCGCAGCGCTCCTGGTCGCGAGCGCTCCTTGGGGCTGCCTTTAGTGGGAGTGGGGGTGGCTGCCGTTACTCCTGGCGCCGCCCACACCTCGTCAGCTGCCCTCGTGGGAGCTGCCGGCTCCTGGCGGGTCTCTGTGCTCCCCTGGGGTTTCCCCGGCTCAGGAAACACCCCTGTACGCATCGATCCGCCGCTCTGCTGCGGGACGTGCCTGCACCGGAGCTGATCGCCTCTGCGATAGTTTTATACTATCTTTGTGTCAGTAGCAACAAATTATGAGGTCTTGCTGAACATGTCAAAATTATAAGCCAAGCCAAGCCAAGCAGAAATGCCCAAACCAGTCTTAAAGGAAGAACTCGCTCCTTGGAGCAAGGCAGGCATAGACTTGATTGAAAGGCTCTTCAAAGGATCATGCACAGATTTTAAACTATCATTCTTAAGAAGAAATTACAGTAGCAAAACAGCACAATCATTTTTGTTAGATACCCTATATCCTGTATCTAACAAAAAGCTCCTGGACATGCATTTAAACAACCTGTACTAATTTAAATCCAAATGACTTTCAGTGCAATTTAAGCAGATGTATTAAAGTTACTGATGGCTACTGAAAACAACATTAAAATGATAAATAAACTACTCATTAATGATGAAGAGTCAGACCCTTATCCATCCTTAGCGTTGTTAAATCAAGGACAGCACTAATGAAATCTGGTTTGTCACCTTTCAGTTTAAACGAAGGCTAAGAAATAGAAAGCTTACTATGATCAAAACAGGGTTCAAAAGGAAAAGTATACAAAATCCCAACACAATATGAGATCATGAAGCTACCATTGCTGAATGAACAAAAGATCATGCTTCTGGGGCAGAAATTAAAATGGTCACGAAGAGTGGTGTTCCTTGTGTGGTCTCATGTGTCTCTGATGTGACTTGTCATCCCAGATGACATACATCTATATGTGAAGAAGAGGAAAGTAAGACACAGGGTACCTATAATTTGGCCTGGAAGAAATTAAAATTATGCAACAATCACACCCAAGGCAGGCAGTTAGGACATAACCAGACCAAATGAGCTTGCAAAAGGTGTAAATCATCTGCTTGGATTTAGTTCTGTTAATAGAAGGAGATAGGGGAGCATATTTCCATTCTCTAATAGAATTGGTACTAAACTTGGTTAGCCACGTGGTAAGGAATATACTGCCATAATGAAGAAGTAAAGCAGCAGGTAAAGGGGAGGTTCTAAGCACTGGTACCACATGGCTCATGCAAGTCCTTCCCCTTGGATGTGCTGCATCATATGGTGCTGCACTGCATGCTTTTGCAAACAGAACTATCCAGGCACAGCAAGGTTTCTGCTGAGAGACAGCAATGCCACCATCAGATTTCTTAAGAAAATTGTGTACCTGTGACTCATCAAGAGTTTAGTAAACATTTTCTAAAATAACACATTCAGCCTTCTGTTTCCACTAATGAGATTTCATCCCTTCTTCAGGTCACTTACAATTCAGTTATGTCAAGAAAAATAAGGCAGAAATGTAGCAAGAAGTAAGAAATCTGTTTTAATGATGAATGCTACTACTAAATCATAAAAACTTTTCTAAACTGATGAAAACAGAGGTCAGGAGACAACATTGGATTTCACATCATATTTCTGATGTCAGAAGAAGAGATTGGAATTTATTCTGAAAAGTAACATTGTTGATATAATCAGTTACATTTACCTAAAATTGACACTTCAATGTTTCAGAAATTGAGACAAGAAACAAAGAATTTGTTAGGAGTTGCTGGTATTTGGAAGCTTTAGACACATTGCACCTTTCACCTTGAATGTGAGGCCTTCGATCCTTTACAATATCTTCTTCTGAACTGATAAGATTTTTTAAAAACAGCTCTTATTATAATAAATGTAACTAAGATCATGGCAAATATTTTTAAGGAAAGATGCAATTAACAATCAGAAAAAGAAGTCCTTCTCAGAAACAAAGTTTTTAATGAATTCTAAAAATTCAGGTCTTAACAGATGTGCAGTGACATATTCTAGTTCAAGCTGACCTTTTTATCAAAAGGCCAGAGGCAGACAGGATATCTGGAGTTAGGGCACAGTAGAAGCACTACGCTACTTGTGGTAATGAGAAAAAGTAATATCCACTGGGTACACTTGGAGATGACAAATATGGCTACTTTGGATTAGGATTTATGGAATCTTTTCGAGACTTAAAATAAGGTATTACAAAAATGCCTTAAAAAGATGACACCCAAGACTCATTGTTTTTAAAGGATACAAGCATCTGATTTACCTGAAACAATTACAAAAGGTTCTTAAATACCTTAGAATCTCACCCTGTCCTCACTGTAGTGATTGTTCAAGGTTTGTATCAGTAGCATTTATAGTCTTAATTTCTGATCCGATCACACATCCTCAAATCAAACATGTTCTAACCCTTTCTATAAAAGAAAGGCAGTCAGATAGTATCATCTTTTTGGTAATCCAGTACATGCTGTGACTATAATAATCTCTAACATATTACTCACTTTGCATGCTTTATTGTTTACTACACAATTGGCGGGCTTGGTGGATGAGGGGAGAGCAGTGGGCGTTTATCTCAATTTCAGTAAGGCTTTTGACACTGTCTCCCAAAACATCCTTATAGACAAACTGATGAAGTACAGATGAGATAAGTGGACAGAGAGATGGACTGAAAACTATCTGAACTGCCAGGCTCAAAGGGATGTCATCAGTGGCACAAAGTCCAGCTGGAAGCAAGTCACTTGACCGTAGGGATCAGTACTGGGACCAATACTGGAGTGAGTCCACTGAAGGGCCACAAAGACAATTAAGGGATTGGAGTGTCTGAATACAAGGAGAGGCTGAGAGAGCTGGGACTGTTCAGCCTGGAGAAGAGAAAGCTCAGGGGGATCTTATCAATGTGTAATAAATACCTGAGGGGAGGCGGGACAGACTAAAGAAGATGGAGTTGGACAAGAGGCAACAGGGAGAAACTGAAATACAGGAAATACCGTTTAAACAGAAGAAAAAACTTTTTTACTGTGAAGGTGATTGAACACTAAAACAGGTTGCCCAGAGAGGTTGTGGAGTTTCCATCCTTGGTGATATTCAAAACCTGAATGGACACAGTCCTGGGCAGCCTGCCCTAGCTGACCCTGCTCTGAGCAGGGAGGTTGGACTAGACAATCTCTAGAGGTCCCTTCCTACCTCACCTATTCAATAATTCTGTGATTTAATTCAGGTCATAAATTCCTCTAAACAGGCATCTTACTGTCTTGTAGTATTAATAAAGTGACTGATTCAATTACACTCTGAAGTGATCTAGAAGCTTTCTGTCATGTTTCCCTAGTGGGACACTTGGAAAAGGAGGGTCTTCTACTTTCTCTGATATGCTTTTTCCAAAAGCTGAAGAATTATTACCACCTGCAAAACATTAACTGAATAAACAACACCCAATAATTAAAAACATCTGCTTTTTGTGAGCAAATCTGAAAAAACAAACTAAAAGCTTTCTAATAAAAATGCTGTATATCAGCATAATCTTGAAACAGTCTGACAAGTTGCCCAATTCTTTCATGGCTGGTGCCTTTTAAAACTACTCCCTGTTGTGCAGCTGTTTGCTGAAGTTCCTAAAGTCTGTTTTGTCTTGCCAACGTGACTCTCCTTGCTCACAGTTCAAAGACATGCCATGCAGAGCACAGCATTTTTATGACATTAATAATTATCATTGTTTATTATTTTATCTTACCCTGAGTATGCCAGACATTTCTCAGAATATGTATCACAGAAACACATGGGCCTGCCTTTATCTCATTGATAGTCTGCATGCCTAACATGGCACATTTCCTTTTTGACATGTTGGTGTCGTGGTTTAACCCCAGCCAGCAAATAAACCCCACGCAGCCGCTCGCTCACCCCCCCACTCCGGTGGGATGGGGGAGAGAATCGGAAGGGCACAAGTAGGAAAGCTCCCGGGTTGAGATAAAAACAGTTTAATAATTGAAATAAAATGAAGTAGAACAGTAATAATAACAATGAGAACAACAACATTAACAGAATACACAAAGCAGGCAATGCACAATGCAACTGCTCACCGACTGCCGACTGTGTGTCACGAATTGGGGGCGAGCCCCCCCCCCCCCCCCGGTTTTTGTACTGAGCATGATGTCACATGGTATAGAATACCCCATTGGCCAGCTGGGTCCACCGCCCCGGCTGTGCTCCCCCCCCCCGGTGCAAGCACCACCCAGCAACAACCAAAGCATCCTTTCATACCAAACCCAAAACACAGCACACCCCCCAAACTACTGGGAAGAAAGTTAACTCTGTCCCAGCCGGAACCAGGACAGTTGGGTATTTGGTGGTACAGAAACAGCAGCTTCTAGCATTCGTGAAATCACTTCCCTTATCATCTAGAAAACTCAGGACCAGTGCAGCCTCCTCCCATAAGCAATTACCATCTGCAATCAGAGCTACAGACTGGAGCAATACAATGAACAGTCATTTTGCCCCTTCACTGGGATGCAACAAGAGAAGAGGTTGAAAAGCCCGTTCATTCCTCCCTCTCTAGCCCCTGGCAGGTGACAAGTTCAGCACACCTGAATTACTACGTAACCTCAGTCTTACACTGAGGCTATGCTTGATTACCACCATTTTTTTTTCTGAAAAGCAGAGATCCCTATTCACTTGCATAGCAAAACTCTTCAAGCTTTATTATCATATTTCTATTAGTGCTTTTCTGCCTTTGACAGATGATATGTTGTCTTGCTCATATGTATGAAGAAGAAAACTTTTTTCAACTTGTTATTTTGGCCCTGATATAATCTTCTGGGCAGTTTTTCACTGACATATTTTTCTTCTTCTCTAGAAAATATGAGCTATTGTCTTCTTTCCCCATCTCTAAGACTCTTTAGGACCCACAGCCCTATCTACTATGTCCCATTTTTACTGCAATATTGACTTCAGTATTCCATCAACTGCTTTCTCCTGAAATATCCTTGACACTTGTAAGCAACACTCTAAAAGAGTCTTCACTAGACTGCCTACAAAAGCATGATAATTCAGTTTGTGGTTTGTTTATCATGCTGACCAACAATATCTCAATGTTCCCTTGTACTTGTCTGATGGTAACTATCTAATGTCACTTGTTCTATATTGTTAGATTTTTGACAACCATCTTTTGGGGACTGAATTTGTGCAATGCCTAGCACAGTGGACTCCTGGTCCATGAGTGAGGCTTATTGGCATTAGAGTAATGCTATTATTACTTTATGAGATAATGTGAGTAATTAGGTAATAATAGTTATTATTATTAATGTAAATAAATTTCTTTAAGATATTTATCTTGCTACAGTGTAAAAACTGACAATATCATAGAGTAATAAATCCAAATACAGACTTTCATTAATAAACAAATGGGATCTCCTCTATTCCTATAATTCCTGAGAAATACTAGTTTTTACCAGAAGGTGGTGCTTATGTGCCACTAAATAAAAACGACGACACAGTCCTCCAATTTCAGAAAAGTTCCCACACAGTAGGACAGAAAATAAAAAAATCATTTACAATTCCTGCGCTTTTTTTTGAAAAGATAGACTGAACTGTGAAGATAAGGAACCAATATCTTTCTTCCACAGCAGAAGACTTTTCCAAGTTTTTAAAACTGGGCTTTCATCTCATTTTACATGCAGACTGATAGTGAAAAAGGTTTTTAGTGCTGTCAAATATTAGTCCTTGCACAAAACAATGAGAAATAATTTATAATTTAAAAAAAAAATTAATTTTTTACAGAAAGAGAACATGTAAGATGTAAGTATGGATTATTTAAGATTGTATTGCTAAATACCTGACTAGAAGCTGCAGTTTTGATAACTGATTTTTACTATTTTGGTTTAATAAAATGTTTTTTAAAGCCAAAAAGTGAAGATAAAAATATATTCTCAAAAATTAACTCAAAGGGGCTCTTTGAAATTAAACTGTGAGGAGTCTGGATGTAACAAGCTTCTATAAAGAAACCAATTTCTTTTAAACAACAACATTTTCATTTATGCAGTATCTTTCATTTCACAGGAACACAGAAATTATTTTAGAGGCTTTGGTGTCTAATATTTAGAATTTCAGAAGTTCTGTTTAGAAAGCTGATTTGGAGGGGTGGGGATTGTATCCTCTCCTTCTGTTATTAGTTGCTTGTAAATTCTTGAAAACTACCTGTCTTGGTCTGAAAATTTGCTTAGTCTGCCTTAAACAAGTGGTCTCATTCACTGATTTCAAACACAAGACTGAAGGCACAAGAGACCAGAAATTGCTCTTCTGTCATGCCTGTGCCTCCACAGATTTGCTGCTAGCTCAGAGCACAGCATCTCCAGAGATACCCAAACTCAGAAGCTATACTGGTATCTAAAATGGCATGATGCATAGCAGTGCTACGGTCATCCCAGTTTTTCCTGGCCATATGCCCTAATTCTTGCACTGTAAGCATGTAGCCTTCACTGTAGACCTCTGTGTCTTGCTAAAGTTCTCTACTGGGTAAGTGCATTTAGTTGAGTTTATAGATTGGATTGCAACTCTGTGATGAATCAGGCAGATACCTCTCCAGTCTTGGTATGGTAGAGTTTGTCTGTATCTTTTCCTCCAGGAGGAGACCATTATTCTGTGAACCTGAATTAATCTAAAGCTTTAAAAAAACCACAGAATTACAGTTAAAGGGAAACAGGCAATCCGGTATGGCTGAATAATTTCGGTATTCAAATTTGGATGTTCATTACACTAACTATCTGCTTTTTTGGCAGAGCCTATCATCTTCACACCTCTATGTATTGTCACACTACTGGGCTGAAAAGTTAGCCAAAATTCAGGGCCCTGCTGGGTTGTTTCCATTAGGATCAGGAATGGGGAATCTGAGTCAGGTAGTCTCCTGATCTATTTACAGAAAAATGCAGTTGAGGTTTTGTTTTCTTGAAGATACTAAAACCAGCAACAGGTAGATTCTTCAGATAGAAATTGGCCAATCCATTACCCTGGCAAGTTTTGTGTTCAGGAACTTCTATCTCTCTTCTCAGGTTCACATTCACAATTGTTTCGCCTCCAATTTAAGTACATGCTATGTCTGTTCTAAAAGTTTTGCCATTAGAAGCTACTTTGACTTGCTGCTGAAGGTGACCGACAGCCAGAGACAGTAAATCCTGCCCTAGGCCTGGGGAAAAGCAGGACATCACCTCCATTTCCTTTACCTGCCTCACCATGCACATCCAATGAGTGTGGATATAGTACTTTTACCCAGGGTGCTGGCAGCTGGACCACATTTGGTGCTTTACAGGAAAAAATAAGAAAAGAAAAATATCCTCAAACAACTCAAATGTGCTATCTCAGTCTGTGGTAGGGCAGCAGAAAACTACAGAGATAGCACTGTTTTGCTTCGTATCCCTACTGCTTGGTTACCAACTGAGTAGGCAACTATACCATTGAGAGGAATTGGGCATTATGTGGCAGAAGACTCAAATCTCTGAGCTGCAAAAGGAGTGAGTGCCTGCAAAATAAACAGCACTTTCAGCCCTGTATTATTTGTTGTATATGCATGAGCAACAAAGGGAGTTATTTTCAAACCTGGTTTGGTAGAAGGCCAAAGGACAAAAGGAATATGCTGCATGAGGAGGAAAAATTACATCTACCAGAGCTGTCCTCACTTTAGTTTGTTTCCTGGAACTAACTCTACCTCTTTTGAACTGTATTTTTAATAGCTTAAATAACTTAAAGTCTGAATGAAATCTACCTAGACCTTGCCCCTTCCTGGTTAGGAGGTTCTTTTCCTTTTATTTCACCTCTTCTCTATGGAGCTGAGAAACATGGTATCTTGCACAGTTGCAGCTGTGCAGTGTGTGCCCCCCTTAAAAGAACGATATGAGGCTCCCTACAAGAAGGAGCCTGTCTCAACAGCTGCTCCAGATTTTTTGGCCTGATTTCTGGAGGAAACAAGGCTCATAAGAGATCACACTCTCACAAGTCTTTGTGAGCCAAGGATTCTCCTCTGTTTAGGCTCTCCGGTATCTCACACAACACAAATTTCAATTGAACCTTTTCCCACAGCACAGACATTCCTAGTATTTTTCTCTCATTTTCTGATGTCTGATAAGGGCTGAGCTGAAAGCATAACCTCAGCATGATTCAGTTAAACAGTTAACATACAGGAAACCAGGCTTTACTAGGTCCAGCACTCACTGAAATACTTCTTGTTCCACGGAGTCACTTCGGTATCTCTGGCAGGGATGTGGCACTGCCTCTCATCCCACCCTTCTACCTGGTGCTTGAAAGTCCTTCAGTAACTGACTGTAGATATTTCTTTCCCTGAGTTTCCCAGGAAGTGTGGCCTGCATGGTCACTGACCTTTCTTCACAACTACTTGATCTACCAACATAATGGGATTGTAGCATTTGTTCCTCTTTAAACACTTGGATTGGCAAAATCACACTTTTTATTCAAGGCTTCTAAGGGGAGCTTCTGCTCAGCCACACCTCAGCCAGCAGAGCTGAAACCTCTGGCCAAGAGGTTGGCATAAGGCATTGTGGGACTGTTATTGCAGAATTGTTAAAGGCAAGAAGAGCAAAGGCATATCTATACTGGATGTGGAGTTACTCAGCCCACACAGAGCTGAGGACTTGCTGCCTCATATGTGGAGGCATATTGGGATCCTTTCTAAGGAAAGATCTGAACCACAGACCTTGATTTTTGCAAGTGTACACACAGACCGCTGACCAAACCAAAATCACAACCTCCCCCTTAAATAAAATGCAATATTTTACAAAATACGGGCTTTTCCATCCTAATGTACCCTAAGTAGATAAAATAGATTAAAATATTAATATAGATACTGTTCTTTCTATAACTGTAAATCTTTTGCAGGATTTTTTCATCAGTAGTTCTGAGAGGCTTGATAGCACTATACATCCATGCAGCAGCAGCATGAAGGTTACAAGACTACCCTGTGTTGGATCGTTCTGGATCCCAGTTTGCCAAACACCTATTTCATATGTTTATATGTTGTTTTATATATTTTTGACTGACATTTAACTTTTAGTAACACTACATTTGCCTATTACTCTTATGTTTCTTTTTCATCTTCAAGCACTCTGCATACATTAACTAATGTAATCCTCTTAATCCTCTTAATTAATCACTTCAGTACTTCTTGTTATTTCTGTTCCCCCCCCGAAATGTTAAGGACCAAGCTGAAGAGTTGCTGCTACAGCATTAATTCCATGTCTTATAGGAATCAGCACAAACCTCACCAATATGCCTGTAAAACATTTGATTCTACTGCAGAAACATTTGAGGCTTTGCATGAAAGCAGTGGAAATTTACAGTACACTGGAAAGAAATTTGATAAGACTTTCTTACCGCATACAAAATAATGAAAGAGTTTTTGAGAAAAGTTTGTCATTGCAAAGGAGTTAGAGGAATTAAAAAAAAAATCTCTAAGAAAAAGCCAAATACTTATGAAACACTGGTGACATATGCATACATATGTTCAAGGATTTATTTTAAAAGATCACTGTTTTATGTGCATCATCTTTTACACAAAACCAGTATTGAAAAACACTGCATATTGAAGAAATAGGTTAATTCTCTAACTTAATACATAAGATGTTTTCTTCAGAGGTAAGAAAGATGAACATGGAGTTAAAAGAGAGAAAGGACTGGTTAATTAGGACAGGCAAAGTTACAGGTTTTTCTGGAATTCTAACTTGAGATCAGACAAAATGGATTAACCTTTTAAAAACAAACAGAAGGTTTGATGCGAGAGACTTCTTTGAGGAGAAAAGGATTTTCAGAGAAGTTACGTGCTTGGGGAGAAAATGAAACAAAACTAATTCTAAGAAAAGTTTGAAAGCTGAGAAAAGAAAACCTACCAATTCTAATAATGTTAAGTGCTGTCAGTGGGAATGTTAATTTTCTTTTGGTTATAAAATTTGGATCAGACTGGAAAATGAAGTGCCTGAATTTTAAGGACTGAGTCAATCTTTAGAATATTTTCTGCTGTTATGCTCTCCCCATAATTCTTTCTCTAACTTTATCCCAAGTAATCTTCACATGCGTGCATTGCATTCTAAGTCATTAAGGGTTTTTTTCCACCTTGTTTTGAACGGACCAAGGACCTGCTCCAATAGGGCAACTGCTGTACCCTAAATCAGTAGTTCTCAAACTATTGTTTGCAGTCATCCGCATTTGCTTGTCACATGGTGCTGGCTGTAACCTTGTAAACAGAAATAAAAGACACTAAAAAGATGTATTAAATACTTTCCCATGACACGGTCTCAGCAAATAAAACTGAAGTGACCATGCAGTGCTGTAAGAGAATTGGGAGTGTTCTTTGACAAATCTTGGATGCTGGATGTGATTTTGTGCACTTGTAAAAATTCAGAAGCCTACCACTGCTTCTCTGGAATATCAGAACTACTTACCACAGAGAAATCTGTTATGAGAATAATGGTAAAGAGCAGTGAAACCAAAGATAGAAAAGCAAAATAAAACCAATAAACTTCAGGAAGGTAGATTCCAGTAAACTCAGGGAAATGTTAGTTAAGAATTTATGGGAGGCAAGTTCATGGGGAAAAGGAGTTAAAGAGATCTGGCAATTCCTCAAAGAAATGGTATTGAGGCACAAGTACAAACTGGCCCAATGCAGAGGAAGGATGGAAAACGTAGAAAGAGACCAATATGGCTAAGTCATGAACTTGTTATTAGCCCCAAACACAGGAAGAGAGCACAGAGAAAGTGGAAATTAGGTTAGACTGCTAGGGAGAAGTATTTTTCAGAAGACACAAAACTCAGGCCAAGGTACAAACAGCCGCAATTAGCAAGGAAGACCAAGAGTAACAAGAAAGAAATATATAAGTAATAATTACATTAGTAAAAATAAGAAGAGAGAGGATAATAGAGCTTTGCTCCATAGGAGAGATGAAAAGTTACAGGGCATCAGAATTCACTAAAGAGATCATTTGTGAACAGGAAGCTAATACAATTAAGTGAGGAAAACATATGACTTTAGCTTAAAATAAGGAAAGAACAAGCTAGACAATTTTTAAATATGTTAGAAATGAAAGCAGCTTAAAATAATTTTCATATCAGTTTGACCCACTATCAAAATGTACTTAGCAAAATGCCTGATATAACCTCATGGCATAAGCAGTCCTCTAAGTACCTGTGAAAGAAAACTGAGAGAAGACCCTACAGAGGGAAAATGCAATACACAACTTTAAGGGGGGAGGAGGGAGATGGAAAGAAGAATTAAATTTTCAGTTACTGGAAAAATCCCACTGACAAATAAACAACTTGCAAATACGTTGTCAAGAATAAATCATGTCAAGTCTTTTATTATAAAGTAACAGGACTTGTAACTGAGGATGCAACACATAATGCCATGTTTCCAGACACTAGTAAGGCTTCTGACAACTGTCCCATATGACATCCTCATGAACAACTTAGGAAAACTTTTTCTTGACTTTACTAACACAGCGGGTGCATAATTTGTTGGAAAATCATACCCAGAGTGTACTTATTGAGTTTTCAAATATTATACAAACTACTACTTTTTCTGCTGTCACCAGCAGATAGTAAAAATTCAGTCTCTCACAATATATGAGTGCAAGAGCACATATAAGTGCAGGTACACAAGTGCAATCATATAGGTACAAGAGCACGATAGCACTCTGTTTATTGCATGAGTGCAGATTCTTGTGTTCTTGACGGCAAGGGGCTTTAAATACTTACAGACAATGGCTAAACAACAAGCAAATGGGTTAGATGCAGTAGTTCCATATTTAGGAAATAGCTATGAAAACTTGATTAACATTGCAAAAAACAAGCACTGAAGAATTAGGAAATCCCCTCTGCAACCTTAGCTTTTACAAGTTCACAGTATTTTCACACCGAATATCCTTGCAGATATCCTGCTCCAACAAATGGCACGTTCCTGACCCAAAACATTTTTGAGTTTTTCTAATATGATGTGAGGAAAAGATATCTTCTTCTAGTGTCATTTTGGAAACAGCTAAGCTGACACTCCCACAAGAAATTCCAGCCCAAGACACTTAAAGTTGGGAAACATTCTGAGCAATGAAAATTTTATAAAGTTTTGACAGAAATGTGAAGGAAAAATTGTTAATAACAATTATGAAACACACACACAGATGCAGGCACATACAGACATACACAACTTTTCCAGATTGGCAATAACAGAGAAACTTTGTGCCATTCTGGCAGTTACAAGGATACTAAAATAGGCAAAGGTATAATTTGTAAAAATATTCATAAAGTACGCCTAACATAAACTTGTTCTGTAGGTAACATCCAGGCAACTTGTTTTTTGTGGTGACACTTAAATTCTGGTTAGATATAATATAATCTATTTTTTTTTCAATTTAGACCAGTGGTACTTTTATCATGTAGTGATCTGCATAATGCAGTGTTCAGACTTTTTGTGAAGGATTGTACTGTTTTTTCTTCTTCATTTCAATGTGCTTCCTTTCTCACAGAGTGCTATTCTCTCTTTCATGGTGAATCACTTGCAAGTAACCTAGAAATTCTACATCTTGCAACTAATCTGAAGGCTTATGTTCTATCCCTTGTTTCGGGGGTCTCTGTATTTGCTGCAAAAGGGATGACAGTTACTGTAAGCTCAACTAATTTTTTTAAGGACCACATTTACTGGTTGCCTAAGAAAAGGGTAAAATCACATACCTGCTACTAAGCAGGTACTGATAAAATAACATTTCTGTTACATTTCTGTGCTACATGATTCAAAAGGTCTTACAAAACACCAGATGATAAGGCTGGCAATGAAAGGAGGTAATTCAAGTAATTTATCTAAAAAGGAAGGAAATAGGTTTTTTGAGGTTGAATCGCAGTTCCTGTGAAATCAATTGCTTCAGTGAGACCAGCTATTCACTCTGGTAAGGTAACTTTGTAAAGGTAGCTCTAGTATGCATTTACAGATTGAAGAAGTACAATTGAAGTTCATATTCTATTATTTAGAATTTTCCCCCTGTTTTGGTGAATGAATACACACACTATTCCTTTAGATCACAAGTCTTATTTTATTCACTAAGCACATTTTTGAGGAAAAGAAACACTTCATTTTATCAACAGAATTCTTATATACTAATATTTCTCTTCAACTGTACTCATAACACCACAACAGGCACAGCAAGTCTCTGAGCTGCTCTTTCTCTTTGCCTGCTCTTTCTATTCTCCTGGCTTTCATTTATGACCACTGCTGGAGACAAGAGTTTGATGGACACCTTTGGTGTGATGCAGAATGGCCATTCTCATGTTCTGATGTGGTGATCCTTCCTGTTCAGGAACAAAGAATGACTGATGTGATTAGGTGCAGTTTAGCAGATGGAAACTACACTGCAATATGCTAATCTTTGATTCAGCTCAGACATTTGATCTTGTCTTAGCTGTGTAACTTAGGCTACTCTCAACTCCTGGTCTGTAAAAATGTAGAATATATATCCGGGAGGCTTAAATCAATTCATATCACTATCATAAGAACGATCAGAGGTCCAGCTAGTGGTTGCTTCTATTGTAATTCCATGTGTCAAACCTAATACATGGCTCACATGCCCACCTTTTTCTAAAGAGACTTCTGAGATATTTGCTCCATTCATCTACATAGTCATTGCAATAAAGTTGAGATGCATCTTTAGACATAAAAAGTTACCTGCAATAACATATTAAACACTGTCCAAATTAGAAGTGTTTAATACAAGTTAAATTAAAGAGCATAACACTGGAAACAGAAGACTATTGGAAGCTTTAGAAAGGTAAGTATTATAAAAGGAATATAGTCACATTGCCTGGATTACTGGTGGGTTTATGAAAATATTTTCCAGTGCAAAAGGAGCATAGTGTTCCATTTCCTGACTAGAATGCCTAAAACTTCCAGCCTGCAAGCAACAAGAGGAAATATCTGAAGGGTCCTACAATAGCACAGAACCTCAGTCTTTGTCTTGCATCACTAGTGTGAGACTTTTATCATTTGTTTCTATGATTGTCCTGGTTTCGGCTGGGATAGAGTTAATTTTCTTCCTAGTAGCTGGTATAGTGCTGTGTCTTGGATTTAGGATGAGAATAATGTTGATAACACAGTGATGTTTTAGTTGTTGCTAAGTAGTGCTTAGGCTAGTCAAGGCCTTTTCAGCTTCCCATGCTCTGCCAGGTGCACAAGAAGCTGGGAGGGAGCAGAGCCAGGACAGCTAACACAACTGGCCAACGGGGTATTCCATACCATATGACATCATGCTCAGTATATAAGCTGGGGGGCAGCAATCGCTGCTCAGGGGCTGGCTGGGCATCAGTCGGTGGGTGGTGAGCAATTGCATTGTGCATCACTTGCTTTGTATCTTCTTTTATTATTGTTGTTGTTGTTGTTATTATTATTACTACTATTTTACTTTATTTTATTTCAATTATTAAACTGTTCTTATCTCAACCCATGATTTTTCTTACTTTTACTTTCCCGTTTCTCTCTCCCCACCAGAGGTGGGGGGAGTGAGTGAGCGGCTGTGTGGTGTTTCGTTGCTGGCTAGGGTTTAACCACGACAATGATGTATTTGAATTGCTTTTATTGCAGGCATTTGCTGCCTCCAAGAGTTGACAGCTCAGTTCCCGTGGTGCTGTGTACTTTCTTAAAAGATGTTTCATGCATACAATATTACGTGTTTCTGTGGTTGCTATGGTAATGAAAGTACTTGTCTTTTACAAAATTGTAGAGTGAAAAACAGGGATATAAAACATGAGGACTAAACAGCAGAGTTTTAAGTTAATTTCTGATGTTTTTTTGGCTAATTCGGTACTTCTTTTCTGTTTAATATTAACTTGAAACTGAATTAATATAATGAAAATAATCCCTATATCCAGACAATAGAAGTACTGCATATTTGATTTGTGCATTATTTGCACAAATGCATACTTGAATGTGTACATTTGTGAAAAATGTATCAATAACTGATCAGAAACCAAATATCTCATTAATTCTGCATTTTCTTCTACAATATATTCATCCCATTACTTTCTAATGCATATCTTTATTAGTGTTTTTACTGAACAATGGCAATGTGGCTATTTGTGTCCAAAGTTAGAACAGAAAGCAATCCCTGCACTATAAAACTAATATTTTGAAGCTTAAATGCCCCATCCAGTCTCATGTAAAGAGGGGAGCACAGTGCCCCTCACCAAAGGTTACTAATCTACAGAGGAAGAGAACCAACTGGGATACTGTATTTTGGGAGAAATCCAAATATCAAAGAAGGCAAGGAAACAAAGGACAGAGACACTGACAAAACAGAAGTATGAACACAAAATAACAAAACAAGATCTATTTGGGGAAAATAAAAGCTAATCCACTGTGGAAGTGATTCAGCACCTCACACACATATTGTTATATACCTTATATGCAAACACACAGAAACACATGTAAACATAGTCCTATACACACAAAGTATAAATGCAGCATATACATAGGAAAGAGAGGAATGAGAAAAAGTGGCAACACAGACAAATCAGATAACAGGCCACGGAGTCTATGTGAGTTAGCTATAGTGCCATACAGCAAGTCTGTAAGTAAGCCAAGACATGATCCCAGATCACCAGGGTCTCAGGTCAAAGCCTAAACTGCAAGACAGTGCTTTGTGGGTGGGAGTAATGCTAAGCCACCTAGTCCCTAACACCATCACTGACATGACAAACTTTTTTTCTTCCTCTTAATGATATCAATGGTAACAATTTTATTTGCAATAAACATTTGTCACATGTAAGCATTATCTTGCATTGTTTATATATCACAAATATTTTTTCTGCTTGTTCAAAGAATAATGGGGGTGTTTCTCACTTAGTAGTACTTCTAGATCTTATTTAGCACATACTATTAAAATCCTGTCTGACAACAAGAATTATTACTTTCCTTGTGTGCTTTTCTCTGGCATTTATGAATATAATATCCAAGTTGTTCATTCATGTTAATTAACTTTTACAACACTCATGTGAAATGAAGGGGAGAGGTATCACTTTACGGATACAATAAAGTGGCTGAGTAGAAAGATATTTACTACTTCTAGGTAATTACTCTGAGGCATGCGTTATTTCCTAGGCTTTCCCTGAAAGCAAATGAGAAAAACCAAACAAACAACAAAAAGCCCCCAAACTTCATCATGGGGTTTCCTTTTTTTTTTTTCTCCTTTTTTTGTTTGTTTTTGGGGTTTATGTTTTTAAACCAAGAGAACAAGAATTTTAGACTTATGGCACAGCAACTGTGCTAAAGGAGTAACTCGCATCATTAGCAGTTGCTATCCTTAATAAGGCCCTGAGAGGAACCAAAACAAACTGCTACTTGTCCAGATGCATGGATACTTATTGAGAGAAGAACAGTGAAACACAGAAAACCTGGACATGAACGTTCTTTAATGCACTCTTTTCCACATCTTCTGTTCTCTCCATACTGCATTATGCTAAAAGGTGCTAACCAGATGCTATTAAGAATGTGTCATGTATTCACACTCACAGGTCTTCTAAAAATTGTTAAGCAATCTATATTGCATCCACCCTTTGGAGGGAAACAGTTCTAAAGATACATTGTTATCTTCTTAATTTCAGTCCCATTCCCCTTGCCTACCCAATCTACCACAAATTGAATGGGGTTATCTTTTGTTTTCCCCTTTTCATTTTCTCCATGTTTTGACTTATAGTCCCTAAGTATACAGTGATAAAAACAAAAAGGAAGTAAATTCACCCTCTTGGTTTACCATTCACTTTACCATTACCAGCAAAATTCCTAAGTATCAGTCAAATCCCATACCCTTTTCAGACCTTATCACTTGTCTTTTTGTTCCAGTCAAACCCATCTTGCTTCCATACTAAATCTTGTCAGATTTCTCTCCCTTGACCTGCAGCCCATCTCCTAATGTTGCTTAAGACAAACTCAGTAGAAAAAGCTGGGTAGGTTTCTACTGAATGTAGTACGTTAAGGCAGCTAAGGGAAGCATCATCAGCATCAAGGCAAGGGATAGGATAATGTATCTAATGCAAGAAGGGGAAGGTGGAGGAGCAGGAAGGGAGTGGGGATTAAGGGATGTGGCACAGATGATCTCTGTCTTGGTTGGCTCACTCTCATAAGGAACTGCAGCCTAAATCTTGTTTGCATCTACCTCAGCATTTTCCAGTCTCATTTCTTATCAGTTCCCTGCTCATAATGTCACTGCCCCTCCCCCCCAATTCAGTATTCCATTCCCCTTGCCCGTCTGGCCCTCACAAGTCAACACTCAGCTCCCCATACTGCCCCTGGTTCAATCCTTGTCTCCACTGCACTCCATTCAGGTGTCTTTTGCCCCTGCATTGTCTGCACAGGTGAGTGCAGGAGAGACCCCGCTGCTCCTAGCATTTGCTTGCCTGGAACTGAGCTGGCCCACAAGCAGCTGGGAGTAACTATGCCAAGAGAGGTTTTGTGCCTTGGCTACGTAGCACACACAGCTGTGTTTTCAGAGTGACGTGTACAGGCTAGCCAGGATCAAGAACTGAGAGATGCCGTCTCCATCAATCTTCAATTTAAGGTGCTGAACTCTTAAGAAGTCTTGGAGCATGTTCCAAGTAAGATAATTCAAAGTATAACTTGACTATGTGTGGGTGGAGCTCCACGCGAATAGCTATATGCACACTGCCAAACTGCAAATACCATAGTAAAGAGATGGCAGAGCTTTTCAAAGAAAAGGTTGATATAGATAACTTTTTATAATTTGAAAGAGAAAAGGTTTCTTCCATCTGAATGGAAGCATTACATACAAAAACATTCCTCCAAATATTCAGTTTATGACAGACATTCAGTCTGAAAAGTGAGTAAAAGCTTGAAAAAGTTATAAGCGACCAAAGGTAGATTCTTAATAAAAATGTCAGTCAGCTTTCATAAAAGAAAGTGCTACCATCCCTACCGATAATTATTGTTATATACATTACAGCTACAGGGTTGTGTGTTTTCCTACTAGTTTACACAAGTTACAGCCTATTTCTTGCAAGTTCAAGGAAGTGGGTCTCACAGAATTATCTGATAGGAGAAAATAATTCCACATGAATTAGTTTAGGCAGCGCATTTGCACAAAGAAAAAAAACAAAACCATGATGTTTTAAGAAACGGTCAAATTCACAGTAGAAGTCAGGATTATCAGCATTTGTAATGGGACAATATGATATAAGTCAGTGCAGACAAACAGGGAGAAGTAAATTATGAAGGGCCTGAAATGCAAAGACAAGAACTATAGACAATGGGCAGAAGTTAGCTAATCATGTTATTCCAAAAGGTAAGTAATGTGATCAGACAGTGAACTAGAAAGATTTCATTAATTGCTTTAAATGCTGTAGTGGGTTATAGTATATGTACTCAAAAGGCTTGTTTTACTACTAAAGAAATCTAGCTTAAAGCAATTTACATAGCATACCGAGACAGCAAGAATTTTACATTTAGACTTCCTTAAAACCAGACCTTCCTCCAAGTTTTAATAACTAACATTCAGTATGTTCTGGAAAACCAGCCTACCTATGTGAGAGGTTATTTCTCTTTTTGCCTTGTCATTAATAAAGTTTGTTCATCCTTTTAGATTGAGTTTATGGAAACTAGACACCAATGACTATTTTTTTGTATAGGCATAAATGAAGTGAGGATTCACTCGAGATTACTTTTCCAGATGACACTTTATTTTCTAATTCCCCCCCGCTCCATTTGTTCACTTATGTTTTGAGTCTTGGTTAAACTGGTTGATTGTGATTATTTAAAAATTTATAGATTCAAATGAATTCTATTTGGGAAAATGTTAAGCAGTAATTTCTTTTATAGTTTTAAGAATTTTGTTCACCTGTTAACAGTGATAAATGTAGTAGATGCAGTTCAAAACAGCAAAACAAAACAAGAAAAATCCCCAAATATACCAGATTACTGTTAAAACTTGTTACATTGATTACCTTGGTTCTGCGTATCTCTAAGAAATACATGATGAATGAAGAAAGATAACAAAGATCAATAGCAGCAGGCATTGTTTCTGAAAAGTAGCCAGCACTATATGACAAAACTAAAAGCTGTACCCTTGTAATGCTGTTGGTCATGAACTTGATCAAAAAATAAAATGTGACCTAAACTAGTCCAATCTTTTTTTGTGAAAGTGACAGAAGTATTCATGTGCACTACACTTCCTCTGTTAACAGAGAAAATACTATTATCCATCGTGGCCAGAGTAAACACTGTCCAGATTCTTTTGAATTCCTATTGAAAAAAAAACATGATGGAATGATACACTTCTCCCAATGTCGCTGGGGTTTTTTCTTTGTTTTTTAAACAGAATTTATAAGAAGTCTCATTTTTTTGAACATGGTAAGATCAAACTACATCCAGCAATTTTTTGCTCACAATTCCAAGACTGTCTTTCCAGCCAGCACGCTGCCTGCTTGCTTGTATCATAGTATGTGTGTTTCCACTATCCCTCTGCTCTTTAGATAGTTTTAATACATACACACACACCTTCGTCCTCACCTTCCCTTTCATAGATATTGTACAAGACACAGCAAGTATCTGAAGTCTCAGCTAGTGATCTACAAACAACTTAGCCTTTAGATACTAAAAGGGCACTCAGTCATCATCCTTCATCTGCCCAATAAATAGCTCACATTGCAGAGCTCAGCATCACTGAGAAACAGCAAGGGGAGCTGGAGTCAGTATTATATGTTAGCAGCATTTATGCTTCAAAAATTTCTGGCAAACTTTTCTTTCCTAATTGGGGAAATCAGAGTGGCCTTGTTCACAGATGAAGCCAAATCATTCCCCAGGTTTTGTATTTGGATGATGTCTCACTCTGTTTTAGCTATCAGTCAAAGAACAATAAATGTACTTGTTTTAATAAATTGCTTGCCTGGCCAAAAGAACTTGCTGCGAGACAGGGAGACACAGAGGGGCACAGAACATTTGGGGAGAAAACTAGTGACCACTGAAACAAAAGCATCAGTCTGTTTGAGGCTGTTTGAGAGTCAGTTTGAGACCAAACTGATATTTGAGACTGAACTGACATCATGGAGGCTAAACGGACTTGGATACCAAAGCACATTCAGTCACAGACATGTTGTTGAATGTTAACAAGTGCCAAAACTTGCCTGTTGTGTAGCAGCCACGACACAGCCCAGGAGAGAAACTGGGCTGGTCAGCATAATGGTTTCTCACACGACCTCCCTGTCTTTCAGCAGGGCACAGTGTGGTCCAGAAGAAAAGTCCAAGTGGGCCAGCGCAGTGGTCCCAGCCAACAGTGCACACACAAGGCATGAGGCTGCGGGGTCCCCCCCCTACTGCCATTAGCCCTCAGGCACTTAGGAAGCCTCTCAGGGGTCTCTGCTGAGTCATCCTAGCAACTGCAGAAGGGGTGGAGAATGCCTGATTCTGATTGGCTCAAAATAGTACAGTGCCTGCCAATTGGCTGTTGCAATGCTCACAGTCTGCCCTTCTAGAAGGTTCTCCACATGTCGGCAATGACTCAGCTATGGGCAGCTTAGTTATAGGGGAGCAATTTGCATGATCACAGGGGGACTGGGGTTTGTACCTTTTTGCTCACAGGCTTCATTTAAGGAGTGCGGACCCTATGTGACACAGAGGGTACATCCATGGGTTTGGGTTACCTTAGCAAATTACTGTCTGTTGTCTGACCCATGGTGACTGACCGCTAAGTTTCAAGCTGGTTTATAACTAGTTTAGTAATATTTATCACAATTTAAAAACCAGAATAACTGCATTAAGGTATGCAGTGTATTATGGATGAGGTGGCCTGAGATCCACCTCTGAACACACATCCGCTTTGTCCTGGTTTCGGCTGGGATAGGGTTAAATTTCTTCCTAGTGCTGTGTTTTGGATTTAGTATGAGGAGAATGTTGATAACACACTGATGTTTTCAGTTGTTGCTAAGTGCCCTCCTAGTCCAAGGACAGCTCCCGTGCCTACTGACTGAGCTAGGTACACAAGATGGGAGGGAACATAATCAGGACAGCCAGCCCAGCTGGCCAATGGGGTATTCCATACCATGTGACGTCATGCTCAGTATATGAAGGGTAGGCGTGATCCAGGAAGTACCGATCGCTACTTGGTTATCGGTCAGCGCGGGTGGTGAGCAATTGCATTGTACATCACTCATTTTGTATATTTTATCATTATCATTATTATTTTCCCTTTTTCTGTTCTATTAAACTGTCTTTATCTCAACCCACGAGTTTTTTCTCACTCTTACCCTTCCGATTCTCTCCCCGTCCCACTGGGGGGGCGGGGGGAGTGAATGAGCGGCTGCGTGGTATTTGGCTGCCTGCCAGGTTAAACCACGACACACTTGGACATTTTTTTCCATATTTGAGTCATATTCAACAATGCTGTTACACTTTTGAGATATTTGGTATTTAATATATTATAAATTATGAACAGCCTTATTTTCAGCTGTAGAAAATATAACATACAAACAGTCTGAACTGTATTCATGCTTTTCGATTACTATATTACTGTATAATATATGAAAATCTTTCAAAGAAAGCTACAAAATAGTGGGTAATAAATTGTGATTCCTGCCTTAGGAAGGTTAACAGAAAACTCTAAATGAAGATTCAAAGCCAGACACTGTACTTCCTGTCTTTTAGATCTTCTAACATGTAAATCAACCGTTACAAAGAAGATTAACTATTAGAATTGTACGACTGAAGTCCAACATTCAACCCTGCTCTTTATTCACCGCCAGAGCAGACCAGGTGTCCAGAATCCTAATGCTCAGCTTTACAGTTGAGGTTTGTATGGTCCGCATACTAAGCACAAGTCACCATTGTTTTCTAGCCTTAATTTATTGGTGGCCTTAACAACTGGCTATTTTACTGCTAATTGTACTTTAAATTGCTAATATAAAATCAAACAGCAATTGGGACTCTAAACACGCACTTTCATGAAGTACAGTTATTTTTAAAAATAAGCTATTTATTTTACTTCACAACTGTTTATTTTAGCAGAGAATTAGATTTATGCTCAGAACCTTCAGGCTTTCTCACAGAAAATTACCTTGTGGTATTTTAGTTATGTTAATGGATTAAGCTTATCATTATTTTCTTAAGAAAGCTTTAGAAGATGTACTAGAATTGGGATGATGGTGTAAGAAATCGTCTTCAAAAGCTGCAATAATTGAATCACAGACGTATCTGTGTCATTGCAAAATGAAGCCTCGGGCATTTGAGAATCTCCCCTCTTAGCACTTCTTGCAAAAACAGGCCCAAGTATTCCGACAAATTCCATTTTGGAAAATCTGTCTTATCTACCAAAAGTCACCACATGGCTTCAGTTTGTAGTTTAAAGTATATCTTGTCCTGGTGGCTGTGGAACAGAGCTGAGGGCTGGCAGGGAACAAGGAGTCCAGCATGCCTGACGGCAGATCTGGATGTTATTCTGGTATAGTCCAGTCCATATCTTCTAAGAAGTAATTTCCACTTGGAGGAAGTGAATTTAAACTACATGGCTTGCCAGATATTTTGGGATCTGTCTTGCTGAAAGACACCATGAAATAATAATATCTAGCTTGTATCCCTGGAGCTCAGAGCATTTTACAGGTCTAGAAATAGATGTCTCTTATTAGCCCATTTTTGTAGATAAAAAAACCTCAGGTTTAAAGAGTGTAAGTAAGTAAGTGACTTATCCTGGGTCACACTTGGCACCCCTTGCAAAGCTGGAGACAGACACTCAACCTCTCATTTCTATCCTGTGCTTCGATATGTCAAACAGTTGTGTTTCCATCCTGTGAAATATGGTCTTAAAAGTCTTCATGTTGTCAGCCACAGAATAGCCTGTGATGCTGTGGTGGTGCATTTCCCCCCCCCTCCCCGGACCACTCTACGATCTCAGGAACCCCCGTTAGGCCTTAGCCTTTGTGTAATGAGTTGGGCAGTTAAGCGTCCCTTGACTGTACCAGGCACTCTTGCATGGCTAAGGTGGGGAGCAGCACTGACAGTACCAGGAACACCTGTTGCCTGACCAAGGTAGGGAACGAGAGCGGGCATAATTCATCATCCCTGACAGCCTTGAAACATTCCCTACCTGGATCGTAGCTCGAATGGAACAGTACCATTGTTACTGTTCCAGATTGTGGCCAGGATGGAAATTTACTGATGACTGAAGTCAATCATCTTGCGAACCTATAAACAGTGGTCCTAAGTGAGACCCTTTGAGTTCTCCTGGACCGCAGCAGGCTGCGCCCAGAGTCTCCCTCTGAGTGGGACGCCTCTCAGAGTTCACAAACTCTCGAGTCTGCGATATTCGGAGGACCATCGGGACCTGGGCTGAAACACTCCTCAGCCGAGACACTCCTTGGGGCTCAACCCTTCGCCTGTTGAGAAATGCCAAGACATTTAATGTATTTCATGAGACTCGAGGGGAATTTTTAACAGGTACCTTTATCTAGCTTTGGGCCCTTGTGTGTGTGAATTGATTTAGATAACCCTTGTGTGTGTGTGTGTGAATTGATTTAGATAACCAATAGTAAGCATAATCTGTAATTAAGTCACTGTTGTGATTGTAGCAGACCTTATTAACTCACTTTGTAAATGTTAAATTAGTTAATGATTAAGTGCTGCTAGAATCTTGTGATCCAGCTTAAAACTGTGAATGAACCTTAGATTGCTGCTAAACACATATAACCCCTTAGACATAAACCGTTGCCCAAGTCTGAGACTAGGGGTAGATCCAGCCGCACCTAGACTCCTCTCTGAGAAGGAGTTTAGAAAGCAAGGGGGGTCTACTCTGAACCTCGTGACTCAACGAGAGGGTCTCCCTTACCCTTTTTCTCCTCGGTCTCTGTATAAATCATTCCAACTCAATTCTGATATGATTTTCCCTGTGTATGCTTAATCCATGTAGTAAGTGATAGAGTGAACCTTGCTATCGAATTCTGTTAAGTCACGCTTTTATACATTTCTATTAAAATCACTTTCTGCTAATACCTTTGACGGTGATTCTTTAAGCGGCCTCAAACCACGCATTCACAACAAATTGGCGTAGTCGGCAGGATGGCAAGTAATATCACTGATTACTTACAAAAACATGGAATAAGTCCAAGTCCCAAATTCTTGGATGAATGGGCTTGTGATAATTGGCATAATTGGGAAGCTGTGGAAAAACAACTAAAAGTAGCTAGAGGCCATATAAAAGATGGAAAAGGAAAAGGAGTTATTTTCAAAATGTTAGGCACCTGTCTAGAAGCCGCTTGTCAGTTCAGGAAGGATAGTAATAAAAGGGACCTGGACCAAAAGGGAGAAATAGAAGGCAGAAAGGCAGCTGAATTAATACTATCCTTGAAAATCGAGCAGCTGCAAAAACAATTACAGGAAGAAAAGGAGAAAACACAAAAGTTGGGAAAAAAGATCGAGATGATGCTTATGCGGGCTCCCAATCCCCCTGACATTGTACAGATTAGGAAATTAATTGTATCCCCTGAGGAATGGGATGGTGATATTTGGGGTGATCCTGATGACTATGATGAGGGAAATGATGACCCCTTGTTCCCCTCAGATTCCTCTGAATATGAGGCTAGACCCATCATTAAAGCAAAATATATTCTGATTCCAGTTGGTCCTCGATGACAATTGGTAAAATTTCTAATAGATATGGGAGCACAAATTTCAATACTAACACAACAGAATGCCGAGAAGCTGGGTGTGCGACCCGGACGGCAGAGAGTTAAAGTCACCGGAGTGAACAGAGCAAGTGTTATGTGCCAAACTGCAAAAGTTAATTTATGACAAATTGGTGTAGTCAGCAGCATCCTAAATAAGTATTTTGCGACAGATGCTCCTAAAAGCAATGAAGCAGTGTCCTAGTTTCGGCAGGGATAGGGTTAAATTTCTTCCTAGTGCTGTGTTTTGGATTTAGTATGAGGAGAATGTTGATAACACACTGATGTTTTCAGTTGTTGCTAAGTGCCCTACTAGTCCAAGGACAGCTCCCGTGCCTACTGACTGAGCTAGGTACACAAGATGGGAGGGAACATAATCAGGACAGCCAGCCCAGCTGGCCAATGGGGTATTCCATACCATGGGACGTCATGCTCAGTATATGAAGGGTAGGCGTGATCCAGGAAGTACCGATCGCTACTTGGTTATCGGTCAGCGTGGGTGGTGAGCAATTGCATTGTGCATCACTCATTTTGTATATTCTATCATTATTTATTATCATTATTCTCCCTTTTCTGTTCTATTAAACTGTCTTTATCTCAACCCACGAGTTTTTCTCACTCTTACCCTTCCGATTCTCTCCCCGTCCCGCTGGGGGGGCGGGGGGAGTGAGTGAGCGGCTGCGTGGTATTTGGCTGCCTGCCAGGTTAAACCACGACAAGCAGTTTAAAGTGCTTGGAGTAAAAGAATGAACAAAATGAAAATAGAAACATAAAATTTAATGCCAAGAAACAATACTAAAACCAAATTATATCTGACTCACATAGTAAAAGTTAAATCCTGGTTGCAAATGCCACTTGTAAAAATATAAATTTGTTACGAAATACTTTAGAAGGATATTTTAATTAAATTCTTAAAAACATTAAACTTAGTTTGAAAACTGTAAAAATTGGATGGGTTTTAATATGTGATAAGCAGTAGATTTTAAATTCTCTGGGGAATATGTAAGCTCAAGTATGCTCTGCTTTTTAACTCCCAGAACTGAAATCCTCCCCAAATGCATTGTAATCTCTGTAATTTACTTGAATCAACTCACCCACTGCTGAAATGCAGTCCTCCCCCTCAGCCCCCCGCTCCTTGAAGAGGCACACAGTAGTTGTTTCATACCATGCAGCAACTCAGCGAAGAGTGGGATAAAATTGTAGGGTTACTTCAACAGATAGTAACCAGGCTGGATTTTCTTTTCTTTTTTCTTTTAACCTTGGCAAAGACACAAAGGTAATAACACTACTTTTAAGAATAGTGCTGTAAATATTTTCACTATTCAGATGAGGGCAAGGGCTTGATTTCATACTTCATTTGAGTGGTACCAGCAGCTATTGTGCTATAACATTACTGAGACAACATGTAAGATAATATCTAGCGCAGAGAAACTACTATGAGCTGAAATGCTAACATGGTAGCAATAGCAGCAACACTTTTTTCAAGCTATGTCAAAGAACTATTGAACCTATCGGAATAATTTGAGAAACCTGTTTAGATTACAGACTGACAGAGGATTTGGTTAGTCTATGTAAAACCTACAGCATTTTCTCCAAAGAGAAAGGGTTGAGCAGCTGGAAGGTGACACTTTAAACTGTGTTATTGGAAAATAAGTGTTACCTTGTTGCTGCTACTCCACTTTGAAAGCAAGAAGAATTAAACCACCATTATTTATAAACTCTGACAAACATAAACAGAGTACTGAAATTTTACTGAACTTTCTGTTTTAAAGATTCTTGGTTATTTGTCTTTAGAAATTTGATACTGCCATGTGACAGAGGCTTGGCACAGCTCTAGTTTGTGCACAGTCATTTTTTTGTTGGTATCTAGAGCTGAATTAAGTTGTATTAGAAACACCAATTTATGATTCTTTCCCATGCGTTTAAGGCGTATTGTGTGTAAATAGAAATGAGGAAAAAAGCCTGGAACACGGATACAGTGATTCAACCTGCTGTTGTGGTTTAACCCAGCAGGCAGCCAAACACCACACAGCCGCTTGCTCACTCCCCCCAACACACAGTGGGATGGGGGAGAGAATGGGGAAAAAAAAGTAAAATTCGTGGATTGAGATAAAGACAGTTTAATAGAACAGAAAACAAAGGGATAATGATAATAATAATAATAATAACAATAATGGTAGAATATACAAAGTGAGTGATGCACAATGCAATTGCTCACTACCTGCTGACCAATAACCAAGTAGCGATCGCTACTTCCTGGACCACACCTCCTACTTATATACTGAGCATGACTTCATATAGTATGGAATACCCCATTGGCCAGTTGGGTTAGCTGTCCTGGCCATGCTCCCTCCCAGCTTCTTGTGCACCTGGCAGAGCATGGGAAGCTGAAAAGGCCTTGACTAGCAGGGAACTTAGCAACAACTGAAAACATCAGTGTGTTATCAACATTCTTCTCATACTAAATCCAAAACACAGCACTAGGAAGAAATTTAACTCTGTCCCAGCCGAAACCAGGACAGTATCCACCCCTTATTCTATAACATCTACGTCATGCCCAGGTCTCGCATTTTCCAATACATTCCAATCAGTCATCACCACTTTCCCTGCCTTTTGATATATACACACAGATACCATTCCCTTAGTCCATGGGCCATCCCTCTAAAATGTCCATTGAGTCCATTTAGTCCATGACTTTGGGCTCCATATGTCATAACAGTCTTTCAGGGCAGGGGAGATGGTGTGTGGTGTTGGACTGTTGCATCCTGAAGCCAGTTCTGGTTCCATTATTGCTGCGCTCGTCCAGTTCTATCATCGTTGCACTTCGCTCGGTTTCATTGGAGTTCATTCTTCATTAATCTGGGTGATTCTTACTGCAATACCATTGATATGACATATAGCAACCATAGAAGTGATGACATACAGTATTATACAGCAATTAACATCATACAATTCAGTTCATTGGCTATTTTCACCCAAAATCAAATCCCCTTGAGGTACACACCGGACTTCCCCATCCTTTCGCATTACCCACCAAGGGCACCCAGGTCCTTGAGCAAAAGCAATCCCACGGATGGGTTTTCCCTTGCCAGAGGCAGGAGTAACCCAGACTGTCTTCCCCAGCATATTTCTCATATGCATGACAGGGACTTTATCCCCCTCTACAGTACGTAAGGGTTTTGACTGGGCAGGGCCAGCTCGATTGAAAGATCCCCTGGTGTTGACTAGCCAGGTGGCTTTTGCTAAATCTGAGTCCCAATGCTTCAATGTCCCACCACCCATTGCTCTCAGCGTAGTCTTTAGCAGTCCATTGTATCGTTCGATTCTCCCAGAGGCTGGTGCATGATAGGGGATGTGATATACCCACTCAATGCCATGCTCTTTGGCCCAGGTGTCCATGAGGGTGTTTTGGAAATGAGTCCCGTTGTCTGACTCAATTCTTTCTGGGGTGCCATGTCGCCATAGGACTTGCTTTTCAAGGCCCAGGATGGTGTTCTGGGCGGTGGCATGGGGCACAGGATATGTTTCCAGCCATCCTGTGGTTGCTTCCACCATGGTGAGCACATGGTGTGTGCCTTGGCAGGTTTGTGGGAGTGTGATATAATCAATCTGCCAGGCCTCCCCATATTTATATTTCAACCATCGTCCTCCATACCAAAGAGGCTTTACTCGCTTGGCTTCCTTGATGGCAGCGCATGTTTCACATTCATGGATAACCTGTGCAATAGCGTCCATGGTCAAGTCCACCCCTCGATCACAAGCCCATCTGTATGTTGCATCTCTTCCTTGATGGCCTGAGGCGTCATGGGCCCACCAGGCCATAAATAATTCACCCTTATGTTCCCAGTCCAGATCCACCTGAGCCACTTCAATCTTAGCAGCCTGGTCCACCTGCTGGTTGTTTTTGTGTTCTTCAGGGGCCTGACTCTTGGGTACGTGAGCATCTACGTGATTTACTTTTACAACCAGGTTCTCTACCCGGGCAGCAATATCTTGCCACAACGCGGCAGCCCAGATGGGTTTACCTCTGCGCTGCCAGTTGTTCTGCTTCCACTGCTGCAACCACCCCCACAGGGCATTTGCCACCATCCATGAGTCAGTATAGAGATAGACCACTGGCCTTTTTTCTCATTCAACAATATCCAAAGCCAGCTGGATGGCTTTCATTTCTGCAAACTGACTTGATTCACCTTCTCCTTCATCAGTTTCTTCGACTTGTCATATAGGACCCCCTATAGCAGCTTTCCACCTCTGATGTTTTCCCACAAGATGACAAACACCCATCAGTGAACAGGGCACTTGATAGAGAGGGCTTACAATCTGACTGCAATTTGGGATATGCATTCTCCAAAAGACCACAACGCCTAAGGCAGCTTGTGTTTCCTTTTTGCTAGTTGGTGGCGACATGGCTGTTATTTTGTTGATCACATCCATTGGGATCTCATGACGTCCGTCCTGCCATTTTATTCCTAAAACTGGATCTCCTGTGCAGGTCCGTTGACCTTACTTTGTTTTATGGCAAAACCAGCCTTCAGAAGGATTTGGACTATTCTCTCCCCTTTCTCAAAAACTACTTCTGCTGTGTTGCCCCACACGATGATGTCATCAACGTACTGCAGGTGTTCTGGAGCCTCACCCTGTTCCAGTGCAGTGTGGATCAGTCCATGGCAAATGGTAGGGCTGTGTTTCCACCCCTGGGGCAGTCGATTCCAGGTGTACTGGACGCCCCTCCATGTGAAAGCAAACTGTGGCCTGCACTCTGCCGCCAAAGGGATGGAGAAAAACGCATTAGCGATATCATTTGTGGCATACCACTTGGCTGCCTTTGACTCCAGTTCGTATTGAAGTTCTAGCATGTCTGGCATGGCAGCACTCAGTGGCGGCACGACTTTGTTCAGGCCACGGTAGTCTACTGTTAGTCTCCACTCTCCATTAGACTTTTGCACTGGCCATATGGGACTGTTAAAGGGTGAGCGAGTCTTGCTGATCACTCCTTGGCTCTCCAGTCGACGAATCAGCTTATGGATGGGGATCAGGGAGTCTCGGTTGGTGCGATATTGCTGCTGGTGCACTGTTGTGGTAGCGATTGGTACCTGCTGTTCTTCAACCCTCAGCAACCACACAACAGAAGGATCCTCCGAGAGACCAGGCAAGGTAGACAACTGTTTAATTCCCTCCATCTCCAAGGCAGCTATACCAAAAGCCCACTGGTACCCTTTTCGGTCCTTAAAATACCCTCTCCTGAGGTAGTCTATGCCAAGGATGCCCGGAGCCTCTGGGCCAGTCACAATGGGGTGCTTCTGCCACTCATTCCTGGTTAGGCTCACTTTGGCCTCCAATACAGTTAACTCTTGAGATCCCCCTGTCACTCCAGAAATACAGATGGGTTCTGCCCCTTTATAGCCTGATGGCATCAGGGTGCACTGTGCACCGGTGTCTACAAGAGCCTTATACTCCTGTGGCTCTGATGTGCCAGGCCATCGATCCACACAGTCCAGTAAACCCGGTTGTCCCTTTCCTCCACCTGGCTGGAGGCAGGGCCCCTCTAGTCCTGGTCATAGTACTCCTTATTCACTTCTTGTAAATGCGAATCAGAAGTCCCTTTATTAAGGTCGGAAGTAAAGTCAGGCCTTCTACTCTGTCTGGGGAACTGCTCACTGGAGACTGGAGCAGCAGTTTTCCTGGAAGAACCCCCTTTTGTGGTTTTTTTTCCTTGCAACTCCCATACCCGTGCCTCTAGGGCTGAGGTAGATTTTCCATCCCACTTCCTCATGTCCTCTCCGTGGTCATGCAGGTAAAACCACACGGTGCCCCCATGGTGTACCCACGATGTCTCCTCTCTTGAGCAGAGGGTCGCTTACTCCTAATGGCTGAGATACTGGCCCGTACAGGTGGGGAGCAGGACATATCCTCTTTGAGTTGGTGGACCTCCTGAGACAGTTTCTCCACAGCAGAGACACAGGCCCGTAGGGAGGAAGAGAGACTTTTTTTGTATTGCCGGAGTTGGCCAGCCAATTCATCCACTGTTTGTTCCTCTACATCTCTCCAGGTCATTACTGCCAATGAGTTTGCATGTGACGCTGGTGCACTCCGTACGAACTTCCACAACATGGATCGGGTGCATTTGACTTCATCTGGATCTTTGGATAACTGCTCGTTGTTCAGGTCATCATAAATCACCTCCAGCACGGCTAATTCCCTCAGGTACTGGATACCTCTCTCCATGGTGGTCCACTTGCCTGGGTGGCATATAACATCTTCCTTGAAGGGATACCTTTCCTTCACGCCTGACAGGAGTCGCCTCCAGAGGCTGAGGACTTGTGCCCCTTGTCCAATCGCTTTGTCAATGCCCCCTTCCCTGGAAAGGGATCCCAGCTGCTTGGCTTCCCTACCCTCTATTTCCAGGCTACTGGCCCCCTTATCCCAGCATCGGAGCAGCCAGGTGACAATGTGCTCGCCTGGACGACGACTGAAATCTTTTTGTGTATCTCGCAGCTCATTCAGGGATAGGGATCGGGTGGTTACCATCTCATTTATGGCTTCTGCCTCTTCCTCCTCCTGTTCTCGTGATGGCCCTGGTTCATCTTCATCCCTTACTAAACGACCTGGTTTCCTTGTGTATTTCTTCTTCTGTATAGGGGCGACTGATACCGGCACGGGTTGGTTCTCTCGTTCAGCCGCAGTGAATGTCGCTGGGTTTTGGGTAGCTGCAGTGCCTGCCGCCGGGGTTTGGGTAGCCACAGTGCCTGTCGTGGGGGTTGGAGTACCTGCAGTGCCTGTTGCTGGGGTTTGAGTAGCCACAGTGCCTGTCGCGGGGGTTGGAGTAGCTGCAGTGTCTGTCACGGGCGTTGGAGTAGCTACAGTGCCTGTCATGGGGGTTGGAGTAGCTACAGTGCTTGTTGCCGGGGTTGAAGTAGCTGCAGTGCCTGTCACGAGGGTTTGAGTAGCCACAGTGTCTGTCACCGGGGTTGATCTCTGGACGGTATTCCTAAATAGTTGTTTAACCCTAAACAAGACCTGAACCACATTCAGGAGACATAGCAATAGGAACATGTTTGTTTGAACATCCCAAGGATATTCAAAATTCTCAAGAGCTGTTGTGGAGGGCTTCATGAAGAGGACAGAAGAAAAAGGAGTTGCTGGAGATATGAAAGGGAAGGTGAAGGAGTGGGGGAAAGTGTCCCCCCCGTCTCCCCCATAAATTGGTTCTCCGAGGAGAAAAGGTAAAGAGTGTAATTATTAATAGTTTCTGAGAGGTGGCTCCCGAGGTACAGAGATGACAGCAATGCTGAGTACAGATACCAGATTAGACTCACAACCAATAATTTTATCATATCATAAAGCAATGTTACACAGTGCAGCAAAATTATAACCTTGACCCAGTTCCAAGCAGTGATAACAGCACAACAGGGAAGATATACTGCAAGTAAGGTATTGCATAACCCAACATTGAGAGCCAGCCCCACAACTTTGACAGCCAATAAATCAACGTTGTGACCAGCAAGTATTAAACCAATATAATGTATGCTTATAACAAATTTGCCTTAACATGCTTTGGTCAGATCTGTCGTTATCTCAACCCTTCGTGCACCACGTTGGGTGCCAAAAAGGACTGTTGTGGTTTAACCCGGCCGGCAGTCAAACACCACACAGCCGCTCGCTCACTCCCCCCAACTCACAGTGGGATAGGGGAGAGAATGGGAAAAAAAAAGTAAAACTCATGGACTGAGATAAAGACAGTTTAATTGAACAGAAAAGGAAGGGATAATAATAATAATAATGATGATGATGATGATGATGATGATGATGGTAGAATATACAGAGTGATGCACAATGCAATTGCTCACCACCTGCTGACCGATACCCAAGCAGTGATTGCTACTTCCTGGACCACGCCTCCTACTTATATACTGAGCATGACTTCATATGGTATGGAATACCCTGTTGGTCAGTTGGGTTAGCTGTCCTGGCTATGCTCCCTCCCAGCGTCTTGTGCACCTGGCAGAGCATGGGAAGCTGAAAAGTCCTTGACTAGCAGAGTACTTAGCAACAACTGAAAACATCAGTGTGTTATCAACATTCTTCTCATACTAAATCCAAAACACAGCACTAGGAAGAAATTTAGCTCTATCCCAGCCGAAACCAGGACACCTGCTAACATTGAAAGATACATTATATGAGTGCTTAATTTTAAACATCATATCCATATATCATATGTCAAGAATTGTACCCTTTGTCAGCTTGTTCTACGGATTTGTGAGAAAAGGTTAGACTGTCACTCTGGCTGCAGGTATACATATTTATATTTTGACAGTGTTGTCATTTTTCCTGTTCTGTGTTCCTTACTTTCACTCTGAAAACCTTAGTGGTAACTCAGCTGGTGTTTGGATTACTTGATAATAATTCATGTGTCTACATTATGTGGAAGAGATTTCTGTCTTTATAATCTAGAGTAATCCACATTTATGTGGCACTTCCTACTGGAGGAGAACTAAGTGCTTTTCAAAGATTTGTGAGCTGATGTGAAGAAGACTTTTCAATTTTATTTTTTTAAAGAATAAGGCACAGAAAGACTGTATTTTCAAAACTGTCCCAAGTAGCTGTGAATGGCTCATTTTTCAGAAAACTCACTTGAAATATTTATAGTGAGAACATGATGCTGAGCCCCTATCACATTGCTTTGTTTGAGTGGTAACTGTAGATGCTCAGTCCTTTTGAAAATAAAAAAACAGCTCTCTCAAATGACCTATAAAAATGGTGTGCACTTTTGAAAATGTTGAGCTATATGATATCTCAAAAAATACGCAGGAGTTCTGTGAAATATTCAGAATTGGAACATAACTCTTCTGAGTATGATTCCTGCCCCAGAATTCTCCTATACTGCCTGTTTCATTGCTCTCAAAGAGCTTTTAAATTTGCTCTGTGGTGGTCAGCAAAAGGTACAATAGACTTGACATATGCAGCCCAGCTGCTTTCGGAGGAGTCACTCCTTTTCATTTTGACTTTGGCATTTTACTGCTGAACAGATTGAGTGAAGGGGCTTTTCATGAAAAGCTATTTAGTTTAAGGAGTCATACAAAAGAACAGAAAGTATATTTTTCTGAATCTATAAACCCACTTTTGAAGTTTTAGTTCTTATCAGTCATTTACTAAAGGATAATCTTTCTCATCTCCCAGTGATAAAGCCAAGTCTATAAATGTGGTAAGTTTAATAGAGAATTTGAAAGTGATCTGTAATACTTTAACAGGAAAGCATCTGACTCCTATTTATGTTATTGAGACCCATACGCATGCAGCTTAGGTCAAAATATGCCCCAAGTGATTTATGTGGTTGGGATTGGCCCATATCTCATAGAAAGACATAAAAAGATTCTCATTGAGTAAGAGAATTTTACAACAGAAAATTTACTCTCTAGTTTACCCAACCAACACTGGTAGATTTCAATGGGAATAATGCATTCATCCACACATGGGAGAGTAAGAAATAGAGAAGAAATCCCAGAAACATAAACACTGACTCTGTCTGTCTATCTAAGTAAAAAGAATTATATTAGATACTGGTCATCTAAATAGAACACTAGTAATAGAACTTTATGTAACTACTGAACAAATGAGAAAGAAATAAAATTAAGACTTCAGAGATTAAATCTAAATTTATTAGGGTCCTATTGGATACTAAGCTTTATACTTATTTCTTTTATAACTATAGTTTCTATTTCAGAATAAACTAAGCTTCTTATAGACATGCAAGAATGTTGTAGTTTAAAAGCTATTAAAACACTCAGTTTCTCCTATTTAAAAGCCTGTACCTCAGTACTAGAACTCTGAAATTCTGTAGGGGTATCTTTATTCAGGGGGAACAACTCAAGAAGATTCATTCAAAAAAGTCCATTCAAAAAAGTCCATTAAGTTCTGAATTACAATAGCTGTAGGTGCTAAATATGCCACATATTTAGTCCCTTCTGTATCTGTGTAGTTCTTTGATTATTCTGTTTAAATGGTTGCAATTCAAGTAAACCATCTTTATTTAACAAAAATTTGAATTTTTTATTTTAGTTAGACCACGTATTCAAAATCTTTACTGTCATGGGATTTAACTTCTGTTCATTATCAGTCCAGAGATCCCCAAAATGTTTGCAGCGTAACTCAGATAAATACAGTTTACAAGGAAACAAGAAGGGAGCTAAGCTCTCTGGAGATCTATTTCAGTCCTGTCCATTCATGACCCTATCTATACATGTAACTTTTTACTCAATTTAGCACCAAAGTTAGCTTACCAGCATTGTAAGCATACACCCCCTGTCACTCTCTATTTACTGAAGTAATCATTTTAAAAGGGGAATGCCTCATTTCTGTAATTCTTCCCTCAGTGTAAATACTATTTGTGATAGGTTAGTCACCAAGTTGAAATTTGTTCTTCCGTTTACACAGCAAAAACAGTCTTTGTGACATAAAATAATTCAAGCCACCTATGCTAGAGAACATAAAGAAATGCTAAGAAATAATCAACCCCAAGTCCTTTCTCCTCCTTTCACTATATTTTCCCCATCTGTAAAATGAGTAAAAGATACTGAGTTACTTCATGAAATACTTTCAAATCTGCAGATGGGAAGCACTACATGAGAACTAGGTATTATTTTTTATTATTATTAATGTTAGTAATATTGAGAAAAATCTACATTTTGGGAGAGTAGCTTACACATAGAAGTTTTGCTAACTTAGACACTCTATAAAGATGCAGATAAATGTAAATATACATTTACTTTAATATCTCCTTTCACATCATAACCTGTCCAAGCAGTTTTATGGTAAGTAAGTGTCCTGGTTTCGGCTGGGATAGAGTTAAATTTCTTCCTAGTGCTGTCTTTTGGATTTAGTATGAGAAGATGTTTTCAGTTGTTAAGTACCCTGCTAGTCCAAGGACAGCTCCCATGCTCTGCCAGGTGCACAAGATGGGAGGGAACATAGCTGGGACAGCTGGCCCAGCTGGCCAATGGGGTATTCCATACCATGTGACGTCATGCTCAGTATATGAATGGTAGGCGTTATCCAGGAAGTACCGATCGCTGCTTGGTTATCAGTCAGCGTGGGTGGTGAGCAATTGCATTGTACATCACTCATTTTGTATATTCTATCATTATTATTTTCCCTCTTCTGTTCTATTAAACTTTCTTTATCTCAACCCATGAGTTTTTTCTCACTCTTACCCTTCCGATTCTCTCCCCGTCCCACTGTGTGTTGGGGGGAGTGAGTGAGCGGCTGCGTGGTATTTGGCTGCCTGCCAGGTTAAACCACGACAGTAAGTATTTGACAAACTGAGTTTATTGCAGCATTCTTTCAAACTCTAATAGGAGACAGGATTCTGGATGTGTGATGAAAGGCATTCAACAGTCTGAAAAGACATGCCTGAAAATTTAAAACCTTAGGAAAACGTTTGCAATAATCTGGATAATGCACACAATACGCATATACTTTTTCACTGTACACGTGTGCCCTGACATCACTCTTTGCCTTAAGAATTGAAAATGAAGGCCTAACAAAAGTTTCCATATTTCCATAGACAATGCTGCCTTCCAGTAGACGTGGGTTTAACTGTACTTACAACATTCCAGGAAAATTCATTTTATGTCTTTTTCCTTTGTTCAGACATCAAAACTCTTTATTTAGTCCAACCTACCTTTCACCAGAAGCAATTTGTGTTTTCATGTCTGACCTACAAAATAAAATACTACATGCTGTGGTGTATGATTGCACAGACCCTCACATATACATGCACAGAATCCTTTATTGTTACAATACTGGAGAAAATATCCTTTATCATAACAGGGTAGTCCCACTGTCTCTCTCTCCTTTGCCTCTCTATCATCACCCGATTAGTCTCCCTCATATACCAAGAAAAAGTCTCTCTTCCTTCCAGCAATGATCACATGTTTGCTCACAATTCCCTTCACCTGTTTCAGCTCTTGAATCAGCTAGTGCTCATTAGGCCACCTCTTCTGCCTTATTCAATTCTTCTTTAGCTTCCACATCTACCACCTCAGGGTGACTGCAAGCAGCATCCCTAGCTGAGAGCTTTTTCATTTTGATGTTTACAGTTTCCTTACAGAGGAGACAACTAAGCCAGGTGTTCAAGTCTTATCTCAGGCGTATGTATGCGTCTGCTAGTTCTCAGCGCACAGGCTGAAGTCCTATCTTATCTTGGCCGAAACTCCCAATTCCACAATTCTTCTCCACAACATGCTATATCAGTGAAATGAGTAACACTGATCTCTACAGCAGAGCATAAAACAAAACTGTAGTATCTCTTCATATGAATGTTAATGTATTAATTAATTTTAAAATATTGTAATTCTTCAAGTTGAGAACATCTTGCATAATACATTTTCTTAGGGTTTTTGGGTTTTTGCTTTGGTGTCTTGCTTTTACATATTTGGACAAAAGAAATGAAGTAATCACTTGGGTCATAAGTAATTTCCAGTCCATTCTCTTGCCTAATTCTCTCGCCTAATTCTCTCCACCAGGATGACACTAATCCATAGATAGTGCACATGAAAATGTAGTCTGTCAAGTTAGTGAATAAAACAGAAACCAATCCATACCCTTTACTGGAACTGGAAGCTATAAATTCTGTGAAGACTCAACTATGACTTTGTTACAAGTTTCAAGTAGTTGGCTACTGTGCAGGTATGCTGCCTCAGGATCACACCTGAAACCAAAATATAAATCAAAATATTGTAATTCAATCACTAGGTTTCCTCCATTCCATCTCTTTAAAGATATCAAAACCACTACCCTTGCCTTAAGCATTTTTTGTACCATTCTATAAATTTGATGAACATAATTTTGTCTGAATGCACATAAACTGCTCTCTCTAAATTAAATGAGGAACTATAAATAACATACACCTCAACTGACTAGGCAGATGAAGAACCTACAGCAGAAAACACAGTAAATGCAATTTAAACATTTTCTGCTAAGAATTATCTGTGAATGATTAGATATTAACAGATTTGTTTGTTGTTTCTGATATTAACTGCTCAGTTATTGATAAAATTACATATTTCAAACTGATTTTCCATACGCTTCTAATATTTCTTCACTAGAACGATTTTTATTAGTGGCTGGTACACAAACTCACATTGTATCATTTCTGGATGGCTATTCTACAGGACTGCTTTTAGCAAGCTTCATTAATATTCTGGGACATATATTGGGGAAAAATTAAACTGATATGAATCTTCTCAGTACTGTCTTTTTTCAGAAATTTTCTGATAACAAAGCAAAAATATATTTCATGTGCATGTCCAAGTAAACAGTACTTCATGACAGATGCCAAAAACTACCTTCAATATATTACCTGCTGCATATTTTGTGATATTTACTTCATGCTAGGCTTCATAGGAATATAGCACTTCCCTACCATCTAGTTTACTAGTAGATCGTGCTAGTAAAGGATGGAAACACGCTTATTAAACAGAGCACAGCAACATACTGTTTGAAGCTCCTATGGCAGACCAACACATATATAAAGCTACTGCAGGAATACAGCCAATGAAGCTGGGTTGCCTGCAGCTTGTAAACATGACTGAAAAAACATAAAAGGTAGGCAGAATTAAAGAGGAAAATGAGACAAGTATGTAACTTCCTTATGTGCTCTGAAGTACAATACATACCAACAGAAGGGTGGGGATGTCCTCCAATAAACTTTGCTGCACTAGCATTTTAGTAAATGAACAATAGTGACAAGTGTTAGCAGAATTTATGTCCTCCAGCAATACAAAATCAAATTTACACCTACTGCCTATTAGTTATCCAAGTGGTCAGAGATTACATCTTTATGCGTTATATTAAGTGTAAGTCACATTTGTGGATTTTGGGCACCTCTCATGAAAAAGTTTTACAGAATTTTATATTCTTGCAGGAGGCCTTGAAAGCATGGATATATATGGATTCAAAAATGGACAAGCAAGGTATATAGGAAGAGTAAATTTGTCTTTATTAGACCAACTGATAAGGTTGGAAAAAACAGACAAGTGTTATCCTTTGTTATCCTTTGTTACTTTGTGTTTACTTATTTTGAAATTATTTGTATAGAACTATATCTGTTTCACCCTACTAAATTTGATGATTTCCCCCTTACAGTTTCTCTTTTAAATAACTGGGCAATGTCAGCCTTTTGATTGATTTCTTTAATAATTTTGTATGTAAGATTTTCATGTCAGCAGCAGGAAAAAAGCTGGGACAGAACCAATCTCCATATGTAGCACGAACACTTGATATTAATATTCAGATTAGTGGAACAGATAGGGTCAGCTTCCCTTTTTTGATGGAGATAATTCTGAGTGTGGTAGCTCTTGTTCCTGGCATACTATAATCATTTGTTGTTCCTTTTAAAATACACTTCCATTCAGACATATTTGTCTGCATTTTACTGGTAAAGCGAGCACAAGAATCCACAAAGAGGAATTAAGATGCCTGGCTCACACATCTCTTCAATTCCACAGAGGCTAGCCAAACTGAGCAGCTACACAGCTCACGTCCAGCCTCAGTAAGCCAGAAGCTGAGGGAAGATGCATTGTATCTGAACATTTTCAGGTGCAGTTGTGATCTCTTGTAATTGATTTTTTTTTGTTCAGATTGAACTGAACACTGATTGTTTCATATTAAAGGCTAACACATTACACCTATGCATGAAATGCAGCTAAATTACTAAGAAAATGCTAGACCTTTTTAGTTGTTTTTTGTATTGATAAACATTGCAACTTCTGAATGTGAACTTCAGAAATCCTAGGAAGAGGAAAAAAGAGGAAAAAATGGAAGAATCATTCATGGAAACATATGGACCTATGCTACTCTGTCACACAGCAGAAGTCATAGAATCATAGAATAGTTTGGGTTGGAAGGGACTTTTAAAGGTCATCTAGTCCAACCCCCCTGCCATGGGCAGGGACATCTTCAACTAGATCAGATTGCTCAGAGTCCCATCCAACCTGACCTTGAATGTTTCCCGGGATGGGGCATCTACCACCTCTCTGGGCAACCTGTTCCAGTGTTTCACCACCCTCATCGTAAAAAATTTCTTCCTTATACCTAGTCTAAATCTACCTTCTTTTAGTTTAAAACCATTCCCCCTTGTCCTGTCGCAACAGGCCCTGCTAAAAAGTCTGTCCCCACCTTGCTTATAAGCCCCCTTTAAGTACTGAAAGGCTGCAATAAGGTCTCCCCAAAGCCTTCTCTTCTCCAGGCTGAATAACCCCAACTCTCTCAGCCTTTCCTCATAGGAGAGGTGTTCCAGTCCTCTGATAATTTTTGTGGCCCTCCTCTGGACCCACTCCAACAGGTCCATGTCTTTCTTGTACTCAGGACTCCAGAGCTAGATGCAGGACGCCAGGTGGGGTCTCACCAGAGCAGAGTAGAGGGGCAGAATCACCTCCCTTCGATCTGCTGTCCATGCTTCTTTTGATGCAGCCCAGGATACGGTTGGCCTTCTGGGCTGCCAGCGCACATTGTCGGCTCGTGTCCAGCTTTTTGTCCACCAGTACCCCCAAGTCCTTCTTGGCAGGGCTGCTCTCAATCCCTTCATCCCCCAGCCTGTATTGATACCGGGGGTTGCCCCGACCCAGGTGCAGGACCTTGCACTTGGCCTTTTTGAACCTCATGCTTTGTGTCATCTGCAAACTTGCTGAGGGTGCACTCGATCCCACTATGTCGTTGATGAAGATATTAAACAGTACCGGTCCCGATATGGGCCCCTGAGGGACACCACTCGTCACCGATCTCCATCTGGACATTGAGCCGTTGACCACTACCCTCTGGATGAGAACATCCAGCCAATTCCTCATCCACTGGACAGTCCACCCATCAATTCCATATCTCTCCAGTTTAGAGAGAAGATTGTTGTGGGGGACCATGTCAAAGGCCTTACAGAGGTCCAGATAGATGACATCTGTAGCTCTTCCCTTGTCCAATGATGTAGTCACTCCATCATAGAAGGCCACTAGGCTGGTCAGACAGGACTTGCCCTTGGTGAAGCCATGCTGGCTGTCTCGAATCACCTCCCTGTCCTCCATGTGCCTTAGCATAGCTTCCAGGAGCAAAATCATGAAGCAAGTTCTAATAACTATTATTTTTCACTGTGCACTGGTACATTACAAACAGGTCTGAACAGTAATTCCAGAAAAACACAATAGGAGAAAGTGTGATTTTTTTTGTACAATGACTGCAGTCTTGAGCATACTGCATTGAAGTGAGTCCCATCACTTGTAACTGAATCCCCTTACTCACAATGCCCCAGGGAACCTCTGTTCATTTTTATGTGCCACTTAAGGATGGTGAGTACTCATTTTTTTAAAAAAAGCTTCCTTCACTCTCTGGTAGTGACAGGAACTGCCCACAGGGCTACTGTTTGTGTGTTCTACCGCGTCCAACTTTTGGTCACATAATTCATTTGTTTACAATTACTATGGCAACGATGACTGCTATGGCAACTTTTAATAAACTGTCACAAGAAAAGAAAAGAGAAAAGTGTTGGAAAAGAAAAGAAAAGAAAAGAAAAGAAAAGAAAAGAAAAGAAAAGAAAAGAAAAGAAAAGAAAAGAAAAGAAAAGAAAAGAAAAGAAAAGAAAAGAAAAGAAAAGAAAAGAAAAGAAAAGAGAAAGAACTCAAAACACATCTTGCACTAAACTGCAGGAAGATAAAACATTTTAATCTTCAGCTCACTTGCTGCAGGACCAGCTTCCATTCCCCTTTCTCATTCAGTGAGTTAAGGCACAGAACTAATTATGGAGAAAAAAGCTAGCAGAAAGAATCAGACTATCAGAATTAATCCCATAAGCTTAAGTTACCCACTTCTGAAGAGCTCTTTTCAACTCTCACTATATTGTTGACTGAAAAAACTTCTTTTAATAGACCTCAGTTTTAAATCGGTCATTATCACTGTTTTTACAAGTTACATGGATCATACAAGTACATAAGTATGAGACAATTCTTAGTGTATTTAGTTTCACAAAACTCCTGTAAAAACACTCCAGTGAGCTGGGCAAGCATTTTTCAGAGGGGAGACTGAGAGAGAGTAAAGTATCAGACTCATGGCTGTGCATACAGTGTAATGAATTGCAGTCAACAGCAAAGGCACGATACCACTTTATGCATGCTCCTAGCAAACATGAATTAAATGCATTACCTTATACTTCAGAAATGTTATATGAGAGACATCATGGTATCTTAAAGCCTAAGTTAAAAGTCATGGAACCCAAATCTATTACAGGAATACTTCATCACTACCATATTCAGTCTCAGGAGGCTTAAAACAAACTGTATATGTTATTTTCCTCATGAAAAAATTTGATAACACTTAGCACGTTGTGTCTGTTGCTTGGATAGAAGACTTTTCAACCTAAATAGGCCCTGCTGGCTTTATTTTTTTAATAAATTATGTAGAAGTGGTAAACCCTCCCAAAAAAGGTCAACATCCTTATTAAGTTATGTTCACAGAAATCCGAACTGAAGAAGAGAAGGGTGCAGATTAAGTCTGAGTAAGAAGGCAGTTTGATGACAGGGCACCACATTCTTATGAGCTTTGAAAACTGGAAGGCAGGACCATTCTGAGAGCATCCAGTATCTCAGTGAAAATATTAAGGGTGTCCAAGCAGTAACAGGATTCTTCAACTCCCAGCATGGGCAAGTCTGGAGGCTGTGATATGTGAAAGGGAGATCTTTAGGTGAGTAGATTAGAGGTTCTTTGACATCAGTGTGACAGCAGGGAAAGTACCTAAACTCCAACAGTCTCCCAGAGAGTTTGCAATGTATCATCGCTCTTGGATACAAATCCAGTAATTTTTTTTTTAAACTGCCAAACAGAAAAGCAAGAAATGGCAACTTTTTTTCTTCTCATAACCATTTTCAAGAAATCTTTATCTGACTCGCAGAATAAGCAGCACAGGAGTATCACACACAGCTATTTCCAGAAGTATCATTTGCAACTACCGAGAATACCTGTTTTGTTAGTATATTATTTAGTAGGCCTCGGTCATCAGTCTTGGAAAGAAGATATAATTATAAACTAAAGAAAGAATGCAATTTTACTACTCACTACCACCATGAACGATAGTTAGCAATGGAATTATAAAATAAGGAGTCACAGAATTGCTTGTAAATGCAGTTCGATTCCTCTTTGATTTCCCCAGTATTTCTCCAGGATGTCAAATCGCACTGCCCAAACAGACGTTTTCATCATAATTTATTCCATGTAGAGGAGCTATTGTTGCAAGAAAAAGATGCCATACAGAAGTCTGGAATCACAGAATCATAGAATCATAGAATATCTCAAGTTGGAAGGGACCCATAAGGATCATCAAGTCCAACTCCCTGCTCCTCGCAGGACTACCTAAAACTAAACCATATGACTAAGAGCATCGTCCAGACGCTCCTTGAACTCTGACAGGCTTGGTGCCATGACCACTTCCCTGGGGAGCCTGTTCCAGTGACCGACCACCCTCTCAATGAAGAACCTTTTCCTAATGTCCAATCTGAACTTCCCCTGACGCAGCTTCATTCCATTTCCTCGTGTCCTATCGCTGGTCACCAGAGAGAGGAGATCAGCACCTCCCCCTCCACTGCCCCCCTTGAGGAAGTTGTAGACTGCGATGAGGTCACCCCTCAGCCTTCTCTTCTCCAAGCTGAACAAACCAAGTGACCGCAGCCGCTCCTCCTAAGTCTTGCCCTTGAGGCCTTTCACCATCTTGGTTGCCCTCCTCTGGACACACTCTAATTGATGTCTTTATATTGAGGCGCTCAAAACTGCATACAGTACTCGAGGTGGGGCCACACCAGTGCAGAGTGGGACAATCACCTCCTACGACCGGCTAGCTATGCTGTGCTCGATGCACCCCAGGACACGGTCGGCCCTTTTGGCTGCCAGGGCACACTGTTGACTCATATTCAACTTGCCATCAACCCAAACCCCCAGACCTCTTTCCGCGGGGCTGCTCTCCAGCCTCTCCTCCCCCAATTTGTATGTATAACCAGGATTACCCTGTCCCAGGTGGAGAATCCGGCACTTGCTCTTGTTAAATTTCATACGGTTGGTGATTGCCCAGCTCTCTAGTTTATCCAGATCTCTCTGTAAGGCCTCTCTACCCTCGAGGGAGTCCACAGCCCCTCCTAGTTTAGTATCGTCGGCAAACTTACTTAATGTACATTCGACTCCTGTGTCCAGATCTTTTATAAAAACATTAAAGAGCACTGGCCCTAAAATTGAGCCCTGCGGAATCCCACTGGTGACTGGCCGCCAGCCTGATGTAATCCCATTTACTATAGCCCTTTGAGCCCGACCCATCAGCCAATTGTTCACCCAACATATTTGGACTTGTCTAGCTGTATGCTGGACATTTTATCCAGAAGGATACTGTGAGAGACAGTATGAAAAGCTTTGCTAAGATCAAAAAAACCCACATCTACTGGCTTCCCTTGGTCAACTAGATGGGTGACCTTGTCATAAAAGGAAATTAAGCTGGTTAAGCAGGACGTTCCCCTCGTGAACCCGTTGCTGGCTATGACCAATGACTGCATTGTCTCTCAAGTGTTTTTCAATAACTCCCAGAATAACCTTCTCCATAATTTTACCAGGCGCTGAAGTGAGACTGACAGGCCTGTAATTACCAGGGACTTCCTTCTTACCCTTCTTGAAAATTGGGACAACATTTGCCAGCTTCCAGTCGACTGGGACCTCTCCAGACTCCCAAGACCATTGAAAAATAATGGAGAGGTATCCCGCGATGACATCGGTCAGCTCTTTCAGTACCGATGGGATGAATCCCATCGGGCCCCATCATAGACTTATCTGCATCCAGCTGGAGCAGCAAGTCTCGAACAAGTTCAGGGTCGGCTGGGAGTTTATCATCCCCCCAGTCGCGGTCTTCCAACACAGGACTCTGTGGGTCCCAGGGCCCATCATCGGTGTTGAAGACAGAGGCAAAAAAGGCATTAAACATCTACGTCCCTATTTGTGAGGTGACTGACCTCGTCAAGCAAGGGCCCAATGTTATCTCTGATTCTCCTTTTGCTATTAACATATTTTTAAAAGCCCTTTTTGTTGTCCTTCACAGTGCTGGCCAGCTTGAACTCTAATCAAGCTTTGGCCGCACGAATTTTCTCGCTACAGTAGTGAACAGCATCTCTAGTAGTCCTCCCGTGTCGCCTGTCTTTGCTTCCAATGTCCATACACTTTCCTTTTCTGCCTAGAGTTCTAGAAGAAGATCCCTGCTCAGCCAAGCTGGCCTTCTGCCCCGCTTGCTTGACTTCCGACACTTTGGAATTGCCTGCTCCTGCGCTCTTAAGAGATGGCTCTTAAAAAGTGACCAGCATTCCTGGACCCCAATACCTTCAAAAGCAGATTCCCAGGAGACCTTACTAACTAGCTCCTTCAGCAGCCCTAAGTCTGCTCTCCCCACATCCAGGGTCGAAGTTTTGCTGGCAGTTTTTCTCCTATCGCCAGCGATTTGAAACTTAACTACTTCGTGGTCACTGTGACCAAGACAGCCACCACCACTTCGCCCACGAGTCCCTCTCTGTTTACAAACAACAAATCTAGGAGGGCACCTTTCCTAGTCGGCTCCCTTAGTACCTGCACCAAGAAGTTATCTTCAACATGCTTCAGAAATTTCCTGGACCTGTTTGTGTCCACTGTATGATATTCCCAGTCGATGTTTGGGAAGTTAAAATCACCTATAAGGACAAGGGCAGATGATCTAGAGATATCCCTTAATTCCTTGTAGAATAATTCATCGATGTCATCGTCCTGGCTGGGTGGTCGATAGTAGACTCCCACAACAACATCCGCTTTATTTGCTTTCCCCTTCATCCTTTCCCAGAGGCTCTCAACCGTGTTGTCACCAACTGTAAGCGCCATACAATCCAATCCCTCCCTTACATACAGCGCCACCCCCCCCCGCCTTGCCTGCCCTGCCTATCCCTCCTGAAGAGCCTATAACCATCCATCAAGGCACCCCAGTCACAGGACTCATCCCACCAGGTTTTGCTTATGCTAATGATGTCGTAGCTCTGGGACTGGGCCAAAGCTTCTAGCTCCTCTTGTTTCTTGCTCATGCTGCACGCATTAGTATAGAGACATTTCAAATGCGCTCCAGTGTACTCAGCACATCGTGGAGCAGACTGAAGGACCTCGCTAGTGCACCCGTCCCTCAAACATTGGCGTGCCGCCCCCAGGCTTATCTCTAGTGAGCCTGGTTTTATCCCTTTCCCCCTTCAAATCTAGTTTAAAGCTCTTTCGATATGAGAAAGCAGTAAAAGGGCAGAATAAAGAAAGAGCAATAAATGAAATCCACATCATCTCTTTCCATCTTGTAGAGAATTTCTAAAGCTGTAAGAATGGGGGTCCATTGTGAAGCAGACCTATTAGCCAGAACGACTCCTGTGCCTGTTGTGCTCTCTGGAACTCAACCGGAGGTGTGAGGGGCACAGAGCCATGCAATCTCTGCCGAGACTTCTGTCTGTCCTTGGATATCTGCCGTGTTTGGGGAACAGACACTGTTCCCAGTTTTTTCTACTTAGGGAGTATGCAGGAGTATTCCCCTGCAGTCCCAAAAGAAGGATGGTTCACCTACACGTATCCTTGCACAGACTCCTTGTGCCACCTTCTTTTGTAAAGGGATCATTTAGACAAAAAGTCTCTCTCATGCAATCTTATCTTTTAGAGTTATTTCTAGCTCTTCTCCCCAGCTTGCTGTGTCTCATTCGTAGCTGGCTCCTATCAAATTCTTTAAATGCTTAATGTTCATGGCTTTCTTAAACAAAAGCATACTACTTGCATATATCCTAGCTGCATTAGTAGGATAACCACCACCACTAAACACACACACTCCAACATTCTTGAAGAAAAGCTTGTGTCTTTCCAGCATAATGCCAGGTACTTTCTGCCTTTCAGAAGCTCTCATAAAATAAAAGAACATGTTGTAAGGTAATACTTGACATTTACCCCAGGAAGACAACACATCAGAGGGCAAAACAATAACTGAAATTGGGAAAGTACCTGTGGCAGAATTGATTCCAAGACAGTGTAAGAGGCGGACAGAGAAGACAGTTGTTACTCTGCACCTTCTGCCTCTAAACAGCTGTTATGCCTATATCATTTCATACCAATAACTATCAGTGACAAATACAGTAACAAATCTTTCATCTTCACATCAAAAAGACATCTTTCCAAGGGGTACTGATATGAGAGGGAAAATCCAGCTTTTTATACCCAGGTTTTCAGAATGCTTAATTTACATACAATGCAGGTGCAATTTAATCAATTACATAAAATTAACAACATTTTTTTCAAAGCATTGTGACCAAGAGGGTAACTTTTATATTAGTATCTTTGTAAACAGGAGTCTAAACTCAGGATTTATGTATAAGACTTAGGGAAGCTATTTATTCCACATACATTTATAATATGCTGTTAGCAAAAAAAAAAAAACCACCACAAAACTAGTTGAGAAAGTAATATATTCAGTAAGGAAAATCAGGATTACTCTGACAGGCTTGGTGCCGTGACAACTTCCGCAATATCAATAGCTTTGCTAAAATCCCAAACCACCACATCTACTGCCTTCCCTTTGTCAACTAATGGGTGACCTTGTCATAAAAGGAAATTAACATGATTTGCCTAAGGTTATACTATATATAAGGACTGGGTACCCCAAGAACAATTGGTCTTACTATTAAAGACTGAGGCAAAGAAGGCATTAAGTACCTCGGCCTTTTCCTCATCCTTTGTCACTATGTTTCCCCCAACATCCAATAAAGGATGGAGATTCTCCTTCGCCCTCCTTTTGTTGTGAATGTATTTATAGAAACTTTTTTTATTGTCTTTTACTGCAGTAGCTAAATTAAGTTCTAGTTGGGCTTTGGCCCTTCTAATTTTCTCCCTGCATAACCTCACAACATCTTTGTAGTCCTCCTGAGTTGCCTGCCCCTTCTTCTATGATGATATTGTGCTTTGGGAAACCTTCCTCTTAAAATTCCAATAACTAATTGGAAGATACTTTATCTTCCACCAAATCCCTCCATAAGGCCTCAAGCTCCTGGCAAATTTCCAGCTATAAAGATTTTGTGGCTGTTTCCCATCCCTGTATTCCTTTTAATGCTCCTTCCTTCCCAGTCTCCAGACTCAGAAGAAAAACAAAAGAAATGAGTACATTCCATACAACTCTGACAGCAGGGCCAATTCCCCAACAAATTGATTTGTTTGATACCAGCTACCCTTATTCTGTGTCTTCAGACAGAAAGCCTTTCAGGGCACAGTCTGTCTCTTTTCTGTTCTTAAAGGACACAAAAGGCCCAACCCTCGCTGGGAATGCTGGACAATATTTGGATTCTAACAGATGCTTTGATCTCCCTCCATTATCAGGCCATCCCTACAAGACATCAGGCTCAGACTGCTGAGGATCTTCTACATTTGTCATCAGACATTAAATCCATATACAAACGAATGTACATTTCTTCTTCTTCTTTTAAAGACTCCTTGTCCTTCTTCTCTCTGTATGTCAGCTTAAGCACAATGAATCCATCCCTTACAATCTCTGAATCTGTGCTCACAATTTACCGCACACAGGCCCCTGTAGTTACACGCAGCCTAATATGAGCTGGCCCGATAGTCAGAAACCAAACATCTCAATACACCCATTCAAATATGGATTTTTGAACATGCAAAAATTGCAGATACAATAGTCATAGTGGTAAGTACACGGAACACAAATCCCTGTGAGGGTTTTGACTCCACTGTCCATATGGAGTTACAAAATCACCATGCAAACACAAAAAATGTTTTCTAAACTGCTCATCACCCTAGGCCCAAACTGAACAAGCACAGAGACTGAATTACCTCTTGCCCATGGAGAAAATATTGCTTTTGATCGCAGGGTTGAGGTTTTTGGCAGGGTACCAGGGAGCTCCCAGTGTAGCTGCCTGTATCACACAGAACTGTATATAGCTAGAGGGCAAACATAAGATTCCCACTGTGCCAACATATCAACCTTTGTAAACACAAATATGGAATGAAAAATAAGAAGCAGCAAGACTATATCATGCCAGTGGTACATGCTGTATTTATTATTCTAGTGCATATGCTCTGAATCAAAAGATCTTTGCGGGGGTTCCACTGCCATTCTCCTTCAAAATTAGGCATTTCTAAATGCACAACAGCTGATGAGAATACTTTTCAAGTTGAAAAAGATCCTATGCGGAGAAATCTGGTTTAAGAATGCCTATTTTTTTCTTACTGCCTTTTCAGTTTTTATTTTCCCACTATAGTGTATCTTGAATCACTGTCAGTCATTGAATTGTATCCAAAAGGTATCCTTGCAATGCAGTGTTTAAGGACAGCTCTCCCACCCTCTTCAGTCACCAACTCCTTGCCATTGAGTGGGTTACGGAGAAGGTGCATACTGTAGGAACAGAATTTCACATAAACCATCTGTGACAAAAGGAATTTTAATAATTTGAATTGTCTCTTTTCACAGTTATAATTTAATTCGAACTTTAATCTGAAACAGATCTGAGGAAAAAAAATCATTTTCTAAAGTTGTTTTGATTGTTCTATTTTTAAATTTTGATAGAAGATATCATAATGATGGGAAATAATGGGATAACCAGTTTGATCCAGTTTCACTCTTTCAGTTAACTTACATCTATGTTTTACATGAAATTTCTTCACAGTAGCCCTGGGAAGGAATTCATAGCTGTTACTGTAAGCTATGTGAAATGTTGTCATTTTTTTCTCTGAGTTTGCCCAGAGACTGCACATTTTTCTGAAAACAAACCAGCAAATTTCTATACTTCATCTGAATCACAACTCTCACATTCTCTTATGCTTGGAGACTACTTTTTACTCTTCACGAAGAATCCACAGGCGCCACTGGAATGAGAGTTTTGCCAGGGGTAAGGCAACTTCAAGATCAAAGTGCAGATTTATCAAGAAAACAATAAAGAATAGGAAAACAAAACCACTTTAACTATACAAAGTCATTGTACATTCATACTAAGAAGATTTCACTCATTACCACATTTGTGAACAAAAGGGAGAGGCAGGCATAAAGAGGAAAGGTAGACTGACGTTAATGAGGTTGCAAAAATGTAGCTGAGAGATTCGTCCCTCAAGTTTCATATGTGTGTAATATAATCAGTGATGGATTAACATGCTGGAAGTGAGAGGTTTGGAAGCTTTTCTGAACCCAGAAGAATGTCTGGTTTAAAAGTGGTGATGTTGCTATTCAGAACAGTCTCCCCCAAAATTTCCTGAGAGTTACTATGGCAAAAATATTGCAATATTAAACTTTTCTAATAATATTCTTGTTTTAATCTTGGTAGAATTCGCAATGAGAAAATGCAGGAGGGAGAAGGAAGTTAATGTTTTCCTGTCTACAAGACTCTTATTCAAATATATTGCAAAATGTTATATTGATGGCCCCAAAATACTGTAAAAAACATTTTCCAAATTACATGATCTAGACAGTTTAACAGAATAAGCTATAGTGTCAGTAAAACTAGAGAAACAGTACATAAAGGTGGTCCTAATGCATTTATTCTTTGAGGATCCCTTTTAAGGCTTTTCTGTCCCAACTCCTTCAATCCAAAACTTTTCTATTTGCATATTTGCTAATCAGTTGTGCTGTTTACACTGAACTACTGTGATTTAAAAGTCAGTGCATGTACGGACTTTCACATGTATGAGTACAGAAAAAAGCCAGGGAATTATCTTACATATTATATTGTTAGAAAAAGGAGAAAGCATAATTTGTAAAGGGGAGGCTCTTTTAGCTTGTTTGTTTAGGAAAGGCCAGGCTGTTTGTGATCAAATTCAGGAAGAGAAGGATATTATTAGGATAGCAAGGTAGGCAGGATGTAAACTACTCAGGTCTAGTTGCTCTCATTAATTCCAAGTAAAACTGTGTCTACTTTCTCTGCCTTATGGCAGAATTAACAATCCTGTCAAGAGAGTGAAAGACTTCAAAGATCTTAGCATGAGAAGAATAGTTTTAAGATTAACACATATAGCTTATTTAAATATTAAAGCCTAGTGTTTAGAATCAGAATATTTGTACTCACTCTATGGCAGCATCCAGATTTTACTGAGTATTTCTCTCACTCAAGAGCTATTTGATCTGTTGATAATGGTAAAGAGGGGCATGTAAAGATGTAGAGCCCTCTGTCCTCAGCATTTAGCACAAATAAACAATGAATAAACAATGGAAAAACAGTTCTGTGTGTGTCAGTAAACACAACATATGCTTAAACATGCTCCTTTGCTTCCCTGGCAATATTTGCATATCCTATGTCAGTTAATTTCATAAAATGGGTGAGACCATCAAAGACCTCAGCTCTTCCAAAGGGTCCTCTTCCCTCAACTCTGCCCACCTTTCTACTCCCAGCTGCACTCTTCTGTCTTTTATTCTTACTTGGCTCTGGTGCTTGTTGGATTCTTTTGTGAGTTGGTTCAAGTTACAAAGCAACAAGGAGTTTTGAAATAGAAAAGTTCCTAAACAATTCGTAGATGATTGTGTAGCCAGGTTATATTCCAATAATTTCACTTGTTGGTCAAGGATTCATTCAAAAGCCACATATAGCTCTTAATACAAAATTGCAAACTTTGCAGGCTCATAAAAGGCAAATAAAGATGTCAGAAAAGTCTTCTGTGGACTGTTCCTAGCAAGTAATGTGATCAAATGGCCACCTACAGAATAGTCATGAGGGTAATGGTCTTTTTAAAGATCTTTTAAGAAATATCCAAAGCAATTGGTGGATACCTTAACACATTATCTCAGACTGAAGAATATCTTCTGAACAAGATAAAAATCAGCTACTATACACAAGTGTCCTGGTTTCGGCTGGGACAGAGTTAAATTTCTTCCTAGTGCTGTGTTTTGGATTTAGTATGAGAAGAATGTTGATAACACACTGATGTTTTCAGTTGTTGCTAAGTACCCTGCTAGTCAAGGAGTTTTCAGCTTCCCATGCTCTGTCAGGTGCACAAGAAGCTGGGAGAGAGCATAGCCAGGACAGCTGACCCAACTGGCCAACGGGGTATTCCATACCATATGACGTCATGCTCAGCATATAAGGCTGGGCGAAGAAGAAGGAAGTGGGGGACGTTCGGAGTGATGGCGTTTGTCTTCCCAAGTAACCCTTACGCATGATGGAGCCCTGCTTTCCTGGAGATGGCTGAACACCTGCCTGCTGATGGGAAGTAGTGAATGAATTCTTTGTTTTGCTTTGCTTGTGCGTGCGGCTTTTGCTTTCCCTATTAAACTGTCTTTATCTCAACCCACGAGTTTTGTCACTTTTACCCTTCCGATTCTCTCCCCCATCCCACCGGGGGGGAGCGAGCAAGCGGCTGCATGGTGCTTAGTTACTGGCTGGGGTTAAACCACGACACAAGTTTCACAGGATCTTCCACAGTGACACCTTTTGAAAACATCTAGCTTTCAACACAGTCAAAGATACTGACTTATGCTAATGCCAACTAAAATCATAAGCTTGTATCTACAAGGGATCTTAACGTTACAGTGTAGGAAGATGTTGATTCATACTAGGAAGGACAGACAGTTTCTGCTACTTTTATGATGATTAAAAATTACCTCAAAACCTTCTAACTCTCGTAGTTAATTTAGCATCTGGTAAAAGTCACTAGAATAATTTCTCTCATTTTACATTTAAAAAGGAAAAGTTCATAACATGCAAGGGTTGAATAATATACATTCAGATAGTTTAAATAGTTTCAATAGTTAGCCCCCTGGTTGGATGACTCATGTCTTCTTGTTCAGAAACTTGTCAAAATAGTGGCATATATGGATAACTTAGTTTGAATTTTCAGACTGAGCATGATTATTCAGACAGAATTACACCTGTGTGGTTGGTTCATACAACATTTTCCACGTAAAGAACAAAAGTTGCATCATATATAGAATATCATTGCCAATATTTCACAGTAAGTTGAGATTTCCTCTTACTATTTGATTTTAATCAGCTTATGCAGAAATTTTATACTAGTTTTCTTTTTTAGTAGTTACTCTAAAAGTCAATATTTTATTAAACTCAAACTGCTTCAGCCTGCTACAGGTTTAAGGTTCAAAACATCAAGAAACACATAGTTCATAGGACTTTCACAGTCCTATTTCACAAAATATCAACGAAAACAAAACCCATTTTCCCATGTTGGGCTCCTTTTGTAGCAATAATATTTACTTACATATATAATGAGGCCTAAAACCTACTGAATGTTACTCTGTCTTCAAGAATCATCTACTAGGTCAAAATGTACCTGACTGATTTATAGACAACTTTACTATGGATAGATGTGAAGGGTACATGCTGTTTTGCTAAGAATGAAAGATTCCAAAGTGACAATTTCATTTTTTAAAATTTATAAATAACTTAGTAAAATATTATTGCTATTGCTTATAATGTCTTTAGCAAATAAAAATAAAAAATCATGAAAAAATAACTGAAATTTTATGTTCATGTTGCTATCCTCTGATGTACCATAACATTTATAGTCTGTTACAAATAGTATTTTTAAAATGACTGCTGGGGTTCTACTTTACACATATACTATACACATTCATACTCTTACTTACACACAAGTATTAAATATGTGTGTATGTTTATTTTCAGAGAGCATGTCAAGGAAACCAAACAAATATAACATGCTCTGAAAACAGTTTTCTTTATAGAAATGTTCTGCTGAATAAGAACTCAAGTGTGCAATTTAATAAAAAGCAGAAAAAAAAAGAAAAAAAAGAGAGAGACTGTAATAGAAATTATCTTGCTACTTGAAGATTGCTATGCATCCTGGGTGAGAGCTCAGCTGGAAGTGATGTATGAGGACTTTGAAAATCGTGTTGTATTGTACTGTGTTAAAAGTCCCACTGACTGGAAAAGGGGAAACATAAGCCCCATTTTTAAAAAGGGAAAAAAGGAAGACCTGGGGAACTACAGGCCAGTCAGTCTCACCTCTGTGCCTGGGAAGATCATGGAACAGATCCTCCTGGAAGCTATGCTGAGGCACATGGAGGACAGGGAGGTGATTCGAGACAGCCAGCATGGCTTCACCAAGGGCAAGTCCTGTCTGACCAGCCTAGTGGCCTTCTATGATGGAGTGACTACATCAGTGGACATGGGAAGAGCTAGAGATGTCATCTATCTGGACCTCTGTAAGGCCTTTGACACGGTCCCCCACAACATCCTTCTCTCTAAACTGGAGAGGTATGGATTTGATGGCTGGACTGTCCGGTGGATGAGGAATTGGTTGGATGGTAGCATCCAGAGGGTAGTGGTCAACGGCTCAATGTCCAGGTCGGTGACGAGTGGTGTCCCTCAGGGGTCTGTATTGGGACCAGTACTGTTTAATATCTTCATCAATGACATAGACAGTGGGATCGAGTGCACCCTCAGCAAGTTTGCAGATGACGCCAAGCTGAGTGGTGCGGTTGACACGCCTGAGGGACAGGGATGCCATCCAGAGTGACCTGGACAAGCTCGAGAAGTGGGCCCGTGTGAACCTCATGAGGTTCAACAAGGCCAAGTGCAAGGTCCTGCACCTGGGTCGGGGCAACCCCCGGTATCAATACAGGCTGGGGGATGAAGGGATTGAGAGCAGCCCTGCCGAGAAGGACTTGGGGGTACTGGTGGACAAAAAGCTGGACACGAGCCGACAATGTGCGCTGGCAGCCCAGAAGGCCAACCGTATCCTGGGCTGCATCAAAAGAAGCGTGGCCAGCAGATCGAAGGGAGGTGATTCTGCCCCTCTACTCTGCTCTGGTGAGACCCCACCTGGAGTACTGCGTCCAGCTCTGGAGTCCTCAGCACAAGAAAGACATGGACCTGTTGGAGTGGGTCCAGAGGAGGGCCACAAAAATGATCAAGGGGCTGGAACGCCTCTCCTATGAGGAAAGGCTGAGAGAGTTGGGGTTATTCAGCCTGGAGAAGAGAAGGCTTTGGGGAGACCTTATTGCAGCCTTTCAGTACTTAAAGGGGGCTTATAAGCAAGGTGGGGACAGACTTTTTAGCAGGGCCTGTTGCGACAGGACAAGGGATAATGGTTTTAAACTAAAAGAGGGTAGATTCAGACTAGATATAAGGAAGAAATTTTTCACTGTGAGGGTGGTGAAACACTGGAACAGGTTGCCCAGAGAGGTGGTAGATGCCCCATCCCTGGAAACATTCAAGGTCAGGTTGGACGGGGCTCTGAGCAACCTGATCTAGTTGAAGATGTCCCTGCTCATTGCAGGGGGGTTGGACTAGATGACCTTTAAAGGTCCCTTCCAACCCAAACTATTCTATGATCTCTGATTCTATGATACCAGAATGAAGAGAATAGTTCTGAGATCTTGAGACTGGGAGAGGCTATTATCATGTACTGATGCCCTACTGAGGGAATTGAATATGTCCCTTCTCCAGGGCTCTTATCTGAAGCACTGAGAAAATGAATAGAACTGTAAATTGTTCTAACATTGCTTAGAAGTTCAGAGCTGAAACCTTCCTCTGGAAAGCAGTTTAGTAATAAATTTTAAAAAAAATTAAAAATCAAGAGGAAGCTATAAGATCTTTTGTAAGCCTCTTCAAACAGCTTTCTCATTGTAATCTACATAATCACAATAAAAAAAAAGAAAATAATTTAAAGGTTAGAACGCACTGTTTACTTATAAAAAGAGATGTGATAGATTCTTTTACATTCATCAATGTGAGGAAAACGGTTAAGGAAACAGTCTGACACAGAAATAATAATCATTTTCAAGTTATATTTACCTTTCAAGATTGTATGGAAATTTAGGCTTTTATGGAGATTAGTTTGTGATGTTTACTGGAAGAATCTTGAGGAACCCGATATTGGGATGGGAAGAAGGCCTGTGATTACCCTGTATCAACCACAATAGCCAACATTATAAGCAATAGGAAAAATCTGGTAGGAAAAGGTTACCTCAAAAAAAAGAAAAACCACACCTCAGTAAGTTATTAAAAGTAAATAAAAAACCTACAAGGAAAAGATCCATCAGCAGAGAGCTTTCTCTTGAAGGATGAAAAATGTTGGAATATTCTATATGAATACTATGTCTAAAAATGATCTTATACAAGAGGATGCTGGATACCTAATGGGGAAAAGGAAAGAACCAGAATCCCAGTGAAAGCAAAATTCTGATTGATTACTGGCGATGGAAATCTGATACCTAGCTAATCTCCATCCCAGAATACTGGACAAAATGCCTTTCCAGGATTATCTAAAGATTTCTATTTAATAAATTCCCCACTAATACGTTCATCTGATATACATACAATGTGCTTCATGTCTCCTACACTATGCTGTCATTTTTGAGGCTTTGAGGGGCTTTTACTGAAGATCTACGTTTTTAATGTAATCCAAGGGAAGTTCTGTGGTATGCAGAGAGCTATATTTTTTAGATCATTGCTCCCACATCTTACAGAGCAGTGAGTTATCTGCAGAAGGTGGGACTCTGTTCCGGATGGTTCCTACAGTTTCTGGTAATGCATATAAAATATATTAAGGGCTATGGTTCATATCTATTTAGAGTATAATTTTGTAGTACATTGTAAATGTGTAAAAAACAGCCTCTTATCAAAATGTTTAGAGAATAAACATTAAATATACACAACTTACACAAGCATTCACGTATACATTAAATATACACAACTTACACAAACATTCACGTCAGTGGGATTAGTGGGAAGTGAAATTAGTAGCATTTTTACACTTCTTTTGCACTACTTTTAAAGAACCTGTAGGTATCAGAGGAAAAAAAGGAATGAAGTTGTTCACACATCACTAATAAAATACAGAATAAAAAAATTAATCTGAGGCAAAGCATATTTTATTTTCATGGTATTCACATAGGTCCAACACAGTAAAATATTATTCCCACAGTTCAAACAAGATTTCAACTGTTCTAACTACATTTTGTGGGCAAACGGGAATTCTGAGTTTCATTTGTTACTGAATCATTGTAGACTTTAATAGCTTGTGATTATACAAAGTTCACATATCTTGTTTTAAGCTGTTTGAATATAGCATGACAAAAGCAGCTGAATGTGATCGTCTCATTTCATTCATCTCTTGTTTTATTCTCCTATTTTGAGTCACTGAATCACTGGAATTCTGTCTTTAATAACTTATCAGAAACCTGATCAAAGAATTAAATTCTTTCAAATTCCTGGGCTTAGCAGGAAGTCGAGAGTAGCAAATACTTTTCAAGAAGTATTCAGATCTCAGAGAAAATACTGCTTTAGGGATACTTTTCCCAAGATGACACATTCTCATAGGTGATGTGTTTTTAATGTTTAGGCTAAACCAAAATTGCTGGATAATTGTACAAAGAATTCGATAGTGATTTTACAGAATTAATGAATCATCAGGTAATTAATATCAAAGCACAGCTGACTGGGTTCCTATTCAGCACTTCTGAATCACTGCTCATTGAGCAAAGCAGTCACTGGACAATGGGGGTTTTGCCTAAGCAAAATGTGAGTCAGGAGACCTGGACTCCCATTGTCTTCACTGGGAGTTTTGCCTGCATATGGAGTGAGCTGGGACTTCTGGTGAATAGGACCCACTCACAAAGCAGTTAAGTAAAGCACCCAATACATCACTATTTTGAAGTTAACACTAGGTGGTAGACATAACTGGAAGAAATACAGACATTTTTGGAGCCATGTGAAAGACTTGTATAAAGCAGCACTTCAAATGTATTGTCTCTTATTTCCTCCTGTTTTGACCTAAACATTTTTGGTTTGAAAGGTATCTGGCTCTTCACTCTGACATTCCCTTTGGTTTAACAAATTAATTAAAATAATTTCCTTTTTGCATGCAGTCTGTAGGCAGAAGAGACATCCCTGTTTGAAGGGGAAGAGCTGACATCCTTGCAGCTGAAAATGGAAACCTGTTCCACTGTCCATACCCTCTATTATTGTTTAGTTGGAGGAGGGAGAGATTTATACCTAACCAATTCTCAGCATGCTGCTATGTAAGTGCATATTCACTGATCTATAAACACTTCCAGCTATACACTTGTGATACAAACTCCTCCATGAACACAAGTCAGTATGAGTGAGACCTTCAATCCCATTTCCCAACACAACTGAGAGTCGGTATAAGCAGAACACAGAGAAAAGCTCAAGGTGAAAAAGGAGACAGAGTCAAGTAAAGAAAAAGAACAAAATAGCAGGACAAGAAAGCCTATAAGGAAAAGACAACATGAGAGAACAAAAAGCAAAGGAGTATTACAGACTAGACACAGAAGGAGCATAAAATAAGGGATGATTTGGAATAGGTGTCTAAGAACCAAATAGGGGCAAGATCTAAGCTTCCCTCAAAACTTGGATTCACTGATTCAAATGAAAACAAGACCTGTCCTTAATCATTTTTCTCTGACTCAAAGGAAAGTAGTGGTGGACTAAGGAGTAAAAGGGGAGCTAGACTTAATGGAAGCAGAAGAGAGGAGGAGAGCAATGAACCTGCAAACACATGGGGAGTACTTGCTCTACCAAGGAAAAGAGGGGGGAAGGTAGCACTCTTGGGGTAGAAGTTCAGAAGGGAGCAGAAGGGATGGAGCAAGTGACTGCATGAAAAAGCAAACCTGATATGTATTATATAGTGAATCTGTAAATGAAGGGTAGGATACTATACTATGTCTGAAATATTTGATTTACATCTTTCTTTTAACAATTTCTGGTCTGAATGAAAAGGCTACTGTTTGTGTTCTTTCTACAGATGCATTTATAATATATGGCAGAAGAGCTTTCATTGTATACCAAATAAATCTAAATAAAAACAATATGTACAGTGTATCAATCCCTTGTATTGATACAGAAAAGAAAGACAGTTTTAAAATATGAACTCAATACATTTTTCTTTCTTGATTTTTCTTAATTTTGAATTACAATTTTCTGGATTTCTTTTGTACAACAGTAATATTCATATCCTCTCAGATACTGAGTAAAGAACCTAGTCCTTCCGAACAGAACAAATTCAGCTAATATATAACACCAGTGATATGTCATCTCTCCTTTGAAACATACTTGTTCACCCTGCTATCTAATGCCTTCATAGGCTTAATTTTTCTATAGATCTGATGACAGGCATTTGATCACATTTCAAGAAGAACAATGAGTAATAAATATTAAATGACTGTTCCTATTTTCTTTTAAGTAAATCGCAGATTACCAATGAGTTCTGTGGGCCCTGGATCCCAACAGAGAATGGAATTTCAGAATGAAAAACACAGCAAGAAAATAAATGCTGACTACCACACAGCCTGGATGCCTGGATGCCAGGGATACTATGAAACAGAGATATTTTGAGATCTTCCATGGTATATGAAACAGAGATTGTCCAGGAGAACCTAATGACTCAGCCTATGTGGACTGCAAAGTAGACTTTCTGCCATTCTGTTTTCCAAACCTGATGCTGCTTTTTCCCTTGCTGAAAAATTGCATGTTTTCTCAGAGCCTGTTTCTTTCTCACAATAAACAATGCAAAGCCCTCCTGCCAAAAAAATGTCCAAATGCTAAACAGTTGCTATTATAGTCATTATTAGAACAGCAACTTTGAGCTGTGTGCTTTTAAATAATAATTATTTTTACAAAAGGTTTTTGTGTCTTGATTGCAGTAATTATGATGCTATAGTAGTAAATGTGTATTTAAAAAGTCATGTTAGCTTACTGCTCCAAATAAATGAGTTTCCTTAACTGAACTCCATACAAATGAGTGGTTTTCTTTGTATTTATCTTACTTGCTATTCTAACAACACACTAGGGTGTATTAAACAGCTCATAAACCATTGTTTCATTACAAACATAACTATGGACAAAGATGTCAAATGAAAAGCAATGTTTTATATGAAATGTGTTTCATTCAGATAAAATCAGATTCTAATTTAGAAATGAGCATTTCTCTTTAGTCTTCTTTCTCACCTATCTGCCCTTGCTTTGTTTAAGGAGATCATGTCAAGAAAATAAAGCAATGAAAAAGGAAAAAGGAATCTGAGACCATGTCTGTTGTACAGGCTAGCACACATGTACTAGCGATAAGCCTGTACCCTGTGTAAAGAACATCCAGTATAAAGAGCATCACAGGATCCAAGAAATGGGCTTCTTCAACAACCAGTCTGGTAGGGAATAAAGACAGAAAACAGTTCAGCCAGTGGGACACCCACCAACGGTGCTATTATCCCAAAATAGGACCAATGTGGGATCATCGTTTTGTTGCTACTGTGACCAGCAGGGATCGGAGGTAGTAGAGTACCCATGACAGCGTATACTTCCAGCCAGAGCTTCCCCAGGGGACTTTCAGTAGCTCAGTCGATTCACAAGCTACTGAAGTTTACAGCTGATCAGAGAAAAGGTTTAAAAAAAAAGAAATCAGGAAGAGGAAACAGAGAGGGACCTGAGAGAAAGGGGGTAGCAATTTTCTGGCTCCAATGCCATGCTCTTTTGTAACTAGCCACAATGCTGTATTAACTTTTCAAATGAACCTGTCTGTCCCTCTGAGCCCATTTAAGTGGTTACCACTAGCTGTGGGAAAGCCAGTGAAGCCATACTGTACAGTGGTTTGGATCTGAAACTCTATCAGCTATCGATGTGATGCCATTAGATTTCTTACAATGACACAATCCCATCCTATCTCCCATCCTTCCTAGACATCCTTGCCTATTCTTTGGTGAGAATTGCTCCATTGTACATACAGACATTCATATTCTTGATAAGACATTCAGGGGAAAAGTTCATGAGCCACATCCTCTGCTGGTATAACTTCATTTCCCTTCCCCCTTCTCCCAAGAGTGAGTGGGTGATCTGACTCCTTGTGTTGAAAGGAAACAAGGTTGTCTATTCAGCTGCAGTCAGACATACAGTATGTGGTAAGGCCCAGACAGCCCATGATGCTGAATGGAGGAGATACTAGAGGTTCGTGTTTCTCTGCTGGGAATTTTCACAGAGCAGAAAGGAATGCCGCGTTTTTGTTGTACAACTTCCGACTGAAAACTGACAGAGCTCCAAAGCATAAAATCAGTTATTCTCATGGCACAAGACCTCAAAATGTAGGAATAAAAATGACCAAGAGGATTTGTTGGCTGGCTTGAGTGAGCAATGTTAAGACTGTAATGGGACAATAAATAGAAATGTAGATCACTGAAAATCTGAGTCCTGCTGATTAGATTGGTCATTACTACTAATCATTCTGCTTAATCTCAGGCAAAACACTTTGCTTTTGAAATGTTCTTTTGATGGAATAGTAGCATTTAATAATAATAATAATAATAATAATAATAATAATGATAATTTAATCTTTACCATCAACAGAACATTTCACAACATAATTTTTATTGATAATTGAGTTTGACCAATGATTTGCAATGTATCAAAGATAAACTCAAGTTCAGAGTAATCAGTAGAGGAAATTTTCTACTAAAAGTGACCAACATGCTTTGCTTTTTTTTTTTTGCTACATGCTTTGATTCATATCATGGAGTGGTCTTAGAAGGTGTGAACTGTATTCTTTTAGGAGAAAACAAAACCAGATCATACAGTCCAAGCACTAACAGTTGTTTGGGCCACAAAATGAGGTTAGAACTAATTCAAAGTAACCCTCCCGCAGTGCATACAGTGCAAATGTCAGGTCCTCAACAGCAACTATGGATCTACAGATCTTTTCCTGCAGATCTTCATATTTGCTAACAGAACATAGCCTATGCGTTTTTTGATGTGTGCAGAGCACACACAAGTATATAAATTACAGCACACTATCTCTTCCCACTGTCTTCAATAAAGCAATGTGTTAACCTTCATTGCATCAGATGTTAATAAAAAATAAAGTATATTTTTCACATTTGGCTGGCCAAAACTGAGGTATTTGTCAAATCCCACTGTGATAAACAGATTTGAAAAGAAACAAACACCAAACCACAATTTCTCATACTCATTTTAGCATGCTCAAAAAAAGCAAGAGCCAACCAAGTATCTCAGGAAAAAAAACATGCCATGGTCCTGTGGAAATATTCAGGAGCCTAAGGCTGTGTCTTAGCTCTGCCAACTATTTGCTAACTTGTATGGATTAAATTTGACCCCTTAGAGACTCAGTTTCTTCATTGGTACAACAGGGTATAATAGTAATTAACAGTTCTAAGCTAGATTGAAGCTTGCAAGGGAGTGATATATATTCTTATTTTGTCCAACTTTACTGAAGACTGGGGACATACCGACATACCATTTACTATGAATAAACATATTCTTTCACAAGAATTTAATTCCAATTTCACCATTGTGGTTTCAACAATATTTCACTGAGCTTCTACCTAAAACTCCAAAACTTCAAAGATTCAGCCAGTATTAACTTATGGTGCTGATTTATTAATGTGAAGACTGGGTTATTTTGAATGTTAAAAAGCTTATTTCAACTGGGATCCATGCACTCTCATACTAGATTTATTACCATCTAAGACATGAAACAGTTGTACAATTTGTTACTTCATTTCCACTTCTTGCATTTGCTATAACTGACTTCCCTGGGTTTTTGTTTGATAGCTCTAGTCAGCTGAAAATAACAATACTTTATGTTTGAACAGCAGCTTTCACTCTAATACCTTTACTTAATTTACAAAGGCACTCAGATACTTTGCCGACATGCAAAGTACATTTACTGACTGATATTGTTAGCCACAACCAAACAGGGCTTGAGTTTACCATGACACATGATTTCAGCTGGCTGAATCCACACCGCCTGGGAGGACAAGGTTCAAGTTAAAGCCAGTCCTTACCCTACGCTTGCATTTCCCTGCTTTGCAAACCACCTGGTGCATTCTCAAAGAAGGGCTGAAACCCAAAGCACAAATTAAGAGTGCAGAGATAATGTGACAAGACAGACAGGCTCATCAAGGCCTTAGGTCATTCCTTGTCTATTTTTACGGAAAAAAACCCTGAAGCACATAGAAATTATTTTGTCAATGTAAAACTGGTGGTAACACCAATGACTGCTGCTCTGTGTTACTCTACAAAGCATACCAATGCTTTCATATATTCTTAGTGTTGGCTAATCCAATCTAAAGTCTACAATGCTTCTAGTAACTTTTATGTTTGAAGTTGTTCTTCCTAGAAACTAATACAACTACTTAAAATTACAGACTTAACCAGTAACATTTTAAATTTGTCCTAGTCCTAGTCTTAAATATTGTATAATAAATCTGTTAAATCTATTGTGTATGTAAAAGGAAATTCCAATAGGTGCATAGTAATTTTATGTATTGCAAGGTGACACTGTACTATGAACTGTAACTTATTTATTGTTATCCAGGGATATCCAAAACACATGCTTTTTGTAATAGAAAGGGTAGTAATCTTTATATAGTTTAGTTTCCTTATTTCACTATCAAAGCTAAGAAAATCAATAAAAGAAATGGATGTCAGGAAAGGAAGCAGAGAGGAAAAAAGCCAGAAAGAACATTTTTAATAAGAACATGTTGCCAAAAAGCACTTAATATTCTGTTTTTCTAAGCACTGTGTAATAACGTCTAGTCTGTCATGGTTTAACCCTAGTCAGCAAATAAACCCCACACAGCTGCTCGCTCACCCCCCTCCTCCGGTGGGATGGGGGAGAGAATAGGGAGGGCACAAGTAGGAAAACTCCCGGGTTGAGATAAAAACAGTTTAATAATTGAAATAAAACTAAGTAGAACAGTAATAATAACAATGAGAACAACAACAATAACAGAATACACAAAGCAGGCAATGCACAATGCAAGTGCTCACCGACCGCCGACCGCGTGTCACGAACGGGGGGCAAGCCCCCCCACCCCGGTTTTTATACTGAGCATGATGTCACATGGTATAGAATACCCCATTGGCCGGCTGGGTCAACCACCCTGGCTCTGCTCCCCCTCCCCCCAGCTTGCCCTGCACTTGGCAGAGCATGGGAGGCCGAAAAGAGAAACCAAAAGTCCCCGGTGCATGCAAGAACCACCCTGCAACAACCAAAGCATCAATGGGCCATCCACACTCCTCTCATACCAAACCCAAAACACAGCACACCCCGCAAGCTACTGGGAAGAAAGTTAACTCTGTCCCAGCCGAAACCAGGACAATATCCACCCCTTATTCTATACCATCTACGTCATGCCCAGGTCTCACATTTTCCAATACATTATCACCACTTTTCCTGCCTTTTTATATATACACAAAGATATCATTCCCGTAGTCTATGGGCCATCCCTCTAAAATGTCCATTGAGTTCATTTAGTCCATGACTTTGGGCTCCATATGTCATAACAGTCTTTCAGGGCAGGAGAGATGGTGTGTGGTGTTGGACTGTTGCATGCTGAGGCCAGTTCTGATTCCAGTATTGCTGCGCTTGTCTGGTTCTATCATCGTTGCACTTTGCTCGATTTCATCAGAGTTCATTCTTCATTAATCTGAGTGATTCTTACTGTAATACTGTTAATATGGCATATAGTAACCATAGAAGTGATGACATACAGTATTATATAGTAATTAACATCACACAATTCAGTTCATTGGCTATTTTCACCCAAAATCAAATCCCCTTGAGGTACACGTTGGACTTTCGCATTACCCACCAAGTGCACACAGGGCCTTGAGCAAAAGCAATCCCACGGATGGGTTTTCCCTTGCCAGAGGCAGGAGTAACCCAGACTGTCTTCCCCAGCATATTTCTTAAGTGTACTACAGGGACTTTATCCACCTCTACAGTACGTAAGGGATTTGATTGGGCAGGGCCAGCTCGAGTGACAGATCCCCTGGTGTTGACTAACCAGGTGGCTTTTGCTAAATGTGTGTCCCAATGCTTGAATGTCCCACCACCCATTGCCCTCAGTGTAGTCTTTAGCAGTCCGTTGTATCGTTCAATTTTCCCGGAGGCTGGTGCATGGTAGGGGATGTGATATACCCACTCAATGCCATGCTCTTTGGCCCAGGTGTGTCCTGGTTCCGGCTGGGACAGAGTTAACTTTATTGCCAGTAGCTTGGGGGGTGTGCTGTGTTTTGGGTTTGGTATGAGAGGAGCGTTGATGGCCCATTGATGCTTTGGTTGTTGCTGGGTGGTGCTTGCACCAGGGACACATTTGGTTTCTCTTTTCGGACTCCCATGCCCTGCCACGTGCAGGGGAAGCTGTGTGTCAGGGGGAGCCTAGCTGGGGTGGGTGACTCAGTGGGCCAATGGGGTATTCTATACCATGTGACATCATGCTCAGAATAAAAACCAAGCGGGGGGGGTTCACCCCGGGTTCGTGACATGCATGCGGCGGTCGGTGAGCAGTTGCATTGTGCATTGCCTGCTTTGTATATTCTGTTATTGTCGTTGTTTTCATTGTTATTATTACTGTTCTACTTTGTTTTATTTCAATTATTAAATTGTTTTTATCTCAACCCATGAGTTTTCCTACTTGTGCTGTCCCAATTCTCTCCCCCATCCCACCAGAGGTGGGGGGGTGAGCAAGCGGCTGCGTGGGGTTTATTTGCTGGCTGGAATTAAACCACAACAAGCTGTCTATGACGGTGTTTCGGAAATGAGTCCCATTGTCTGACTCAATTCTTTCTGGGGTGCCATGTCACCATAAGACTTGCTTTTCAAGGCCCAGGATAGTGGTCCGGGCGGTGGCATGGGGCACAGGATATGTTTCCAGCCATCCTGTGGTTGCTTCCACCATGGTGAGCACATAGCGCTTGCCGTGGCGGGTTTCTGGGAGTGTGATAGAATCAAATCTGCCAGGCCTTCCCATATTTGTATTTCAACCATCGTCCTCCATACCAGAAAGGCTTTACTCACTTGGCTTGCTTGATTGCAGCGCATGTTTCACATTCATGGATAACCTGGGCAATAGCGTCCATGGTCAAGTCCACCCCTCAATCACAAGCCTATCTATATGTTGCGTCTCTCCCTTGATGGCCTGAGGCGTCATGGGCCCACCAGGCCATAAATAATTCACCCTTATGTTGCCAGTCCAGATCCACCTGAGCCACTTCAATCTTAGCAGCCTGGTCCACCTGCTGGTTGTTTTTGTGTTCTTCAGGGGCCTGACTCTTGGGTACGTGAGCATCTACGTGACGTACTTTTACAACCAGGTTCTCTATCCGGGTAGCAATATCTTGCAACAATGCGGCAGCCCAGATGGGTTTACCTCTGCGCTGCCAGTTGTTCTGCTTCCACTGCTGCAACCACCCCCGCAGGGCATTTGCCACCATCCATGAGTCAGTATAGAGATAAAGTACTGGCCGTCTTTCTCATTCAGCAATATCCAAAGCCAGCTGGATGGCTTTCACCTCTGCAAACTGGCTCGATTCACCTTCTCCTTCAGCAGTTTCTGCAACTTGGCGTATAGGACTCCACACAGCAGCTTTCCACTTCCGATGCTTTCCCACAAGGTGACAGGACCCATCAGTGAACAGGGCATATTGCTTCTCCTTTTCTGGTAGTTTGTTATACAGTGGGGCCTCTTCAGCATGCGTCACCTCCTCCTCTGGGGATATTCCAAAATCTTTGCCTTCTGGCCAGTTTGTAATCACTTCCAAGATTCCTGGGCGACTGGGGTTTCCTATTCGGGCCCATTGTGTGATCAGTGCGACCCACTTACTCCACGTAGCATCGGTTGCATGATGTGTACAGGGGACCCTCCCTTTGAACATCCAGCCCAGCACCGGCAGTCGGGGTGCCAGGAGGAGCTGTGCTTCAGTACCAACCACTTCTGCAGCGGCTTGAACCCCTTCATATGCTGCCAATATCTCTTTCTCAGTTGGAGTGTAGTGGGCCTCGGATCCTCTGTATCCCCGACTCCAGAACCCTAAGGGTCGACCTCGAGTCTCCCCTGGTGCTTTCTGCCAGAGGCTCCAGGTAGGGCCATTCTCCCTGGCTGCGGTGTAGAGCACATTCTTCACATTTTGTACTGCCCGGACTGGCCCAAGGGCTACTGCCTGAACTATCTCCTGTTTAATTTGGTCAAAGGCTTGTTGTTGCTCCGGGCCCCATTTGAACTCGTTCTTCTTCCTGGTCACATGATAGAGGGGGCTTACGATCAGGCTGTAATCTGGAATATGCATTCTCCAAAAGCCCACAACGTCTAAGGCAGCTTGTGTTTCCTTTTTGCTAGTTGGTGGGGACATGGCTGTTATTTTATTGATCACGTCCGTTGGGATCTGACGACATCCATCTTGCCATTTTATTCCTAAAATCTGGATCTCCTGTGCAGGTCCCTTGACCTTACTTTGTTTTATGGCAAAACCGGCCTTCAGAAGGATTTGGACTATTCTCTCCACTTTCTCATAAACTACTTGTGCTGTGTTGCCCCATACGATGATGTCATCAATGTATTGCAGGTGTTCTGGAGCCTCACCCTGTTCCAGTGCAGTGTGGATCAGTCCATGGGAAATGGTGGGGCTGTGTTTCCACCCCTGGGGCAGTCGATTCCAGGTGTACTGGACGCCCATCCAAGTGAAAGCAAACTGTGGCCTGCACTCTGCTGCCAAAGGGATTGAGAAGAACGCATTAGCGATATCCATTGTGGCGTACCACTTGGCTGCCTTTGACTCCAGTTTGTATTGGAGTTCTAGCATGTCTGGCACGGCAGCACTCAGTGGCGGCGTCACTTCGATTAGGCCACGGTAGTCTACTGTTAGTCTCCATTCTCCATTGGACTTTCGCACTGGCCATATGGGACTGTTAAAGGGTGAGCGAGTCTTGCTGATCACTCCTTGGCTCTCCAATCGACGAATCAACTTATGGATGGGAATCAGGGAGTCTCGGTTGGTGCAATATTGCCGCCGGTGCACCGTTGTGGTAGCGATTGGTACCTGCTGTTCTTCAACCCTCAGCAACCACACAACAGAAGGGTCCTCGGAGAGACCGGGCAAGGTGGACAGCTGTTTAATTTCCTCCGTCTCCAAGGCAGCTCTACCAAAAGCCCACCGGTACCCTTTTGGGTCCTTGAAATACCCTCTCCTGAGGTAGTCTATGCCAAGGATGCCCGGAGCCTCTGGGCCAGTCACAATGGGGTGCTTCTGCCACTCATTCCCGGTTAGGCTCACTTTGGCCTCCAATACAGTTAACTCTTGGGATCCCCCTGTCACTCCAGAAATACAGATGTTTGGTGGTGCATTCATACCCCCCCTTTCTTCCCTGGGCCACTTGTTGATCTGGGCCGCTTGTTGATCTCAGAAATTTCCATGAAACCTCGGCCTCGGTGTATTGAGTCTGGTGGTTGAGCGCTCCTTGACTGTATCAGAAACTCTGCATAGCTGAGGCTGGGAACATACTCCTACTGCCTGGCCCACGTGTCCAGTAGAACAACACTGAAACCTTGAGAATTTTTTAGTAATTACCACCTGGGACTGTGGCCAGGATGGAAATTTACGGATGACTAAAGCCAACCATCTTGCGAACCTATAAACGGTGGTCCTAAGTGAGGCCCTTTGAGCTCTCCTGGACTGCACCCAGCATCTCCCTCTGAGTGGGACGCCTCTCAGAGCTTGCGATCTTTCAGGCCTACGATATTCGGAGGACCGCTGGGTCCTGGGTGAGTCCCTTTCGAAGCTCAACCCTTCGCCCGTTGAGAGGGAATGCCTAGACATTCGACGTGAATATTTCTTCACTGAAATCGAGGGGAATTTTTAACAGGTATACCTTCTGTATATTTTTATATATATATATGTTTCTCTGTGTGTGTGAACTAATAGTAAGCATAATCTGTAATTAAGTTGTGATTGTAGTAGACTTACTAACTCACTTTGCAAATATTGAATTAGTTAATGATTAAGCGTTGCTAAAGTTTGTTAATGATTAGTTGATAATTAAGTGTTGCTAAATTGTGAATGAAACCTAGACTGTCCCTGAAATATAAACCCTTAGATGATTTTCCTTTATATGTTTCACCCATGTAATAAGTAATAGAGTGAACCTTGCCATCGAATTCTATTAGGTCGCACCTTTATAAATCTCTATTAAAATCACTTTCTGCTAATTTCTTTGACGGTGATTCTTTAAGCGGCCTCTAAACCACTCATTTGCGACAGATGGGTTCTGCCCCTTCATAGCTTGATGGCATTAGGGTACACTGTGCACCGGTTTCTACGAGAGCCTTATACTCCTGTGGATCTGATGTGCCAGGCCATGGAATCCACACAGTCCAGTAAACCCGGTTGTCCCTTTCCTCCACCTGGCCGGAGGCAGGGCCCCTCTAGTCCTGGTCATCGTATTCGCTACCCACTTCTTGTAAGTACGACTTAAAAGTCCCTTCATTAAGGTTGGAAGTGGAATCAGCCCTTCTACTCTGTCTGGGGAGCTGCTCACTGGAGACTGGAGCAGCAATTTTCCTGGGAGAACCCCCTTGTGTGATTGTTTTTCCTTGCAACTCACGTACACGTGCCTCTAGGGCTGAGGTAGATTTTCCATCCCACTTCCTCATGTCTTCTCCGTGATCACGCAGGTAAAACCACAGGGTGCCCCGGGGTGTGTACCCACGATATCCTCCCTCTTGAGCAGAGGGACGCTTGCTCCTAATGGCTGAGATACTGGCCCGTGCAGGTGCCGAGTAGGACATATCCTCTTTGAGTTGCTGGTCCAGTTTCTCCACAGCTGAGATGAGGGAGGAAGAGAGACTTTCTTCGTATTGCCGGAGTTGGCCAGCCAATTCATCCACTGTTTGTTCCTCTCCATCTTTCCAGGTCATTATTGCCAATGAGTTTGCATGCGACGCTGGTGCGCTCCGTACAAACTTCCGCCACATGGGTCGCGTGCACTTGACTTCATCTGGTCTTTGGGTAACTGCTCGTTGTCCAGGTCATCATAAATCACTTCCAGCACGGTTAATTCCCTCAGGTACTGGATACCTCTCTCCATGGTGGTCCACTTGCCTGGGTGGCATATAACATCTTCCTTGAAGGGATACCTTTCCTTTACACCTGACAGGAGTCGCCTCCAGAGGCTGAGGACTTGTGCCCCTTGTCCAATTGCTTTGTCAATGCCCCCTTCCCTAGCAAGGGATCCCAGCTGTTTGGCTTCCCTACCCTCTAATTCCAGGCTACTGGCCCCGTTATCCCAGCATCGGAGCAGCCAGGTGACAATGTGCTCGCCTGGACGACGACTGAAATCCTTTCACGTATCTCGCAGCTCGCTCAGGGATAGGGATCGGGTGGTTACCGTCTCATTTATGAGTTCTTCCTCTCCCTCTGAGGAAGAGGAGGAACCCGCCCGCTGAGTTCTTCCTTGGAGGTAAGCGGGGAATTCTTCCTCTTCCTCCTCCTGTTCTCGTGATGGCCCTGCTTTAGAGCAGTCTGCCTCCTCGCTGGCGGGACAGTATGCTGCTTCCTCCTGCCCCCTCTTAGGAGGAGCTTCTTCATCCCTTTCTAAATGAGCTGATTCCGCTTCCAGTATTTCTTCCTGTGTATAGGGGCGACTGATACTGGCATGGGTTCGTTCTCTGGTTCAGCTGCAGTGCCTGTCGCTGGGGTCTGAGTAGCCACAGTGCCTGTCGCCAGGGTTGGAGTAGCTGCAGTGCCTGTCGCGGGGGTTGGAGTAGCTGCAGTGCCTCTTACCGGGGTTGGAGTAGCCACAGTGCCTGTCACTTTGTTGTCAGATGCAGAGACCTTCTCTTCCCCTTGAGGGTTCTGAATAGCGTTGAACAGGGCTCGGTAGGCATGGGCCAGGCCCCAGCACGTTGCAGTGATTTGTGTCTCTCTAGAATTGCCAGGGTGACAGCATACTTTTTCCAAATATTCTACTAATTTTTCAGGATTCTGCACTTGTTCAGGGGTGAAGCTCCAAAACATTGGAGGTGACCACTGTCCTAGGCACTTGCCCATACTATCCCACACACCCTGCCACTCATAACTATCCAGCCTCAGGGCAGATATCTGGGTGGTATTCTTAAATAGTTGTTTAACTCTAAACAAGGCCTGAAACACATTGAGGAGACATAGCAATAGGAACATGCTGGTTTGAACATCCCAAGGATATTCAAGATCCTCAAGAGCTATTGTAATCAGCCTGGAGGAGAAGGGGAAGGGGAAGGAAGCTGTCTCCCCCGTAAATTGGCTCTCCGAGGAGAAGAGGTAAAAAGTGTAATTATTAATAGTTTCCGAGAGATGGCTCCCGATGTATGGGGATGATGGCAGTGCTGAGTACAATCTCACGACCAATGCTTTTGTCATACCATAAGCCAGCGTTACACAGTACAATCAAGCGGTAACTTTAATCCAACTCCCAGAGGTGATAAACAGCACCACAGGGAGTGCATACGGCAAGTACGGTGTTACATAGCAGAACTCTGAGAACAAGAATAACAACTCTGAGAGCAAATGAATCAACATTGTGACCAGCAACTATTAACCTAATATAATGAATGCTTATCACAAATTTGTTTTAACACACTCGGGTCAGATGTGTCGTTATCTCAACCCTTCGAGCCCCACGTTGGGCGCCAAAAAGGACTGTTGTGGTTTAACCCGGCAGGCAGCCAAACACCACACAGCCGCTGGCTCCCTCCCCCCAGAGTGGGATGGGGGAGAGAATCGGAAGAGTGAAAATGAGAAGACTTATGCATTGAGCTAAGAACAGTTTAATAATTGAAATAAAATATAATAATTATAATAATAATAATAATAAATTGTAATGAAAAGGAAGATAAGAAAAAGAGAGAAAAATAAAACCCAAGGAAGACAAGTGATGCAAATGAAAAACAATTGCTCACCACCAACCGACCAATGCCCAGTCAGTCCCCGAGCATCAGCCCCCCAGGCCAGCTTTCCCCCAGCTTATATACTGAGCATGACGTCATATGGTATGGAATATCCCTTTGGCCAGTTTGGGTCAGCTGTCCTGGCTGTGCCCCCTCCCAGCTTCTTGTGTATCTCCAGCCTTCTCAGTCGGTAGAGCACGAGAAGCTGAAAGGGCCTTGACTCTGTGTAAGCACTGCTCAGCAATAACGAAAACATCTCTAATTATCAACACTGTCTTCAGCACAAATCCAAAACATAGCCCCATACTAGCTACTATGAACAAAATTAACTCTATCCCAGCCAAAACCAGCACAGTGCTGTACAGAGATGAATGGATGTGACATATGCTGTATTTATAAACACTTTTGCAGGCTGTCAGCTGAGTTTCCATGGCTAAAGAGTAGCAGTATTTTATTTTTTAAATCTCATATGGCATGCTATAGTGGAAGCTAGGAGTAATAAATGGAATTGTTTGGGTAAAAGAACCCTTCCACACTGATCAATAAAAATGTATTTATATTTTGTAGCATTGAGAAGAGTGACTGCAGAGAATGTGAACATGCCTTAAAAAGTTAGGGCCTGATTCTGCACAGCTTTGCCTGGATGAAGAATCCTTGCTGTCATAATTGGTCTCAATGATGACAGTGAAATTATTTATGAGGGTTATGAACAATTTGTATGACAAAGAATGTGCAAGACTGGAGCCTTAATAGTACAGTAAAGCTGTCCTAGGACAAATTCTTCCAGAAGTTTTATTTTGCAATAGTCAGTTGTGATGTAGTGGATACAGTTTGTTAAGATTTGTTGCTTAAAAGTTAGGTAACTAGCAGGTGTTGTGTCTGTAGGTATGCAGATAAATTGTGTATCTTGGAAGCATTGTTAAGAAAGGAACAGTGAAGACACATGAGATTCTTTGGTTGAAATGATGTACATGGGTTAGGAATGCTTTATGAATAGATAGGCCGCACATTCAGTAAATAAAAGAACCTTGAAACTTGGTACTCTACGTAAATTAGATATAGAGAAGCTAACCCTGTAGGGTAGATAGGGAAGGTATACTGGAATAAGCTAGCTTGTTACAAGTGAAAAACATGTAAACCAAGTCAAGGGATAGACGGAGCAGGCGTAAAGACTGAGTTCAACCAGAGGGCACTGTGATGAAGACTATCGACGACCACCAGAGGACCCAAAAGACCACCGAAGAGCACAAGGGCGCATGCGTCAGAGACTTCTGCATATGTTAATGAATTCCGGGAAATAACATGAATATTTAGATTATTTCTCGGAAATGTAATGAATATGTATACTCTAATTGTATTTAACCCCTATGGTTAAGTGATTTGGCACGCACACTAGGTGGAGCGATCCCCTGTGTGTCCAGCGCTGCAATAAAGAATATTTGCTTTCTAAAACTCTAAATTGAGTCTTAGAGAGTTTTTCGGAGACTTCTTCGTTTCAGTTGGATGAACTTTACCTTTCCTCTTTCTGAGTAGGATGAAACCGAAACTCACTTCTTTGACAACGTACTCACTGTTGATTCAAACAGGGATGTGTAAAGTTATTTATCAGTTCCCCAAACTGTATTTACAGGATGCTATCTGAACCCAAGATAAGCAATGTATACTTCGTATTTAATACAGAGTGTTTGAACAGCATGCAGTGCTGTGTTCAGCGATCTCTTCATGGTCCACTGAAGTACAGTCACTTCTGTAGCAAGCAGAGCCAGGTGGCCAAATGTCTGTTATATATGTTTAAGTTCTCTAGAAACAAAATTCTCAACAATGTTGTTTTTCAAAAAATGAAAGGGTTTATCCAAAATTTCAACTCAATATGTTTGAAGTACTTTATTTTAATAATGCTGAAACTATGTCTTCTCATAAAACACTTCAGCATGGTTTTGGACCAGTTATTTTGAACAATTTCTACTGAATATTTTTGCAAAATCAGGATTCATGAGAACTTGTTGCAAATTTATTGATTCACTGACACTCTTCAATAGAAGAGTATTCTAAAAGAAAAAATTCAATTTGCTTACAAGTTAGGAAGTATGACTAAGATACTGAACTTGAAAATTTGTTGCCTGTATAGAAATATGCGTCTCTGGTACCTCTGTGTATGGAAAACTCTTCTGATTAGCACCGGAGATTTGACCAGATTAAACTTTCGTTTGATTTATGACCCTGTTTTATTTTCCCATTTTGTTTTTAGTGGTTACCGATAAAAAAAAAAACACACCGTGTAGGTAAAATGGATTTAGATGCAAATGAATTAATCAATCTTATCTCACAATGTCTTAGCAAAAAAAATAATGTACATTTCCTTGGAAAATCCTGCCATCTTGGCGTTAAAACTAATTGTATTAACTGGGGAGAGAAGTAATCTTAATTTTTAAGGGAGTTGTCCTAGAAAGTACTGAATATGCTTCATAAACAGAAATCAAAAGCGTGAAGGGTAAAAAACAGGAATCTAAAAGTAGGTTTCCAGGTCCATATTTAGAGTCTTAAATAAGTGACCTGATTTTTCAAAGGTGATGAGCAGCCAGCTGTGTGTGCGAATTCCACCAGAGTTCTCAACTGCTCAGCGATTCCAGAAACAGACCTGTTGTTCAGGATCGACAATGTGAAATTTTTAAAAGCTTTTTCTGTATGTCTTAAAGTTGGTCAATTTTATTAAGAAAGATCATATAGAGCTCAACGATTGTGATGATAAGGTTGAGTGCTTGTGGGTAAGGATGAGGGGGAAGGCCAACAAGGCAGATATCCTGCTGGGAGTCTGTTATAGACCACCTAGCCAGGACGAGGAGGCAGACGAAATATTCTACCAGAGGCTGGCAGAAGTCTCACAGTCGCTAGCCCTTGTTCTCGTGGGGGACTTCAACTTTCCGGACGTCTGCTGGAAATACCACATGGCAGAGAGGAAACAGTCAAGGAGGTTCCTGGAGTGTGTGGAAGATGATAACTTCCTGACGCAGCTGGTAAGGGAGCCCACTAGGGGAGGTGCCTCACTTGACCTGCTGTTTACAAACAGAGAAGGACTGGTGGGAGATGTGGTGGTTGGAGGCCGTCTTGGGCTTAGCGACCATGAAATGATAGAATTCTCAATACTTGGTGAAGTAAGGAAGGGGGCCAGCAAAACTGCTACCATGGACTTCCGGAGGGCGGATTTTGGCCTGCTCAGGACACTGGTCGAGAGGGTCCCTTGGGGGACAGTCCTGAAGGGCAAAGGGGTCCAGGAAGGCTGGACGTTCTTCAAGAAGGAAGTCTTAAAGGCGCAGGAGCAGGCTGTCCCCATGTGCCTTAAGAAGAACGGGTGGGGAAGACGACCGGCCTGGCTGAACAGGGAGCTCTGGCTGGGACTCAGGAAAAAAAGGAGAGTTTACCACCTTTGGAAGAAGGCGCAGGCAACTCAAGAAGAGTACAGGGATCTCGTTAGGTCGTGCAGAGAGGAAATTAGAAAGGCAGAAGTCCAGCTAGAACTCAACCTGGCCACTGTCGTGAGAGACAATAAAAAATGCTTTTACAAGTATATTAATGACAAAAGGAGAGCTAAGGAGAATCTCCATCCTCTGTTGGATGCAGGGGGGAACATTGTCACCGAGGACAAGGATAAGGCTGAGGTACTTAATGCCTTCTTTGCCTCAGTCTTTAACAGTCAGAGCAGTTATCCTCAGGGTACTCAGCACCCTGAGCTGGAAGACAGGGACGGCAAGCAGGATAAACCCCCCATAAGCCAAGAGGAAGCAGTTAATGACCTGCTACACCACCTGGATGCTCACAAGTCTATGGGGCCGGATGGGATCCACCCGAGGGTACTGAGGGAGCTGGCGGAGGAGCTTGCCAATCCATTCTCCTTCATTTATCAGCAGTCCTGGTTAACAGGGGAGGTCCCGGATGACTGGAGGCTTGCCAATGTGACGCCCATCTACAAGAAGGGCCAGAAGGAGGATCCGGGGAACTACAGGCCGGTCAGCCTGACCTCGGTGCTGGGGAAGATTATGGAGCGGTTTGTCTTGAGGGCGCTCACAAGGCATGTGTGGGACAACCAGGGGATCGGGCCCAGCCAGCACGAGTTCATGGAAGGCAGGTCCTGCTTGACCAACCTGATCTCCTTCTATGACCAGGTGACCTGCCTAGCGGATGAGGGAAAGGCTGTGGATGTGGTCTACCTGGACTTCAATAAAGCCTTTGACACTGTCTCCCACAGCATTCTCCTAGAGAAGCTGGCGGCTCACGGCTTAGACAGGTACACTCTTCGCTGGGTAAAAAACTGGCTGGATGGCCGAGCCCAGAGAGTTGTGGTGAATGGAGTTAAATCCAGTTGGCGGCCGGTCACGAGCGGTGTTCCCCAGGGCTCAGTTTTGGGGCCGGTCCTGTTCAATATCTTTATCAATGATCTGGATGAGGGGATCGAGTGCTCCCTCAGTAAGTTTGCAGACGACACCAAACTGGGTGGGAGTGTTGATCTGCTCGAGGGTAGGAAGGCTCTGCAGAGGGACCTGGACAGGCTGGATCGATGGGCCAAGGCCAATTGTATGAGATTCAACAAGGCCAAGTGCCGGGTCCTGCACTTCGGCCACAACAACTCCATGCAACGCTACAGGCTTGGGGAAGAGTGGCTGGAAAGCTGCCCAGAGGAAAAGGACCTGGGAGTGCTGCTCGACAGCCGGCTGAACATGAGCCGGCAGTGTGCCCAGGTGGCCAAGAAGGCCAACGGCATCCTGGCCTGTATTAGGAATAGTGTGGCCAGCAGGAGCAGGGAGGTGATCGTGCCCCTGTACTCGGCACTGGTGAGGCCGCACCTCGAATACTGTGTTCCGTTTTGGGCCCCTCACTACAAGAAGGACATTGAGGTGCTGGAGCGTGTCCAGAGAAGGGCAACGAAGCTGGTGAAGGGCCTGGAGCACAAGTCCTATGAGGAGCGGCTGAGGGAACTGGGGCTGTTTAGCCTGGAGAAGAGGAGGCTGAGGGGAGACCTCATCGCGCTCTCTACAACTACCTGAAAGGAGGTTGTAGCGAGGTGGGTGTTGGTCTCTTCTGCCAAGTAACTAGCGATAGGACGAGAGGAAATGGCCTCAAGTTGCGCCAAGGGAGGTTTAGACTGGACATTAGGAGAAATTTCTTTACTGAAAGAGTGGTCAGGCCTTGGAACAGGCTGCCCAGGGAAGCGGTGGAGTCACCATCCCTGGAGGTATTTAAAAGACGTGTAGATGAGGCGCTTAGGGACATGGTTTAGTGGACATGGTGGTGTTGGGTTGACGGTTGGACTCGATGATCTTAGAGGTCTTTTCCAACCTTAAGGATTCTGATTCTATGATTCTGGCTGGGCCTGATCCCCTGGTTGTCCCTCACATGCCTTGTGAGCGCCCTCAAGACGAACCACTCCATAATCTTCCCCGGCACCGAGGTCAGGCTGACCGGCCTGTAGTTCCCCAGATCCTCCTTCCAGCCCTTCTTGTAGATGGGCGTCACATTGGCAAGCCTCCAGTCGTCCGGGACCTCCCCTGTTAACCAGGACTGCTGATAAATGAAGGAGAGTGGTTTGGCAAGCTCCTCCGCCAGCTCCCTCAGTACCCTCGGGTGGATCCCATCCGGCCCCATAGACTTGTGAGCGTCCAGGTGGTGTAGCAGGTCATTAACTGCTTCCTCTTGGCTTATGGGGGGTTTATCCTGCTCGCCGTCCCTGTCTTCTAGCTCAGGGGGCTGAGTACCCTGAGGATAACTGCTCTGACTATTAAAGACTGAGGCAAAGAAGGCATTAAGTACCTCAGCCTTATCCTCATCCTCGGTGGCAATATTCCCTCCCACATCCAATAAAGGATGGAGATTCTCCTTGGCTCTCCTTTTGTCATTAATATATTTGTAAAAACAGTTTTTGTCTCTCACGACAGTGGCCAGGTTGAGTTCTAGCTGGACTTCTGCCTTTCTAATTTCCTCTCTGCACGACCTAACGAGATCCCTGTACTCTTCTTGAGTTGCCTGCGCCTTCTTCCAAAGGTGGTAAACTCTCCTTTTTTTCCTGAGTCCCAGCCAGAGCTCCCTGTTCAGCCAGGCCGGTCGTCTTCCCCACCCGTTCTTCTTAAGGCACATGGGGACAGCCTGCTCCTGCGCCTTTAAGACTTCCTTCTTGAAGAACGTCCAGCCTTCCTGGACCCCTTTGCCCTTCAGGACTGTCCCCCAAGGGACCCTCTCGACCAGTGTCCTGAGCAGGCCAAAATCCGCCCTCCGGAAGTCCATGGTAGCGGTTTTGCTGGCCCCCCTCCTTACTTCACCAAGAATCGAGAATTCTATCATCACATGGTCGCTAAGCCCAAGCCGGCCTCTGACCACCACATCTCCCACCAGTCCTTCTCTGTTTGTGAACAGCAGGTCAAGCAAGGCATCTCCCCTGGTGGGCTCGCTTACCAGCTGCGTCAGGAAGTTATCTTCCACACACTCCAGGAACCTCCTCGACTGTTTCCTCTCTGCCGTGTTGTATTTCCAGCAGACGTCCGGAAAGTTGAAGTCCCCCACGAGAACAAGGGCTAGCGACTGTGGGACTTCTGCCAGCCTCTTGTAGAATATTTCGTCTGCCTCCTCGTCCTGGCTAGGTGGTCTATAACAGACTCCCAGCAGGATATCTGCCTTGTTGGCCTTCCCCCTCATCCTTACCCACAAGCACTTGACCTTATCATCATTACCATTGAGCTCTAGACAATCGAAGCACTCCCTAACACACAGGGCTACCCCACCGCCTCTCCTTCCTCGCCTGTCCCTTCTGAAGAGCTTATAGCCATCCATTGCAGCACTCCAATCGTGAGACTCATCCCACCATGTTTCCGTGATGGCGACTAAGTCATAGCTATCCTGCCGCACAATGGCTTCCAGCTCCTCCTGTTTGCCACCCATGCTGCGTGCATTGGTATAGATGCACTTGAGCTGGGCTACTGATTTCTCCCCCGACATTGGCGTGCCGCCCCTAGGCTCTTCTCTAGTGAGCCTGGTTTTATCCCCTTCCCCCTTCGAACCTAGTTTAAAGCCCTCTCGATGAGCCCCGCCAACTCATAAGCGAGAATCCTTTTCCCCCTGTGAGACAGCTGAACTCCATCTGTCCCCAGCAGGCCCGGTGCCATGTAAACCTCCCCATGATCAAAAAAGCCAAAATTTCGCCGATTGCACCAGCCCCTGAGCCACGTGTTAATCAGGTGTGTTTTCCTGTTCCCTTCAGTATTCCTCCCTGCCACTGAAGGGATCGAGGAAAACACTACCTGTGCTCCCGATCCTTCCACCAATTGCCCCAGGGCCCTGAAGTCCCTTTTGATCACTTCTGGACTTCTCTCTGCATCCTCCTCACTGCCAGCCTGTATAACCAATAGCGGGTAGTAATCGGAGGGCCGTACCAGACCAGGGAGTTTCCTAGTAATGTCCTTAACCTGGGCCCCAGGGAGGCAGCAGACTTCCCTGTGGGATGGGTCTGGCCAGCATATTAGGCCCTCCGTCCCCCTCAGAAGGGAATCACCTACGACAATTACCCTCCTTTTTTTCTTAGTAGAGGCAGTCGTAATGCGTGGGGCTGACTGACTTGCCTTGGGCAACCCCCTGGATGGGCCTTCATCTACATCCTCATTTGCCTGGCCCTCAAGTTCCAGAGCCCCATATCTGTTCTGTAAGGGCAACTGGGAAGGTTGAGGTGAGGGAGGCCGGGCGGGGATTCGCCTGGCGCCCCGAGCAGGGACCTGTGTCCATTCCCCTCCGTCGCTTGGGTCTCCTCCTTCTGCCTGGCGGCAAGAGGGCAGGGGATCCTCCGCTTCTTGTGGAGCCTCCATCTGCTGCCCTTGCCTCAGGAATGGTAGGGTGCGGCTCCACCAATCTATCTCCCTCTCACACTCCCTGATACTCCTTAACCTCTCCACTTCCTCCTTCAGCTCTGCCACCAGGCTGAGCAGATCGTCCACCTGGTCACAGTGCACACAGGCGTCGTCTCTGCTGCCCTCCTGTACAAGTGACAGCCTCAGGCACTCCCTGCAGCCGGAGACCTGGACAGATGTATGTTTGCGTAGGGGCTCCGTCTGGGTCGCCACGTTTCTCCTGGCGATGGCTTTCGGCCGAGTGGATACCATGGCCAGATCCTCTTCTGGGAGGGCGATGACCACTAGTTGAGCTAGCCTCTAGAGCCTGGAGCGGGGCTGCGCACTGCCCGTTCGCCTTCCCCGCTTGCCTTTCCCGCGCGAACTGACGCGCCACGCCCTTCTGACGCGCCACGCCCTTCTGACGCGCCATGCCCTGTTTGCCCGCCCTGATCGCCCCGCTCCCTGGAGGCTGCTCTTGTATGTGAGGGGGTTTGGCCGCCGTCCCTCCTGTCCCCGCCCACGCTGAGTCAGAGCTGCCGCTCGTCAGGAGCTCACTCCTCCAGCTCGGGGGAGGGGGTGGGGGGCTGGGGCACCCTCTCGCTCCCTGCGCTTTTGCCTTCGCGGTTTTTGCTGCGGTTTTGCCGCTTTAGGAAGGGTCCCCCAGCGCGATCCTCCGCTCCGGAGCCCTTCGCCTCGGTGGCTACAGGCTTGGGGAGGAGTGGCTTGAAAGCTGCCCAGAGGAAGAGGACCTGGGTGTGCTGGTTGACAGCCGGCTGAACATGAGCCGGCAGTGTGCCCAGGTGGCCAAGAAGGCCAATAGCATCCTGGCCTGTATTAGGAATAGTGTGGCCAGCAGGAGTAGGGAGGTGATCGTGCCCCTGTACTCGGCACTGGTGAGGCCGCACCTCGAATACTGTGTTCAGTTTTGGGCGCCTCACTACAAGAAGGACATTGAGGTGCTGGAGCATGTCCAGAGAAGGGCAACGAAGCTGGTGAAGGGCCTGGAGCACAAGTCTTATGAGGAGCGGCTGAGTGATAGGGATTAACGTCAAGTACGAAGGAACAATGAAGAGATTTACAGTTCTTTGGTTGAACTGATGCAGATGGTTAGGAACACCTTGTGAATAGGCCGACCTGACACACAGTAGATAAAAAGGCCTTGAAACTTAGTATTCTAGATAAGGAGGCCAACCTTGTATCTTGAGATAAGAGGGTGGTGCTGGTGAGAATTACGCTACTTAAGCCAGGAGCTAGAACTAAGTATGTGTGAAGACTGAGACTTTTGCATATGTTAATGAATTCCGGGAAATGTAATGAATATGTATACTCTAACTGTATATAACTTCTATGGTTAAGTGATTTGGCACGCACACTAGGTGGAGCGATCCCCTGTGCGTCCAGCGCTGCAATAAAGAATACCCGCTTTCTAAAACTCCAAATTGAGTCTTAGAGAGTTTTTCGGAGACTTCTTCATTTCAGATTGGTGACCCAGATGGGACTTTCTCTGCTTGCCTGCGGGACCCGCTGAGAAAAAGGACTCCCTTGGGTACCCCCGGAGACTTCTCCGGAGGCATTCCTCGCCTCATCCGGATCACCACAGGAGCAGACAAAGGACTATCTATTGGATAAAGGTATTCTTTAACTCCTTAACTTTTGGGATTGGCCAATTTGGGCTCTCCATAAGACGTAGGCAGAGGGTCTTACGCAGGACGGCGTATACCGAGGCGCTAGCACTTTAGTGGTATACATTGGTTTTGGTTTTGGTTAATTGAGTAAGGGGATACCTATAAGTCATGAGGAGACGTCCTACGCGAGGAAAAGAGCATTGGTGCTCGCCCCTGGAAAAGTTGGGGGTTGGGGTTTGAGTCCCCATAAGGTGGTATCCTCAAGTGCCTTGGGGTCTCCTAACTGTAGTGATAGGAGCTGTATGTGGCATTGCCATAATTATAGTCATCTGTTGTAAAATCCGGTACCGTGTATTATGGTTTAAACTGATCTGTGTGGACTTGTGGCAAACGGTTTACGGTTAACGATTTATGCTATATGTGAGCTTGATTATTATTCTAACTGATACAGTTTGTGGTGTGAGTGAGAAGTGTAACGGGCCCGTTTGTGTGACTGAGTGTCTGCATTGTACGTGTGAGACGCAGCGCAGCTGCGAAGCGAGTGCGGAGTTCTGATCCGCGGTTCCGTGTTCTCCACGAGGAGAGCGGCCGGAGATGAACGAAGCGGATGAAATGACATATGTATGAGTTTCTGAGAAAGATGTCCTCTACATACTGAAAATAGTTGTACCCCTATATTTGTATTGGAGTATATTTGGTGTAATCAGAGGATAACTGTAAATGATGAGAATGAAATAATTTGTCCTACATGTCAAATTTGGTTTAGTTAAGAGTGAAAAGACTTCCCCTTCTCTATGCAATAAATGTAATAGTTGCCAGCCTATTATAGTAACCCGATGTTTGAGGCGCGAAAAGGTGATTAAGTCTACTGCTTTGGGTGGTGGGGGTGGAGAAATTTTAGTGATTTTTAATCAAATTTTAAGTACACTTTGTGTAGGCAAGCAGGATGGGGGGTCAACAGAGTGAAGGCATTGTGAAAAAGAGCCCCCATTGGGTAAAATCTGAATAAGCCCGCGGTAACTATTGTAAATATTTGTCCGTTTGCTGAGAGTGACATGACACAAGGGTTCGAGTGATTTGTGGAAACCGGACTCCACAATCTATGAGATTGTAAAGTAGGTATGTTTATTCAGCGCTGGGCAGCACGGGCGGTAGTCCCACCAAAGTCGTGCGCGCCCCAACGCGGCACTCACCATAAATATATACAGTAAAACATTACATATTCATAGAGTTTCATAATACGCCTATACATATGCATGACCTGCCCCCGCTTTGTATTAAAATGAGTTCCAATAAGTCATTTCCATAGACCCCTCCTATCTGCGCTTGCGCATTGCCTCCTAGTGGTGGTCGTCGGGGGTCGTGGGGATGAAGGTTAGTGGTTCCTCTTCGTCACTGCTACTCTACTACCTTAACCCCTTCTCTCACGAGTCCCCTTCGATTGTTTTGTGTAAAGGTATTGTCTATCGTCATAGTGATTGAATATTTGTGTTGTTGTTATGTGACAAGTTTGTTTGTTTATGTGATTTCCCGTGTGTAAAATGGGATGAAGTAATGTATGCAGATATGTTTTTCACTTTGCGAAACCATCCGGAGTGGCAGAAGGAGTGTGGTATAAATTTAGCACCTCAAGACCCTTTTATATTGGCATTAGAAAAGGAACGACAGAAGGATCAGGGAAAGTCGAAGCGGTGTTGTTCAGCACGTAGCATTGGGCAGAGATGTTTGGGGACAAAGGAACAAGATAAAGAGGAAGAACTGGAAATGTTGATAACGCCCCGGGCTAGGTTGCTAGAAAGTGGGGCAGAGGGGGTGTTGACTCATCTCCGGATAAGAGCGATTCAAAAACTTTTGAGAAAAAGGAAGGCGGAGGTTTTAGCCCTGTGGCAGGGAGGACTTGGAACAAAGGTGGCAGGGGTGCATTACACATTCAAGCTCCTTTACGGGAGGCTGTGGGACCGGAAGGTCCGGTAGTAGTTAAAGTCCCTTTTACGATTGCAGATTTGAATAATTGGAGACAAGCAGCGGGCAATTATCGAGATAACCCTGAAAAGACAGCCCGAGGTTTTGAGATGTTATAAAAACTCAAGATCCAGATTGGAGTTGTGATAAATGATTTAGTCATTTATCATGATTTATATGCTGAGCATGACGTCATATGGTATGGAATAGCCCATTGGCCAGCTGGGCCAGCCGTCCCGGCCACACTCCCTCCCAGCCCCCCGTGCACCTGGCAGGGCACGGGAAGATGAAAAGTCCTTGACTAGAGTAAACACTACTTAGCAACAACTCAAACATCAGTGTGTTATCACCATTATTCTCATACCACATCCAAAACGCAGCACTATACCAGTTAATAGGAAGAAAATCAACTCCATCCCAGCTGAAACCAGGACAACCCCTGAACAAGTGCAGAATCCTGAAAAACTAGTAAAATATTTGGAAAACGTATGCTGTCACCCTGGCAATTCCAGAGAGACCCAGATGACTGCAATGTGCTGGGGCCTGGCCCATGCCTACCGAGCCCTGTTCAACACTATTCAGAACCCTCAAGGGGGAGAGAAGGGCTCCGGATCTGATGACAAAACGACGGGCGCTGCAGCTACTCCAACCCCCGCGATGAGCACTGCAGCTGAACCAGAGGACCAACCCTTGCTTATATCAGTTGCCTCTGTACATAAGAGGAAATCTTGGAAGCAAAAGTCAGATCATTCAGAAAGGGATGATGGAAAAGCAGGGTCTTCACGAGGAGGGGAGGAGGAAGAGGAAGAACTCATAAACGAGACAGAAACCACCCGATTGCTATCCCTGAGTGAGCTGCAAGATATGCGAAAAGATTTCGGCCATCGTCCAGGCGAGCATATTGTTACCTGGCTGCTCCGATGCTAGGATAATGGGGCCAGTAGCCTGGAATTAGAGGGGAAGGAAGCCAAACAGCTGGGATCCCTTTCTAGGGAAGGGGGCATTGACAAAGCGATTGGAAAAGGGACACAAGCCCTCAGCCTCTGGAGGCGACTGCTGCCAGGCGTGAAGGAAAGGTATCCCTTCAAGGAAGATGTTATATATCGCCCAGGCAAATGGACCACTATGGAGAGAGGTATCCAGTACTTGAGAGAATTAGCCATGCTGGAGGTGGTTTATAGTGACCTGGACAACGAGCAAGTAACCAAAGATCCAGATGAAGTCCAGTGCATGTGACCCATGTGTTGGAAGTTGGTACGGAGCGCACCAGCGTCGCATGCCAATTCGTTGGCAGCACAACAGTGCACCGGTGGCAATATCGCACCAACCGAGACTCCCTGCTTCCCATCCATAAGCTGATTTGTCGACTGGAGAGCCAAGGAGTGATCAGCAAGACTTGCTCACCTTTTAACAGTCCCACATGGCCAGTGCGAAAGTCCAATGGAGAGTGGGGACTAACGGTAGACTACCATGGCCTGAACGAAGTCACGCCGCCGTTGAGTGCTGCTGTGCCGGACATGCTAGAACTCCAATACGAACTGGAATCAAAGGCAGCCAAGTTGTATGCCACAACTGATATCGCTAATGCGTTCTTCTCAATCCCTTTGGCGGCAGAGTGCAGGTGTCCTGGTTCCGCCTGGGACAGATTTAACTTTCTTCCCAGTAGCTTGGGGGGTGTGCTCTGTTTCGGGTTTGGTATGAGAGGAGTGTTGATGGCCCATTGATGCTTTGGTTGTTGTAGGGTGGTGCTTGCACCGGGGACTTTTCGGCCTCCCATGCCCTGCCAAGTGCAGGGGAAGCTGTGGGTGTGGGGGGGAGCATAGCCGGGGTGGTTGACCCAGCTGGCCAATGGGGTATTCTATACCATGTGACATCATGCTCAGTATAAAAACCAGGGGTGGGGGGGCGCTTACCATGAAACTATAACCATCAGAGCTTAAAACCAACAAAATTTCCTAAAAGCCACAGCTGTACTAGACATCTAATAAAAGATAATTGAAGGAGTATTTATAAAGAAGATACGTATTTAAAAAAAAAAACAAAACAACACAACGTCAGCGTGCAAACATTACTCTGTGAATGTGTGGAGGACTGGTTTCTATGCGTGAATATTGAAATGGAAAATACTTTCTTGTTTTAGTTGTAGGTAAAGAGGAGGAGTTTCTTTCTTACCTGGTTTAATTTCACTTTTATTACTTTAAGCAGCTTGATGGGTATCGTTTTACACTACTTCATTTTATATCTTCCTCACATTTATCTCACTTCTGAGACCATTTGGCATTTATCAGTAATGAAAAGATGCTACCTAACAGCTAGATAAGTTTTTTCAGAACTGCTTATCTGTTTATCAATCAGGCTTAGTGAGTACTAGATTTTATTCTTCATCCTATTGGCAATCCAGAGATAACCTTTTGATGCTTTTTTGTTGTTGTTACAAACAGCACTTTAAAAAAACAGATGTAAGTTCTAGAGTCTGCAGGACAGAAATAATTGTAAAGGCTTAGAAATCTTGTCAAATAGGATGATTAGGCAGACAGAAGAATTGCATTTGTTTAGTGTGACAAAGGAAACTAAATTGATATAGACAGTCCTTTGACATATAAAAGGCTGTTCTAACAGATGACTGGTAGTAATTCTGGTTTCCCTCTGAATCTCCTGAGAGAATGATCACAAGAGATCTGATTAGTCTGTGGCAAAGAATTTATCATCATATAGTGAGATTAGGAAAAACAAACAAACAAAACCCAGCAAGAATGTCTGTAAGGTTCAATCCTAAACATATTCAGCCCTGTCAAATAGAGTGTTGGACTAAAAAAAAAAAATTAAAAAAAAAAAAAATTGTGAAGTGTTCTCTAATACTACAATTTCTTGTGTTTTCAGAATCTCTCTCTGATAAAGGAAGAAAACAAAAGCCTAAACTAAAGTGTGAGAGTGCTCAAATTTAGTGATTAATTTGACACAGCAGCAATTTAGAATATTTACAATCAAGTTCTCAGAATCAGCACTGGCATTCTTAAGAATTTTTAAATATTTTCATGCACTGCAGTGTTCCTATGAAGGTTGAAAATAAAATATTGGCCAAGATTTCTAAGATATAGTGCAATTGTTTCTAGATTGAAAGAAAAAAAAAACAAACACTGAAGTGTCAAATCTTAATATTTGAAACAAGGTTTTATAATGCATTAACAATATAATATATTTTACATTGTGTATGACATAACCTCAGAATTTTTCAGTCCCCCTACCTGACTTAAAGAACAGTCTAGTACAAGACAGCAAGTGCTAGCCTGGTAAACAAAGTTTTTGTTGCTCATTTTCTAGTAAGTTTTGTAGTTATGTCCCAGTTAGATGTTTTTAGAAATTTTTTCAAAATGCTATTACTGAAGAATAAAGATTCTACTATTATTTTATGTTGACCTATCACAGAAGTTACCACTCTACCCCTACAACTCTTCAGAAGTATTATTTCCAAGCCATGGTATTAGAGCAGTAGAGCAGGCAATAGCTATTCAATGGGTTGCACTTCCATTCTATTCTTGAACTAAATTAGAGCCTATTGCTCACTCACAAATAACAATAAAAACAGTACCATCTCTCTCAACAGAAACTCTTTGAAAAACCAATGATCTATATATTCTCTTCTCAAAAGGCACATAGCGTGATTCTGCAAATCTAACTTGGAAACTCTTCTTAAGATTCCAGAAATATACTGGGAGCAGAGCATAAAAACAGACATACACAATTTGCATGAACACTAGCAAAACATCTGTACACTATATTTTCAAGCATCACTCTGGAATGTTATTCATTAGTGACCAATATTACTCCAAAAGGGCCAATAAAAGAATAAAAACAACAAATAATGGCTATCAAGTTGCCAAGTTCTTCACATCAGGGACTATTTCTCATTTGATTTTTATACAAGATCTAGTGTCATCAAGTGGCACACTATGATGATTTTCTTAATTTACAGATATTTCACAGTAAGTTCATGCTACTTATGTTTTCTTGCCACAAGTGCCCAACACCAGGAAATTTAGAGATGACTAACAGCAGCCTTCACTTATTTCATAGCAAAAGCTAGTTAGTTACCTCCATAATATCCTCTAATTTCTCCTCTGCACCTGCTTTTTCAGTCATCAGTTTGGCAGCTTTGAAATAGGTCTTCATGAGAAGATAATCCCTCTTAGCCCCATTCCAGCAAGAACAGGGAATTTCCACCAAACCATAACCCAAAAGCAACACAAGAAGAAAGAGACCCCATGTGTTTGCAGCAGCTATCCCAAGAGTCTGAAGTTGGCTCCTGGGGGGGGGGGGGGAAGCCAAACAAACAAACAAAAAAAACAGACAGCAAAAGAAAAGCAAAAAAAGAAAAAAAACAAACAACATCCCCCTACCCCACCTGCAAGAAAGTGACCCTGAAGTATCTGTGCACCAATATGGCTTTCAAGTTTACAGGAACTAACTGTAATTCTTGCCAGTCTGCTACTTGGCTGTATTTAAAACTGCCGCGATTTTTCTGTATCTCCCATGTTTCTGCCCTCTCTGGAGAGAAGACAAAAATGTTTGTTCTCAAAGGAATATGTTCCTTTAGGAAACAAAATGAACTTAGCAAACTTATTGAAAGTGAGGCCAAAACACCATAACGGGAGTCAATATAAGAAACAGCCTCAGAATCCAGGATTTGTATTCAGAAGTAGAAGTTGAAAGCAACTAGGCAGTACACGATAGTGTTTACTACTGTATCGAGTATGGAAGACCATTAGCAATGTTATAAATATTAATTATTTTAACTTACCTTATGGCCTTTAAATAGAGTCTACAGTAGACAGAAGCGCTACACAGGAAATATTGACACAGACTTTTGAAAACACTGAGAAAGTTTCTGCACTAATTTTGCAAATGCATTTGTAGGGAGAAAAAAAACCCACCGCAAATATAAGAGGATTCCTCTGTCCTACATATCAAAACCGGAAAACCAAAAGATAAGTTTGTACAAATAGTCAAAAAATCCCTTTCCGTAAAAAAGGTTAACAAAACTTTCCAATTGCCTAGCAAAAATCAGATCAACTAAAATTGTTTTTTTAAAAAAGACCCATTTCATCTACAGAAGATATTATCCGTGACAATTTTTTAAGAACTCATGCAAGTGCTTACAACTTTATTCTTACCGTTGTAAATTGAAGTTTGGGTTTACAGCCACATATATTAAAAATGCTCCAAAAATCAGCAAGTAAGTGCCATAATAGATTACATTCTCAATCAATGCAGTTTTAATCTTTCCAGTAATGGAGAGCCCTCCTGATGTAGCATATGATTGCATGAAACGTAGCAGAATCCTAGGAGGAAAGCAAACAAAACCAAACCAAACCAAATGAGCCAACCAAATAAGAAAAGACTCCCAAGCTTCTAACAAAATTAGCTAGTTATATGGTTTTATTCTAGATGTACTGGTCTGATGGCAAACCTTAAACAAGTTGTAGATAAAACCAACACAGTTGGCTTTACTATGAAAAGTCTCTATTAATCGAAAACTCACTACCAACCTTGATCTTCTTGACTGATACAAAAATAATTATCTGATGATAGGCTGATCAGAAACCACACATCAATCTAACCCAAAAGCACAGACAATCTGTTTGCTGTAGCTATATCTATATTTTTATATAGTATATCCAATAAAACCAAATAATTTAAAATATTACTCAGAAATTACCCAACTTATTCATGGAATTATTTTGATGTCCTGTTGCCTAAAACCCATTTTTTCAGACAATCTACCCATAAACACCTCTATGTGTAAATCGCTTAGTTTCAAGTACAAAAGTGAACCAAGAGTAAATGGCTGTCACCTGAAAAGGAGCAAAAAAAAAAGTGTACTCAATTTAATACAGTAATTAGAGAAATGTTATTGCTAGCAAATAATATATATGATTAGATAGCTTTGTGGAATAGTGATATATATTCTTAAAGAGTATGCTATGACTGTTAAGATGTTGCACTTATAAATTATACCTGTATCATAGTCTTTGTCATATTCTTTTGCCTTACTTACCATGTTAAAACCTGCGATGTCCGGTATACAACATGCCAGAAAATTGGCATAATTCCATTACGAATATAATTCCATGGTTTGAAACATTTTTGCTTGCTGTAACAATGTAAGGAAGCTTATTATTAGTTGTAGGGTCAAGAGTACAGACAAAATTTTCTATAAATTCCCATATCTAGAAAGGTCTTTGAAAATAGCATAGAAATAATACGTTACTATTTGAGTAAGTAGTCAACCATCAACCATCTCAGAAGAGAATAAACTGAATCACCATTTAAAAATATTTATCATTCTCCTCACTGCAAATAATATATCTGGACAAGACAGCTTGCTTAGAGAGAAAAAAAACCACAAACAGTAACTCGAAGACTAAAGAGAAATAAGCAATTAAACAATTCAAGGTTACAATTTTTCTTTTTGGGCAGGAAGTACTTTCTTCATGTAAAGATTCTGTAGACAGAAGATCATTCAACTTTAGTTAGTGCAGCAGGTTTTTAAAATATATCTAGGAAGCCTATCACCTAGCTCTACTACCTAGACCATTTAGTGGTGAAAAAAGTGTATTAGTTGTTTCTTCTGTAACCCAGCTGGATTTAGTCAGACTTATATATAAACATTGATTTGTTGAGCCAATACTTTTCTGACAGGTAGTGTTTGCTTCAGAAGACCAGAAAAGCCATCAGAGCCTTTTAGCAAAAAGAGAGCAAAAGACAAAGTGCCCATCCACATTAAGACACTTGGGGTTTTTTCCCACACCTATCTGGGTAATGAAACAATGATGAGTCAAGGGGCAATACAGTCAACTTAATAGGAGTATCTATTGAGAAATAATTGATGTTTTCCAGGGTCAAGCTAGTTAAGCCCGAGTTGTGAGTTTTTATGTACACAGCATAAATATTTTCAAAGCTATCAAATTACCATAGTATGACAGGCAGTGTGACTAAAGGTTTCAAAGTTTTAAGATGTGAGTTGCACCAACACAGTATTTGCTCAATCACTACTTAAGTTGATATTTCTATTTGATATACTCAAGTCATATACTGTAGTATAATACCCATCAGCATGTTCTGGAATTATAGGTAAATTAAAGGGCTATTGAATAGTTTTCAAATTGTGTATTTACCTAACTATGTTTAATTAACATAAACTGAGTGGTCTCAAATAAAGGGTAAAATGTTGTGTCACTAAGTCTGGCATTTTACAGTTCTTCCACGGATATACAACATCCAGATAGCCTCCGCTTTGGGGTAACAAAACTGGCAATACGTTGCATGCACATATAAACTCACATCTTAAATGCTCTAATCATTTTACAGATAACTACACCGCACACATCTACAAGATGTGGAAATAGCCAACAGAGACTAAAGAGTGAGCAACCACAGAAAGAGCCCACATTTGTCTATATTCCCCATGTTTTAGGGATTATTTCTTTCCTGACAGAAAACAGTGAGCAGGCTAATGCTACTTCGGTAGAATACAGTAAATTTCAGATAACTCCAATTACTATATATATGCAATTATAATAAGTAATTAGATATGCTGCTTGCATATAAGATAAGCCTACTAATTTCATTTATAAGGTATAAAATTAGATTTTCAGGTCTAAGGTCTTTAAGACTGAAACACAGTACACTCCTATCATTTAAAAAAAGAAAATCATAAAATACTTCTTTAAAAACAGTCTAATGAAGAAAACATACAGCTCATACCTTGGAGCAAGAGTAACATAAGAGCCATTACTTTCTGCAGGGCTGGAGTTAACAGCAAGTTTGCATTGATTATAAATAGTCTAAAAGACAATTAATTTTATAAATCAGTGACCAGAAAAAAGGTACAACATTTATTTAAAAATAACAAGTCCCGTTTTTAAAGACATTTCCTGCACACCAGGTTTACATTTGGGAGCAATTAAATTAATAAACCCTCAAAACAACATGCAATCTGCAGGACGAGTAAGTAAAAAACTGAAAGGTTTTTATGTTGCCTAAACAGATAAAAAAAATTCTATAAACAAATAATGAAATTTTAAAACATTTGAACTAGATTTGTTATCTGATAAGATCAAAAAAATAAAATTAATTGTAAACAGAGACACTGTCATGCAAAAAGGTAAGAAGTGTTTAGTTTAACAAGACACTATTTGGAATATTTATTATTCCTGTTTAAGATATTGTCTTCTGAAATTATGATTTAAAACAAAATACCATACACATTTTACGCAACTAAGTAGAAAAATCTTACAAGTTTCTTACCATACTAACATCCAGAGGCAGTATAAATACAATAAGAAAGCAGAGATACCAAGCCAATCATGTTGCTATGATCACCAGTCTATGCTGTTTCTTGAAGTCTCCATACCGATGGAGTAGGAATAAGGCCAGAAAAAAGACAAATACTATCTCAAGGCTCAAATGTGCACCATTCATTATTGAATGTTCACTCCAGCCACACAGTGCAGCTCACTTAAGAAAGTGGATCAGAATGGTAAGACAAAAGACATTTAATTAAATTAAAATCTCTGGAAGATATTTACGCAGAAAAGAGTTAACAGACATTTTTTAAACATACTAATAGACTTTTCTGATTTCACATTACAAGAATTATGATCAGATGAAGAACAAGATTTTCAGCAAGGTGCTTTAAAGTCCTCTACAGAAATCGAAATATCATGTCATTCCAATTTTGTCATTTCACAGAATCATAGAATCATTAAGGTTGAAAAAGACCGCTGTCGTGGTTTAACCTGGCAGGCAGCCAAATACCACGCAGCCACTCGCTCACTCCCCCCCCACCCCAGTGGGACGGGGAGAGAATCGGAAGGGTAAGCGTGAGAAAAACTCGTGGGTTGAGATAAAGACAGTTTAATAGAACAGAAAAGGGAAAATAATAATGATAATGATAGAATATACAAAATGAGTGATGCACAATGCAATTGCTCACCACCCGTGCTGACCGATAACCAAGTAGCGATCGGTACTTCCTGGATCACGCCTACCATTCATATACTGAGCATGACGTCCCATGGTATGGAATACCCTGTTGGCCAGCTGGGCTAGCTGTCCTGACTATGTTCCCTCCCATCCTCTGCTTGGTAGTATGAGAGCTGTCCTTGGCAGGGTACTTAGCAACAACTGAAAACATCAGTGTGTTATCAACATTCTTCTCATACTGAATCCAAAACACAGCACTAGGAAGAAATTTAACTCTATCCCAGCCGAAACCAGGACAACCTCTAAGATCATCCAGTCCAACCGTCAACCCAACACCACCATGCTCACTACACCATGTCCCTAAGCGCCTCATCTACACATCTTTTAAATACTTCCAGGGATGGTGACTCAACCACTTCCCTGGGCAGCCTGTTCCAAGGCCTGACCACTCTTTCAGTAAAGAAATTTCTCCTAATGTCCAATCTAAACCTCCCTTGGCGCAACTTGAGGCCATTTCCTCTCGTCCTATCGCTAGTTACTTGGCAGAAGAGACCAACACCCACCTCGCTACAACCTCCCTTCAGGTAGTTGTAGAGCGCGACGAGGTCTCCCCTCAGCCTCCTCTTCTCCAGGCTAAACAACCCCAGTTCCCTCAGCCGCTCCTCATAAGACTTGTGCTCCAGGCCCTTCACCAGCTTCGTTGTCCTTCTCTGGACATGCTCCAGCACCTCCATGTCCTTCTTGTAGTGAGGGGCCCAGAACTGAACACAGTATTCGAGGTGCGGCCTCACCAGTGCCGAGTACAGGGGCACGATCACTTCCCTGCTCCTGCTGGCCACACTATTTCTGATACAGGCCAGGATGCCATTGGCCTTCTTGGCCACCTGGGCACACTGCCAGCTCATGTTCAGCCGGCTGTCAACCAGTTTCTAGCAACATATTAGGACAACTCCTCTTCATCTTCTGATATACAATAGATCCAGAAGTCAAATCTCTGTCCTTGAATAAGACTATAATCCTAACTTTTAAGGCTAGTATAAATTTCAAAAGAAAATATATTCTGCTCTTTTTTTCTTCTAGAATAAATCAACTAATTTGGACAAAGGAAAGGTTTAAAATGAAATGTTTCCAGAAAACTACTGAGCAACTTTTTTTTAATGGACTGTTCCTCAACTATGCATTTAAATTCTCTACTCAGAGTTAACAGAGCATAAAAATACAGCAAAGTATATGGTAGTCTATTTGTGATGTACCTCTTTTTAGGTTTGAAATTTCATGTAATAAGCAGCAACATGCTAGCTATCTAATTCACCTTCCTATTCCTCTTCTGATCTTCTTCAGAGAAACACAGGTCTCAGTTTATTCGTTATTAGTCTTGCTAGGATATATTTTTGCTTTGCTCATGCTTCTCGGTTTAGTTACTCTGTGTTACAGTCAAGACTGCTAGAAATGCCTAGAAAGTTCATCTTCATACAGGCATGCTGTTATGCAAAGGGCCAGTGAGCTGCACAAATCTATTAAGAGAAAATTACACTGACTTGTTACGTGGTTAGTTAAACTGCTTCTGACCTTTTTAATAAGTATCGTTTTACCACAGCCACTTCATACATTTTAAAAAAAAAAAGTTTATTTCTCTGGTCAGACTGACTTGCTTCTCCGTCAAGATTACCATTTTAGCTGGTTTGATTTAACTGAAATATTTTTTGCTATGGCTTCCCCACTGTCGTATTTTCAATGCTTTCACTGTTCACTGGAACTTTAGAGATTTAAAAGAAATGCTACTACTAAAATTTCCCTCAATTTACTTTTAAATCCCTTCAGAATTTGTTAAGTAAACCATTTCCTTTACTAATCTCAGTATACTGCTTAAGCAGAGATCTGTTATGTATGAGGGCAGTGAAAATTGTCTTATTCCCACTAAAGAATTCCAAAGTTTGTGATGCCAGTACTTCCTTGAGGACACACAGGACAATTATTCTGTGATTTTTCCCTGAGGATTTATGTTTCCCCCCCCATTTTGCTACTTTCACATTTAATTTCCAAATAGTGAGAGCAGTCTGTTTACTCCATATCGGCTGTTATACACACAGCATCCCAGATTCTGAAAATAGCTCAAGTTACCTTCCTGTTTCTAATCAAAGATGCACACACTTACTTTTTATCTTCTGTCTTTCATCTAATAGGTTTATCAAATTATTAGTATTTCTATCAGGTCAAACATCCCCTTACTATCTGCCTGTGCTACATTTTTGCTAGATTATTTGTAAATCATGAATCCAGGATATCTAATGTATTTCTCAATCACTTATTCTAAGCAAGTCCTTGTCTATTCTTGTATTGGGTTTGCATGGCAAGGTTTTGTAGTGGGGGGGCTACAGGGGTGGCTTCTGTGAGAAGATGCCAGAAGCTTCCCCTAAGTCCGATAGAGCCAATGCCAGCCGGCTCCAAGACAGACACGCCGCTGGCCAAGGCTGAGCCAATCAGCGACGGTGGTAGTGCCTCTGTGATAACATATTTAAGAAGAGGAAAAAAAACCTTCTGCGCAACAGCAGCAGCGAAGAGAGGAGTGAGAATATGTGAGAGAAACAACTCTGCAGACACCAAGGTCAGTGAAGAAGGAGGGGGAGGAGGTGCTCCAGGCGCCAGAGCAGAGATTCCCGTGAAGACCATGGTGATGCAGGCTGTCCCCCTGCAGCCCATGGAGGTTAACAGCGGAGCAGATATCCACCTGCAGCCTGTGGAGGACCCCACGCCAGAGCAGGTGGATGCGCCCAAAGGAGGCTGTGACCCTGTGGACAGCCCACACTGGAGCAGGCTCCTGGCAGGACCTGTGACCCCGTGGAGAGAGGAACCCACGCTGGAGCAGGTTTGCTGGCAGGACTTGTGACCCCGTGGGGGACCCACGCTGGAGCAGTCTGTTCCTGAACGACTGCACCCCATGGAAAGGACCTACGCTGGAGCAGTTTGTGAAGAACTGCACCCCCTGGGAAGGACCCACGTTGGAGAAGTTTGTGGAGGACTGTCTCCCATGGGAGGGACCCCATGCTGGAGCAGGGGAAGAGTGTGAGGAGGAAGGAGCAGCAGAGACAACATGTGATGAACTGACCACAACCCCCATTCCCTGCCCCCCTGCGCTGCTCAGGGGGGAGGAGGTGGAGAAAATCGGGAGTGAAGTTGAGCCCGGGAAGAAGGGAGGGGTGGGGGGAAGGTGTTTTAAGATTTGGTTTTATTTCTCATTATCCTATTCTGATTTGATTGGCAATAAATTAAATTAATTTCCCCAAGTAGAGTCTGTTTTGCCCATGACAGTAATTGGTGAGTGATCTCTCCCTGACCTTATCTCGATCCATGAGCCTTTCGTTATATTTTCTCTCCCCTGTCCAGCTGAGGAGGGGGAGTGATAGAGCGGCTTTGGTGGGCACCTGGTGTCCAGCCAGGGTCAACCTATCACAATTCTATTGGACCATTCTTGTTTCCTCAGAAAAGGGTCTTTTGTATTTATAGTATATTAGCAAATTCCACACAAAAAAAATCATATATCTTCTCCATTCATATCAACTTTGTTAAGGCAGTGCTATCTGACATATGTAGCTTTGGGTGCCCATTTGTCCTGGTTTTGGCTGGGATAGGGTTAAATTTCTTCCTAGTGCTGTGTTTTGGATTTAGTATGAGAAGAATGTTGATAACACACTGATGTTTTCAGTTGTTGCTAAGTACCCTCCTAGTCAAGGACAGCTCCCATGCCCTACTGACCGAGCTAGGTGCACAAGATGGGAGGGAACATAGTCAGGACAGCCAGCCCAGCTGGCCAATAGGGTATTCCATACCATGGGACGTCATGCTCAGTATATGAATGGTAGGCGTGATCCAGGAAGTACCGATCGCTACTTGGTTATCGGTCAGCACGGGTGGTGAGCAATTGCATTGTGCATCACTCATTTTGTATATTCTATCATTATCATTATTATTATTATTATTATTATTTTCCCTTCTCTGTTCTATTAAGCTGTCTTTATCTCAACCCACGAGTTTTTCTCACTCTTACCCTTCCGATTCTCTCCCCGTCCCACTGGGGTGGGGGGGGGAGTGAGCGAGCGGCTGCGCGGTATTTGGCTGCCTGCCAGGTTAAACCATGACAGTCCTTCTGTTGTGGGGGTTTGAGCAGCCACCGTGTCTGTTCCTGGGGTTGATCTCCCGCCGCCCGCCGCCCCCGGGACCCGCCACTCCGCCCGCCCTGACAAGGCGCCGCCGTTTGCCCTCCCTCTTTTCTTGTTCCTGAGGGTTGATCTCTGGACAGTATTCCTGAATAATTGTTTAACCCTAAACAAGGCCTGAACCACATTCAGGAGACATAGCAATATGATCATGCTTGTTTGAACATCCCAAGGATATTCAAAATTCTCAGGGAATATTGTGGACATCTTCATGAAGAGGATAGAAGAAAAGGGAGTTTCTGAAGATATGGAAGAGAACATGAACAAGTGGGAGAAAGTGTCCCATCCTGTCTCCCCCTTTTCTCCGAGGCGAAAAAAGTAATTACTAATAGTTTCTAAGAGGTGGTTCCCGAGGTACAGAGATGACGGCAGCACTGAGTACAGATACCAGATTAGATTTACGACCGATGATTTTATCACCTAATAAAACAGCAGCAAAATGATAATCTTGGCCCAGTTCCGAATAATGATAAACAGCACAAACGGAAACGTATACTGCAAGCAAGGTATTACATAACCCAACATTGAGAGCCAGCCCCACAACTTTGAGAGCCAATAAATCAACATTGTGACCAATCTTTATAATGAATGCTTATAACAATTTTGCCTTAACACGTTTTGGTCAGATCTATCGTTATCTAAACCCTTTGACCCCCACGTTGGGCGCCAAAAAGGACTGTTGTGGTTTAATCTGGCAGGCAGCCAAATACCATGCAGCCGCTCGCTCACTCCTCCCACCCCAGTGGGACGGGGAGAGAATCGGAAGGGTAAGAGTGAGAAAAACTCGTGGGTTGAGATAAAGACAGTTTAATAGAACAGAGAAGGGAAAATAATAATAATAATAATAATGATAATGATAATGATAATGATAGAATATACAAAATGAGTGATGCACAATGCAATTGCTCACCACCCGCGCTGACTAAGTAGTGATTGCTACTTCCTGGAACATGCCTACCATTCATATACTGAGCATGACGTCACATGGTATGGAATACCCTGTTGGCCAGCTGGGCTAGCTGTCCTGACTGTGTTCCCTCCCATCTTGTGCACCTAGCTCGGTCAGTAGGGCATGGAAGCTGTCCTTGACTAGCAGGGTACTTAGCAACAACTGAAAACATCAGTGTGTTATCAACATTCTTCTCATACTAAATCCAAAACACAGCACTAGGAAGAAATTTAACTCTGTCCCCGCCGAAACCAGGACACCATTATAGCCACACCTTATGCTATGTAAACAAAAAAAATTATACAGTATACCCTTTATTTGTCACACCTATACAATTTTTTACTATAGTCACACCTAAAGAGATGCAATCAAGACAGAAGGTGAAAAGTTTTCGTGCAAGATGCTGCACTCAGTTACTACCATGAGGGTACTTCCAAAAACATTATAAACAGGTACTGAATATGCTAAAATAGAGAGGGAATTGAGTCCTACCACAGCTTACCTCACTTTCAAAGACAAAAGCAACTTTGCAGTTATCAAAGTAAACTACATTTTTCTGTTCTTTACCTGGTTCCTATTTTTGAGAGAAGGGATTAAGGAATTTTAGTAGTTGAATGATTAATAGTAGTTAGAAGATTGAATCAGTAGGTAGGGGCTTGATACTTTGTTCCTCACAAGGCCGGCTCAGCCTGCTAAGGCCGACTTAGCTATGGTGTAAATTAACTGAGGCGCCTCACAAGGACAGCTCCTGAAAAAGACTAAAAACTTGTCTCAAGAAGCCAGCTAAAACTGACCCTGCAGTATGGACAAAAGTAAGAAGACAACTGAGCCTGCGCAAGAACAAAAGGTTACTAGCGGTGACGAAGAGGAACTATCAGCCTTCATCCCCACGACCCCCGACGACCACCACTAGGAGGCAATGCGCAAGCGCAGATAGGAGGGGTCTATGGAAATGACTTCTTGGAACTCATTTTAATACAAAGCGGGGACAGGTCATGCATATGTATAGGCGTATTACAAAACTCTATGAATATGTAATATTTTACTGTATATATTTATGGTGAGTGCCGCGTTGAGGCGTGCACGATTTTGGTGGGACTACCCCCCGTGCCGCCCAGCGCTGAATAAACATACCTACTTTACAATCTCATAGATTGTGGAGTCCAGTTTCCGCAAGTCAGATATAAAAATGTCAAATACAAAATGAAAGGCCTAATTTTTACCAGACTGCAACTGATGACAAAGAGTTGTTCTGAAATAATGTATATACATTTTCAAAATTGCAGTTCAAATTTTTTAGACAGAAACTACTTAAAACTAGTTCTCAGCACAAATAGCTTAAATGGAAAAAAAAAAATCCACAAGGTGAGAAATGCAATGCTTGAGAGGAGCTCTTACTGTGAACTAAATCCTGCTTAACAGGACACCCGTATTTGGGACCCATGCTACTGGAATTATTTGTATCAGACCTTAAAATATATTACTGCAGGCTGTAAAGCCATGCCTTCCTGTGGCAAGCAGCATTTGCCTCTCAACCTGGCTGTTAGCTCAAAGAAAATAAGTTGCTTACCCATAATTATGTTTCTTCATTTTATTTAGACAGGCTTCTCACTATTAGCACACGGCTCCCTAGTATCAGGTGGCTGAAGTTCCTGAACCCCTAAAGAATTTTCTCCTGAGATCAATGAACTACTTCAGAAGAGTTCTCTCATACTGCCTTCTTAGCAGAACCTTCAACTAGTTAGAAGATGCTCCTATTAATCAATGACAAAAAGTAACAAAATTCCTCACTCTGAAGAGAAGAGTATCTATTAGCATACTCCATTTCTGGAGAGTAAGGCAGCTACGGATTAATACAAATAAGATCAAAAGCTGAAATACTGGCACTGGAAGTGCAGCTTAACCAATAAAAAGCAAGGACATGCTCTTCTGTAGGCTTAGGATTTTCTTGCTTTGTTTTAGACATAGGCAAAACCAGTAAGTTTTTAATTTTGTGAATGGAAGAGTTTGGTTACCCCCATATATAACAGTATTAAATTACCTTGCCAAACTCAAGACTAACCACACTCATGACCATCTACATTACAAATGAACTAACTACTCTGCCTGGTACAGAAATACTCAAGTTACTAAAAGAAACAGCAGAGAATGAAAAAACACAATTTCTTAGAGTTTTTATATAGCACCAAATTTAATAACAAAGACACGCCGATATTATATTCTTAAAGAAGGGCTAAAAAGAGTAGAGGATATCTGTTAAGAAAGGACCTTGGTCTCACTAAAGTGGACTCCAATACCCCTCAGAAATCCCAGATTAGACTGTACCACAGTTTTATTCTTTTCAAACTTTGTAGGAAAGCTTTTTATCAGCAGATTGTTCATTTTGCAGAATAATGCAGACTAATGTAATTGCTGCTTCAATCCTTCCCAGTCAGTCTAATATCACACTTCCTGCAGATTTCTCATTGCTGCCCTTGACACTCTCCCCAGCTTACCCATTTCCTTCTACAATGAGCTAAAACCCACAAAGTATCCCAGCTAATGCCTGAGAAGGCCTGAACTGAGGGCAAACATTTCTTTGTACGCCTTACTGAAATGCATAAATAGAAGTATAACCTGCATGATGTTCCCGTCACGTATTCAGCTCATTATGCCCCCCAAAATCTTTCTCTCTGTTATAAATGATTTTGTCCCAAACAGGATTCCAATTTAAGTTAACAATTTATTAAACGAATAGAGGCAAGCAAACAGCACTGGGTGCACCGGGAGTCTCCGCTCCACCAAGACGCGCACACCGTACAGTTCCCGCCTTCGGTTCATATCCCATCTGCTAATACATATTCATAACTATTCCACGAATGGTGTATCTTCTTCGGCGCATGCCCTCTTGCTTATCACTATGCAGTTAGCAACAAAACCAGTTTGGTGGCTTTTGCAAGAGGCAAGAACTATACATGCCCTCTTGCTTAGCAACACCTGATTGGTTGCTTTTGCAAGAGGCAGGAACAGAAGTTGAAACTTAGTTTCAAAGATAGGGCTCCTCCACCCAAACAACCAGGACGCAGAGGCGCCACAGACACAACCCCCAAGACAGTCCGTCTGGAACAGACCCGATGAACTATACATGCCCTCTTGCTTAGCAACCACTAGCCTGCGGCTATACAAGAACAATCAGACATATACAGAGAGGGTCACATTTCACCATGTGGCCCTAGCAGTGTTCTATATTGACACGAATCAAGTGAACATATTTCACACCTCTAAGAAACACAACACTCTTCTCTATCCTGTATTTGTGTAGGTGATTGCTGCTGCTTAAGCCTAGTCACAAAACTCTACTCATTCGTACCCTTTCCCCTCCCACAGGCTTCTGAATCTTCAAAGCACTTTGATTTCCACTACCACACTCAAAAAGGTCTGCAATCCCTTCTAGCTCTGTGCCCTCTTCAGTTTTAATAATCACATTATTTCATTATGAAAACTCTTTGTGAAAATGCCAAAGAGTAGTTGACAAAGGACTGGCCTCCTTAATCAATCAGCTTTGCACCCTACACGACAGTAGTTGTTCCCAACTGTTTTTGCCTAGCTTGGTTACAAAAACATCCTGAGAAACAGAATCAAAAGTCCTATTAAAGACCAAATATCAAGGCATCGACTGATCCTCTCATATACAGTAGGCCTATCAGTGAAATAATTTAGATTACTTCAACAATTTGTCCTTGACAAACCAATTCTGTCTTTTACTCAGCTATTATATTCTAGATGCTTACAAATAGCTTTTGTTCCAGAATTTTTTTCAGGAACTCTAAAGGAAATAGACTAGTCTGCCAATCTGTAGTTCTCCCCGTCCTTCAAAAATTAGTAATAAAGACAGACACCATGTTTCTGGTTTTCATATCTTTGGTACCTCAGTCATTTTTAGACTACTACAGCCTTTTTTTGTTTGTTTGTTCTTGAAGTATTCTAGGGTAAAGATATTTCTAGAAATCTTGGATGTTTCAGTTAAAACACTTGAAGAACCAAGCAGCTAGAGATTTCCTTGCCTTTTTCTGTATTTTAAAGTTTAACACCATAATTACATCTGAAAAAAAAAATTGTCACCAGGAAAGTTACCGAACTATGAAAGAGATATCAAAGATGGTAATAGACAAAACTGAATGAGAGCCACAGCATACCGAAAGAAACATCCGTGTGTTATAAATGATTTAGTCCCAAACAGGATTCCAATTTAAGTTAACAATTTATTAAACGAATAGAGGCAAGCAAACAGCGCTGGGTGCGCCGGGAGTCTCCGCTCCACCAAGACGCGCACACCGTACAGTTCCCGCCTTCGGTTCATATCCCATCTGCTAATACATATTCATAACTATTCCACGAATGGCGTATCTTCTTCGGTGCATGCCCTCTTGCTTATCACTATGCAGTTAGCAACAAAACCAGTTTGGTGGCTTTTGCAAGAGGCAAGACATGCCCTCTTGCTTAGCAACAAAACCGGATTGGCTGCTTTTGCAAGAGGCAAGAACAGAAGTTGAAACTTAGTTTCAAAGATAGGGCTCCTCCACCCAAACAACCAGGACGCAGAGGCGCCACAGACACAACCCCCAAGACAGTCCGTCTGGAACAGACCCGATGAACTATACATGCCCTCTTGCTTAGCAACCACTAGCCTGCGGCTATACAAGAACAATCAGACATATACAGAGAGGGTCACATTTCACCATGCGGCCCTAGCATTGTTCCATATTGACACGAATCAAGTGAACATATTTCACACGTGCAACAGCATCTCCCACCTCAAGCTGAATTCACAACAGCAAGTATAAACTGAAAGCTGCCATCTCCAGCAAAATATCAATGGCCAGTTCAATTATGACCTTTTGCCTTTCTGTCAGGCAACAATCTGCTAGTTCCTATTGAGTTTCTTCCAGCACGTTTCACTTGGCAAAAGAAAAATAGTATGCCACACCACCTGTGATAGGTTTCTGAAGCCTGCCCTAATCTGCAAAACTACGCTGTTAAGAATCCTAAAGTAAGACTTCATTTTACAGACATGATTAAACCTTTTGAACTCATAGAATTGCCTTTGACACTTCCATCTTTAAACAACAAAATTGGCTGACTTCACATTTTAGAAATCTTAAAAAGAGAACAAGAGGTCAAGCAACATTAAAAATAATCCCTTCAGCCATTTTCATATCCAAGTCTGCTTAGTGTATTGGGGTTTCTTTTTCATTTGGGGTTTGGGTTTTTTTTTGTTGTTTTGTTTTGTTTTGTTTTTTAACTTCCTTATTACATATTGACCCTTGCAGCTTGGGGAAATAGTAAGTATTTATAAGGAGACAACAGACAAAGAGCTTCTTAATCTTAGGACAATGAGAAAACCATCTAAAGAAAGAAAGTAGTCATTAGCTGCCCAAGAAAACTGACCAGAGAAGTTATCTGATTGCATTATTTGAGAGAAATAACCTCTGAAATGAATCTAGAAAACATAATTTGCATAGCTTTGTCCTTCTAAGAAACACTAGTCATTCTATGTACTGATTGATATTTTATTAGTGCCTGTAATTTCAATTATCTTCGATAAAGAAAAGATTTTAAATTCATTAAACATTTAATAGCTCGTATATCAATATTTAGGGAAACAAGTTTTGTATCTGCTAATAACAAGAAAAAAAATAATAAAATGCTGCACTGACTCCATTCAAAATAGCAGTATTCTATTCTATTCGAAGCCACCGAGGCGAAGGGCTCCGGAGCGGAGGATCGCGCCGGGGGACCCTTCCCGAAGCGGCGAAACCGCGGCGAAAACCGCGAAGGCAACAGCGCAGGGGAGCGAGAGGGCGCCCCAGCCCCCCTCCCCCGAGCCGGAGGAGCGAGCTCCTGACGAGCGGCAGCTCTGACTCAGCGTGGGCGGGGCCAGGAGGGACAGCGGCCGAACCCCCTCAGGTACAAGAGCAGCCCCCAGGGAGCGCGAGCGACCCGGAGCGCGGCGACCAGGGCGGGCAAACAGGGCGTGGCGCGTCAGTTTGCGCGGCAGTTCGCGCCGGCAGGGCGCAGCCCCCCTCCAGGCTCCAGAGGCCAGCTCAGCTTGTGGTCGTCGCCCTCCCAGAAGAGGACCTGGCCATGGTATCCACTCGGCCGAAAGCCATCGCCAGGAGAAACGTGGCGACCCAGACGGAGCCCCTACGCAAACACACATCTGTCCAGGCCTCCGGCTGCAGGGAGTGCCTGAGGCTGTCCCTTGTACAGGAGGGCAGCAGAGACGATGCCTGTGTGCGTTGCGACCAGGTGGATGATCTGCTCAGCCTGGTGGCAGAGCTGAAGGAGGAAGTGGAGAGGCTAAGGAGCATCAGGGAGTGCGAGAGAGAGATAGATTGGTGGAGCCGCACCCTGCCGTCCCTGAGGCAAGGGCAGCACACGGAGGCTCTGCAAGAAGCGGAGGAACCCCTGCCCTCTTGCCACCAGGCAGAAGGAGGAGACCCAGGCGACGGAGGGGAATGGACACAGGTCCCTGCTCGGGGTGCCAGGCAAACCCCCGGCCGGCCTTCCTCGCCTCAACCTTCCCAGCTGCCCCTACACAACAGATACGGGGCTCTGGAACTTGAGGGCCAGACGAACGAGGACGAAGATGAAGGCCCATCCAGGGGGTTGCCCGAGGAGAGGCAGCCAGCCCCACAAATTACGACTGCCTCCGCTAAGAAAAAAAGGAGGGTAATTGTCATTGGTGATTCCCTTCTCAGGGGGACCGAGGGCCCAATTTGTCGGCCGGACCCATCCCACAGGGAAGTCTGCTGCCTCCCTGGGGCCCGGGTGAAGGACATTACTAGGAAGCTCCCTAGTCTCGTGCAGGCCTCCGATTACTACCCACTACTGGTTATACAGGCTGGCAGTGAGGAGGTTGCAGGGAGAAGTCCCGAAGGGATCAAAAGGGACTTCAGGGCGCTGGGGCGACTGGTGGGAGGATCGGGAGCACAGGTAGTTTTTTCCTCGATCCCTTTAGTGGCAGGGCAGAACACCGAAAGGAACAGGAAAACTCATCAGATCAACACGTGGCTCAGGGGCTGGTGCCATCGACAGAATTTTGGCTTCTTTGACCACGGGGAGGTTTACACGGCACCAGGCCTGCTGGCGACGGACGGAGTTCAGCTGTCTCGCAGGGGGAAAAGGATTCTCGCGTGTGAGTTGGCGGGGCTCATCGAGAGGGCTTTAAACTAGATTCGAAGGGGGATGGGGATAAAACCAGGCTCACCAGAGAAGAGCCTAGGGACTGCACGCCAATGTCGGGGGAGAAATCGGCAGCCCAGCTGAAGTGCATCTATACCAATGCACGCAGCATGGGCGGCAAACAGGAGGAGCTGGAAGCCATTGTGCAGCGGAGTAGCTATGACTTAGTCGCCATCACGGAAACATGGTGGGATGAGTCTCACGACTGAAGTGCTGCAATGGACGGCTATAAGCTCTTCAGAAGGGACAGGCGAGGAAGGAGAGGCGGTGGAGTAGCCCTGTATGTTAGGGAATGCTTCGACTCTCTAGAGCTCGATGGTAGTGATGACGAGGTCGAGTGCTTGTGGGTAAGGATGAGGGGGAAGGCCAACAAGGCAGATATCCTGCTGGGGGTCTGTTATAGACCACCTAGCCAGGATGAGGAGGCAGATGAAATATTCTACCAGAGGCTGGCAGAAGTCTCCCAGTCGCTAGCCCTTGTTCTCGTGGGGGACTTCAACTTTCCGGATGTCTGCTGGAAATACCACACGGCAGAGAGGAAACAGTCGAGGAGGTTCCTGGAGTGTGTGGAGGATAACTTCCTGACGCAGCTGGTAAGCGAGCCCACCAGGGGAGATGCCTCGCTTGACCTGCTGTTCACGAACAGAGAAGGGCTGGTGGGAGATGTGGTGGTCGGAGGCCGGCTTGGGCTTAGCGACCATGAAATGGTAGAATTTTCGATACTTGGTGAAGTAAAGAGGGGGGCCAGCAAAACCGCTACCATGGACTTCCGGAGGGCGGACTTTGGCCTGCTCAGGACATTGGTCGAGAGGGTCCCTTGGGAGACAGTCCTGAAGGGCAAAGGGGTCCAGGAAGGCTGGACGTTCTTCAAGAAGGAAGTCTTAAAGGCGCAGGAGCGGGCTGTCCCCATGTGTCGAAAAAAGAACGGGCGGGGAAGGCGACCGGCCTGGCTGAACGGGGAGCTCTGGCTGGGACTCAGGGAAAAAAGGAGAGTTTATCACTTGTGGAGGAAGGGTCAGGCAACTCAGGAAGAGTACAGGGATCGCGTTAGGTCGTGCAGAGAGGAAATTAGAAAGGCAAAAGCCCGGCTAGAACTCAACCTGGCCACTGTCGTGAGAGACAACAAAAAATGCTTTTATAAGTATGTTAATGACAAAAGGAGAGCCAAGGAGAATCTCCATCCTCTATTGGATGCGGGGGGGAACGTTGCCACCAAGGACGAGGAAAAGGCTGAGGTACTCAACGCCTTCTTTGCCTCAGTCTTTAGTAGTCAGAGTGGTTATCCTCAGGGTACTCAGCCCCCTGAGCTGGAAGACAGGGACGACGAGCAGGATAAACCCCCCATAATTCAAGAGGATGAAGTTCATGACCTGCTATGCCACCTGGACGTTCACAAGTCTATGGGGCCGGATGGGATCCACCCGAGGGTACTGAGGGAGCTGGCGGAGGAGCTTGCCGAGCCGCTCTCCATCATTTACCAGCAGTCCTGGTTAACTGGGGAGTTCCCGGACGACTGGAGGCTCGCCAATGTGACTCCCATCTACAAGAAAGGCCGGAGGGAGGATCCGGGGAACTACAGACCGGTCAGCCTGACCTCGGTGCCGGGGAAGATCATGGAGCGGTTCATTTTGAGGGTGCTCACGAGCCATGTCCGGGACAACCAGGGGATCAGGCCCAGCCAGCACGGGTTCATGGAAGGCAGGTCCTGCTTGACCAACCTGATCTCCTTCTATGACCAGGTGACCCGCCTAGTGGATGAGGGAAAGGCAGTGGATGTGGTCTACTTGGACTTCAGTAAGGCCTTTGACACTGTCTCCCACAGCATTCTCCTAGAGAAGCTGGCGGCTCACGGCCTAGACAGGTCCACTCTTCGCTGGGTAAAAAACTGGCTGGACGGCCGAGCCCAGAGAGTTGTGGTCAACGGAGTTAAATCCAGTTGGCGGCCGGTCACGAGCGGTGTTCCCCAGGGCTCAGTACTGGGGCCGGTCCTGTTCAATATCTTCATCAATGATCTGGACAAGGGGATCGAGTGCTCCCTCAGTAAGTTTGCAGACGACACCAAACTGGGTGGGAGTGTTGATCTGCTCGAGGGTAGGAAGGCTCTGCAGAGAGACCTGGACAGGCTGGATCGATGGGCCGAGGCCAACTGTATGAGATTCAACAAGGCCAAGTGCCGGGTCCTGCACTTGGGCCACAACAACCCCAGGCAACGCTACAGGCTTGGGGAAGAGTGGCTGGAAAGCTGCCCAGAGGAAAAGGACCTGGGGGTACTGGTTGACAGCCGGCTGAACATGAGCCGGCAGTGTGCCCAGGTGGCCAAGAAGGCCAACAGCATCCTGGCCTGTATCAGAAATAGTGTGGCCAGCAGGAGCAGGGAGGTGATCGTGCCCCTGTACTCGGCACTGGTGAGGCCGCACCTCGAATACTGTGTTCAGTTTTGGGCCCCTCACTACAAGAAGGACATGGAGGTGCTGGAGCGTGTCCAGAGGAGGGCAACGAAGCTGGTGAAGGGCCTGGAGCACAAGTCTTATGAGGAGCGGCTGAGGGAACTGGGACTGTTTAGCCTGGAGAAGAGGAGGCTGAGGGGAGACCTCATCGCGCTCTACAACTACCTGAAAGGAGGTTGTAGCGAGGTGGGTGTTGGTCTCTTCTCCCAAGTAACTAGCGATAGGACAAGAGGAAATGGCCTCAAGTTGCGCCAAGGGAGGTTTAGATTGGACATTAGGAGAAATTTCTTTACTGAAAGAGTGGTCAGGCCTTGGAACAGGCTGCCCAGGGAAGTGGTGGAGTCACCATCCCTGGAGGTATTTAAAAGACGTGTAGATGAGGCCCTTAGGGACATGGTGTAGTGGGCATGGTGGTGTTGGGTTGACGGTTGGACACGATGATCTTAGAGGTCTTTTCCAACCTGTATGATTCTATGATTCTATGATTCTATGATTTGGTGGGAAACTAGGTTCTCCTTAGAAAAACTAAATAAAAGACAAATGCTTTATCAAGGAATATAAAGACTTTTGTGTTCAAAAGCTAGCAGGGACTAGAAGTACAAAAACATGAGAAGTTTATTTGCTTTACATAGTGCTGTCTCATCCTCTAATAAAGGATATTAAGTACCACCGAGGCTGATGCTTTAATAGGGTTTAGGGGAGTACTCTGGTGTCCTGGTTTCGGCTGGGATAGAGTTAATTTTCTTCCTAGTGCTGTGTTTTGGATTTAGTATGAGAAGAATGTTGGTAACACACTGATGTTTGAGTTGTTGCTAAGTAGTGCTTATTTAGTCAAGGACTTTTCAGCTTCCCATGCTCTGCCAGGTGCACGAGAAGCTGGGAGGGAGCATAGCCAGGACAGCTAACCCAACTGGCCAACGGGGTATTCCATACCATATGATGTCATGCTCAGTATATAAATAGGAGGCGTGGTCCAGAAAGTAGCAATTGCTGCTTGGTTATCGGTCGGCAGGTGGTGACCAATTGCATTGTGCATCACTCATTTTGTATATTCTACCATTATTATTATTATTATTATTATTATTATTATTATTATTATTATTATTATTATTATTTTCCTTTTCTGTTCTATTAAACTGTCTTTATCTCAATCCACGAATTTTACTTTTTTTTTTTCCGATTCTCTCCCCCATCCCACTGTGGGGGGAGGGAGTGAGTGAGCGGCTGTGTGGTGTTTGGCTGCCTGCCGGGTTAAACCACAACATCTGGAAATAACATATTGAAGAAAACAACCTCTTTGGAGCAACTAAAATAGAATCATATACTAAAGCTGTACAGTTGCAAAAAGAATCTAAAAAAAGAAGAGAAAGTGCTACCTGGGCTGCCAGACTAATGCAATCACGCAAAACAGGTGTCAGTAAGGCAGTCAATCGCATGATTACAACCCTAACACTGCATTAAGACAAACTTAGACTATTTGATAATTCAGAGCTTTTAAAAAAATAATTGGATTTTATCCCTTTCAGCAAATTCTTCTTTCAATTTCCCATGCTTCAATAGAGAAAAATGAAAAGATTGACAGACAAAGAAAAAAGGGGCTGCTGAACAGGTTATTTTTTTAAACTAAAAAAACACCCTCTCTTTCATTTGATTATCCAGTCAAATAACCTTTAAACAACTGTTCCATGACACTAGTTAAAACTGGAAATGGTTAACACTAATTCTTTGTTAACATTATATGAATGCCAATTTGAGTCACATCTTTGTCTATATCTGACTTAATAGTTGTGTATTATTTGCCATGCGTTCCATTACCATCTTCAATTTTATAGGCACGTCTCTCCATCATTATGCAGTAAACAAAGGACAGCATTTACAAGTGGCTGACTAAGAGTGGAGATGTAGGTGTGTTCAGAATTAGCTTTCCATCCCCAGCAATTTCAAAACAAGTAGTTTGGTGATAAAGCATGAAGAGCTGCATTACCGAAAGAAAGTCTAGCATAAATCTGAAACATTGTGTGATCTTAAGGGTCTTTTCCAACCTAAACAATTCTATGATTCTATAAAAAGACTGCAGAGATTTTAAACTAGCGTGGTTAGGGATGGGACCAGAATACATTGGCAGGGCACTTCGAAGTCCCTCAATTCCAGGCCTTCACAGTGAAGGTGCTTCAAAAAATGCAGGAAAACCTTTCAAGGTAAAATGTCAGCACAATTCTGGTCTTCCAAACCAGATACTGCCACTGCACATTAAAGCTGATCACAGTATATTCATTACCCTATAAGATGCACAGAGTCAAAGTCTACAGACACTTAACAAACATCAACATGCATGCCTTAAACATATTTTTTGGGGTCCCTAAAAGAGGAAAAAATAGAGGCTAAGAGCAGAAAAACGAACATGCCGATTCCTCCCTTCCTCCTCACCCCTCCCAGACATTCCCCAGACACGTCCCCCAGCCCTGACCCTCCTCTCTACTTCCTAGTCAAAGGGAGCCAGGGACGCGTCCAGGGTCTCCCCGCTTCCGACTCGGGTAACGCACCCCGCTCCGAGGGCCACGCGGGGAGCGAGATACAGCTGCACCAACCCCTCTCGATGGCGCTGCGCCCGGCCCGGTCTCGCGCAGACCCCCACCCCCCCAACTCGACGCTGCGACACCGCCGCGGCGCTCCCCCACTCCTCTCGCCCGTCCGTACCGGGGCCCGCGCCCCCGGTGCCTTGAGCCACGCCACTCCCTCACCTCAGGCGGAGCCCCCGGCTCAGCAGCCAGTCTCCTCGCGGGGCACCACCGCCGTCCATCCTCACTGCCACCAGCCTCCACACGAGAGCTCAGATTGCCATACAGAAGGGAGCGAACGCACCCGGCTCCTTCCGTGTCAGGACTACCGGAGCCGCCGTCAACATTGCCCTCCTCACCAACCGCCCACCGTCCACAGCGACAGTGCCATCATCATCAACCCCGCCCAGGAGGAAAGCCCAAGGTACTGTGGGGTATGGCCCCTCCACAAGGAGGGAGGGAGGAATGAAGGAAGGGGAGGGGGAGAGAGGAAGAAAAAAGGGAAGGGAAGGGAGGAAGGAAAAAGGAAAAAGGGAAGGGAAGGGGGAAAAGCTGATGTGAGGAAGGAAGGAAGGGAGGGAAGGAAAGGAAGGAAGGAAGGAAGGAAGGAAGGAAGGAAGGAAGGGAGGGAGGGAGGGAGGGAGGGAAGGAAGGACGGATGGACGGACAGATGGAGTGAGGAAGGGAGGGAGGGAGAGAGGGAGGGAGGAAGGAAGGAAGGAAGGAAGGAAGGAACGGGAAGGAAAGGAAAGGAAGGGAGGGAAAGCAAGCGGATGGGAGGGAGGAAAGGAAGGAAGGAAGGAAGGAAGGGACGGAGGGAGGGAGGGAGGGAAGGAAGGGAGGAAGGAAGGAAGGAAGGGAGAGAGGGAGGAGGGAGGGAAGGAAGGACGGATGGACGGACAGATGGAGTGAGGAAGGGAGGGAGGGAGGGAGGGAGGAAGGAAGGAAGGAAGGAAGGAAGGAAGGAAGGAAAGGGAAGGAAAGGAAGGGAGGGAAAGCAAGCGGATGGGAGGGAGGGAAGGAAGGAAGGGAGGGAGGAAGGAAGGGAAAGGAAGGAAGGAAGGGAAGGGAAGGAAAGGAAGGGAGGGAAAGCAAGCGGATGGGAGGGAGGGAAGGAAGGAAGGGAGGGAGGAAGGAAGGGAAGGGAAGGAAAGGAAGGGAGGGAAAGCAAGCGGATGGGAGGGAGGGAGGAAGGAAGGGAAGGGAAGGAAAGGAAGGGAGGGAAAGCAAGCGGATGGGAGGGAGGGAAGGAAGGAAGGAAGGGAGGGAGGAAGGAAGGGAAGGGAAGGGAAGGGAAGGGAAGGGAAGGGAAGGGAAGGGAAGGGAAGGGAAGGGAAGGGAAGGGAAGGGAAGGGAAGGGAAGGGAAGGGAAGGGAAGGGAAGGGAAGGGAAGGGAAGGGAAGGGAAGGGAAGGGAAGGAAAGGAAAGGAAGGGAGGGAAAGCAAGCGGATGGGAGGGAGGGAAGGAAGGAAGGAAGGGACGGAGGGAGGGAGGGAAGGAAGGAAGGGACGGAGGGAGGGAGGGAAGGAAGGAAGAGACGGAGGGAGGGAGGGAAGGAAGGGAGGAAGGGAGGAAGGAAGGAAGGAAGGAAGGAAAAAAGGAAGGGAGGGAGGAAGGAAGGAAAGGGAAGGAAAGGAAGGGAGGGAAAGCAAGCGGATGGGAGGGAGGGAAGGAAGGAAGGGAGGAAAAAAGGGAGGGAGGGAAGGAAGGAAGGGAGGAAAAAAGGAAGGGAGGGAGGAAGGAAGGAAAGGGAAGGAAAGGAAGGGAGGGAAAGCAAGCGGATGGGAGGGAGGGAAGGGAGGAAGGGAGAGAGGAAGGAAGGGAAGGGAAGGAAAGGAAGGGAGGGAAAGCAAGCGGATGGGAGGGAGGGAAGGAAGGGAGGAAGGCAGGGACGGAGGGAGGGAGGGAAGGAAGGGAGGAAGGGAGGGACGGAGGGAGGGAGGGAAGGAAGGGAGGAAGGCAGGGACGAGGGAGGGAGGAAAGGGATGGAGGGAGGGACGGAGGGACGGAGGGGGGAAGGAAGGGGGGGAGGGAGGAAGGGACGGAGGGAGTGAGGGAGGGACGGAATGAGGAAGGGAGGGAGGGAGGAAGGGAGGGACAGAGGGAGGGAGGGACGGAGGGAGGGAGGAAGGAAGGGACGGATGGAGTAAGGAAGGAAGGAAGGGACGGACAGAGTGAAGAAGGTAGGGACGGACGGAGTGAAGGAGGAAGGAAGGAAAAAAGGGAAGGAGGGAGGGAGGAAGGAAGGGAGGGACGGACGGACGGAGTGAGGGAGTGTCCTGGTTTCGGCTGGGATAGAGTTAAATTTCTTCCTAGTGCTGTGTTTTGGATTCAGTATGAGAAGAATGTTGATAACACACTGATGTTTTCAGTTGTTGCTAAGTACCCTGCTAGTCAAGGACATTCAGCTTAAAAAAAAAAACAACAAACAAGCATTGGGAGGGAGCACAGCCAGGACAGCTAGCCCAGCTGGCCAACAGGGTATTCCATACCATGGGACGTCATGCTCAGTATATAAATGGTAGGCGTGTTCCAGGAAGTAGCGATCACTACTTGGTTATCGGTCAGTGCAGATGGTGAGCAATTGCATTGTGCATCACTCATTTTGTATATTCTATCATTATCATTATCATTATCATCATTATTATTATTATTTTCCCTTTTCTGTTCTATTAAACTCTCTTTATCTCAACCCACAAGTTTTTCTCACTCTTACCCTTCTGATTCTCTCCCCATCCCACTGGGGGTGGGGGGAGTGAGTGAGCAGCTGCGTGGGGTTTGGCTGCCTGCCTGCCAGGTTAAACCATGACAGGGAGGAAGGAAGGAAAAAAGGAATGGAGGGAGGGAGGAAGGAAAGAACAGACGGAGGGAAGAAGGAAGGATGGAAGGAAGGGAGGGAAGAACGGAGGGAGGGAGGAAGGAAGGGAAGGAGGGAGAAAGGGAGGGAGGGAGGAAGGGAGGGGGGGAGGGTGGAATGAAGGAAGGGATGGAGGGAGGGAGGAAGGGAGGGAGGAAAGGAAGGAAGGAAGGCAGGGAGGGAAAGCGGATGGGAGGGAGGGAAGGGAGGGAGGGAGGAAGGGGGGGGAGGGTGGAATGAAGGAAGGGATGGCGGGAGGGAGGAAGGGAGGGAGGAAAGGAAGGAAGGAAGGGAGGGAGGGAAAGTGGATGGGAGGGAGGAAGGGAAGGAAGGAAGGAATCATAGAATCATAGAATCATTAAGGTTGGAAAAGACCTCTAAGATCATCGAGTGCAACTGTCAACCCAACACCACCATAGCCACTACACCATGTCCCTAAGCGCCTCATCTACACGTCTTTTAAATACTTCCAGGGATGGTGACTCAACCACTTCCCTGGGCAGCCTGTTCCAAGGCCTGACCACTCTTTCAGTAAAGAAATTTCTCTTAATGGCCAATCTAAACCTCCCTTGGCGCAACTTGAGGCCATTTCCTCTTGTCCTATTGCTAGTTACTTGGCAGAAGAGACCAACACCCACCTCGCTACAACCTCCTTTCAGGTAGTTGTAGAGCGCGATAAGGTCTCCCCTCAGCCTCCTCTTCTCCAGGCTAAACAACCCCAGTTCCCTCAGCCGCTCCTCATAAGACTTGTTCTCTAGACCCTTCACCAGCTTCATTGCCCTTCTCTGGACACGCTCCAGCACCTCCATGTCCTTCTTGTAGTGAGGGGCCCAAAACTGAACACAGTATTTGAGGTGCGGCCTCACCAGTGCTGAGTACAGGGGCACGATCACTTCCCTACTCCTGCTGGCCACACTATTTCTGATAGAGGCCAGGATGCCATTGGCCTTCTTGGCCACCTGGGCACACTGCCGGCTCACGTTCAGCCGGCTGTCAACCAGCACCCCTAGGTCCTTTTCCGACAGGCAGCTTTCCAGCCACTCTTCCCCAAGCCTATAGCGTTGCATGGGGTTGTTGTGGCCGAAGTGCAGGACCTGGCTCTTGGCCTTGTTGAATCTCATACAGTTGGCCTCGGCCCATCGATCCAGCCTGTCCAGGTCCCTCTGCAGAGCCTTCCTACCCTCAAGCAGATCAACACTCCTGCCCAGCTTGGTGTCATCTGCAAACTTACTGAGGGTGCACTTGATCCCCTCATCCAGATTGTTGATAAAGATATTGAACAAGACCGGCCCCAGTACTGAGCCCTGGGGAACACCGCTCGTGACCGGCCGCCAACTGGATTTAACTCCGTTGACCACAACTCTCTGGGCTCGGCCGTCCAGCCAGTTTTTTACCCAGCGAAGAGTGGACCTGTCTAGGCCGTGAGCCGCCAGCTTCTCTAGGAGAATGCTGTGGGAGACAGTGTCAAAGGCTTTACTGAAGTCCAGGTAGACCACATCCACAGCCTTTCCCTCATCCACTAGGCGGGTCACCTGGTCATAGAAGGACATCAGGTTGGTCAAGCAGGACCTGCCTTCCATGAACTCGTGCTGGCTGGGCCTGATCCCCTGGTTGTCCCGGACATGCCTTGTGAGCGCCCTCAAGACGAACCACTCCATGATCTTCCCCGGCACCGAGGTCAGGCTGACCGGCCTGTAGTTCCCCGGATCCTCCTTCTGGCCCTTCTTGTAGATGGGCGTCACATTGGCAAGCCTCCAGTCATCTGGGACCTCCCCTGTTAACCAGGACTGCTGGTAAATGATGGAGAGTGGCTTGGCAAGCTCCTCCGCCAGCTCCCTCAGTACCCTCGGGTGGATCCCATCTGGCCCCATAGACTTGTGAGCGTCCAGGTGGCATAGCTGGTTGTTAAGTGCTTCCTCTTGGATTATGGGGGGTTTATCCTGCTCGCCGTCCCTGTCTTCCAGCTCAAGGGGCTGAATACCCTGAGGATAACTGCTCTGACTATTAAAGACTGAGGCAAAGAAGGCATTAAGTACCTCAGCCTTATCCTTGTCCTCGGTGGCAATGTTCCCCCCCCCGCATCCAATAGAGGATGGAGATTCTCCTTGGCTCTTTTTTTGTCATTAATATATTTGTAAAAACATTTTTTGTTGTCTCTCACGACAGTGGCCAGGTTGCGTTCTAGCTGGGCTTTTGCCTTTCTAATTTCCCCTCTGCACGACCGAACGAGATCCCTGTACTCTTCTTGAGTTGAGGGAAAGCGGATGGGAGGGAGGGAAGGAAGGGAAGGAAGGGAGGAAGGGAAAGCGGAAGGGAAGGATGGAGTGAGGAAGGGAGGGAGGGAGGGACGGAGTGAGGGAGGAAGTGAGGATGGAAAAAAGGGAGGGAGGGAGGGAGGAAGGGCAGGAGGGAGAGAGGGAGGGAGGTTGGAATGGAGGGAGGGAGGGACGGACGGACGGACAGAGGGAGGGAGGGAGGAAGGAAGGAAAGAAGGAAGGGAGGGCGGGGGGAAGGAAAGAACAGAGGAAGGGAAGAAGGAAGGATGGAAGGAAGGGAGGGAGGGAAGAATGGAGGGAGGGAGGGGGGAAAGGAGAAAGGGAGGGAGGGAGGGTGGCATGAAAGCAGGGAGGGAGGAAGGGAAGGAAGGGAGGGAGGGAAAGCGGAAGGGAGGAACGGAGTGAGGAAGGAAGGGGGGGGGACGGAGGGAGGGAGGGAGGAAGGAAGGAAAGAAGGGAGGGAGGGAGGGCAGGAGGGAGAGAGGGAGGGAGGGTGGAATGAAGGGAGGGAGGGAGGGAGGGACGGATGGACAGACAGAGTGTGGGAGGGAGGGAGGAAGGAAGGAAAGAAGGAAGGGAGGGCGGGAGGAAGGAAAGAACAGAGGAAGGGAAGAAGGAAGGATGGAAGGAAGGGAGGGAGGGAAGAACGGAGGGAGGGACGAAGGGAGGGAGGGAGGGAGGGAGGGACGGACGGAGGGAGTGAGGAAGGCAGGAAGGAAGGGGAAAAGGAAGGGAGCGAGGGAGGAAGGAAAGAACAGAGGAAGGGAAGAAGGAAGGGTGGAAGGAAGGGAGGGAGGGAAGAACGGAGGGAGGGATGAAGGGAGGGAGGGAGGGAGGGAGGGAGGGAGGGAGGAAGGGAGGGGGGTGGAATGAAGGGAGGGAGGGAGGAAGGAAGGGAGAGAGGGAGGGAGGGTGGAATGAAGGAAGAGATGGAGGGAGGGGGGAAGGGAGGGAGGGAGGGAGGGAGGGAGGGAAAGAAGAAGGGAGGGACGGAGTGCAGAAGGGAGGGAGGGAGGGATGGCATGAGGGATGGCGGGAGAGAGGGAGGGAGGAAAGGCAGGAGGGGGAGGGAGAGAGGGTGGAATGAAGGAAGGGATGGAGGGAAGGAGGGCAGGAGGGAGAGAGGGAGGGAGGGAGGAATAAAGGAAGAGATGGAGGGAGGGAGGGAAGGGAGGGAGGGAGGAAGGGCGGGGGGGAGGGAGGGAGGGAGGAAGGGGAGGAAGGGAGGGAGGAAAAGCAGATCGGAGCAAGGGAAGGAAGGGAGGGAGGGAAAGCGGAAGGGAGGGACAGAGTGAGGGAGGGAGGGAGGGAGGGATGGCAGGAGGGAGGGGGGGAGGGAGGAAGGGCGGGAGGGAGAGGGAGGGAGGGTGGAATGAAGGAAGCGAGGGAGGGAGGGAGGGAGGGAGGGAAAGTGGATGGGAGGGAGGAAGGGAGGGATGGATGGAGTGTGGGAGGGAGGAAGGAAGGGGGGGGGGAGGGAGGAAGGGCGGGAGGGAGAGGGAGGGAGGGTGGAATGAAGGAAGGGATGGAGGGAGGTAGGAAGGGAGGGAGGGAAAGCGGATGGGAGGGTGGGAAGAGAGGGCAGAAGGAATGGAGGGAGGGACAGACAGACGGAGTGAAGGAAAAAAGGAAGGGAGGGAGGGAGGAAGGAAAGAACAGAGGAAGGGAAGAAGGAAGGATGGAAGGAAGGGAGGGAGGGTGGAATAAGGGGAGGGAGGGAGGGAAGGGAGGGAGGGAAAGCAGATGGGAGGGAGGGAAGGAAGGTAGGGAAGGAAGGAAGGGACAGATGGAGGAAGGAAGGAAGGAAGGGAGGAACAGAGGAAGGGAGGAAGGGAGGAAGGGAAGGGAGGGAGGGAAGGAGGGAGGGAAAGCGGATGGGAGGGAGGGCAGGAAGGTAGGGAAGGAAGGAAGGAAGGGAGGAAGGAAGGAAGGAATGGAGGAACAGAGGAAGGGAGGAAGGGAGGAAGGGAAGGGAGGGAGGGAAGGAGGGAGGGAAAGCGGATGGGAGGGAGGGCAGGAAGGTAGGGAAGGAAGGAAGGAAGGAAGGGAGGAACAGAGTAAGGGAGGGAGGAAGGATTGAAGGGAGGGAGGAATGAAGGGAGGGAGGGAGGAAAGGAGGGTGGGAGGGAGGAAAGGAGGGTGGGAGGGAGAGAGGGACGGAGGAAGTAAGGGAAGGGCGAAGGGAGGAAGGGAGGAAGGGAGGGACGGAGGGACGAAGGAAGGAAGGAAAGGAGGGAGGGAGGGAGGAAGAAAGGGAGCAAGGGAGTAAGGGAGGAATAGAGGGATGAAGGGATGGAGGGGGAAAGGATGGGCTGGAGAGGGAAAGGAAGGGAGGGAGGAAGGAGGGAACAGAGGAAGGGAGGAAGGAAGGATGGAATGAAGGGAGGGGTGGAGGGATGAAGGAAGGAAGGAAAGGAGGGAGTGAGGGAGGGAGGAAGAAAGAGAGCAAGGGAGTAAGGGAGGAACAGAGGGATGAAGGGAGGGAGAAAGGAAGGGATGGAGGGGGAAAGGAAGGGAGGGTGGAAGGAAAGGAGGGAGGTAGGAAGGAACTAAGGATGGGAGGGAAGGAAGGAAGGCATGGAGGGTGGGAAGGGTGGGAGGAAGGGAGGAAGGAAGGAAGGAAGGGAGGGATGAAGGAAGGAACAGAGGAAGGGAGGAAGGGAAGGGAGGGAGGGAGGGAGGAAGGGAGGGAACAAGGGAGGAAGGAAGTAAGGGAGGGAGGAAGGGAAGTAGGGAGGAAGGGAAGGGAGGGAGGGAGGGAGGAAGGGAGGGAGCAAGGGAGGAAGGAAGTAAGGGAGGGAGGAAGGGTAGTAGGGAGGAAGGGAGGGAGAGAGGGAGGGAGGAAGAAAGCGAGCAAGGTCAGAAGGAAGTAAATGAGAGAGGGGGAAGAGAAGGAGGGAGAAAGTGAGGGAGGAAGGAAGGGAAGGGGGGAGAAAGGGTGGAAGAGTGGGAGGGAGGAAAAAAGCAAGCAAGGTAGGAAGGAAGTAAATGAGGGAGGAAGGGAAGGAGGGAGAAAGTGAGGAAGAGCGGGAGGGAGAGAGGGAGGGAGCAAGGGAGGGAGCGAGGAAGGGAGGGAGGAAGAAAGGAATGGAAAGAGGAAGGAAGGCTAGGAGGGAGAAACGGAGGGAGGAAGAAAGGGAGAAAGGGAGTGAGAAAGGAAGGGAAGGAGGCAGAAAGGGAGGGAGGAGGGAAGAGAGAGTGGGAGGGAGGAAGGAAGGAAGGGAAGGAGGCAGAAAGGGAGGGAGTGAGGAAGGGCGGAAGGGAGGGAGGGAGGAAGAAAGGGAGCAAGGGAGAAAGGATGTAAGGGACGGACAAAGGGAGGAGGGGGGGGGAGCAAGAAAGGGAGCAAAGGAAGAAAGGGAAGGACGAAGGGAGGAAGGAAGGGAGGGAGGGAGGGAGGAACAGAGGGAGGAAGGGATGGAGAGAGGGAGAGAGGGAGGGAGGAAGAAAGGGAGTAAGGGAGGGAGGAAGTGAGGGAGGAAGGAAGGAAGGGATGGAGCAGGAAAGGAACAGAGGGAGGGAGGAAGGAACAGAGGGAGGGAGGGAGGGAGGAACGAAGGGAGGGAGGGAAGGAAGGGACGGAGGGTGGGAAGGGAGGCATGAAGGGAGGGGGGGATGAAGGACGGAACAGAGGAAGGGAGGGAGGAAGGATGGAAGGAAGGAAGGGAGGGATGAAGGGAGGGATGAAGGAAGGAACAGAGGAAGGGAGGGGGAAGGAAGGAAGGATGGGAAGGAAGGAAGGGATGGAGGGAGGAAGGAAGGGAGGAACAGTGGAAGGGAGGAAGGAAGGATGGAAGGAAGGGAGGGAAGAAGGGAGGGAGGAAGGAAGGAAGGTAAGAACAGAGTAAGGGAGGAAGGAAGGATTGAAGGGAGGGAGGAATGAAGGGAGGGAGGGAGGAATGGAGAGAGGGAGGGAGGAAAGGCGGGAGGGAGAGAGGGAGGGAGGGGGGAAGAAGGGAGGGAGGAATGAAGGGAGGGAGGGAGGAATGGAGAGAGGGAGGGAGGAAAGGCGGGAGGGAGAGAGGGAGGGAGGGGGGAAGAAGGGAGGGAGGAATGAAGGGAGGGACGGAGGAAGGAAGGGACAGAGGGAGGAAGTAAAAAAGGGAGGGGGAGTGGGATGAAGGAAGGAAGGAACAGAGGATGGAAGGGAGGGAGGGAGGGAGGGAGGGAGGAAGAAAGGGAGTAATGGAGGAAGGAAGTAAGGGAGGAACAGGGGGACAAAGGGAGGGAGGGAGGAAGGAAGGGAAGGAGGGAGGGAGGAAGGGTGGGAGGGAGAGAGGGAGGTTGGAAGAAAGGGAGCAAGGGAGGAAGGAAGTAAGGGAGAGAGGAAGGGAGGAAGGAAGGGAAGGGGGGAGGAAGGAAGGGAGGAAGGAAGGGAAGGGGGGAGGAAGGGAGGAAGGAAGGGAAGGGGGGAGAAAGGGAGGAAGGGCAGCAGGGAGATAGGGAGGGAGGATGAAACAGAGCAAGGGAGGAAGGAAGTAAGGGAGGGAGGAAGGAAGAAAGGGAAGGAGGGAGAAAGGGAGAGGGGGAGGGAGGGGGGAAGAAAGGGAGCAAGGGAGGAAGGACATAAGTGAGGGAGGAAGGAAGGGAAGGAGGGAGAAAGGGAGGGAGAAGGGAAGGGAAAGAAGGAAGGGACGGAGGGTGGGGAGGGAGGGAAGGAAGGAAGGAAGGAAGGAAGGAAGGAAGGAAGGAAGGAAGGAAGGGAGGGAGGGACGGAGGGAGGGAGGAAGCAAGAAAGGGAGCAAGGGACGAAGGGAGGGAGGGAGGAAGGAAAAAGGGAGAGAGGGAGGGATGAAGGGAGGGAGGTAGGAAAGAAGGGAGGAAAGAAGTGAAGGATGGAGAAAGGGAGGAAGGAAGAAAGGGAGCAAGGGAGGAAGGAAAGAAGGGAGGAAGGAAGGAAGAGAAGGAGTGAGGAAGGGTGGGAGGGAGAGAGGGAGGGGGGAAAGAAGGGAGGGAGGGACAGAGGGAGGAAGGAAGGAAATAAGGGAAGGAGGATGGAAGGGAAGGAGGGAGAAAGGGAGGGAGGAAGGGCGGGAGGGAGAGAGGGAGGAAGGAAGGGAAGGCGGGAGGGAGGGAGGAAGGGTAGGAGGGAGAGACAGAGGAAGGGAGGGACGAAGGGAGGGAGGACAGAAGGAAAGAAGGAAGGGAGGAAGGAAGGGGGGGAGCAAGGAAGGGAGCAAAGGAAGAAAGGGAGGGATGAAGGGAGGAAGGAAGGAAGGAAAAAAGGGAGGGAGACAGGGATGAAGGAAGGAAGGAACAGGGAGAGAGGAAGCAATGTAGGGCGGGTGAGACGGAGGGAGGAAGAAAGGGAGCAAGGGAGAAAGGAAGTAAGGGAGGAACAGAGGGACGAAGGGAGGGAGGAAGGAAGGGAGGGAGGAAAGAATGAAGGGAAAGGAGGGAGGATGGAAGGGAGGAAGGGATGGACGGAGCGAGGGAAGGAGGAAGGAAGCAAGGGAGGGAGGGAGGAAGGAACGGACGGAGGGAAGAAGGGAGGGAGGGAGGACGGAAGGAAGGTGTGCGAGTGGCGAACTGTAATTCCCTAGAGGTTTTGCAGCGGGCGCCGGCCGGCTCGGGGAGCTGCGCGCGTGGCGTGACGGCGCGGTGCTGAAAGGTGCGGTGCTCCCACCAATGCATTCCCCCCGCCACGATGCGCAGGTATGGAGAGGCGGGGATGTACTTGCCGCCCAAAACGCCGTCCCCACTGGTGGGTTGGGAGAGACCCGCGTGATGCCTGGGGTGTGCGTGCGCCCTCGTGGGGGGCGTGCACGACCCCCCCCCCCCGTGTCCCGTGATGAAGAAGAGCGCGTGGGAACTCCCCGGGGAGGGAGTGTGTATGGGAACCCCGGGAGTCGGGAGTGTGCACGGGTCCCGGAGGAGCGGGGGGAGCATGCATGGGTTCTTGATGTCTCCTGAGTGTTTAGGGCGGGGGGGGCGGGTGGTGCGTGCGTGGATACCCGAGGTGCCAGGGGGTGAGGCGTGAATGCGTCTCTGGCGTGCGTGCTTAAGGCTGGTGGGGGGTACAGCGTGCATGGGTGTCCGGGGTCCACAGGGTGCTTCTACCCCGCCCCGCAGCGGGCAGCAGCAGGAGGTGGGACCACCCCTCCCCGCCCCCCCCGTGCGTCCCGTGGACGGCGGGGCGGGCCCACGCGCTGAGGTGCGCTGTTGGCGCCCAACGGCCTCCCCGCGCCCCTCCCGTGCGAGGGGCTCTCGCCGCACAGGCCGAGGTGCCGCCGTGCCCCCCGCCCCCCCCGAGCGTTCCTGCAGTCCTGCCCTGTTCCTGCGAGGAGGCTCGGTGCCGGCTGCGCCTCGGCCCTCCCTGGGGCCGCGCTCGATCCCCGGTGCTGTCGGGGCCGTGCCGTAGCACACCTCCTCGATCGGCTTTTCCCCCCCTGCTCGCCCCCTTACTCTGTCCGGGAACGGGATGCACTTAATCCCCGGAGAGTTGTTAGTGTGAATCTTCCTGACCGAGCATACGCCTCCACTGTGCTTGTACTTTCAGCCCCCACAAATCCAGTAGCACCCAATACCAGTTTTAATTCAAGTTATTGCCCTGCATGGTGATGTGGGTTATGTGTTACTGCGCAATGCTTCTGTACGAGGAGCCCCTCTGTAGCCATCTTGTGTTTGGTATCAGTCTGCCGGTACCTTCAGAGTGTGTGGGTTTTGCTGTGTCTGCAGAAAACATCTCCAGGAGATTCCATCCTCTAGCAGCAATGTTTCTACCAGCTTCACCTGGGATTGGGACTCCAGCAAGACCTCAGAGCTTCTCTCGGGCATGGGAGTGTCTGTCTTTAAGAAGGACAAGCTGGGCAATGAAAACATGCTGCAGGACCTGTTAGTGTCACCCTGTCCTCAGAAACGACAGAAGGTGAAGGAAAAGGACTTTGTCATTGTGTGCTGGCCTCGGCTGCTCTGAGAGACAGAGTCAGGTACTGTCACCCCAGTCCAGGTTTCGTTTGCCCTTCAGTAGAGATGGAGAGTGGGTATCACAAGCCTTTAAGCAGAGGTGATGTGTCCAGCTCCAGAACTGTGGCCCATGTATGCCATGGTTGGCTCCTGCCTAGACCTGCCAGTCCCTGTGTGCCTGGGGTTTGTGCTGCGTATCCCTGTGTCTGTCCACTCTTGCTGCTTGGGACTTGGGTCACATCTTGGCCCAGCAGGGCCCTGAGCTTCATCTGTCCCTCTGCCCGTGGGACCCGCTCTAGGAGATGTTTCACCACGTGCCAAGCAGGGCCAGGCTCCTCACAAAATACAGCTGCGACTGCCAGATGAATATGATCTATTGGCGCTGCTGTCCCCAGTATAATTTTGAAACCTGGGGTGGGGCTTGTATTTTTTTTTACTTAAGCATCTAAGAAGTAAGAGACTCAGTCCTCAAGACCAAAGGGATCCAGATCCACATCTGGGGTAGTTAGTGTGCATGTTTTAAGGAGCGCTTTGCAGTACCTGCTTTTCTCCATGTACCATGCAAAAGCATAGCTCACCTTGGGCTCCCTCCTGGGAGCCTGATGTGCATAGGAAGGATGGGCATTTCAGCAGGGGAAAAAAAGTAGTCCAATACCAGATTTCTGAGGCCTTCTTTTTGACTTGTCTTTCCCCTCCCGCATTCAGGGAAGCGTAAAACACATTCACTCTTTTTCTAAAGGTATTTCTTGGGATGCACTCCCAGATTAATTGCTATTGGCAATCTTTGCATATTTGCCCCTATATGACTTGCTGAAAGTTTCCTTGATTTGCAAGAGATGTTATCTTCTCTTATAAGTATTACTTCTCATCACTTAGCACTAAGAAAACATTTGCTTCCATAGATTGATAAATGATCTGGTTCTCATCTTGTGTATTCATGTATAATTCAATTTGTGCTGTATGTGGGTTATATGTATGTATTATCAAAAGATGGCTCACATATTTTAACATTAGTAAATTCTATTAAATGACTTTCCCTCCTCTCAGTCTTTTGTGACACTGAAAACCTTCTGTGGTTGTCTCATAGTTCTGACCCTTCATTACTCACTAACAAGTAAAATTCTGTGCCTTAGGTTTGATGAATCTCTCTGGCAGACTCTCGATCTGACTGGTAGAAATCTGCTGCCAGGAGTGATTGGACAGTTGCTGCTTTCAGGTGTTACTGTATCCCGCTGCCCAAGATCTTGTATTGTTGTTTAAAACAAGCAAGTAAGGCTTTTTGTCCATGTTCTGGATCCTGAAACCACGTCTCAAATATTCACAATTTCTCTGTGTATTTTTGGTTTTAACATCTCCACCAGTAGTAGCATTTGTGCTGTCTCTGTGGAGTGTGGAAGAGCTGATCAGTGGTTAAGCATGTGCTGAAATAAGAGGATCTGCATTCAACTGTCAGTTATTTAAAATCAAATTAATGTGATTTTTGAAAGTGTACTTCAAGCACTGTCATCCACTTGCAATTTATTTCTTGTAGAACCAAGAATTGTCAGCCTCTCCAGCATTTTTATATGTGAAGCTCAAAAAAAAGTTTAACTCCAGCCAGATAGACTTGCAGCTGTTGTGATGAATCCTATAAATGCCTTGATGATAGAGAGTTCTGCAGTTTTGGCTGGTAGCTTAGCAGTAGGCCAAATGAGCTTAGTAGTATGTCCAGTGTGCAGCTGAAGTACAACAGTATAATTATTTTCTGCAAGCTTTGTACGCTTTTAGTGTATTGGGTATATTTATGGTATGGGGAATTTGTGGAGCAGGTTTTTAATGCGATTTTAGTAACCTGCCTTTCTCCTTTTTTGGATGTCTCAGAGTTCAACATATGGTTTTGTCAAACTGCACAGTGTCTGTTGCAGATCTCCAGAGTATTCTTTGTTGGTGTGAAAGGCTGCAGAACCTCAGCTTGGAGGGACTAGTGCTTTCTGACAATATCATCAAGTGAGTAACATGTTTGGGAATATTCGGTAAATACCTTCTGTTTGGTGCTGTTATTTTGTGCAGGCTAGCGAAAGAATGCAGTTGAGAGCTGTCCATTGTGGGAGTTTTTTGAAATGGCCAGTTTTAGGCACCTAACAGAGCTAGCTGGTAGACTAGATGAGCTGCCTCTTTCCTCTCTATCCTCCAAGAGATGAGGTGAGGAGGTGTTCTGGTTTCGGCTGGGATAGAGTTAAATTTCTTCCTAGTGCTGTGTTTTGGATTTAGTATGAGAAGAATGTTGATAACACACTGATGTTTTCAGTTGTTGCTAAGTGCCCTGTCAAGGACAGCTTCCATGCTCTACCAAACGCAGAGGCTGGGAGGAGGGAGCACAGCCGGGACAGCTGGCCCAGCTGGCCAATAGGGTATTCCATACCATGGGACGTCATGCTCAGTATATGAATGGTAGGCGTGATCCAGGAAGTAGCGATCGCTACTTGGTTATCGGTCAGCGCGGGTGGTGAGCAATTGCATTGTGCATCACTCATTTTGTATATTCTATCATTATCATTATCATTATCATTATCATTATTATTATTATTATTTTCCCTCTTCTGTTCTATTAAACTGTCTTTATCTCAACCCACGAGTTTTTCTCACTCTTACCCTTCTGATTCTCTCCCCGTCCCACTGGGGTGGGGGGGAGTGAGTGAGCGGCTGTGTGGTGTTTGGCTGCCTGCCAGGTTAAACCACAACAGGAAGAAACACCCCTCTATAAGAGTGTTTCTTAGGTTGTTTGTTTTTTTTCCATTCCCCAGAGTAAGGGGAGCCTAGAGAAACTGCTCATCTCTGTAGGGTTTATGTGTCCATTGGCTGGTCCTGCAGCCAAGCTGCACAGCAGAGCTACTTCTATTTTCCCATTTCTGTGCTCCCAAGAGAGCTTTGTGTTTGGCATACATGTTCTTTTCTATTTTAAGGGGTCCCAGCAGGTCTCCTGCCAGATGCCCTATGTGCTTCTGCACCATTTCTCACTTCTTTGTTGACCTTCACTCTGAATATCTGGAAAATTACAGATTCTGTCAAGCAAATGCACTGTTGTTTGGTTTAACTGGAAAGACACTAATGGGTGTGCAGTCAACCTCCTGTTCAATCACATCAGGTGATTATGGAGGTGCCAGGGACTGTAGGTCAGATGGCAGAGGCTCTGGGTGTCCTGCTTTCTACTTTTGAGCTTTCTGATGCCTTCCTCACACCGGGGGGGGGGGGAACCCACCAACAAACAAACAAACAAACCCAGAGTGCAAATAAACCAATATAGTTTGGCTTTTGATGCCAGATTAAAAGTATCTGAAAATTGGGTACTAATTAGTCACTGATTATGGAAGTTTATTGCCCTGTGTACAAATGTAGATACTGGGTGTAAGGGTTTTTTCCAGGTTTTGCCAACTGCATGTTTGCTCTAGTCTTGCAAACAAGTGCATTCAGGGGGATGCTATCTGGACATGTGTTTTGTTCTGGAATAACCTCCATCTTGCAGAAGGGTGACTTCAGAAATGGGATGATTGCTTTGTCTTTTGTAGAGGTACAGTCATCTCTAATAAGCCATGGTGCATGTTTAATGGCATACAACAGGAGAAGGTGAAAAGAAATTGTTTCCTTTTAAACTTAGCAGTTTATAAATATGCAGACTTGTTAGGAACGTCAAGTAAATAGGCAAATATCCCTTTCCAAGTTGTGCTGTGATGCAGCAAGTACAGAGTTGATATCCTTAGTGATTCTTAGGTTGGTTTCTTTACTAAAGATGCAGTGCTACACGTTTAACAATTCTGTGCCCAGAATCTTAGTTCTTAAACATAATCACACATCCTAGCAATGCAAGCAATGTTCCAACAAAAGTTTTATCAGACTTTTCTTTTTTCTTCTCTACAGGAGCATTTTTAAGAATCCCAGTTTGATGCAACTAAATCTCTGTGGGTGCTCAGGGTTTTCTGCAGAAGCCTTGGAGTTGATGTTGAGCAGCTGTTCTATGTAAGACAAAAATAGTTTTTGCGATTCCTGCTTACTGCTATTCCTGAGAAAAAGGATCCTTTTTATTTTTTCCCATAGGCATCCCAATTGTACTTGTCTCTAATATCTTTTTTTTTATGAGCCTGTTTGTGTTCCCAAATGCCTAACAGTTGATTGTTAGCTTAATAGATAATTTCTTTCCATCAAGCTATTTTCTTCTATAATAGCAAAGATGTACTTCAGTAGTTTTTTTATGAGTTTCCTTAAGCATCCTTGAAGGAAGTCTTGTTGGTGGGTAAAACCCACTTACACCCTTTTGATTATCATGTAAATTTGATTGTTCTCAATGAAAGCAATATGTGATCCTCACAAAGCTCCCTTTGCAATCAGAGTATGGCATGAATGGCAGAAAACTGTGCCCTTCCATCCATGATAGAATAATCCTCCAGTAACCTTTTACTTTATGAAGCACTGTGTTCAGATTGACAGTTCCAGTGATTAAACCATCTGCTGGCAGGATGTCACTGAATTGAGCCCCAGTCAATCTGGGATTTATATCTTGATCTTTCTGCTGACTTCCTGTGAGATGTTGGACAATTTACTTAATCTTTGCTTCAGCAAAAGCATGTTTTTAATCAAACTGCTGCAAGTTCATGGACAGACAAAGCCTTAATATTTCTCTGCCTCTCAGGGGTAGATAATGCTATCTATTGCTTGGTCTGATTACTTGGATCATGAGCTCTTTAGAGGATGGCAGTCTGTATAGTGCACAGCGAGTAGCAGATGGCAAACCTGATCTGGGCTAGGAATGCTAGTGGCAACCTAGGACCATTGCTTTTATGACAGTACAGTATGCATTGGCTTCACCACTGTGTGTTCTCCAGTGATATTCTGGGGGAGGGAGAAAGCTTCTAATTTCTTTTAACTGTTTGTTTTTTCATTTACATAGAGATTGCCAGCTAAAGGCTCTAGTTGTGCTGGTTTCTGTGTCTTTGTCCTCTGGTTACATCTACAACACCTGCACAAAAAACAAATACTTTGTCCCAGCCCCGAATAGTGATAAGCTATAGGTAATCAAGCATGTAAAGAGAATTAAGGTCACAAGATGGCCAATGCTTATATAAAACTATAAAGTATTTTATGCTAATTAGGATTAATTGGACATCTGACCAATACTAATAATGGATAGTCAAAGGCCTTTTTTCCTCTCAATGTGAACATCTGTTCAGTAGGAACAGATTCAGGTCACCAACCAGAAGCAAGATGAAAAGACAGTGTCTCCCATTGGCAGTCCCCCGAGAGAACCATTTTACTTCCTAAGATATTATTGAATCATTCTGGTTGGAAGTGGCCTTGAGAAGTCTTCCCTTAATGGCGTTATACTACTTGTCCTCATTACTGTGAGATACAGCTGGAGGTTCCAGTCCTGCCAATGACCAGTATCAGTGTCAATATTAGGCTTTCAATTATACAGCAAGGAAGGTATAGTCCTTTGGAAAAGTTAACAGTGTGGATAGTACTTGCTGACTAGCTAATCTGTGTATATTCCTTTGCTTTTGTGTGCACCTGTTATTGGTTGCCACTGAAACACAGCTTAGTTATTTGCTTGTGGGTTTTTTTTCTGCCTTTTATTATTATAGCAGCTATCCATCTTAATCCTCTCGGGAAGGATGTCAATCTTAAGGAAACGATCAATGCTAAGATGTGGCGATTACGGGCATGGACTCTGTCTGAGAGGGAACGAAGACGAAGACGAAGACCTTTATTATACAGCACAAGCGCCTTTTATACCTCACATTATGGCACGTATGCACTTCAAAGAAACCCCTAGTACATCCCCTAAGCAAAGGTCATCTCTAACTCGTGATCGACACTCTTCCGCTAATTTCCTTATCTTTTGTCACGCCCTCAGAACCGCGAACTGCCACGTCTTACCTCCCTTTTTCCCACGGCTTCTTTCACTTCCCATCTTCCCACGGCTTCTTGTTTACCAACGCTATGATACTGCTTGTACTCTCAGACATTGATTGTCCACACTAAGAGAAAGAGGTTGTGAGAGGAACAGGACTATCAAAACAGGAAACTGAAGAACCTTTTCTGTAGCAGCATGTGCTGTCATGATGATAGCCTTCCAATTTTGTCCAATACTTGCTTATAGATACACAGTTTACATGATGACTGGGCAAATGTGAAACAATCAAGAAGCCAAGGGCTGGCTACTTACCAAAACGTCATAACAAATTGGAGATCAGTAATACCTAGGGGCTTGTGTCCTCTGAGCCACATCCTGAAACTTCATCTGGGGCAATTCCCTCCACCTGTTCTAAATATTAAAGTCCAGGGAAGCAAAAGAGGAGGAACCAGTTTGTTTTCACTCTCTGTGTGAGAGAGAGAGAACAGCAAGAAGCAATTTATTCAACTGGTTTCCTGAATTATCAATACAGAGAACTAGTTTCAATTAAATAGGTGCTTTTTAAAAGTAGGAAGGGGAATTGTGCTGGTTTTGGCTAGGATAGAGTTAATTTTCTTCATAGTAGCTTGTATGAGGCTATGTTTTGGATTTGTGCTGAAAACAGTGTTGATAATGCAAGGATGTTTTAGTTACTGCTGAGCAGTGCTTACACAGAGTCAAGGCCTTTTCTGCTTCTCACCCCACCCCACCAGCGAGTAGGCTCGGGGTGCACAAGAAGTTGGGAGGGGACACAGCTGGGACAGCTGACCCCAACTGACCAAAGGGATATTTCATACCATATGACGTCATGCTCACCATATAAAGCTGGGGAAAGAAGAAGGAAGGGGGGACGTTTGGAGTGATGGCGTTTGTCTTCCCAAGTAACCGTTATGCATGATGGAGCCCTGCTTTCCTGGAGATGGCTGAACACCTGCCTGCCGATGGGAAGTAGTGAATGAATTCCTTGTTTTGCTTTGCTTGCGAGTGTCGTGGTTTAAACCCAGCCAGCAAAAATAAACGCCACGCAGCCGCTCGATCACCCCCCCCCGGTGGGATGGGGGAGAGAATTGGGAGGGCACAAGTAGGAAAGCTCCCGGGTTGAGATAAAAACAGTTTAATAATTGAAATAAAACTAAGTAGAACAGTAATAATAACAATGAGAACAACAACAATAACAGAATACACAAAGCAGGCAATGCACAACACAACCGCTCACCGACCGCCGACCACATGTCACGAACGGGGGGCGAGCCCCCCCCCCACACCTGGTTTTTATACTGAGCATGATGTCACATGGTATAGAATACCCCATTGGCCAGCTGGGTCCACCACCCCGGCTGTGCTCCCCCCTCCCAGTGCAAGCATCACCCAGCAACAGCCAAAGCATCAATGGGCCATCAACGCTCCTTTCACACCGAACCCAAAACACAGCACACCCCCCAAGCTACTGGAAAGAAAGTTAACCCTGTCCCAGCTGGAACCAGGACAATATCCACCCCTTATTCTATACCATCTACATCATGCCCAGGTCTCACATTTTCCCATACATTCCAATTAGTCACCGCTACTTTTCCCTGCCTTTTGATATATACACACACAGAGATATCATTCCCTTAGTCCATGGGCCATCCCTCTAAAACGTCCGTTGAGTTCATTTAGTCCATGACTTCGGGTTCCACCTGTCATAACAGTCTTGCAGGGCAGGAGAGATGGTGTGTGGTGTTGGACTGTTGCATGCGGAGACCAGTTCTGGGCGCTCGTCCGGTTCTATCATCATTGCACCTTGCTCAGTTTCATCGGCGTTCATCCTACATTAATCTGGGTGATTCTTACTGTAATACTGTTACTATGGCATATGGTAACTATAAAAGTGATGACATACAGTACTATGTAATAACTAACATCATACAATTCAGTTCATTGGCTATTTTCACCCAAAATTAAATCCCCCTGAGGTACACACCGGACTTCCCCATCCTTTCTCATCACCCACCAAGTGCACCCAGGTCCCTGAGCAAAAGCAATCCCACGGATGGGTTTTCCCTTGCCAGAAGCAGGAGCAACCCAGACCGTCTTCCCCAGCATATTTCTCATATGCACGACAGGGACTTTATCCCCCTCTACAGTACGTAAGGGTTTGGATTGGGCAGGGCCAGCTCGAGTGACAGATCCCCTAGTGTTGACTAACCAGGTGGCCTTTGCTAAATGTGTGTCCCAATGCTTGAATGTCCCACCACCCATTGCCCTCAGTGTTGTCTTTAACAGCCCGTTGTATCGTTCAATTTTTCCGGAGGCTGGTGCATGGTAGGGGATGTGATAGACCCACTCAATGCCGTGCTCTTTGGCCCAGGTGTCTATGAGGGCGTTTCGGAAGTGAGTCCCGTTGTCTGACTCAATTCTTTCTGGGGTGCCATGTCGCCATAGGACTTGCTTTTCAAGGCCCAGGATGGTGTTCCGGGAGGTGGCATGGGGCACAGGATATGTTTCTAGCTATCCTGTGGTTACTTCCACCATGGTGAGCACATAGCGCTTGCCCTGTCGGGTTTGTGGGAGCGTGATATAATCAATCTGCCAAGCCTCCCCATATTTATACTTCAACCATCGTGCTCCATACCAAAGAGGCCTTACTCGCTTGGCTTGTTTGATTGCAGCGCATGTTTCACATTCGTGGATAACCTGTGCAATAGTGTCCATGGTTAAGTCCACCCCTCGATCACGAGCCCATCTATATGTTGCATCTCTCCCTTGGTGGCCTGAAGTGTCATGGGCCCACCGAGCTATAAATAATTCACCTTTATGTTGCCAGTCCAGATCTACCTGAGCTACTTCGATCTTAGCAGCCTGATCCACCTGCTGGTTGTTTTGGTGCTCTTCACTGGCCCGACTCTTGGGTACGTGAGCATCTACGTGACGTACTTTTACAGTCAGGTTCTCTACCCGGGCAGCAATATCTTGCCACAACGCGGCAGCCCAGATGGGTTTACCTCTGCGCTGCCAGTTGTTCTGCTTCCACTGCTGCAACCATCCCCACAGGGCATTTGCCACCATCCATGAGTCAGTATAGAGATAAAGTACTGGCCATTTTTCTCGTTCAGCAATGTCCAAGGCCAGCTGGATGGCTTTCACCTCTGCAAACTGACTCGATTCACCTTCTCCTTCAGCAGTTTCTGCAACTTGGCGTATAGGACTCCATACCGCAGCCTTCCATCTCCGATGTTTTCCCACAAGGCGACAGGACCCATCAGTGAACAGGGCATATTGCTTCTCGTTTTCTGGTAGTTTATTATACAGTGGGGCCTCTTCAGCACGCATCACCTCCTCCTCTGGGGATATTCCAAAATCTTTGCCTTCTGGCCAGTTCGTGATCACCTCCAAGATTCCTGGGCGACTGGGGTTTCCTATTCGGGCCCGTTGTGTGATCAGTGTGACCCACTTACTCCACGTAGCATCGGTTGCATGATGTGTAGAGGGGACCCTCCCTTTGAACATCCAGCCCAGCACCGGCAGTCGGGGTGCCAGGAGGAGCTGCGCTTCAGTGCCAACCACTTCCGAAGCAGCTCGAATCCCTTCATATGCTGCCAATATCTCCTTCTCAGTTGGAGTGTAGCGGGCCTCGGATCCTCTGTATCCCCGACTCCAGAACCCTAAGGGTCGACCTCGAGTCTCCCCTGGTGCTTTCTGCCAGAGGCTCCAGGTAGGGCCATTCTCCCCGGATGCGGTGTAGAGCACATTCTTCACATCTTGTCCTGCCCGGACTGGCCCAAGGGCTACTGCCTGAACTATCTCCTGTTTAATTTGCTCAAATGCTTGTTGTTGCTCAGGGCCCCATCTGAAATCGTTCTTCTTCCTGGTCACGTGATAGAGAGGGCTTACGATCTGACTGTAATTTGGAATATGCATTCTCCAAAAGCCCACAACGCCTAAGAAAGCTTGCGTTTCCTTTTTGTTAGTTGGTGGAGACATGGCTGTTATTTTGTTGATCACATCTGTTGGGATCTGATGACGTCCATCTTGCCATTTTATTCCTAAAAACTGGATCTCCTGTGCAGGTCCCTTGACCTTACTTCGTTTTATTGCAAAGCCGGCCTTCAGAAGGATTTGGACTATTCTCTCCCCTTTCTTGAAAACTTCCTCTGCTGTGTTGCCCCACACGATGATGTCATCAATGTATTGCAGGTGGTCTGGAGCCTCACCCTGTTCCAGTGCGGTGTGGATCAGTCCATGGCAAATGGTAGGGCTGTGTTTCCACCCCTGGGGCAGTCGGTTCCAGGTGTACTGGACGCCCCTCCAAGTGAAAGCAAACTGTGGCCTGCACTCTGCTGCCAAAGGGATGGAGAAGAATGCATTAGCGATATCAATGGTGGCGTACCACTTGGCTGCCTTTGACTCCAGTTCGTATTGAAGTTCCAGCATGTCCAGCACAGCAGCACTCAGTGGTGGCGTCACTTCGTTCAGGCCACGGTAGTCTACTGTTAGTCTCCACTCTCCATTGGACTTTCGCACTGGCCATATGGGACTGTTAAAGGGTGAGCGAGTCTTACTGATCACTCCTTGGCTCTCCAGTCGACGAATCAGCTCATGGATGGGGATCAGGGAGTCTCGGTTGGTGCGGTATTGCCGCCGGTGCACTGTTGTGGTAGCGATCGGCACCTGTTGTTCTTGGACCTTTAACAACCCCACAACAGAAGGATCCTCTGAGAGACCTGGCAAGGTGGACAGCTGTTTAATTTCCTCCGTCTCCAGGGCAGCTATACCAAAAGCCCACCGGTACCCTTTTGGGTCCTTGAAATACCCTCTCCTGAGGTAGTCTATGCCAAGGATGCACGGAGCTTCTGGGCCAGTCACAATGGGGTGCTTCTGCCACTCATTCCCGGTTAGACTTACTTCCGCCTCCAACACAGTTAACTCTTGGGATCCCCCTGTCACTCCAGAAATACAAATGGGTTCTGCCCCTTTATAGCCTGATGGCATCAGGGTACACTGTGCACCGGTGTCAACGAGAGCCTTATATTCTTGTGGATCTGATGTGCCAGGCCATCGAATCCACACAGTCCAGTAAACCCGGTTGTCCCTTTCCTCCACCTGGCTGGAGGCAGGGCCCCTCTAGTCCTGGTCATCATATTCGCTATCTACTTCTTGTAAGTATGAGTCAGAAGTCCCTTTGTTAAGGTCGGAAGTGGAATCAGCCCTTCTACTCTGTCTGGGGAACTCACTGGAGACTGGAGCAGCAGTTTTCCTGGAAGAACCCCCTTTTGTGGTTGTTTTCCCTTGCAACTCATGTACCCGTGCCTGTAGGACTGAGGTAGGTTTTCCATCCCACTTCCTCATGTCCTCTCCGTGGTCACGCAGGTAAAACCACAGGGTGCCCCGGGGTGTGTACCCACGATGTCTCCTCTCTTGAGCAGAGGGACGTTTGCTCCTAATGGCTGAGACGCTGGCCCGTGCAGGTGGGGAGCAGGACATATCCTCTTTGAGTTGCTGGACCTCCTGAGACAGTTTCTCCACAGCAGAGACACAGGCTCGTAGGGAGGAAGAGAGACTTTCTTCATATTGCCAGAGTTGGCCAGCCAGTTCATCCACTGTTTGTTCCTCTCCATCTCTCCAGGTCATTATTGCCAATGAGTTTGCATGTGACGCTGGTGCGCTCCGTACAAACTTCCGCCACATGGGTCGGGTGCATTTGACCTCATCTGGGTCTTTGGATAACTGCTCGTTGTTCAGGTCATCATAAATCACTTCCAGCACAGCTAATTCCCTCATGAACTAGATACCTCTCTCCATGGTGGTCCACTTGCCTGGGTGGCATATAACATCTTCCTTGAAGGGATACCTTTCCTTCACACCTGACAGGAGTCGCCTCCAGAGGCTGAGGACTTGTGCCCCTTGTCCAATTGCTTTGTCAATGCCCCCTTCCCTAGAAAGGGATCCCAGCTGCTTGGCTTCCCTACCCTCTAATTCCAGGCTACTGGCCCCGTTATCCCAGCATCGGAGCAGCCAGGTGACAATGTGCTCGCCTGGAAAACGGGCTGAAGTCTTTTCGCATATCTCGCAGCTCACCCAGAGATAGGGATCAGGTGGTCACCATCTCATTTACGGGTTCTGCCTCCTCCTCCTCCTGTTCTCGTGATGGCCCTGGTTCATCTTCATCCCTTACTAGACGAGCTGATTTTCTTGCGCATTTTCTTTTTTGTATAGGGGCGACTGATACCGGCATGGGTTGGTTCTCTGTCGCAGAGGGCGGAGTAGCTGCCGTGCCTGCCCTGGGGGGTGAGGGAGCCGCTGTGCTTGCCGTGGGGGGTGGGGTATCCACAGGGCCTGTTGCTTTGTCATCAGCTGCAGAGACGTTTCCTTCCCCCTGGGGGTTCTGAGTGGTGTTAAACAGGGCTCGGTAGGCGTGGGCCAGGCCCCAGCACATTGTAGTAATTTGCGTCTCCCTGGAATGGCCAGGGTGACAGCATACTTCTTCCAAATATTCTACTAATTTTTCAGGGTTCTTCACTTGTTCAGGGGTAAAGTTCCAGAACACTGGGGGTGCCCATCGCCCTAGGCATTTGCCCATGCTATCCCACTCGCCCTGCCACTCATAACTATCCAGCCTTGGGGCAGATCTCTGGATGACATTCTTAAATTGCTTACTAACCTTGGAGAAAACCGCAACAATATTCCCAAGGAGTACCAAGAGATGTATCTTATCTACCCAGGGATGTTCAAGGTACTGGCAAGTTATTTTAACAAAGGAGATGAAGGTAGTGAGGGTGCCATTCTCTATTTCCTCCATAAAAAATCTCTCAGAGGAAAAGGTATAATTGCTAATGGTCTCCATGAGGTGGTACCCGAAATGCAGAAACGGCTTCATTACGAATCCCAAATACCAAATAACCCCCAATGCCAGTGTTTTAGTAACAAATCTCCCAGGCAAAACATCATTAATCACGGCAGAGCACAACAGACTACAAAACCCAACTCCAATCTTTAACAGGTACAGTAAAAACAAGAGCATGGTGCAGAACAAACGAATATGTTACCAGATATAAATTCCTTAATATGCTCTAAATAATCTGTCGTTATCTCAACCCTTCGTGCCCCACGTTGGGCGCCAAAAAGGACTGTCGTGGTTTAACCCCAGCCAGCAAAAATAAACGCCACGCAGCCGCTCGATCACCCCCCCCGGTGGGATGGGGGAGAGAATTGGGAGGGCACAAGTAGGAAAGCTCCCGGGTTGAGATAAAAATAGTTTAATAATTGAAATAAAACTAAGTAGAACAGTAATAATAACAATGAGAACAACAACAATAACAGAATACACAAAGCAGGCAATGCACAACACAACCGCTCACCGACCGCCGACTGCATGTCACGAACGGGGGGCGAGCCCCCCCCCCCCACACCTGGTTTTTATACTGAGCATGATGTCACATGGTATAGAATACCCCATTGGCCAGCTGGGTCCACCACCCCGGCTGTGCTCCCCCCTCCCAGTGCAAGCATCACCCAGCAACAGCCAAAGCATCAATGGGCCATCAACGCTCCTTTCACACCGAACCCAAAACACAGCACACCCCCCAAGCTACTGGGAAGAAAGTTAACCCTGTCCCAGCTGGAACCAGGACAGCGAGCATGGCTTTTACTTTCCCTTTTAAACTGTCTTTATCTCAACCCAAGAGTTTTCTCACTTTTACCCTTCTGATTCTCTCCCCCATCCCACCAGGGGGGAGTGAGCGAGCAGCTGTGTGCTGCTTAGTTGCTGGCTAGGGTTAAACAACGACAGGAATTTAGCATAAGTAGTTACTCACCTTACTTCTAAAAATTTAGTAGAAATGCAGTTATCTAGTTAGGGTACAGACCAGAAAAAAAAAATGTTTTCAGGTTAATGATTAATTTCTTATTGCTGTCTTTCTGGAGAACTTGGTGAAATTCCAATATTAAAGACTCTTCAAGTATTTGATATAGTGACTGATAGCTCCCTACAGCTCCTCAAGGTGACACTTCCTGACACAAAGACCAATTGTTCACATTTTACAACTATCGCAAGGCCAACTGTTGGCAGTAAAAAGAACCATGAGATTCGGGGCATCAAATGCAAATTAACACTGAGAAATCCTAGTGGCTTATGATCATATATAATGCACTGGATGCAATAGATACACTATATGTAGTGAAGCTCCTTAAGAAGTAGAGTACTGAAGCACCTTTAATTGTAGTATTCTTTTTATAAAAAGCATTCTAACTTGGTTTTATGCCTTAATGTAGTTTCATAAATGTTTTTACAGTTTTTTTTTTACTTAAAGCCTTTAGAAATCTGATGATCTGTGAGCTATTGTAGAAATTTCTTTTAAGTGTGTGTCGTGGTTTAACCCCAGCCAGCAAATAAACCCCACGCAGCCGCTCGCTCACCCCCCTCCTCCAGTGGGATGGGGAAGAGAATCGGGAGGGCACAAGTAGGAAAGCTCCCGGGTTGAGATAAAAACAGTTTAATAATTGAAATAAAACGAAGTAGAAAAGTAGAACAGTAATAATACAATGAGAACAAAAACAATAACAGAATATACAAAGCAGGCGATGCACAATGCAACTGCTCACCGACCGCTGACCGCGTGTCACAAACGGGGGCAAGCCCCCACACACACCTGGTTTTTATACTGAGCATGATGTCACATGGTATAGAATACCCCATTGGCCAGCTGGGTCCACCACCCCGGCTGTGCTCCCCCGCCCCCCCCAAACCCCACCCCCTCCCCGGCCCACCCCCCCACCCCCCAGCCCCCTCCACGGTGCAAGCACCACCCAGCAACAACCAAAGCATCAATGGGCCATCAACACTCCTCTCATACCAAACCCAAAACACAGCACACCCCACCAGCCACTGGGAAGAAAGTTAACTCTGTCCCAGCTGGAACCAGGACAATATCCATGCCCTATTCTATACCATCTACATCATGCCCAGGTCTCACATTTTCCAATACATTCCAACTAGTCATCACCACTTTTCCTGCCTGTTGATATATACACACACAGAGATATCATTCCCTAAGTCCATGGGCCATCCCTCTAAAATGTCCATTGAGTTCATTTAGTCCATGACTTTGGGCTCCATCTGTCATAACAGTCTTTCAGGGCAGGAGAGATGGTGTGTGGTGTTGGACTGTTGCATGCTGAGGCCAGTTCTGGGCGCTCGTCCGGTTCTATCATCGTTGCACTTTGCTCGGTTTCATCGGAGTTCATTCTACATTACTCTGGGTGATTCTTACTATACAATACTGTTAATATGGCATATAGTAACCATAGAAGTGAAGACATACAGTATTATGTAGTAATTAACATCATACAATCCAGTTCATTGGCTATTTTCACCCAAAATTAAATCCTCTTGAGGCACACACCGGACTTCCCCATCCTTTCGCATTCCAGAGATGGAAAGCTGCTGTATGGAGTCCTATACGCCAAGTTGCATAAACTGCTGAAGGAGAAGGTGAATCGAGCCAGTTTGCAGAGGTGAAAGCCATCCAGCTGGCCTTGGATATTGCTGAATGAGAAAAATGGCCAGTACTTTATCTCTATACTGACTCATGGATGGTGGCAAATGTATTGGAAAATGTGAGACCTGGGCATTATGTAGATGGTATAGAATAGGGCGTGGATATTGTCCTGGATCCAGCTGGGACAGAGTTAACTTTCTTCCCAGTAGCTTGGGGGGGGTGCTGTGTTTTGGGTTTGGTATGAGAGGAGCGTTGATGGCCCATTGATGCTTTGGTTGTTGCTGGGTGGTGCTTGCACTGGGGAGGGGGGAGCATGAACCAGGGCCATTGTCGTGGTTTAACCCCAGCCAGCAAAAATAAATGCCACGCAGCCGCTCGATCACCCCCCACCTCCGGTGGGATGGGGGAGAGAATCGGGAGGCCAGAAGTAGGAAAGCTCCCGGGTTGAGATAAAAATAGTTTAATAATTGAAATAAAACAAAGTAGAACAGTAATAATAACAATGAGAACAACAACAATAACAGAATATACAAAGCAGGCGATGCACAATGCAACTGCTCACTGACCGCCGACCGCATGTCACGAACGGGGGGCGAGCCCCCCCCCCCCCCCGGTTTTTATACTGAGCATGATGTCACATGGTATAGAATACCCCATTGGCCAGCTGGGTCCACCACCCTGGCTGTGCTCCCCGCGGTGCAAGCACCACCCAGCAACAACCAAAGGTGCAGCACTGACCTTTTCCTAACTGAAAAACTTAGTTGGTAGCTCCAAGCAATCCATACCAAAAACTGCCACATAGATAAGTTTCTGTATTTTACCTATGGAAAGAAAGCATGAAGGCTTAGAAACCATTATTTAAAACAAACTGCATAGTAAGCAAGAGGAAGCTGAGCACATGAAACATTTTTGAAAGTTGAAATAAGGCACAAGACAGCTTCATGTATCGATTAAGTTTTTAATTTTTATTACATAATGTATAAACACCACTTTTTTAAAAAAAAAAAAAGCAAAGAATGACAGGTCTAGTTTAGCAGAACACAGAATTGTAGACTGGCACTAAATGAAGAGACCATGGATTTGATTCAGCAGGTAGAAGAGATAGAGAGTTCAGTGCCAGTCCAGGCAGATTAAAATCAGTGTTAAACCAGTGCTCAGTCCTGTCACAGAACACTGTCTATCAGGTAAGCTGTCTGTACTGCAATCCTTTGTAATAAAAGGATCCTTACAAAGGATTCTACAGTTCTTTAATTAAAAAAAGGTAGCTGCTTACTGTTTATCATCCTAGTTATTTAAATCAAGCATTCACCAGTAAATACTTCAACAGAAGTGCAGTTAAATACAGACACAAAACCAGTAGAGGCCACTCATGAGTAGGTCAGGTTTCCATTTTCCTAAGTAACAGGAATTTAACTGTGAAATCTCTTACTAAGCCCTAAACCAGATCATACTTTGGGTCTCTAGGGCTTGATAATATTGCCTTTTAGTCTCAGCATTCAGAATAAGGAATGACAGGCATCTTTAAGAGGTATGCACCCTGATCAGACTAATCAGTCTCCATTAAAACATTACAGCACACAAATGCATCAAAATAAGTAGGGGACAGAGTTTCTGCCATAAATTTGTCTATGCAGGTATTCAAGGACACTTTCAATACCTAAACCTCTGATCCAACACAGTGGTAAAGTCCTAGGAAGTCATAAATTAGTGTTACTGGCATTGGTGGGGTGGTTTGGTTTTTTTTTAAATCTTAACAATATATTGACTAGTGTACTAGACAGAGGCACATAAGCCATCCTTAACTGGTTATAGATGGATTAGGAATAACTGAAACACCCTAGTCTCTGTGCAGCCAACTTTCTAAAGAAAGATTAGTCTTTTGCATCTTTACCTTTAGACCAGTTTTGCAGATTATTTTAGACATTAAGAGCTTTATTCTGATAGTTCCTAAACTTACCAAGTTTTGAAAGAATATTTGGCTACTTTGATTTTCCCCTTCTGGTCTGCAATCCAGATGACTCGAGCAGATACTGTAAATAACTCAATCTGCAGCACACTTAAAAGGTGAAATGTACACAAACAGTGATAGCTTATTCAAAAAGCTCCATCAGTATCACATTTTCCTAGAATTGAATGGTCTGGTCAAATCCATTTCCTCCAAATTCTGTTTCAGAGTGAATACAAAAACTAAAGTAGTAAGTAGTAGTAGAAGCAAAAAAACCCTTTATATGCTTCTTCTACCTATAAAGATCAGTTTACATTTTGTAATTGGCAATAAATACAGATTGGCCACACTGGAAAACATTCCCATTAGACCTGAGAACATTTATTACAGAAGTCTCTTCACTCAAAAGTAGTTTGAAAACTCACTTTTGGAAATAGATCTGTAGTAGACAAGACAAAACCCATTTGTTTCAAGTCATGTAGCAGAAGAGTTCCTGCTGTAGTATTCATTTTGTCAAATTCTGCCTTCTCATCTATGCATTAATCAGCACAAACTTTCAAAGGCAGTCAAAGTTCACATTTTCTCTAAAACGTTATCTAAAAAGTCACTTCCTCTTCTATAATCAGAGCTTTTTTCTATTATCAACTTGCAACACATAATCAGAGGCATATAAAATTAATTTTAATTTGTTGCCAATTAAATATCAGTAGAATTCAGCATAGGATTTGAAAATTAAACTTTCTGGAGAAGTTAAACTCATACTTGGAAAACTGGGAGACATATAGGTATTAACTTGAGCTCCAACTACTAACTAGCACCCAGCACATCCCATTCTTCTTCAGTTATAAAAGGAACTCGGAACCTAAAATTCCAAACCATTCAACTTAAGGCCAAATATCTTTCTTAATGATAGCCACCTGCATACACTACTGTGACTGAACATCTGCTAGCCAGCTAATCCATTCAGTGAAGGAGTATAATCTTACTTCAACATGTTTTCTATAGTTTGTATATTCCTATTAAAGGGCTCAAGAAAACCCTTGGGTTTCAAGTCCCTCTCTATCCAAAAAGAAAAGGTAAGAGCTACCTCATTCAAGATGTGGAAAAGAGCTTCTAGAAATTAAACTAGACTTTACTTTTGATGTAAATCTACAAAGTAGAAAAAAACACTGGAAGAGCAAACAAACAAACAAACAAACAAACCCCACGTCACAAGTATGAAACTACAGAGTTGAAAAGCATACAAAAGGTTTGCATTTCCATTTCTATTATGTCAACATCAGGATTTACCAAAATCTATATATTCTTGCATCAAATCATTAGATTGACAGTCAACTTTTCTACAAAAGTATATGTATGAAGGTGTTTAGTTTCATCTGTCCCAGACTGTTACTAAAAAACTGTATATCTAAATATTTAATGCTACTGACTTAATACTTGAACCCATCTACCTGTGTTTAAAAAGATCTTCTTTCATGTTTGCGTTACAGGTTAAAAATGTCGAGGTAATACTTCAGATATATTTCCTTTACACCAGATGCAAAAAGAGCTTAAATATCAGGCTAAGATTTCCCCAACCGAAGGAATGAAAAGCATCTCAAGCTTCCTCCAAATGCTCTTGCATCCAAAAAAGCCAACTTCCAACTTAATGCAGCATTGTGATGTGCTGTCTATCTCCAGGAGTTCCCTCTCTGGATCCAGAATTATTTCAGCAGAAGACACTAGGGTCCTTCATTCTTCCAGCAGAACAGTGCACAGTGCATCCTTTGTATCAATCATTATTGAAGCTATCGCCCCATCATTGAACTCGAAAGATGTTCCTCCATCTACAACCATACATGCATCCCAACAACGGGAACGGATACAGACTCTGCAAAAATCCAAAAAATAAATTTTCACAAAATAGCTTAAAAAAAAAATTAGGTATTTCACACAAGCACTTAATCTGAACAATGAGACTGGTTCTTGGACATTCCTTTGTGTGGGTCAGTAAATGCTTAATCACACAGGAGCATGCTTAGAGAAGAATTTAGCATAGTACTAAGCACTAGAATCCCCCAACCTATCAGTACTTTGTATAGACATAGCAAAGAGTCCAGAGAGAACCAAAGGACCTGTTCAAATGGAGACTATTACTCCAAGAGTCTGAGAACAGCCTGTAACATAACACTGGATATTGAAAGCTGCAGTTTCGGCATATATTTTTTTTTTAAAAAGCAAGCTACTGATTATCCCATTTAATAGTGATTTGCTTAGTCTTTCACAGAAAAGTTTTATATTAATTTACAATTCTAGTGTATGGTCTTCATGTTAAGTGGAACATGCAGTTTCAACTAGCAGTGCTTGAGATTCAAATAATTTGGATATTAATATAGTCTATTTTGTTACATTAATCATTCACAGAGAGAAGGGAAAGTCACTTCAAACACAAAGTTGAAGGTCAGAATGCTTGCCAGGCAACATCATGAATAGGTATGGCAGCATATTACTGTCAATATTAGAGTTTGACTACTATATTTTTAAGCTAATAAATTTAAGCTTATAAAATTTAAGGCAGATCTTCTACAGCTGGACAAGACAGAATAAAGCTACTAACCATATTCTTCACTTACCTTTAAAAGGAAAATTAACTCAACCATTGGGATTTATCCTTTCAAATATGTAGAAAGTGAAAACACTATTTAATAAAGAGTTCTCCAAACTTTTTTCATATTGCTAGATGGGAACTAGTAGTGATGCCAGAGCAGCTGCAAGACTGCAGTCTCACATGGATGTGCTTGATTGTTCCTGACTTAGGCCTTGGTCTAGACAATCTTCTGATCTCCAAAATTTAATCAAAAATTATCCAGTGACTTAAATTTTCATGAAGACACATCTTTCATAAATATGGAAAGCTAGGAAGCATGGCCACAGTGTCAAAGCTTAATTGGTCTGTGCATCACTAAAACACAGCCAAGCCTGGACACTGCAGAACAACATGGAAGCATACTCCACTCCATTTCACTCTGGGCAGCTACTATGTCAAAAAAGATAAAGAACAGAGGGGAGATCTCTAGTATCAAGAGCTAAAGACTGTGACAGGCAGCAAATTCTACTTCAAAAAGAAAAAAATGGGGCAGATATCCCTCATAGGTATGCAGACATTTGTTGCTCCAGTATAGTTTTTTTACAGTATATTCCATGCTGAGGACTCCAAATAAAGACAAGACTTAGTCCTGTAGAACCCATGGATGAAAATGCAATTATTTGCTCCTATTTTAGCCTCTCCTCTTACAACCTCTTAAGATTTTCTCACCCTTGAGACCTCCCAGATCAAAATGACTAAAAAGCAGTAAACATCTAAAGACATGACTCATACACAGTAGGCCTCTAATATCATAATATTTAGCACCAGTAGACATAGATGTCCTTTATTACCAGGTCATAAAATGTTTTCGTAACACTGATGTGGCTCAAAAGGAATGGAATTTGAGTCTCCTTCCACTCAAAGCAGGCCTTACTTGAAAGGCAGATTAGGTTGCTTAGGGCCTTGCCCAGTCAAATTTTGAATACCTACAGGGACAGTGATAGCACAGTCTCTGGGTAACCTATTCTACTTCCTGACCATCCTTACTGTGAAAAATTTTTCCTTTTATTTTTATCAGAATCTTACATCCTATAAGATCATGGCTGTTGCTTCATATTCTGCTCTGAAGAGAGTTTAACTCAACCTCCTCTGTAACCATCCATTAGGTAGCTGGAGACAGCAACTGGATTCCCCCTGCTTAGTCTTGTCTCCTCCAGGCTAAACAAAAGCACCCTTTGAGTCTCTCCCTTATACACCATGTGTTTTGGCCCCCTAATCATCTCAGTGGCCCTTTCCTGAATTCACTCCAGTTTGTCAATGCCTGTCTCATACTTGGGGAAATGGCACACACCCAAAACTGGGAACAGTGAGATTATTTTATTCTGTAAGATTGTGCATGAATCAAACATTAAAAAGGCATAACCCAACTTGGAAACATTTTCTTCCTGTTCTTATGAGAACAATACTCAAAAGCCCCTCAAAACACAGACTGGATGTTGAAACACTTCAAGTGAAACTCCTGGATTACTCATACTTTGACAAATACACAGAATGAAATAACTCTTCAGTGACTGCTTGCAGCCAACACTTACTTTGAAGAGAAGCCATGCTGCCGACTACTTGAGAAAACTCTGTTTACAATAGGTTCTCGAATACTGAAAAACATCTTTGGTTCTTCTGGACTGTAGAGCAGGGAGTCATTGAAATAATTTGTTACTGTAAATAGAGAAATCAGCCATTAGTTTTTCCAGAGAAAATTAGTTATTCTCAGAAACACACATTCCTCCAGAAAAGAGCAGCTTCCCTACCGAGAGGGAATATTGAGTCTTGCCAGATGTTTGATAGCCTTCACCTTCAAAATAATTTAATTTTACAGAAGATTCCTTTCAGTTCTATTGCATGACTAACACTCACCAGCTCTCTTTATGTGATTAAGTACTAAGTGTTTCAAATCTTAGGAGAACTGAAATTCTCCTGAAGATCTATACATATGAAAATCTAAATAAGTGCTTTCATATTGAGTCAGACATTTTTCACCAAATGTGCCTACTAAATAATGTTTGTAAGAAAGACTAATATTGCAAGAGCACTAGAATACTGAAAGCAGTACTGAGTATTAGAGTACTATCAAAATGAACTGGTCAAAGTTATGATACCTTAAAGAAATCTTGCCTTTTTCACTAACCTTTTTGTACTAGTTCCGTGTTCAATGGCATATTCAAGCTTCCATGCTTTTTAGCTGTTGAGCCAAGAGAAAGAGCCCCAATTAGATAAGAGTATCTTTATATAAACTTAGCTAGTAGTGCCACACTGTTCACTCACCAATCTTAAGGATCTCTTCAACAGCTTGATTTGCTACCTTGTTAATATTATAGGACCTAGACAGAGAAGTAGAAGTCTTGTTTGCTAAGCAATACAATTTGTGAGGGGAAAAAAAAAAAAAAAAACCAAAAAACAAAAATCTTGCATACAGATGAAGAACTAGGTTCCACAACAGGAAGAGAAAAAAAAAAAGCAAGCTATTAACTGTGAGCTGACATCAGTCTCTTCAAAAAAGATGCCTTAAAGTAACTCTTGATTTGACATCTACCTGTGGTTTTGTTAACCTTAATAATCCATTAAGTAGTCTTCAGGAAAGAAAAGCATGATACACAGGGTGTAGTCTCCTTATCAATAATCCTCCTGCCTTAAAACCCCAATAATTGGTGATTTAAGTCTGCATTAAAAAAACCTGAAACATGACAGTTCCACAGATTGTGTGTGTTCTTATCCCTTCTATCCACCTCTTGCTAATTAATTCCTTCTGTTAGTTCTAATTTATGGAACCCAACACTTCTTTACAAATATTATGCCTCTCTGTCCATACCATAAGGTGTGGGCTTGAATCTCACAATAATCGGTGTATATAGAAAAGGAACAGTTAGATCAGACACTTTTGCATTTGCCACGTTTGGATGCATGACAAGTCAGCATAAAGCCTCAGTCTGAACCAAGTCTAAACTTCAATAAAAGTCTCCCTCCTGTACCCAAGATCAAAAGGGATTAGGTACTAATCACAGTCTCCATGCAGCAGTACTGTGAACATCTTAGTTGCCCAGGTCTCAGTAGAGCTTACAATCCTCAGCCCAGCACTTCTGTTGTGGCAGTAAAATACATCAGACTGCAACAGACATCCACTATACATCTAACATACTACAGAGCTGCTGAGAGTGGTTGTTCAAAGCTCTTCCTCTTACACTCATTGCCTACCTGCAAGCCTGAGCAGATGCTCGGGAGAAATGGAGATGCACAATCTGAAATCATTCTCTCTCAACTACATATCCTTTTACACAAGTTTTGACAGCTGAAGGAAGCACTTGGACATTTAAATGCATCTCAGGCTGAGGTGGTCTGAAATCCCAGGAGAGCCCCTAAACCACAGGCTAAGGAAGATCACCCCACCGAGGCTTAGCCTCAGTTTAGAAAAGTCCAGCAGTACACACTGATTACAGCAATGAAGATGGGCAATCCTGGAATTTGGTCCCTGGTTCTGGTATTGCTCAGTACAGAATAATCAAATGAAATGCATAAGAACAGCTTTGAATTAAGACTGTACATTCCCAAGGTACTGAACACTAGGAAAGTTCCCCTAACAGTCTGCCAATTTCGTCCTTGGCAGCCTCCAGGACTAAGTTACACTGACTGAATACAAAATTCTGAATTACAAAGAGCAAAACCCAGTAACCATGGTTACAGCATGAATATTCATTTTTTAATTTCATTAAAAGCTTCGGTTTTAGTTCATCTTAGCTTGCCACATAAATCCAGGGCCTATTATACAACTTTAAACTATAAGCACAGCCAGATTTCCAAATGAAAGAGGCTCTCACTGTACACGTCTCTCACATCTCAAAACTAAATTGATTAGACTTAACTTCATTTTAAACAAACTGCAGTACTGCATGTAAGAAAAATTTACCCCTTTGATTAAGCTAGCACAGCTCCACTTAGATATGCCCGTCTTTGCTTAAGGGGAATATTTTGGCAAAGAGACTGTGCCCTTTCAATTAAGTTTGAAAGAGGCTTGGAAGAAGAATGGACAGTAGACATGCCAGAGAACACTTAATACTGTTTTCAAGTACATGTTTTCCCAATTCTTCTTAGAGCTTAGATTTTTATAAGAGTTTTCCAAGCTACTTCATCTAAACATTTTAATTTTAGCCAACAAGAGTAGTTCAGACACCACCACCCCCCCACCCCAATATGCTCTGCAAGTAAGACAGAGCAGAGTCTCTTTCCCTCACCACCTCCAACCATTCATCTCCACATGGGGCATGCAACTCTCACCAAAATTACACCTAAGGTAAATTTCTGTCTCAATGCCTCAGCTCCTCATCCTTTCAACTCTTCTTTCTATACCTACAAGTGAGGGGTGCTCTACTCTTCTCATACACCTGAGACAGCTTTGAACCACACCGACAGTGAGAATATTTGGACATAACTGACCCATAGCCCAAGAGAGTCTCAGTATGGACAAAATGCTTAAGCTAGATGGACCTATTTTGCTTATCTGAAACAATATTTTATATCAAAGCAGCAACATGTACTTACCATGCTTTTGATCCTGTTCCAGTACACACATTAAGCCCTGAACTCTTCTGTTTTTCCCAAGGACCATCATCAACTGATATCTCATAATAGGAGGCCCTACGAAACGAGAATTTAAAACTGGGTTTGCGGGACCTAAAGTTCTCCCTGAATAAGACAGAACACACAGTCTTATCGGGCACAAACATTTTGAGGGGCTAGCTTCAAATCTGGATGACAATTTCAAAGGCTTTGTACAGTGTTTCCGATTTGGCAGCCACTTTTGATTCACTGTTTTATAGCAGTTTTTATAATGGACAGAAGTGATTTGCAGCCTGAACTTTTAGGCAGTCTTTCTGCAGCTACTTTTATGAATTAAATGCCACGCAAAGAACTCATATGGGAATAGCTTCGTATACAAAGCAGGGTTTGCTGGACTTATAAATGAAACTACAAATACATTACCTTCCTTGCATAATTGTTGAACTATTGCATAAACTGTATTTATGCTGTGATTGGGTCTCAAAGTTACATCAGGGAACACTAAGAGGTAAGGAATTCCAACATCAGTAAGTAATAGCATGGCTTCAAGCTGAATTCTTTATCACTTCAGTAATTAAAAATCCACTGTGATTCTTCACAAACAGTTTTACAACAGTCAGCAGGCTTAAGTTTCTCTCCAGGGAAAATTCTTCCTAAAACTCAAATGTAGTAAGTCTTGGGGCACAATCATCATTCTGCATGGTATTATTCATATACCAGGGGATTCCTAATGTTTGGCCTATGACAACCAGACAGTCTCTCTCCATAAGCTTCATAACATCCAGGTGTATATTTATGAACTAAAGTTGTTGATGTTCATAGTGCCTAATCCAAACAGTATGATATAGTCTTCAGATTAATAGATACCCTCTTAGAAAAACACCACATTCACTGTGTTCAGCATGACTGAGTTTCACCCTTTTTAGTAAAAGGAGCTTATTGAGCTGTTTTAGGTGATGAACGTTTCAGTCTGGATCAACTAAGAATACACCTCTTGAGTATTTGGTGTCAAATGGTTTAGACTCTTAGTAACTAAGAGCATTGTGTGTACTCGCTCTTGAGAAGATGGGAAGATTAAAGAACTGGAAGCAAGTTAAGAACACAGATGCACAGCTTGATTCAGTTTAAGAATTTTTGCAAGCTAGGTATGAAAGTTTTTTTTCCTTCAATTTCCTTGTTTTCTTAACTGACATGCAGAATAAGCCCTTGGAAGAAGGACCTAGAGTCATTTTGTTTTAATATACAGCAGACTTGTGTATTTGAACCTTAAAGAAGATTCACCTGTGTGACATCATTATTTAAGTCTTCAAGAGTAAGGTTCTATTAACACAAAATTTATTACTAGAGATTTGTTCCTACAGGCACTGTGTTCCCCAATGCTTCTCAAATATACTGGAACCAAAGACCACAATGTATTTGTGACATTCAGAAGTAGAGGGCTATTGTAAAGTGTTGGAAAGCAGCTTTGTGTTCCTCTATCACTGTATGTTAAAGAAACTTTTTAGAATCTTGATAAAATTAGGTTTGATTTAGTAGAGAGCAAAATTTGTATCTCAGACTAATTCCTTCTGCCAGTCTGAGGTTGCAGTCCAGATGGAAGATAAAGCACTCATGGAACATTTATACTGTTTCCAGCAGCAATCAGTGTCCCAGGCACTGTAGAAACACAAGACTACGTTACACTCTAAAGTTTTTTTTTTTTTAAAAAAAAAAAGAAAGAAAGAAAGAAAGAAAGAAAGATACAGAGTAAAGGGAAAAGGGATATAAAATACAAGTAAAAGTTTGGCCAAGTCCTGACTAAGGATCATGTTTTAACTCCTTTCCCACAGCCCCAATCACATTCCCCACATCCTTCTTGTTATAGTTTGGCTAGCAGAAATGCATTGATCTTCAGGACAGAAAGAACAGTCAAAGGTATCCCAGATAATGCAGTACCAGGATTTGATACAAACTGGTTTCTTAAAAAGAAGAAATAAGTGTTGAACATTTTCCCACAATAACAAAGCTTCGGCCAAAGGCAGGCTGATACCTTTGCCTCTAATGACAGAGAGGCAGGGAAAGAAGTTACTAGGATTTCAGTTTGGTCATGCTAAAAGCTTATGAAAAGATATTTAAGAAGAGATGCAGGAGAGGAGACAGTTTAAGGACGGATATTTAAATCTTCAATCTGCTGTAAAGATAGTAATTGAAGGTATTTGATTATGTAAGAACTAGCCAGGAAAGGAATAAAACAGTGAAGAAGAAAGCAAGCAGCCAGAAATAATGAAAGATGGAAAGGCCAGACAGGAAGGTGGAAAACCAGAAATTAACATCACTGCACTTAAATCTCTGAATATACACTTTGTAATCAGCAACAATACAATCAGTGTTATATATTCATGGACTAGAACAGAAATTTGACAGCAAAGACATCCCATCACTGATTGCCCATTGCAGTGTCATAAAAAGAAATTAAGTCAATTGTGCCTTGCTGCAACAACAAACAATTAAACATACCTGGATGAAAGAGATTCCCCAATGAAGACTTCATTGAGTGCTCTCACCGGTAAAAGATGCGGACCAGAAATGTCAGATCCTGCAGATATTGAATATAACAGTTATAAATCATGGCAAATTTTCAAAAACAATTCACAAGTCATTGGAGGACACACTACTGCCTGGGTTTGCATTCTAGACCTAGCGCTCCATCTTCTTCAAGGACTCACTTTTTCCTTTACTGGAGACTACAAGTATTTGAACCAAGGTCAATAAGGCAATGGACACTTATTTTCAGACATTGCTTTCCCCAAAAACTCGTGGGCAACCAGACAGATTGAAGTCATCTCTTCTGTCACTCTAACCTAGTTAAATTCACTGACAGTGACTTAACAGACATTTCTGATAAAGTTCAAAGAATTAAACTTTATACCACAGGGTAATTAAGGGGGATTAACAAATTGTTCATGTTGACTAAGGACTTCTCACTGAGGAAATGCAGGGCTAGACACAGGTTTAGGATAGAACTGTGCATCTTCAATCCATCATAAAGAAAACAGTTGAAGGTATCTGATGACCAAGGAATTGCCCAGGAAGAGATTCTAATTTCTCATTTGCTTGCAGGCAGTCTGTGACAGCTTTTTCAATTGTGAGGTAACCTACCTCAAATTTAGCACAAGAACACGCACACACACTTTTAGTGTGGAGCAGCTAAACGCATGGTAAATTGTTCACGTGGTGACCCGAAGTGTCTATAGTAACCCTAAGATATACCATTTTAAAAGAGTTCAGGTATTTTGCCAGCAGATAATACTATTTAAAAACATCTCTATAAATTAACTGTTAATACTGAAAACTAGTTCTAAGTGTACAGTCCAGAATAAACATATAGAAATTAAAAATACTCCCTTCTAAAAAAACAACAACAAAAAAAAAAACAAACAAAAAAAACCACCTTAGTCTGGGTCTTCAGCTAACGAGAACCATCTCTCCCTGCCTCTCAAATATAGCAACCAGACTTCAAATACTTCAACTCTTACAAATCTTTACCTCCTATTCCAAGTTATCAGAGCAAAGCGATTATTCTTGTCACAGATTTTAACCTACTTTGATCCTGGAATCTTTCATTTACGTGAGCCCTGCTGTGTTGCTCTTGGCTTAGCTGCTGTTCATGTAAGTCTACAGGGGTAGGGTTAATACCAGTTCCTTCAAGATACAGTCGGATTCTTTGCCGCCACTGCCACCTTAGAGAGGAGAAAGGAGTTGGTATCAGTAGCCAAAATATTCGTTACAGAATTAGATAGGATCAGAGAGTCTTCACTCTCAAAGCAGAGCATCTTAAGATTAAAAGTTAAATATATTTGAAGTCACATTTCAAGTTTTATAGCTTCCGCTATCACTTCTAAATTTAGAAAGTTAATCATACTAAAATGTAAAATACTTTACGCTTACCAATTTGCTACCTAATGCTTTTTTATATGCATAAAGTAAGAGGACACTGGCCAAAAGTAGTCTACAAACATTACATTATACATAACAACCCATCTTTTTAGGTATGTGATCCTAACTTATGAATTCATGACTGATGCAATGAGTTTGAGAACAACAAGCTCTCAGGAATTTATACAGCAATACATGCTGTATTTTTACCATCTTTTGTTTGTATTTGCAAACGTCCAGAAAAGCAGCTCTATCCACCTCTTTATACATAAGGGCCACAAGTACCCTCTCAAGAATCTCTCCTGGCCTAGGAGCTTTAGGATGCTTAAGAGAAGTTCAAATTAAGAAAGAGAAGGATATAAAAGGCATTCTTCCTTAAGCTGTTACATCATTCAGATTTTTTAATTTTTTTCCTAGAGAAGATATTAATTCCTTTTTCTTCTTACAATTTAGATATTATATAAAAAATAGTAATAATAGTTTTGAATAAGAAAGCAAATCACAAGGAAGTGTTTTGAGCACATCTTTTCCCAGTTCACACTGTTGATATCCAGGTGACAGTAACCAGCTTACATGTTTCCCGAAATTGCAGCAAGGACGACTTCCACTTTATATGAATACATTACTAGTTTTCCCTCATTGTCACTAGCTTCCTTACAATACTCATGTCAAAACCCCTATAAAATTAGAAAATGGGACTGTACCCCTATTATACCCATATTCAGAGATCCTGTTATACTGTTTACCATCAAAAAAAGAAACGTGGGTAGTCTGATATAGTTTGTCCTTTATAAATCAATGATGTTGGTTGTTTCATGGGACAAGGTAAGTGCTTACACAGATTGTTGCACTAAAGTGGCTGACACACACTTCAAGGATAAGGAGAAAAGACAATCCCCCTTTTCCAGTCTCTGGCATCTCACCATCCTTATGGAACTCTGAGCCACCAAAAGCTCTTTCAGACAGGCTGATCCAGTTATCCATCCATTTTAAAGTTTCCTTAGGCCCAAATAAATCTGAGAACTGCCAAGTCAAACACCCATTCAGGTCCTTGCTTAGGAATATCAGTTCTTATTATTCTGAAACAATAACCAGGAAGATCCTTTCTGTTTCACTCTGGTGAGGCTTCAGCTCCATAATGAGCAACAACAGGAGTGTCAGCAACAACAATATAACATAACATCCAACAAAACATTAGAAGTGGCTAGAGTATCAAGGGAGGTTACCTGCATCAGCACTACCAGCTTTACCTAAACAACTTAGCATGATGGAGAGTTAAAATCTTCTGTTTTCTAAGTTTCAGAATATTTGATTTGAAAGTACCTTTTCATTTAGTAATACCTATTGAAACCCCTTCAGTTATTTATAATCAATCCTGATGACTGCATCCACCTCATTGTAGAACTTTTCTATGGCACAAATACAGTTACACTTCAAGCTACAAATTAAATATCCTAGAAGTATAAACAAAAAAACAATTGCAATATATTTTCATGTGAATGACTTATTTCTGTTTGATGGTTTGCCACCATAAAAGTATCCTGGAATGTTAATACACCACAGAACAATATCTCTTTTTAAGAATTATTGAAAAAACTCTTTCCTAGTCTGTCCTTTAAAATTCAGATTGCTTCCTTCTCAATTCAAGGAAAATTCTTCTATTTTAAGAATATCTATTATTGAAAACATCAAGCTATCTTCAGCATAAAGAAAAGCTTTGCCTAACATAAATCTGGTAACAAAATTTAAGCCACTCTACCACAATCACCAAAACCCCAGATGCATCACACTGACCATTTCCTAACTGTATAGGCTTCATTAGCACCTATTAGTATGGCCCATCACAAGTGCTTTTGAGTGTTAAGATACATAAACCAATACATCCCTTACAAGAATACCATTCCTCATTTATGTATTTGCTAAGTCAGAAAAGAAAATCAATTATTGAAGGTCATACCAAAAGTCTTTTTGCTGGAATTGGTAGTCAATTTTATCCTTTGTATTCCAATCCCACTCTTGACCACAAACCCATTTTTCAACACTGTAAACATCTACACAGAATTCACGATTTGAGGCATTAAGATTTTACTAAGCATCATCTGCTCCTTAGGAACTGCACATCATTAAGTACTTTCCAATCATAATATGTTTTTTTTAAAACCAAAGATCAGTGAATCCTACCTGAACTCACCACGATAAAGCTTCTGTAGTGCTTCAGGAAACGATTGCGTATATCTCACAGGCAAGCATAAGTGACCCTCCGATCTGGAAACAAAAAAGGACAATGAAAATGACAGTATAACTATTAAGATTTGGTCCCTTAAAAACAAAACAAAACAAAAAAACCAACCAACCAACCAAACAGCTCTGTTACATAAAGCAAAGCTAGACTTTGACCTTTATGAACCTATACTATTCTTACATACATAGCACATCAGCAACAATACACCTCTCAGCTCCTGGGGTGTACGTGCATGAGACATCAGAACCTTTCTTCCACATTTCCCCTAAGAACTGGCTGTTCAGCTAGTAATCCTGCAGGAATACATAGGTACTAATATAGTTCATGTCACTATAGTTCTAGGCAAGGAAAAGCTTAATAAACCTTGCAAGTTAAAAAGAATATTTCCTCAATTTACACACAAGTTAGTGATACAAGACAGGTAAGTAGCATGCCTAAGATCAAAAGAAACTCATGTCAAAGCCAGAAGACTAAACATTGTTCCCCTTTCACAAGTGACGTTTGATAACTTGAAGGCACTTTGTTATTTGAACCCTGCTATTCAGGCTTTATACTTGCCATGGCTTAACCCCAGCTGGCAACTAAGCACCACACAGCTGCTCACACAGCCGCTCACTCACTCGCCCCCAGTGGGATGGGGGGAGAATCAGAAGGGTAAAAGTGAGAAAAACTTGTGGGTTGAGATAAAAACAGTTTAATAATTGAAATAAAATAATAATTTAAAAAAATTGTAAAGGAAAAAAAAAAACAAAGAGAGAGAAAAAGAAAACCCAAGAAAAACAAGCGATGCAAATGAAAACAATTGCTCACCACCAACTGACTAATGCCCAGCCAGTCCCCGAGCAGCAGCCCTCCCCCCACCAACCTCCACCCCAGTTTTATTGCTAAGCACAACATCATATGGTATGGGATATTCCTTTGGTCAGCTGGGGTCAGCTGTCCCAGCTGTGTCCTCTCCCAGCTTCTTGTGCACCTCCAGCCTACTCACTGACAGGGCAGTGTGAGGAGCAGAAAAGGCCTTGACTCTGTGTAAGCACTGCTCAGCAGTACCTAAAACATCCCTGTGTTATTGTCGCGGTTTAATCTGGCAGGCAGCCAAATACCACGCAGCCGCTCACTCACTCCCCCCGCCCCCCCAGTGGGACGGGGAGAGAATCGGAAGGGTAAGCGTGAGAAAAACTCGTGGGTTGAGATAAAGACAGTTTAATAGAACAGAAGAGGGAAAATAACAATAATAATAATAATGATAGAATATACAAAATGAGTGATGCACAATGCAATTGCTCACCACCCGCGCTGACCGATAACCAAGTAGCGAACGGTACTTCCTGGATCACGCCTACCGTTCATATACTGAGCATGACGTCCCATGGTATGGAATACCCCATTAGCCAGCTGGGCTGGCTGTCCTGATTATGTTCCCTCCCATCTTGTGTACCTAGCTCAGTCAGTAGGCATGGGAGCTGTCCTTGGACTAGGAGGGCACTTAGCAACAACTGAAAACATCAGTGTGTTATCAACATTCTCCTCATACTAAATCCAAAACACAGCACTAGGAAGAAATTTAACCCTGTCCCAGCCGAAACCAGGACAGTATCCACCCCTTATTCCATACCATTTACATTATGCTTAGGTCTCACATTTTTCTATACATTTCAATTAATCACCACTATCTTTTATATATATATACACATATATAATACATATACATACATATAATACATATATATACATATATATACATAAATATATACAAATGTCCATTGAGATCTTTTAGTCCACAACTTTGGGCTCCATCTGTCATAACAGTCTTTCAGGACCAGAAGGATGGTGTGTGGTGTTGGGCGGTTGCATCCTGAAGCCAGTTCTCATTTCGGTACTGCTGCACTCGTTCAGTTCTATCATCGTTGCACTTTGCTCGGTTTCATCGGAGTTAGTTCATTCTTCATTAATCTGGGTGATTTTCACTGCTATACCATGGATTGCAACCATAGAAATAGTGATATACAATATCATATAACAATTGACATCATAAAATTCAGTTCATTGGCTATTTTCACCCAAAATCAAATCCCCTTGAGGTACACACCGGACTTGCCCATCTTTTCGCGTCACCCACCAAGTGCACCCAGGTCCTTGAGCAAAAGCAATCCCACGGATGGGTTTTCCCTTGCCAGAGGCAGGAGTAACCCAGACTGTCTTCCCCAGCATATTTCTCATATGCACGACAGGGACTTTATCCCCATCTACAGTACGTAAAAGTCTTGATTGGGCAGGGCCAGCTCGATTAACAGACCCCCTAGTGTTGACTAACCAGGTGGCTTTTGCTAAATGTCTATCCCAATGCTTGAATGTCCCACCACCCATTGCCCTCAGTGTTGTCTTTAGCCGCCCGTTGTATCGTTCGATTTTCCCGGAGGCTGGTGCATGGTAGGGGATGTGATAGACCCACTCAATGCCATGCTCTTTGGCCCAGGTGTCTATGAGGGCGTTTCGGAAATGAGTCCCGTTGTCTGACTCAATTCTTTCTGGGGTGCCATGTCGCCATAGGACTTGCTTTTCAAGGCCCAGGATGGTGTTCCTGGCGGTGGCATGGGGCACAGGGTATGTTTCCAGCCATCCTGTGGTTGCTTCCACCATGGTGAGCACATAGCGCTTGCCGTGTCGGGTTTGTGGGAGTGTGATATAATCAATCTGCCAGGCCTCCCCATATTTGTATTTCAACCATCGTCCTCCATACCAAAGAGGCCTTACTCGCTTGGCTTGTTTGATTGCAGCGCATGTTTCACATTCGTGGATAACCTGTGCAATAGCATCCATGGTTAAGTCCACCCCTCGATCATGAGCCCATCTATATGTTGCATCTCTTCCTTGATGGCCTGAGGTGTCATGGGCCCACCAGGCTATAAATAATTCACCCTTATGTTGCCAGTCCAGATCCACCTGAGCCACTTCAATCTTAGCAGCCTGGTCCACCTGCTGGTTGTTTTGGTGTTCTTCAGTGGCCTGACTCTTGGGTACGTGAGCATCTACGTGACGTACTTTTACAGTCAGGTTCTCTACCCGGGCAGCAATATCTTGCCACAACGCGGCAGCCCAGATGGGTTTACCTCTGCGCTGCCAGTTGTTCTGCTTCCACTGCTGCAACCACCCCCACAGGGCATTTGCCACCATCCATGAGTCAGTATAGAGATAAAGTACTGGCCATTTTTCTCGTTCAGCAATGTCCAAGGCCAGCTGGATGGCTTTCACCTCTGCAAACTGGCTCGATTCACCTTCTCCTTCAGCAGTTTCTGCAACTTGGCGTATAGGACTCCATACAGCACCTCCGATGCTTTCCCACAAGGCGACAGGACCCATCAGTGAACAGGGCATATTGCTTCTCGTTTTCTGGTAGTTTATTATACAGTGGGGCCTCTTCAGCACGCGTCACCTCCTCCTCTGGGGATATTCCAAAATCTTTGCCTTCTGGCCAGTTCGTGATCACCTCCAAGATTCCTGGGCGACTGGGGTTTCCTATTCGGGCCCGTTGTGTAATCAGTGCGACCCACTTACTCCACGTAGCATCGGTTGCATGATGTGTAGAGGGGATGCTCCCTTTGAACATCCAGCCCAGCACCGGCAGTCGGGGTGCCAGGAGGAGCTGTGCTTCAGTACCAACCACTTCCGAAGCAGCTCGAATCCCTTCATATGCTGCCAATATCTCCTTCTCAGTTGGAGTGTAGCGGGCCTCGGATCCTCTGTATCCCCGACTCCAGAACCCTAAGGGTCGACCTCGAGTCTCCCCTGGTGCTTTCTGCCAGAGGCTCCAGGTAGGACCATTCTCCCCGGCTGTGGTGTAGAGCACATTCTTCACATCTTGTCCTGCCCGGACTGGCCCAAGGGCTACTGCATGAACTATCTCCTGTTTAATTTGGTCAAAGGCTTGTTGTTGCTCAGGGCCCCATTTGAAATCGTTCTTCTTCCGAGTCACTTGATAGAGAGGGCTTACAATCAGGCTGTAATCTGGAATATGCATTCTCCAAAAGCCCACAACGCCTAAGAAAGCTTGTGTCTCCCTTTTGCTAGTTGGTGGGGACATGGCTGTTATTTTGTTGATCACATCCATTGGGATCTGACGACGTCCATCTTGCCATTTTATTCCTAAAAACTGGATCTCCTGTGCAGGTCCCTTGACCTTACTTTGTTTTATGGCAAAACCAGCCTTCAGAAGGGTTTGGACTATTCTCTCCCATTTCTCAAAAACTTCTTCTGCTGTGTTGCCCCATACAATGATGTCGTCAATGTATTGCAGGTGTTCTGGAGCCTCACCCTGTTCCAGTGCGGTGTGGATCAGTCCATGGCCAATGGTGGGGCTGTGTTTCCACCCCTGGGGCAGTCGGTTCCAGGTGTACTGGACACCCCTCCAAGTGAAAGCAAACTGTGGCCTGCACTCTGCTGCCAAAGGGATTGAGAAGAACGCATTAGCAATGTCAATTGTGGCATACCACTTGGCTGCCTTTGACTCCAGTTCGTATTGAAGCTCTAGCATGTCCGGCACGGCAGCACTCAGTGGCGGCGTGACTTCGTTCAGGCCACGGTAGTCTACTGTTAGTCTCCACTCTCCATTAGACTTTTGCACTGGCCATATGGGACTGTTAAAGGGTGAGCGAGTCTTGCTGATCACTCCCTGGCTCTCCAGTCGACGAATCAGCTCATGGATGGGGATCGGGGAGTCTTGGTTGGTGCGGTATTGTCGCCGGTGCACTGTTGTGGTAGCGATTGGTACCTGCTGTTCTTCAACCCTCAGCAACCCCACAACAGAAGGGTCCTCCGAGAGACCGGGCAAGGTGGACAGCTGTTTAATTTCCTCCGTCTCCAGGGCAGCTATACCAAAAGCCCACCGGTACCCTTTTGGGTCCTTGAAATACCCTCTCCTGAGGTAGTCTATGCCGAGGATGCATGGAGCCTCTGGGCCAGTCACAATGGGGTGCTTCTGCCACTCATTCCTGGTTAGGCTCACTTCAGCCTCCAATACAGTTAACTCTTGGGATCCCCCTGTCACTCCAGCAATACAAACGGGTTCTGCCCCTTTATAGTTTGATGGCATCAGGGTACACTGTGCACCAGTGTCTACGAGAGCCTTATACTCCTGTGGCTCTGATGTGCCAGGCCATCGAATCCACACAGTCCAGTAAACCCGGTTGTCCCTTTCCTCCACCTGGCCGGAGGCAGGGCCCCTCTAGTCCTGGTCATAATATCTGTTTCTCACTTCTTGCAAACATGAGTCAACAATTCCTTCGTTACAATCCAAAGAAAGATCAGCCCTTCTACTCTGTCTGGGGAACTGTTCACTGGAAACTGGACCGTCGTGAGACAGGGTTTTCCTGAAAACTGGAGCAGCATTTTTCCTGGGAGAACCCCCTTGTGTGATTTTTTTTCCTTGCAACTCACGTACACGTGCCTCTAGGGTCAAGGTAGGTTTTCCATCCCACTGCCTCATGTCCTCTCCGTGGTCACGCAGGTAAAACCACAGGGTGCCCCGGGGTGTGTACTTTCTATATCCTCTCTCTTGAGCAGAAGAACGCTGACCCTTAATGGCTGAGATACTGGTCCATACAGGTGGAGAATAGGACCTATCGTCTTTTAGTTGCTGGACCTCCCGGGACAGTTTCTCCACAGCCGAGACAAGGGAGGAGGAGACAGTTTCTTCATATTCCCGGAGATTGCTAACCAACTCATCTACCTTTGGTGCTTCTTCCTCTTTCCAGCACAGTACTGCCAACGCATTGGCATATGACGCTGGTGCGCTCCATAGTAATTTCTGCCACATGGGTCGTGTGCACTGGAGTTCATCTGGATCTTTGGGTGTTTGGTCATCGTCCAGGTCACTATAAACTACCTCCAGCACACCTAGTTCTCTCAGGTACTGGATACCTCTCTCCATAGTGGTCCATTTGCTTGGGCGATATATAACATCTTCCTTGAAGGGATACCTTTCCTTCACGCCTGACAGCAGTTGCCTCCAGAGGCTGAGGACCTGTGTCCCTCTTCCAATTGCTTTGTCAATGCCCCCTTCCCTAGCAAGGGATCCCAGCTGTTTGGCTTCTTTCCCCTCTAATTCCAGGCTACTGGCCCCATTATCCCAGCATCGGAGCAGCCAGGTAACAATGTGCTCGCCTGGACGACGGCTGAAATCTTTCCGCATATCTCGCAGCTCACTCAGGGATAGGGATCGGGTGGTTTCCCTCTCGTTTATGAGTTCTTCCTCTTCCTCCTCCTCTCCTCGTCATGGCCCTGCTCTTCCATCATCCCTTTCTAAACGACCTGACCTCCGCTTCCAAGATTTCCTCTTCTGTACAGGGGCAACGGATACCAGCAAGGGCTGGTCCTCTGGTTCAGCTGTAGTGCCTGTTGCTGGGGTTTGGGTAGCTGCAGTGCTTGTCATGGGGCTTGGAGTAACTGTAGTGACTGTTGCTGGAGCTTGAGTGGCTGCAGTGCCTGTCGCAGGGGTTGGAGAAGCTACGGTGACTGTTGCCGGGGTTTGAGTAGCCACAGGGTTTGTCGTGGGGGTTGGAGTAGCCACAGTGCCTGTCATGGGATTTTGAGTAGCCACCATGTCTGTAGCCGCCCCCGAGACTCGCCGCTCCACCCGCCCCGACGAGGCAACGCCGTTTGCCCTCCCTCTTTTCTTGTTCCTGAGGGTTGATCTCTGGACAGTATTCCTGAATAGTTGTTTAACCCTAAACAAGGCCTGAACCACATTCAGGAGACATAGTAGCAATATGAACATGCTTGTTTGAACATCCCAAGGATATTCAAAATTCTCAGGGAATAGTGTGGACATCTTCGTGAAGAGGATAGAAGAAAAAGGAGTTTCTGGCGATATGGAAGGGAAGATGAACAAGTGGGAGAGAGTGTCCCATCCCGTCTCCCCCTTAAATTCATTCTCCTAGGAGAAAAAAGTGCAATTACCGATAATTTCTAAGAGGTGGTTCCCGAGGTACAGAAATGACGGCAGTGCCGAGTACAGATACCAGATTAGACTTATGACCAATGATTTTATCACCTCATAAAACAGCAGCGAAATGATAATCTTGGCCCAGTTCCGAATAATGATAAACAGCACAAAAGGGAACACATACTGCAAGCAAGGTATTACATGACCCAACATTGAGAGCCAGCCCCACAACTTTGACAGCCAATACATCAACATTGTGACCAATCAATATAATGGATGCTTATAACAATTTTGCCTTAACACACTTTGGTCAGATTTATCGTTATCTCAACCCTTCGTGCCCCACGTTGGGCGCCAAAAAGGACTGTCGTGGTTTAATCTGGCAGGCAGCCAAATACCACACAGCCGCTCGCTCACTACCCCCTGCCCCCCAGTGGGATGGGGAGAGAATCGGAAGGGTAGGAGTGAGAAAAACTCGTGGGTTGAGATAAAGACAGTTTAATAGAACAGAAAAGGGAAAATAATAATAATAATAATAATAATGATAGAATATACAAAATGAGTGATGCACAATGCAATTGCTCACCACCCACGCTGACCGATAACCAAGTAGCGATCGGTACTTCCTGGATCACGCCTACCGTTCATATACTGAGCATGACGTCCCATGGTATGGAATACCCCATTAGCCAGCTGGGCTGGCTGTCCTGATTATGTTCCCTCCCATCTTGTGTACCTAGCTCAGTCAGTAGGCACGGGAGCAGTCCTTGGACTAGGAGGGCACTTAGCAACAACTGGAAACATCAGTGTGTTATCAACATTCTCCTCATGCTAAATCCAAAACACAGCACTAGGAAGAAATTTAACCCTATCCCAGCCGAAACCGAAAACACTGTTTCCAGCACAAATCTAAAACATAGCCTCATACTAGCTACTATGAAGAAATTTAACTCTATCCCAGCCAAAACCAGTACAGTACTGTAGAATATCGATTCTCAGCATTTGAAAAGTTTTGGAAGTGGAATAATGTATGGAAAGAATTAAAACTTTTTGTCCCCCATTTTCTTATCTACTAAGATTAAATTAACTGGTAATATCAGAAGCAGAAATCTAAATCTGGAAGTCTCAGCAGACAGAGCCTTGGTGAATTCTGAGTTTTTACTTGCCATCCATTTGAAGGTTATACCAACCAGGCAGTACTAATACACTGCATCCACCTGCCCAAATCAATCTTATGGCTAGGTGGATGCAACTTGTGTGTTTATAAGAGGACAACTAAATGCCATTTATCAGCTGAGGCGGCAGCATCCTCTGAGATATGGCATGGTTTACATGAAGAAACCAGAACAAACTTCATTTGAGGCCCTATCAGATTTCTAATAGGATTCACCTTCTTCATAAAGAAACAAAGTTTCTGAATGTTCAAGCACCACACTGTTAGTTGCTTTGTTAAGTCCCTTTTCCTGTCACTGTTCTATACTGCTATCTCCAGCATCAAGCTTCTGGTTAGTAATACAAGTTAACTAGCTCCAAGTGCTGTTACATTGGTGTGTGAAAACAGCTGTGGCAGTTTAACACAGTCATGCTTATCCAATATTACTTAATGTCCTCTCAGATGAGACAGGATAACTCATTGTGAAAACTTTTCTAATAAAACAACAGGTTCACTTGATATCTACAATCCACTAAAACAGACATTTATGCTGCCAAATGCTACAGGCATGCCACGTAAATCATGAAAACAGATGCGCATTGTGCCTGATATTAAATAAAGCATTGCTTTCCCAAATGTATTTTTACCTTTCAGGATCAGTATTTACTCCAATAACTGGTTTAAATTTATCAAAGACCTTACTGGCTGCCAGCAACATTGTACCATCACCTACAGAAAAAGCAAAACAAAAGTTAGAAGTTAGTTTCACTTCACATTCTAGTATCCCTAACAAAATAGTCTCACTTGTACTGCAGCATTACCATTACATGCTTTTGTATCAACAACCGATCAGGTAAGCTGCACAAAAATAAAATGGGACCAGAAAACTACTGACACCTTTTAAAGCAGAGTAGTGACAACTGAATTCAAGTTAAATAAATGCGATTGGAAAAAGTACTATTTATCTGACAGCTATACATGCCCAGGCAACTGAATTTGGCAAAAGCAAGTTTGAAGAGAGATTTATGGAAGTTTCTGTATGTTTATGAGCTGGTAAGAAATTCTTTAAGAAAATAAATTTAGAAAGTATCACTAATCAAAGCCACAGGAGACAGGAAACAATACCAAATTTTACTGTGAATCACATGAAAACGACGACTTTAGTTCCATCTCAGTTGTTCTCCTAGAAGGCACAATTTAAAGGTCTTACTTGGTCTCAAATAGGCATGGAAAAGAAGTCTCAGATAAAACTGTTGAAGTAGAAATCTTTAAGTGCCACTGGTTTCTTCAGATATTGATATTCTTTCCTGTCTGTTAAACAGAAGGACAACTAACTATAATCTGAATCAGTCTTTGCACCAAGATATAAGCTCTGAAAACCGTTGATGATGTACTACTTCCCAGTTGCTTGCCTCATAACCACGACAGATGTTGCCACAGCCAAACCGGCAGAGGAAACATTCCCACCTCACTTGAATCTCCAACTTAGAGTTCTTTGAAGTCTACAGGAGTATATTAGGATGCTTCAGGAATGAACACATATCCCCTTCTACCCATTCTGAGTGGTAACCAGTAGCTAAGGGCCAAGTGGACCAGTGGTCAAGTCTAACTGCCACAGATGATTAAACATTAAGTTAGTCTAGCAACACACTGCAGTATTTGCAGCAAATCACAAAAGTAAAACCGAATGAACTGCTGCAATCCAATGTTAAAAAGAATCAGTCCGGTTAGTTGCTCTGTTGGTTCATTTAAAAAGCTCTAAGCAGTGGCACAGGCTGCTCAGAAGTTGCATACTTTTACCTGTACCATCCAACTAGATACTCCAGTCACTGGAATTAAGTGTGAAAGCAAGACAGTCAGTTTGGGCAAGGGGAGGAAAAGGTAGCATGTTAGTCTCCACTCTCATAACTAAAACCAGAGAGTAGGGTTTAGGGCTACGTATAACCACACGACAATGAGCATTTTATCCTACTATAGTAGATAACACAGTTTATACTGTTTTACACAAGGTAATACTAAACTCCAAAGTGGCCATGCACTGGCATGCACTTCTTAGTGCTACAACTTTAGATACTAGAGGAAGAGAGGATGGTCACAACCATTGCATTTTGTCATATTTTCTGACAATTAGATCAGCAATTTGTTTTCAAAATGTGCATACCTCCAGATGCTTCACACACTGCAATTTTTTTTTAAATGTATCTATGAAAACATACTGAAATAAATACTTCCCTTCCATAAAGTCATACCTCCTGCTGATATAACAGCATCTGCCCACCGAACTGTCTCTTCATTATATTCTCGACGTTTAACAAGACGAACTTCTGTCCTCTTGTTCCTATAAAGTGCAGGAAAAAACCTGAATGTGTCCTATATTGTTCCTTGTCACATCCTTCTGAAAAACTGACATGGAATTAAGGACTAATTACAGTGGTATTTGGTTTACAAGCATTTGACCCTCACAAATCCTTTACATCTTTTTCATTTGTTTTCAAGATGATAATGCACTGTGTTAGTTAACTGAACTGAGCTAACTCATATTACAATTGTTTCAGGAATGACTGTTCATCTGCATCACCCTGTTTTCAGTATTCCTATTTTATTAGGGCTGGTAACAAAGTTTTCTTTCATTGTTTTACACAATCCATGGATATTTGCACTGTTTCTTAAATTCTCAACACCCATACATTCTTACCGTAAACTGTCTACAACATGCTCCACATTTTTTGTATGAATGCGATGCCGCTCCAGTAGACCAGCATAGTTAGATCCCTTCAAGGCAAGCTGTAAGACACAAATTGATTTTATAGTAGTTAATCACTACAATAAGTGCTCGAGTAATAAAAATAGAAGCTATAAAAAAAAGCACGTATTTTATCTCAGTAGACACACATGCTTTTATAAGCATTCCGTTAGTTACATCTCTATATACATACCAGTCAGCTTACATTCACTAGTTCATTAGTTACATGGCCACAGCAGCCAAGAGTCACAGACCTTTTGAGGGCTCTACGCAAATATGCAAACAAGTATACTACACTGACTTCTATGCCACTTCAGACATTTTGCTTTCCCTGAATTTGCTAAGTAATTTAAACTCTAGGTAAATCTACATAAAATAGCTATACTAACTATACTCCTCTGTCATGTGCTAAAAGCACCCAGACAGTTACCTAATTACCTGAAGAGTTATAAACATCGTGCTATAGAGAAAGAGGACAACAGAAAAAGCGACAGGAACAATAATTAAGAAAACAGGCATCTTTGAAATACCTAGAGCATTAACCTTCAGATTGTAATTGAGCTAAAATGGAAGACTGCCAAGTGGTGACAAAGATGACATTTCCCCTGCATCAAAAAAAGCTTAAGGACAACCCACCTACTGCCTTTGATATTGGCCCCTGGATTATAGACCAGATTTTTCAAACAAATTCGTATCAATAACAAGACAAACAGTATTTAGCAGTTGCATTCTAGCATCATTCTTCCTGGAAGGCAAAGAATTTAAATACTTAATCTTGACACACTCTTTAGACCATGGAAACACTTTGCAGTTCATACAGATAGACTCAAATGAGCAGGCAGGTAAGACTTAGAATCATAGAATAGAATCATAGAATATCTCAAGTTGGAAGGGACCCATAAGGATCATCAAGTCCAACTCCCTGCTCCTCGCAGGACTACCTAAAACTAAACCATATGACTAAGAGCGTCGTCCAGACACTCCTTGAACTCTGACAGGTTTGGTGCCATGACCATTTCCCTGGGGAGCCTGTTCCAGTGACTGACCACCCTCTCAGTGAAGAACCTGTTCCTAATGTCCAATCTGAACTTCCCCCGATGCAGCTTCATTCCATTTCCTCCTGACACGAGAGAGGGGAGATCAGCACCTCCCCCTCCACTGCCCCCCTTGAGGAAGAGGGGGGGGGGGGGAGGAAGGGGGGGGGGAGGAAGGGGAGGAAGGGGGGGGGGGGAGGGAGAAAAAAAAAGGACGGAGAAAGGTCATGGGAACTTGATCATCAATGATGAAAATGACTCTCTAATGAAAGGCCTCTCATCTCCAAGTACTACAGAGACTATCTGGTGATCTAAAGTAGATTTTTTTTGTTTCACCTGTTGCTACCATCTTATCAAGAGTTGGTCTACACAGGGATATCGGTCACTTCAAACACTCACATCCAAATGTTCAGTCCACTGTTAAACACCCTACTGGTCCCACGCACCAGACAAAAGCCTTCAGCTATTCTAGCCCAATCCTAGGGTTACCTGTACCTCTAGCAGGATAATTATATAATGACAAGTATCACGTCAAAAATCATGTGCAAGAACAATGTAAAATAAGCTGGATTTAAAATAACACCATATACTATATCCACATCAAAATAAAGACATACAATCACTATAATATCCACTATTCAAATTGACTTAGGTCATTGAAGAATTTCTAACATGCTCTTCTGCAGAATCCATGAAACCTTACCTTACACTTTCTGTAATACAGCAGCATAACACTGGCAAGCTCGGGCCATTTTCACTGGTACTACTGTAGAGAAAAAACATCTAAGACTTAACCAAGTTACTACTATTTCTATTTTTATACTGTACAAGAATTACCCATGGTGGGCTCTGGAGAACCAAACAAACTCAAACTCCAGCTGATGTTTCACTTGCCAACAAACCCATAGCAGTTCATTCGAAGTTTTGTTTTCAGTCAGTCTATTCAGTAGACCAACTCACAGCTGACCTCTAAAACATCTGTATATATGTAGATACTTAACCCATTATGTAACATTGTGTAGACAGCACTCATGAATATATAGCATACTTCAAATTTAATCTCCACTGTACACTGAAAATGTCTCATTTTGTTCAGGTTCCTCTTTCAGATATTAAGGGTAAGCTCTTCTCTAACTTGAATTCCATTCAGTGGACAGCCTGATCTCCAACTCCAAATTATGCATACATGCAGTAACAGCTTCTGGGTGAAACTTCAGGAATACTTTGGCAATGCCTCCAACACTGTCAGGTAATCCTCTTCAAAAAGCTTAATGACCCAAGATGATTTATGATTCACAAATAACAGCACTAGTAAATACCAGAAAATAAGTAGCACTTTTATGAAGAGGCCCAGGCTTGAGTAGCAGTATTTCTCAGAAATATTTATGGGTCTTGCAGACTTGTTCACTGGCCTGTCAAGGGTCAGAAAGTTGTCTGGGTTTTAGAAGGTAGCAGGCAAAGATGCTTGATCAATATAAGATGTGGTGGACAGGGAGAGACACTTGACCATTAAACTGCAGGTAGTTCTTTCCAGCTTTTAGCAAAAAAATTCTTATGCTTGAATTCTGCGAACAAGGAATAAGGCTCATACAATGACAGCATCCTTAAACCTCTCTCTCCTTTCCATCTTTTTGGAAATTACCATTACAAAATTAAACGTACGATCAAATTTACTAAGAACAAGCATCTTCAAATTCCATAACTTCTGATATGGTTTGGTTTTGTTGCTTTTCTTCCCCTCGATTATAAAGGGATAATTTTGAACACAACATATGCAATCTGAAAGTTGTAATATTAAAATATGAAAAAAAACCTTCTCTGATTCTTACCATTCAGGAAAGAAAAAATAGTAGAGAAAAATATTGCACATGAAAATGTCATGGTGTTAAAAATTTCAAAGTGCATTCAGTAACAGCAAAATACTGGAAACAATTCTTAAAGCAAGGTTCTCCCGAGTCGATAAGGGGAAGCCTTAGAAGAAATGACATCACCATCTCAATCAGGATAGTAAAAGAGGAAAAAAAAAAAAAAAAAAGAAAATTTAAACATAACAATGACAGGAAAAGCCAGGGAAATATGCCAAAGAATTCATATAATACATTCATAAAGGAAAATTTAATGTATCAAGGTTTGGGGTTGGTTGTCTGTTTACATTTGTACTTTTTTTTTCTTAAAAGAATTTTCCTCATATTCTTTGTCTAAAATTGTCAAAGCCGTAAACCACACTAGTGTCAGAGGTAAGAATAACCTATTCCAAGTAAATAATTTATTCCTAGGTTTGCCACTCCACCTAAATAGCCAAATGATCCCACTTTTAACAAATGACAGAGCAATCTGAATTGAGTGATTGTACCCTAACTTGAAAGATAGCAGCCTGTCCACACCACTAAACTAAAAATTACCATATAATTAAACATCACTCAAAATAGGCTCACGTTCTGAACAGCAAAAGCACTTCAGCACAAGACTGACAAGCACAGAAAGAGCTACAACAACCAATTTATAGAATGCATAATTCTCATCTTCTTACATTCATTTAACATAGGTCATGTAAGAAAAAAAGACTGTACCGAATAGTTAAAAATATAACTTATGAACATAACAGATCAAAACTTGATTACTTAAAGGACCTGCCTGTTAAGCAACTTATTAAAAGAAAGAATAATACCTGCAGTTGCTTATATTTTCTGCATTGCTGTTTGCAGCATGTATATTCGGTTTGCATGGCAGGGTTTTGGTAGCAGGGGGGCTGCAGGTGTGGCTTCTGAGAGAAGATGCCAGAAGCTTCCCCCATGTCTGATAAAGCCAATGCCAGCCGGCTCCAAGATGGACCCGCCACTGGCCAAAGCTGAGCCACTCAGTGACGGTGGTAGCGCCTCTGTGATAACATACTGTCCTGGTTTCGACTGGGATAGGGTTAAATTTCTTCCTAGTGCTGTGTTTTGGATTTAGTATGAGGAGAATGTTGATAACACACTGATGTTTTCAGTTGTTGCTAAGTGCCCTCCTAGTCCAAGGACAGCTCCCATGCCTACTGACTGAGCTAGGTACACAAGATGGGAGGGAACATAATCAGGACAGCCAGCCCAGCTGGCCAATGGGGTATTCCATACCATGTGACGTCATGCTCAGTATATGAACAGTAGGCGTGATCCAGGAAGTGCCGATCGCTACTTGGTTATCGGTCAGCGCGGGTGGTGAGCAATTGCATTGTGCATCACTCATTTTGTATATTCTATCGTTATCATTATTATTTTCCCTTTTCTGTTCTATTAAACTGTCTTTATCTCAACCCACGAGTTTTTCTCACTTTTACCCTTCTGATTCTTTCCCCGTCCCACTGGGGGGGTGGGGGAGTGAGTGAGCAGCTGCGTGGTATTGGCTGCCTGTCAGGTTAAACCACAACAGTCCTTTTTGGCGCCCAACGTGGGGCACGAAGGGTTGAGATAACGACACATCTGACCCAAGCAGGTTAAAACAAATTTGTTATAAGCATTCATTATATCGGTTTAGTACTCGCTGGTCACAATGTTGGTTTATTTGCTCTCAGAGTTGTTGGATCTGTTCTTGGAGTTTTGGTATGTAGCACCTTACTGGCTGTATATACTGCTGATTATCAGTTTTTATGTGGGGTTTATCATCTCTGGGAAATGGATTAAGGTCATCGCTTTGCTATACTGTGTGACACTGGTTTATGTTATGATAAAATTATTGATCAGGAGACTGTACTCAGCACTGCCATCATTCCTGTTCTTCGGGAGCTATGTTTTGGAAACTATTAAGAATTACACTTTTTACCCCTTCTCCTCAGAGCGCCAATTTAGGGGGAGACAGCTTCCTTTACCTTCCCCTTCTCCTCCAGGCTGATTACAACAGCTCTTGAAAATTTTGAATATCCTTGGGATGTTCAAAACAGCATGTTCCTATTGCTATGTCTCCTCAATGTGTTTCAGGCCTTGTTTAAGGTTAAACAACTATTTAAGAATACCACCCAGAGATCTGCCCCGAGGCAGGATAGTTATGAGTGGCAGGGTGTGTGGGATAGTATGGGCAAGTGCAAAGGACAGTGGTCACCTCCAGTGTTTTGGAATTTCACCCCTGAACAAGTGCAGAATCCTGAAAAAATAGTAAAATATTTGGAGAAAGCATGCTGTCATCCTGGCAATTCCAGAGAGACCCAGATCACTGCAATGTGCTGGGGCCTGGCCCATGCCTACTGAGCCCTGTTCAACACTATTCAGAACCCTCAAGGGGGAGAGAAGGTCTCCGGATCTGATGACAAAACGACGGGCACTGCGGCTACTCCAACCCCTGCGACGGGCACTGCAGCTACTCTAACCCCTGCGAGGGGCACTGCGGCTGAACCAGAGGACCAACCCTTGCTGGTATCCATCGCCCCTGTACAGAAGAAGAAATCTTTGAAGCGGAAGTCAGGTCATTTAGAAAGGGATGGTGGAAAAGCAGGGCCATCACAAGAAGAGGAGGAGGAAGAGGAAGAACTCATAAACGAGGCAGAAACCACCCAATCCCTATCCCTGAGTGAGCTGCGAGATATGCGGAAAGATTTCAGCCATCGTCCAGGCGAGCATATTGTTACCTGGCTGCTCCGATACTGGGATAATGGTAGCCTGGAATTAGAGGGGAAGGAAGCCAAACAGCTGGGATCCCTTTCTAGGGAAGGGGACATTGAAAAAGTGATTGGACAAGGGGCACAGGTCCTCAGCCTCTAGAGGCGACTCCTGTCAGGCGTGAAGGAAAGGTATCCCTTCAAGGAAGATGTTATATATCGCCCAGGCAAATGGACCACTATGGAGAGAGGTATCCAGTACCTGAGAGAACTAGGCATGCTGGAGGTGGTTTATAGTGACCTGCACGTCGAGCAAGTACCCAGATGAAGTCCAGTGCACGCGACCCATGTGGCGGAAGTTGGTACGGAGCGCACCAGCGTTGCATGCCAGTTCGTTGGCAGTACTGTGCTGGACAGAGGAAGAAGCACCAACGGTGGATGTCATGATTAGCAGACTCCAGGATTTCGAAGAAACTGTCTCCTCCTCCCTTGTCTCGGCTGTGGAGAAACTGTCACAGAAGGTCCAGCAACTCGAAGAGGATATGTCCTATTCCCCACCTGCACGGACCAGTATCTCAGCCATTAGGAGTCAGCGTTCTTCTGCTCAAGAGAGGGGATATAGAAAGTACACGCCCCGGGGCACCCTGTGGTTTTACCTGCGTGACCACGGAGAGGACATGAGGCAGTGGGATGGAAAACCTACCTTCATCCTAGAGGCACAGGTATCAGAGTTGCAAGGAAAAACAATCACACAAGGGGGTTCTCCCAGGAAAAATGCTGCTCCAGTTGTCAGGAAAAACCTGTCTCACGACGGTCCAGTTTCCAGTGAACAGTTCCCCAGACAGAGGAGAAGGGCTGATCTTACTTTGGATTGTAACGGAGAAATTCTTGACTCGCGTTTGCAAGAAGTGAGAAACGGATACTATGACCAGAACTAGAGGGGCCCTGCCTCCGGCCAGGTGGAGGAAAGGGACAACCAGGTTTACTGGACTGTGTGGATTCAACGGCCTGGCACATCAGACCCACAGGAGTATAAGGATCTAGTAGACACTGGTGCACAGTGTACCCTGATGCCATCAAACTATAGAGGGACAGAACCCATCTGTATTTCTGGAGTGACAGGGGGATCCCAAGAGTTAACTGTATTGGAGGCCGAAGTGAGCCTAACCAGGAATGAGTGGCAGAAGCACCCCATTGTGACTGGCCCAGAGGCTCCATGCATCCTTGGCATAGACTACCTCAGGAGAGGGTATTTCAAGGACCCAAAAGGGTACCGGTGGGCTTTTGGTATAGCTGCCCTGGAGACGGAGGAAATTAAACAGCTGCCCACCTTGCCCGGTCTCTCGGAGGACCCTTCTGTTGTGGGGTTGCTGAGGGTTGAAGAACAGCAGGTACCAATCGCTACCACAACAGTGCACCGGCGACAATACCGCACCAACCAAGACTCCCTGATCCCCATCCATGAGCTGATTCGTCGACTGGAGAGCCAGGGAGTGATCAGCAAGACTCGCTCACCCTTGAACAGTCCCATATGGCCAGTGCAAAAGTCCAATGGAGAATGGAGACTAACAGTAGACTACCGTGGTCTCAACAAAGTCACGCCACCACTGAGTGCTGCCGTGCCGGACATGCTAGAAATTCAATATGAACTGGAGTCAAAGGCAGCCAAGTGGTATGCCACAACGGATATCGCTAATGCATTCTTCTCCATCCCTTTGGCAGCAGAGTGCAGGCCACAGTTTGCTTTCACTTGGAGGGGCGTCCAGTACACCTGGAACCAACTGCCCCAGGGGTGGAAACACAGCCCTACCATTTGCCATGGACTGATCCACACCGCACTGGAACAGGGTGAGGCTCCTGAACACCTGCAGTACATTGATGACATCATTGTGTGGGGAAACACAGCAGAAGAAGTTTTTGAGAAAGGGGAGAGAATAGTCCAAATCCTTCTGAAGGCTGGTTTTGCCATAAAACAAAGTAAGGTCAAGGGACCTGCACAGGAGATCCAGTTTTTAGGAATAAAATGGCAAGATGGACGTCGTCAGATCCCAATGGATGTGGTCAACAAAATAACAGCCATGTCCCCACCAACTAGCAAAAGGGAGACACAAGCTTTCTTAGGCATTGTGGGCTTTTGGAGAATGCATATTCCAGATTACAGCCTGATTGTAAGCCCCCTCTATCAAGTGACTCGGAAGAAGAACGATTTCAAATGGGGTCCGGAGCAACAACAAGCCTTTGAACAAATTAAACGGGAGATAGTTCAGGCAGTAGCCCTTGGGCCAGTCCGGGCAGGACAAGATGTAAAGAATGTGCTCTACACCACAGCCGGGGAGAATGGCCCTACCTGGAGCCTCTGGCAGAAAGCACCAGGGGAGACTCGAGGTCGACCCTTAGGGTTTTGGAGTCAGGGATACAGAGGATCCGAGGCCCACTACACTCCAACTGAGAAAGAGATATTGGCAGCATATGAAGGTATTCGAGCTGCTTCGGAAGGGGTTGGTACTGAAGCACAGCTCCTCCTGGCACCCCGACTGCCGGTGCTGGGCTGGATGTTCAAAGGGAGGGTCCCCTCTACACATCATGCAACCGATGCTGCGTGGAGTAAGTGGGTCACACTGATCACACAACGGGCCCGAATAGGAAACCCCAGTCGCCCAGGAATCTTGGAAGTGATCACGAACTGGCCAGAAGGCAAAGATTTTGGAATATCCCCAGAGGAGGAGGTGACGCGTGCTGAAGAGGCCCCACTGTATAATAAACTACCAGAAAAAGAGAAGCAATATGCCCTGTTCACTGATGGGTCCTGTCGCCTTGTGGGAAAGCATCGGAGGTGGAAAGCTGCTGTATGGAGTCCTATACGCCAAGTCACAGAAACTGCTGAAGGAGAAGGTGAATCGAGCCAGTTTGCAGAGGTGAAAGCCATCCAGCTGGCCTTGGACATTGCTGAACGAGAAAAATGGCCAGTACTTTATCTCTATACTGACTCATGGATGGTGGCAAATGCCCTGTGGGGGTGGTTGCAGCAGTGGAAGCAGAACAACTGGCAGCGCAGAGGTAAACCCATCTGGGCTGCCGCGTTGTGGCAAGATATTGCTGCCCGGGTAGAGAACCTGGCTGTAAAAGTACGTCACGTAGATGCTCACGTACCCAAGAGTCAGGCCACTGAAGAACACCAAAACAACCAGCAGGTGGACCAGGCTGCTAAGATTGAAGTGGCTCAGGTGGATCTGGACTGGCAACATAAGGGTGAACTGTTTATAGCTCAGGGGGCCCATCATGCCTCAGGCCATCAAGGAAGAGATGCAACATATAGATGGGCTCGGGATCGAGGGGTGGACTTAACCATGGACACTATTGCACAGGTTATCCATGAATGTGAGACATGCACTACAATCAAGCAAGCCAAGCAAGTAAGGCCTCTTTGGTATGGAGGACGATGGCTGAAATAGAAATATGGGGAGGCCTGGCAGATTGATTATATCACACTCCCACAAACCCAAGAAGGCAAGCGCTATGTGCTCACCATGGTGGAAGCAACCACAGGATGGCTGGAAACATACCCTGTGACCCATGCCACTGCCCGGAACACCATCCTGGGCCTTGAAAAGCAAGTCCTGTGGCGACATGGCACCCCAGAAAGAATTGAGTCAGACAACGGGACTCATTTCCGAAACACCCTCATAGACACCTGGGCCAAAGAGCATGGCATTGAGTGGGTATATCACATCCCCTACCATGCACCAGCCTCTGGGAAAATGGAACGATACAATGGACTGCTAAAGACAACACTGAGGGCAATGGGTGGTGGGACATTAAAGCATTGGGACACACATTTAGCAAAGGCCACCTGGTTAGTCAATACCAGGGGATCTGCCAATCTAGCTGGCCCTGCCCAATCAAGACTCTTACGTACTGTAGATGGAGATAAAGTCCCTGTCATGCACATAAGAAATATGCTGGGGAAGACAGTCTGGGTTACTTCTGCCTCCGTGGGATTGCTTTTGCTCAAGGACCTGGGTACACTTGGTGGGTAATGCGAAAGGATGGGGAGGTCCGGTGTGTACCTCAAGGGGATTTGATTTTGGGTGAAAATAGCCAATGAACTGAATTTTATGATGTCAATTGTTATATGATATTGTATATCACTATTTCTATGGTTGCAATCCATGGTATAGCAGTGAAAATCACCCAGATTAATGAAGAATGAACTAACTCCGATGAAACCGAGCAAAGTGCAACGATGATAGAACTGGACGAGCGCAGCAGTACCGAAATGAGAACTGGCTTCAGGATGCAACAGCCCAACACCACACACCATCTCTCCTGCCCTGAAAGACTGTTATAACAGATGGAGCCCAAAGTCATGGACTAAATGAACTCAATGGACATTTTAGAGAGATAGTCCATAGACCAAGGGAATGATATCTGTGTGTGCATATAGATATACGTGTATATATAAGAAGAAAGATAGTGGTGGTTAATTGAAATGTATTAAAAAAAATGTGAGATCTAGGCATGACATAAATGGTATGGAATAAGGGGTGGATACTGTCCTGGTTTCGGCTAGGATAGGGTTAAATTTCTTCCTAGTGCTGTGTTTTGGATTTAGTATGAGGAGAATGTTGATAACACACTGATGTTTTCAGTTGTTGCTAAGTGCCCTCCTAGTCCAAGGACAGCTCCCATGCCTACTGACTGAGCTAGGTACACAAGATGGGAGGGAACATAATCAGGACAGCCAGCCCAGCTGGCTAATGGGGTATTCCATACCATGGGACGTCATGCTCAGTATGTGAACGGTAGGCGTGATCCAGGAAGTACCGATCACTACTTGGTTATCGGTCAGCGCGGGTGGTGAGTAATTGCGTTGTGCATCACTCATTTTTGTATATTCTATCATCATCATCATTATCATTATTTTCCCTTTTTCTGTTCTATTAAACTGTCTTTATCTCAACCCACGATTTTTTTCACTCTTACCCTTCCGATTCTCTCCCCATCCCACTGCGGGGGAGTGAGTGAGCGGCTGCGTGGTATTGGCTGCCTGTCAGGTTAAACCACAACACACATTTAAGAAGGGGGGGGTGAGGGGGAAACTGCGCGGGAACTAGCAGCAGCCAGGAGGGAGGAGTGAGAATATGTGAGAGAAACAACTATGCAGACACCAAGGACAGTGAAGAAGGAGGGGGAGGGGGTGCTCCAGGCGCTGGAGCAGAGATTCCCTTGCAGCTCGTGGTAAAGACCATGGTGAGGCAGGCTGTCCCCCTGCAGCCCATGGAGGTTAACGGTGGAGCAGATATCCACCTGCAGCCTGTGGTGGACCCCACACCAGAGCAGGTGAATGCCCCCGAAGGGGGCTGTGACCCCATGGAGAGCCCGTGCTGGGGCAGGCTCCTGGCAGGACCTGTGACCCCATGGAAAGAGGAGCCCACGCTGGAGCAGGTTTGCTGGCAAGACTTGTGACCCCGTGGGGGATGCACGCTGGAGCAGTCTGTTCCTGAAGGACTGCACCCTGTGGAAGACCCACGCTGGAGCAGTTTGTGAAGAACTGCAGCCTATGGGAAGGACCCATGTTGGAGAAGTTCATGGAGAACAGTCTCCCGTGGGAGGGACCCCATGCTGGAGCAGGGGAAGAGTGTGAGGAGTCCTCCCCCTGAGGAGGAAGGAGCAGCAGAGACAACATGTGATGAACTGACCACAACCCCCATTCCCCATCCCCCTGTGCTGCTGCAGGGGTAGGAGGTAGAGAATTCAGGCGTGAAGTTAAGCCCGGGAAGAAGGGAGAGGTGGGGGGAAGGTGTTTTAATATTTGGTTTTTATTTCTCATTACCCTACTCTGACTTGATTGGTAATAAATTAAATTAATTTCCCCAAGTTGAGTCTGTTTTGCCCGTGATGGTAGTAATTGGTGAGTGATCTCCCTGTCCTTATCTCAACCCACGAGCCTTTCTTTATATTTTCTCTCCCCTGTCCAGCTGAGGAGGGGAGTGACAGAGCAGCTTCGTTGGTGTCGTGGTTTAACCCCAGCCAGCAAAAATAAACGCCACGCAGCCGCTCGATCACCCCCCTCCTCCGGTGGGATGGGGGAGAGGATCGGGAGGGCACAAGTAGGAAAACTCCCGGGTTGAGATAAAAACAGTTTAATAATTGAAATAAAACTAAGTAGAACAGTAATAATAACAATGAGAACAACAACAATAACAGAATACACAAAGCAGGCAATGCACAACGCAACCGCTCACCAACCGCGTGTCACGAACGGGGGGCAAGCCCCCCCACACACCTGGTTTTTATACTGAGCATGATGTCACATGGTATAGAATACCCCATTGGCCAGCTGGGTCCACCACCCCAGCTGTGCTCCCCCTCCGCGGTGCAAGCATCACCCAGCAACAGCCAAAGCATCAATGGGCCATCAATGGCTCCTTTCACACTAAACCCAAAACACAGCACACCCCCAAGCTACTGGGAAGAAAGTTAACTCTGTCCCAGCCGGAACCAGGACAAGCTCCCACACCAGATTCATGACTGCTTCAAATCATGACCTTCAGGATAAATTGAGCATCACCCTGGGTAGCAGCAGTAGGGACTCGCTGCACATCCACGGGCAGTGTCTGGCCTGTTCCTCAGAGACCAGTAGTCTTGGGAGCAGCTTCTCAAGTCTCCCCAGAAGTAGCAGGGACACAGGGAACAGAGTGCAGCTAACATCAGGAAGCAAAAAGCATCATGTTCCCAAGTTGCCCACAAAGGATGCAGCACAGAGAGGGAAGGACACTTTGCAGCAATCACTCTGCTAAGAAGTGATCTCTGTCCACAGTAGAGAGGGTAAGAGTCTCCTGAACCTTCATCAACATATTTACTGAGAATGCCGTTAGCTCCGAGGGTTTGAAGAGGGAAAAAAAAAAATTGAGACCAGAGTCATCAAAAAATGTAAATACAAAATTTTTTACAGGTCAGCTAAAAAGTGTGAGAAATGGGAATTCTCCTTACTGCCTTCGCTCTCTTATTTCCTATTTCAAATATATAATTTTGGAAGAGCTTTTCAGTGTGTTCTTGCACAAATCTTTGTATTCCCACCCACATAGCAAGAACCTAACTTAATATTGCTAAACACATAGTTAAGCAAGTTAGTGTTGCCAGGTAGACAAAGACTATGAGTTTTATTGCTGCAACTCCTCACATGGAGGTATTTTCAGGGGAAAGCTAGATTATAAAAAAGCACCAGTTTTCTAGAATAAAAACAACAAATATGGAGAATTAACTTATTATACCTGCAAAAGTTTCTCCAAAAGGGCAAGCTCTAAGGTGTTTCTGCAACTACTACAATCAGACACTGTGCATTTACAGGCGTTTTGTTTTTTTAACTCATCTTCAGACTGATACAAGTTACCAATCCTGCAAAGCATTCATTCTTGTGAGAAAAGAAACTGCAGCTATCACTACATACAATGGAAAGCACCTTTAGGATGTTCAACACTCACTAATGACACTGCTCACTGACTGATTCGCTGTCCCAGTCTTGCCTGTACACAAGCAGTTAGGGAAAGGTGAACTAACAGGCCATTTTATTTTTCTTGTTTTTAGCTGTGCACCGAGGACAATCTGATTCTCTATACTTAACAGCAAGAAATGCTTCCTCAAGAGAAGCTGAAACAGAGACAGAAAAGCAGTCTTACAGATGAGCTGTAAGAGACATTGCTTTTCCATAGCCACCATACGAAAGGAAGTACAGGGACATCTCAGCAACAGGAACCTACATTGTAGGTAAGAATAAGAACACAGGGTGAAGTTTCCACATTAAACTTGGTATCATAAAATTTTAATAGAGAGCTTTACAAAACATGTAAAAGTGTTTGGACAGGAATTCCATAGGGGATGGATGACCAACTGAAGTACACAGGAAAAAGTTATAAAAGCGTAAGAACTATCTTACTTTAGATAGTGTACTTTTTATCCTAGTTCTTTACAAAGCAAGGGTATACAACCGTATCATTTGTCCCTGCTACATAAGTTAAGTGCATTTGAAAGTTTAATCCAAATGTAGCAAGTGAATAGAGATCTAAAATATTTCCAGTTGTAGGAGACCAAAGGCTAGACAGACCCAAATTAATGGTCTTATTCAGAATAAGGACAATAGTATGAGCTCATGACCTGGTCTGCACAGACTGCTGACAACCAAAGTAACTCCAGCAGGTACCATCCTTTAGCCCACTGGTGGCAGATGGCACTGAAAGGAGACAGTCACAGGGTACATGTAAGAGAGGACAGGGTCACTGAGCTTGGTGGAGATGAAGACACAAGACACTGGGTGCACATATCAACTCTTAGAGATACCCGCTTTCCCTAGTATACCTTCATTAATGGAATAGCCACTGGTTTTGTACTGAATGTTTCTTAAAGACCAAATAAAAAGGCAAGACAGATAGATGTGAATGAGAGGTTTAGCTGGAGGAGTTGTTGGAAAAAAAACTGAAGGATGAAGTGAGGAAGTGAGGCAAGGATACAGAGCAAAGGAGTGAGCAGGAGGAAATGAGAATGAGTCCTCTCTAAGTCTCAGAGAGGATTTTCACAACATAGTGCTTTCCTCAGCATGCACTTCCCTAAATATAGTCTTTATATTACACATTGCGAGAAAAAAAAATTGTAGATTGCTGAACACTGCTGGAATTACTCCAGGAATAAGACCCAAACACGCTTACTACACAAATGCCTCAGTAATTTGCAATAGATGAATGAAGGGAGGTTAAGCTCGTACCCCCTCTCCTAGCCTACCGCAGCGAGCGGCGCCGCTCACCAGCTCACAGAGACGGGCTCAAGGGCCTCGGGAGGCGGCGGGATGGGCACAACCGCCCGGCAATGGCCGAGCGCGGGGAGAGCGGCCACACCCCCGGCCCACGGCGCCGCCCCGCGTACCAAGACAAGGGGAAGCCTCGGGCCCACTCCGGACACCCCTTCCCCACGCACATGGCCCAGCGGGCCCCTCCAGAGCCTGGGCATCGCCTTCGTAACTCCTCAAGCCTCCCCGCGCCCAAACACGTCCCCACAGCCCGGCCCCACCGCAACCCCGGCGGTAGCGCTCGGGGAGGCCAGGACAACCGCCCCCTCCCACCACTCACCAGCTGCTTGAGGTCCTCCTCGGAGAGCCCGGCGTAGCGGTATCGTTGCTGCTCGAACTCGTACCGCGTCGTCTTCACCACCACCGCCACCCGCGCCGGCCAGAATCCGCCGCCCGCCGCCCCGAGCCTACCGCAGCTCCGCCGCCGCGGTGCACACGGCCCGGCCCCCGCTGCTCCCCGCCCTGCCGCCGCGCAGCGGGCGGAGGGGCTCAGGCCGCGGGAGGCGAGGAGGCGCCGGCGGGCGCCACCAAGCAGCGGTAGCCCCAGCAGGGCGGAGGAAGCCCCCACCGCCCGCTGGCAGAGCAGCGGGGAACAGCGGGCGGCTGTCCGGCTGACAAGGCAGAAGTAGCCGTAGAGGAAGCCCCAGAAGGAGGACATCGCTCGAGCTCGCTCTCCCTCCAGGGCGGGAGCCTGCAGCCAGCACGCGTGAGGGTGGCGACAACAACTGCCCCCGCTCTGAGGCGGCCTCCACGCCCGAGCGGCACTCGGCACACATAGCGCGGTCGCACCGCACCGCCCCGCCCCGCCCCACACGCAGGCGCCGCCTCCACCAATGCCGAAGAGCGCCGCAACACACCCACCCTTCGCGGGGGCGGGGCAGGAGCGGTGGGAAGCGCTCCCAAACCGGGCCCGGCGCAGCGTGCGCATGCGCCCTTCCCGAACAACCGAGCCGGCCCGAGGAAGGAAAGGCGGGGAGAACGTATGGCGAGTGCTTGCCTTCTAGTGCTTTGGGAGCACGGACTGCGCATGCGACTGGCGCACAGCATCTTCCTCCCGCCATCTTTCTACGCCCTCGGCTCTACCTCCTCGCGGGCTCGACGGTGCGCGGGTTGCGCGTACCTGGCGCCAACGGCTGTTGTGAGGGGCTGGGTCCTCTCAGCCGGACTGCTTCGGCTCCCCCGCCTCAAAGGGACACCTCCTGTATCTCTTCCTCATGGTCTTCTGCGCAGTCCTTTTCTGTGCTAACAGTTTGTAAAATAAAGCTAGTTGCATCCTCTGTTTTAACTCATGGAGACAGGACTTGGTACTAAGCAGACTCTGGAAATCCTGAGGTGGACCTCAGTGAGGTGCCTTGCTGGGAAGCTGGCTTGCTTCCATGTTAAATGTCTGTCTGAGGAGAAGTATTTGGAAAGTTAGAAAAACACAACAGGTCCTTTATTTAAAAAGGTTTAAATACTGCATCTTGTGAGGATCTGATGAGAAACGTGTAGTTTGAAAAGTCCACCTCTTATTCGTGACTATTCTGGTCTTTATTACATTTATCACAATGTCTGAGGAAGCAAAGAAAAAGGCAACACGATTAAAGCAGCAGGCTTGGGAAAAGACCTGTGCAGCAGTGCTGTGAATGCATGTGAGTGGGACAAGTCTGCATTTTGCAAGTCCAGGGGAAAAAATGAAATAATCGATCCTGAGCTACTTTTTAATATTGTAAGCAAGCTATCTGGAAATACTGGGGTTTTTTTTATATCAGTATTAATAACTGCCTTTTCAGGTGTTATCTTTCACACACAGTACTTATACACTGAATGCTTCATTTATGCACGTTTTTCTAATTACTCACCCTGTGCCTGTTCTTTCCCTGGGGGAAGTTACGGCTTCTCGCTGTGGGGAAAGATTGAAGCAGCAGCTTTTTACCTGTCAGTGCAGAACTCTTCTACAGTGCTTTGCTAAATACGAGAGTCTTGGGAAATCAGACTAGCTAAAGCCATTCAGCCCTTCCCTACTCTTGTATAATAATACAAAAGCTCCATCCAGTCTTTACTGACGGGTAGGAGGATTTTTTATCTACTGATTAACTTAGCCTTGAAGGAAACTACCACAAACCAGATTACCAGGAGAGTAATTAAACATAACTAATTCCCTTGCTAACCAGAAAATGCCTCATTCTGTATAACCATTAACTTTCGGATTGTACAAAGCAGTAGATAATACAAGATCCTGGAGACCAAAAGGGATTTTGAAAATTTACAGCTCTGTTCTGAATGGTATCTCTTTTATAACTTATTTGACCGTTGAGCTGCTCCTCTAGGATTCTGTGCTTCACACGTTACCTATTTATACTGAACTGTTTTGATCTTTGTTTGAAAAACAAATAATATTCAACCTCTAAGGCAAGCTTGAATATGGAGCAGTATTTTACCCTGAGGCCATGCGATTATCACGTTATGGTCTTTTGAATTAATGCCCACAGCAAGCATTATAAGCATAAAATATGAAAATATATATTTTAAAATGTAAATTCAAAACAGTATATGAGATCTTAATGTTCTGGAAGCAGAGCTGAGGCACAGAACATGAAATGATTCATCCAGGATTCCCAAAAGGAAGTCTGACAGACTAGCTGAAGGGTACACAGATCATCTGACATGCCGTTCTGTATGTGGAAAAAGGTTTAAACTTTCCATAACACATAAAATAGAGTTTGTAGAATGTTACTTACAGTTTGCATCTTACTCTGTAGATGGACCTACTTACAAAATGTTCAATAGACACTACTTAACCTCTCCCTTACTACAACTTTTGATTTGAACATACACCTGATACATAGGAACAAGACACAAGTATCTGTCAAATGACACTTTACTAATTTTGAAATATATTCACAATTTGTGACATATGACATGTGTTCATGCCCCATCTTCAATGACTTCAGAGCAATACACACGGTACATTAATGGACAGATTAGTTCATACAGAATTAAATTAATAAGCATAGGCATTTTAGCCTGGTATTCTTATAGGATACGAGTATGGAGCAGGGGTGAATTTCCACTTTAATAACTTTTTAAACCCTTGGCTGACCACAACAAAATTTGTTTTGGGCACAGAGTACTTAAAAATTCCATATGGAAACGGACACCTCAGTACTGCCTGCAGCAAGGAAAATGCTTCAGAGTAATACCCATTTTAGACACCAATGAGTTACAATACATGACATAAGTTTCAAGACACAAATCCATAGAAAACCAGGCATCCTTAGCTTTACATTCTTCAAGTTATATAATGGAATTAAAAAAAACCCTATATAATAAACTTAAAATTATCTATTCTGTGTTACAAAACAATGTAACTGGAAAAATTTCTATGTAAAAACTAAATTATTCCTAAGTTGTTACACTAGCTGCAAAACTGGTAACGCATGACTGTACCAGCAGTTTTACATAAGAAGTTCTCCAAATGTAGCTTTTTTTCATCCAAAAGAATTTATATATTGCTTCTAGTGCAGTTACAATTTAGGACAACTGTTCATTTCTACTCCTTATTAAAGTCTGTAATGACTTCTTGTGATTATTTAATTAATAACTAGTTATATAATTAACTAATCCAATCATTTACATTCTCTAGATTTTCTTTATATGCCCCTAAGTACTACTGATACCTGAAAATGATAATGCTATCTTTGTGTTGAAAATGATAATGCTATATCAGTGTTAGTTGCATTCACAGAGGAGGAGGTAAACAGACCATCATGGTAACGTTTCACAAAACTGAGTCCTCAAATTTTGAGCCCAGATGACCATAGCTGTTAATTCTGATTATTCAGAAGGAAAACTCCAGACTAACACTTAGAGAACACGTCACTTGTTCAAGACATCAAAATCTTGCAAGGCAGGTAGATTAGCAGGTATATTCTGATTGAATTTCTGATCCCAGATTCTATCCATGTGTGCTTGCATTTTGCTTGCAATGTATGTACCCTCATTAGTGATTACATAGTTGGGTCATATAATTTGCTTCATAAATTCCAAAATAGAGGAGGATTCTTCAGAAAAAACAAAATAAATGCAGTTATTATGAATACAAATTATTGAATTTTTTCACACAAAACCAATGAGAAGGGGCAAGCTTTCATGTCTACACTTTCATTAGAATATATTTTAATTAACAGAAATTTACTTTTCTATTTTTCTTCCCAGTCTTTGTTTATGCAAAGCAAACTACACCATCTAACACAACTGACTTAAACATTTCAGAAGCAATTTGAATATGCTCAAACAGCTGCACACATTGTTTTGTAAGAATTAATTTAGTGTTTGTGAAAGATGACTCTGGAATCTGAATTCCACTTTTTAGACAGACAACTGCTGTAGAACAGGCAATGTAGGTTTTTTCTAGATTTTCCTGCCAGCATGCTCCAGTGTTATGTCCTCTAAAAGCCATTTAGGGAAAAGAGGATGCTCTTTCCCTCCCTGTCCATTTTGTACAGGCCATCAGTAGCATTGAAAGCTACTGCAAATGTGCTAAAAGTTTTCCCTGTATTCATTCATTCAATAGAGACATTACCAAACTCTTAACTTCATACAGTATGCCAAAACTAATTCAGAGGTCACTAAAGAACATGACATAAAAAACTGAGTGACAAGATTTAGGAAGAGATACAAAGATTTTTGATGTGAACACCTCCAGAACATAAAATAAGCCATTTAGCTATCCCATCCAAGTAAATTTTGCCAGAAAATCATAATCTTAGTGGCAGATATCTGCATATGTATCCTTAATTAGGAATTGTTAGTTTTCCCTCCTTTTGAAAATTATTCCTGTACTAATACCTAAGAGCTTCCAGCTCTGTATCCCTTATGTATATAAATTAATCACTGGGATTTAATAGATATTTTGTATGCAGAAGGCATGTTCTGTAAATAAATAAAAAACATTGTCGTGGTTTAACCTGGCAGGCAGCCAAATACCATGCAGCCGCTCACTCACTCCCCCCCCACCCCCAGTGGGACAGGGAGAGAATCGGAAGGGTGAGAGTGAGAAAAACTCGTGGGTTGAGATAAAGACAGTTTAATAGAACAGAAAAGGGAAAATAATAATGATAACGATAGAATATACAAAATGAGTGATGCACAATGCAATTGCTCACCACCCGCGCTGACCGATAACCAAGTAGCAATTGCTACTTCCTGGATCATGCCTACCATTCATATACTGAGCATGACGTCACATGGTATGGAATACCCCGTTGGCCAGCTGGGCTGGCTGTCCTGATTATGTTCCCTCCCATCTTGTGTACCTAGCTCAGTCAGTAAGCATGGGAGCTGTCCTTGGACTAGGAGGGTACTTAGCAGCAACGGAAAACATCAGTGTGTTATCAACATTCTCCTCATACTAAATCCAAAACACAGCACTAGGAAGAAATTTAACTCTATCCCAGCTGAAACCAGGACAAACATTCATCTGAAAAAACACAGAAGAACCGATTGCTCCACAAACAGCAAAATTAGTGATGTATAGTTTCATATGGATTTGGGTCACGTCCCTACACCACTCTTCAGGCCACAATAATCCCAGGTATCCATCCTTCCATGGTTTTCCTCTATCCTCCCTCCCAGCAAATGCTGCAGCTTGTTCAGAACCAGGAAAGTGCCACTCAGCCCCACAAGCCTCACAGAAAATACCAAGCTTACCCTGAAGCTTTTTCCTCAAAGGATACCTTCCTCTGAGTTCTGTCACTCAATAACTGCTAATTTTCATGAAGAACTTAAATTGTCTTTAAGCTTTCTACCTTCCATAAATTTTTTCTGAAAATGAACATTGGGCTCAAAGTGGGTCTGACAGATAGATGGATGGAGTACTCAATAGTTTAAACCTTGTTTCCTTAGGAAAACAGGCTCGAAATACTGCGGCATGGAAGGAACTATCTGTAGGAAGCTCTAACTAGAACACAAGATAAGACAACTAGTTAAACGGAAATTAAAGCTGTAAGAAAATTGTTTATTGTTTGGGCATAGAAATTGTTGCTCCAGCTGTCATAAAATGACAAACTTCACACTTTCAAAACCAAGCTAATATATTACATATTAGCATACCTTTAGTCTTGAGAAACAATCAATTTTATTGTAAAAAATATAAATAGAATAAATAAAGTATTAGGATCTCAAGAGTAAAAATTCATAGCATAAATGTCTGCACATATATGTATTTATATGTCCTCTATTACCACAGTATCCAAACTCTTCAAAACAGTGAAACATCTCTTTTCCTCCTCAGCTTCTAGGAGATGTAGCTTCATGTTTAAATGAGTGTGTGTGTTTGTGCATATACTTGTGATATATGTAAAGATCTTGAGAAAAGGCAGATCAAAAGAGAGTTTGTTTATTTGTGACTGACAATAAGCCTTGTTCCTTATGCTGTGGGAGCAAATTACAAAGTTTAAGTCCTGTGTTGCACCTGCTCTGGAACGCTCCTTGGATTTTACAGCTGTAGTAGAATTTAGAGGTAGTAGGATTTAGACGGACATCATGACACTCAGGTGCTTAAATCCTATTTCATAGAAGGCTTTGATTATCAGGACAGACTTTGAAATCAAACTCTGCATTCAGTGCATAACCAGCTGAATTCCAGGGCAAAGTTACCACCATGACCTGTTACTAAATACATAGGGCTGTTGTGTTTTAAAACTGCTGAAGTTTTTATAACATGGAGCTTTGTTCCTGAGTATGAGTTGCAGCAATGAAATATGAAGGTCAATGGTGCAAATATTGTTGTGGTCGGGAGTGAGGCTGATAGAAAAGGACACAATGTACAGCTAGTCATGGAAAGAGCATTTTTGTTATCAGCACACTAAAAAGTCAAAGAGAATCCCAGTGCTTCACTATTTGAGACAGATGCTCTGTTGTGAAGCACTTCCCTTTTCCTGAAGGCAAAAAAATCCAGTCCCACTTAAGCTTACTGTCATCCAGATGCTAAATCCATCAATGTCAGACAAGTGCTAATTTTGGCAGGCTATTTAAGATTCAGCGTAATCCAGATACTAGTTCAGCTTCATCTGGATGCTAATCTTAAAGGGGTACTGAAAATTCAGGAAGAAGCTGAAATTCTTCGAACTTCATACATACATTCAGATGGGAAGACCAAATTCTAATTTGACTCTTCAAGAGTGATGCAACTTTTAAGATGAGAAATCCTTACAACTATCTTAATTAAAAGGACTTCAGATAATTGTCCTGGTTTCGGCTGGGATAGAGTTAACTTCCTTTCCGGTGGCTGGGGGGGTGTCTGTGTGCTGTGTTTTGGGTTTGGTATGAGAGGAGCGTTGATGGCCCATTGATGCTTTGGTTGTTGAGGGTGGTGCTTGCACCAGGGACCTTTCAGACTCCCATGCTCTGCCAGGTGCAAGGGAAGCTGGTGGGGGGAGCACAGCCAGGGCGGTTGACCCACCTGGCCAATGGGGTATTCTATACCATGTGACGTCATGCCCAGTAAAAAAACTAGGGGGGGGTGGCTCTGGAGTTCAAGACACACGGTTGGTGAGCAGTTGCATTGTGCATCGCCTGCTTTGTGTATTCTGTTATTGTTGTTGTTATTGTTATTATTACTGTTCTACTTAGTTTTATTTCCATTATTAAACTGTTTTTATCTCAACCCTCGAGTTTTCCTACTTGTGCCCTCCCAATTCTACCGGAGGAGGGGGGTGAGCGAGCGGCTGTGTGGTGTTTAGTTGCTGGCTGGGGTTAAACCACGACAGTTCTTTTTGGCACCCAACATGGGGTACGAAGGGTTTGAGATAATAACAGATTAACTAGAGCATATTAAGGAATTTATATCTGTTAACAGTTACGAGTCACAATATTGATTCATCTGTTCTCGATATTAATTTATCTGATCTGCACCATGCTATTGTTTTTGCTGTACCTGTTAAAGATTGGTGTTGGGTTTTGCAGTCTGCTGCGCTCTGCAGTGATTAGTGATGTTTTGCCTGGGAGATTTGTTACTAAAATGCTGGCATTGGGGGTTATTTGGTATTTGGTATTTGTAATGAAGCCGTTTCTGTATTTCGGGTACCACCTCATGGAGACCATTAGCAATTATACCTTTTCCTCTGAGAGGTTTTTTATGGAGGAAATAGAGAATGGCACCTTCACTACCTTCCTCTATGATGTCATCTCCTTCGTTAAGATAACTTGCCAGTACCTTGAACATCCCTGGGTAGTTAAGATACACCTATTGGTATTCCTTGGGAATATTGTTGTGGTTTTGTCCAAGGTTAGTAAGCAATTCAAGAATGTCATCCAGAGATCTGCCCCAAGGCTGGATAGTTATGAGTGGTAGGGCGAGTGGGATAGCATGGGCAAATGCCTAGGACGGTGGGCACCCCCAGTGTTCTGGAACTTCACCCCTGAGCAAGTGCAGAACCCTGAAAAATTAGTAGAATATTTGGAAAAAGTATGCTGTCACCCTGGCCATTCTAGGGAGACACAAATCACTACAATGTGCTGGGGCCTGGCCAATGCCTACCGAGCCCTGTTCAACACTATTCAGAACCCTCAAGGGGAAGAAAAGGTCTCTGCATCTGATGACAAAACAACAGGCCCTGTAGCTACCCCAACCCCCACAGTAGGCACTGCGGCTACCCCACCCCCCAGGGCAGGCACGGCAGCTACTCCGCCCCCTGCGACAGAGAACCAACCCATGCCGGTATCAGTCGCCCCTATACAAAAAAGAACATGCACAAGAAAATCACCTCATTTAGTAAGGGATGAAGATGAACCAGGGCCATCACGAGAACAGGAGGAGGAGGAGGCAGAACCCGTAAATGAGATGGTGACCACCTGATCCCTATCTCTGGGTGAGCTGCGAGATATGCAAAAAGACTTCAGCCGTCGTCCAGGCGAGCACATTGTCACCTGGCTGCTCCGATGCTGGGATAATGGGGCCAGTAGCCTGGAATTCAAGGGTAGGGAAGCCAAGCAGCTGGGATCCCTTTCTAGGGAAGGGGGCATTGACAAAGCAATTGGACAAGGGGCACAAGTCCTCAGCCTCTGGAGGCGGCTCCTGTCAGGCGTGAAGGAAACATATCCCTTCAAGGAAGATGTTATATGCCACCCAGGCAAGTGGACCACCATGGAGAGAGGTATCCAGTACCTGAGGGAATTAGCCATGCTGGAAGTGATTTATGATGGCCTGGACAACGAGCAGTTATCCAAAGATCCAGATGAAGTCCAGTGCACGCGACCCATGTGGCGGAAGTTTGTACGGAGCGCACCAGCGTCGCATGCAAACTCATTGGCAATAATGACCTGGAAAGATGGAGAGGAACAAACAGTGGATGAATTGGCTGGCCAGCTCTGGCAATATGAAAAAAGTCTCTCTTCCTCCCTCCGGGCCTGTGTCACTGCTGTGGAGAAAGTGTCTCGGGAGGTCCAGCAACTCAAAGAGGATATGTCCTTCTCCTCACCTGCACGGCCCAATGTCTCAGCCATTAGGAGTAAGCGTCCCTCTGCTCAAGAGAGGACACATTGTGGGTACACGCCCCGGGGCACCCTGTGGTTTTACCTGCGTGACCATGGAGAGGACATGAGGAACTGGGATGGAAAATCTACCGCAGCTCTACAGGCATGGGTACGTGAGTTGCAAGGAAAAACAACCACAAAAGGGGGTTCTTCCAGGAAAACTGCTGCTCCAGTCTCCAGTGAGCAGTTTCCCAGACAGAGTAGAAGGGCTGATTCCACTTCCGACCTTAATGAAGGGACATCTGATTCATACTTAGAAGAAGTGGATAGAAACTATGATGACCAGGACTACAGGGGCCCTGCCTCCAGTCAGGTGGAGGAAAGGGACAACTGGGTTTACTGGACTGTGTGGATTCGATGGCCTGGCACATCAGAGCCACAGGAGTATAAGGCTCTCGTAGACACCGGTGCACAGCGTACCCTGATGCCATCAAGCTATAAAGGGGCAGAACCCATCTGTATTTCTGGAGTGACAGGGGGATCCCAAGAGTTAACTGTATTGGAGGCTGAAGTGAGCCTAACCAGGAATGAGTGGCAGAAGCACCCCATTGTGACTGGCCCAGAGGCTCCGTGCATCCTTGGCATAGACTACCTCAGGAGAGGGTATTTCAAGGACCCAAAAGGGTACCGGTGGGCTTTTGGTATAGCTGCCCTGGAGACGGAGGAAATTAAACAGCTGTCCACCTTGCCTGGTCTCTCGGAGGACCCTTCTGTTGTGGGGTTGCTGAGGGTTGAAGAACAGCAGGTACCAATCGCTACCACAACAGTGCACCGGCGACAATATCACACCAACCGAGACTCCCTGCTTCCCATCCATGAGCTGATTCGTTGACTGGAGAGCCAAGGAGTGATCAGCAAGACTCGCTCACCCTTGAACAGTCCCATATGGCCAGTGCGAAAGACCAATGGAGAGTGGAGACTAACAGTAGACTATCGCGGCCTGAACGAAGTCACGCCACCACTGAGTGCTGCCGTGCCGGACATGCTAGAAATTCAGTATGAACTGGAGTCAAAGGCAGCCAAGTGGTACGCCACAATGGATATCGCTAATGCATTCTTCTCAATCCCTTTGGCAGCAGAGTGCAGGCCAGTTTGCTTTCACTTGGAGGGGCGTCCAGTACACCTGGAATCGACTGCCCCAGGGGTGGAAACACAGCCCTACCATTTGCCATGGACTGATCCACACCGCACTGGAACAGGGTGAGGCTCCAGAACACCTGCAGTATGTTGATGACATCATCGTATGGGGCAGCACAGCAGAAGAAGTTTTTGAGAAAGGGGAACGAATAGTCCAAATCCTTCTGAAGGCCGGTTTTGCCATAAAACAAAGTAAGGTCAAGGGACCTGCACAGGAGATCCATTTTTTAGGAATAAATGGCAGGACGGATGCTGTCAGATCCCAATGGATGTGATCAACAAAATAACACCCAAGTCCCCACCAACTAGCAAAAAGGAAACACAAGTTTTCTTAGGCGTTGTGGGTTTTGGTAGAATGCATATTCCAAATTACAGTCAAATCGTAAGCCCTCTCTATCAAGTGACCAGGAAGAAGAATGATTTCAAATGGGGAGTCGTGGTTTAACCTGGCAGGCAGTCAAATTCCACACAGCCACTCGCTCAATCCCCCGCCGCCTCGGCGGGGCAGGGAGAGAATCGGAAGGGTGAGAGTGAGAAAAAACTCATGGGTTGAGATAAAGATAGTTTAATAGAATAGAAAATAGAAAATAATAATAATAATAATAGAATATACAAAATGAGTGATGCACAATGCAATTGCTCACCACCCGCGCTGACCGATAGCCAAGTAGCGATCGGTACTTCCTGGATCACGCCTACCATTCATATACTGAGCATGACGTCACATGGTATGGAATACCCCGTTGGCCAGTTGGGTTAGCTGTCCTGGCCATGCTCCCTCCCAGCTTCTTGTGCACCTGGCAGAGCATGGGAAGCTGAAAATTCCTTGACTAGCAGGGTACTTAGCAACAGCACCAGGAAGAAATTTAACCGTATCCCAGCCGAAACCAGGACAGTATCCATCCCTTATTCCATACAATTTACGTTATGCTTAGGTCTCACATTTTTCGATACATTTCGATTAATCATCACTATCTTTCTTTTTATATATACATATATATATATGCACACACAGATATCATTCCCTTAGTCTATGGGCCATCCCTCTAAAATGTCCACTGAGTTCATTTAATCCATGACTTTGGGCTCCATCTGTCATAACAGTCTTTCAGGGCCGAAGAGATGGTGTGCGGTGTTGGGCTGTTGCATCCTGAAGCCAGTTCTCATTTCGGTACTGCTGTGCTCGTCCAGTTCTATCATCGTTGCACTTTGCTCGGTTTCATCGGAGTTAGTTCATTCTTCATTAATCTGGGTGATTTTCACTGCTATACCATGGATTGCAACCATAGAAATAGTGATATACAATATCATATAACAATTGACATCATAAAATTCAGTTCATTGGCTATTTTCACCCAAAATCAAATCCCCTTGAGGTACACACCAGACTTCCCCATCCTTTCGCATCACCCACCAAGTGCACCCAGGTCCTTGAGCAAAAGCAATCCCACGGATGGGTTTTCCCTTGCCAGAGGCAGGAGTAACCCAGACTGTCTTCCCCAGCATATTTCTTATGTGCACGACAGGGACTTTATCCCCATCTACAGTACGTAAGAGTCTTGATTGGGCAGGGCCAGCTCGATTAACAGACCCCCTAGTGTTGACTAACCAGGTGGCTTTTGCTAAATGTGTGTCCCAATGCTTGAATGTCCCACCACCCATTGCCCTCAGTGTAGTCTTTAGCAGTCCATTGTATCATTCGATTTTCCCAGAGGCTGGTGCATGATAGGGGATGTGATATACCCACTCAATGCCATGCTCTTTGGCCCAGGTGTCTATGAGGGTGTTTCGGAAATGAGTCCCGTTGTCTGACTCAATTCTTTCTGGGGTGCCATGTCACCACAGGTCTTGCTTTTCAAGGCCCAGGATGGTGTTCCTGGCGGTGGCATGGGGCATGGGATATGTTTCCAGCCATCCTGTGGTTACTTCCACCATGGTGAGCACATAGCGCTTGCCTTGTCAGTTCTGTGGGAGTGTGATATAATCAATCTGCCAGGCCTCCCCATATTTGTATTTCATCCATTGTCCTCCATACCAAAGAGGCCTTACTCGCTTGGCTTGCTTGACTGCAGCGCATGTTTCACATTCATGGATAACCTGTGCAATAGCGTCCATCGTCAAGTCCACCCCTCGATCACGAGCCCATCTATATGATGCGTCTCTTCCTTGATGACCTGAGGCGTCATGGGCCCATCAGGCTATAAATAATTCACCCTTATGTTGCCAGTCCAGATCCACCTGAGCTACTTCGATCTTAGCAGCCTGGTCCACCTGCTGGTTGTTTTGGTGTTCTTCAGTGGCCTGACTCTTGGGTACGTGAGCATCTACATGACGTACTTTTACAGCCAGGTTCTCTACCGGGGCAGCAATATCTTGCCACAATGTGGCAGCCCAGATAGGTTTACCTCTGCGCTGCCAGTTGCTCTGCTTCCACTGCTGCAACCACCCCCACAGGGCATTTGCCACCATCCATGAGTCAGTATAGAGATAAAGTACTGGCCATTTTTCTCGTTCAGCAATGTCCAAGGCCAGCTGGATGGCTTTCACCTCTGCAAACTGGCTCGATTCACTTTCGCCTTCAGCAGTTTCTGCGACTTGGCGTATAGGACTCCATACAGCAGCCTTCCACCTCCGATGCTTTCCCACAAGACGACAGGACCCATCAGTGAACAGGGTATATTGCTTCTCTTTTTCTGGTAGTTTGTTATACAGTTTGGCCTCTTCAGCACGCGTCACCTCCTCCTCTGGGGATATTCCAAAATCTTTGCCTTCTGGCCAGTTCGTGATCACCTCCAAGATTCCTGGGCGACTGGGATTTCCTATTTGGGCCCGTTGTGTGATCAGTGTGACCCACTTACTCCACGTAGCATCGGTTGCATGATGTGTAGAGGGGACCCTCCCTTTGAACATCCAGCCCAGCACCGGCAGTTGGGGTGCCAGGAGGAGCTGTGCTTCAGTACCAACCCCTTCCGAAGCAGCTCGAATACCTTCATATGCTGCCAATATCTCTTTCTCAGTTGGAGTGTAGTGGGCCTCGGATCCTCTGTATCCCTGACTCCAAAACCCTAAGGGTCGACCTCGAGTCTCCCCTGGTGCTTTCTGCCAGAGGCTCCAGGTAGGGCCATTCTCCCCGGCTGCGGTGTAGAGCACATTCTTTACATCTTGTCCTGCCTGGACTGGCCCAAGGGCTACTGCCTGAACTATCTCCCGTTTAATTTGTTCAAAGGCTTGTTGTTGCTCCGGACCCCATTTGAAATCGTTCTTCTTCCGAGTCACTTGATAGAGGGGGCTTACAATCAGGCTGTAATCTGGAATATGCATTCTCCAAAAGCCCACAACGCCTAAGAAAGCTTGTGTTTCCTTTTTGCTAGTTGGTGGGGACATGGTTGTTATTTTGTTGATCACATCCATTGGGATCTGACGACGTCCATCTTGCCATTTTATTCCTAAAAACTGGATCTCCTGTGCAGGTCCCTTGGCCTTACTTTGTTTTATGGCAAAACCAGCCTTCAGAAGGATTTGAATTATTCTCTCCCCTTTCTCAAAAACTTCTTCTGCTGTTTTGCCCCACACAGTGATGTCATCAATTTATTGCAGGTGTTCGGGAGCCTCACCCTGTTCCAGTGCGGTGTGGATCAGTCCATGGCAAATGGTAGGGCTGTGTTTCCACCCCTGGGGCAGTTGGTTCCAGGTGTACTGGACGCCCCTCCAAGTGAAAGCAAACTGTGGCCTGCACTCTGCTGCCAAAGGGATGGAGAAGAATGCATTAGCGATATCCATTGTGGCGTACCACTTGGCTGCCTTTGACTCCAGTTCGTATTGAATTTCTAGCATATCCGGCACGGCAGCACTCAGCGGCGGCATGACTTCGTTCAGGCCACGGTAGTCTACTGTTAGTCTCCACTCTCCATTGGACTTTCGCACTGGCCATATGGGACTGTTCAAGGGTGAGCGAGTCTTGCTGATCACTCCTTGGCTCTCCAGTCGACGAATCAGCTCATGGATGGGTATCAGGGAGTCTCAGTTGGTGCGATGTTGCCGCCGGTGCACCGTTGTGGTAGCGATTGGCACCTGTTGTTCTGTTGACCCACAACAGAAGGGTCCTCTGAGAGACCGGGCAAGGTGGACAGCTGTTTAATTTCCTCCGTCTCCAGGGCAGCTATACCAAAAGCCCACCGGTACCCTTTTGGGTCCTTGAAATACCCTCTCCTGAGGTAGTCTATGCCAAGGATGCATGGAGCCTCTGGGCCAGTCACAATGGGGTGCTTCTGCCACTCATTTCTGGTTAGACTCACTTCAGCCTCCAATACAGTTAACTCTTGGGATCCCCCTGTCACTCCAGAAATACAGATGGGTTCTGCCCCTTTATAGCTTGATGGCATCAGGGTGCACTGTGCACCGGTGTCTACGAGAGCCTTATACTCCTGTGGGTCTGATGTGCCAGGCCATCGAATCCACACAGTCCAGTAAACCCGGTTGTCCCTTTCCTCCACCTGGCTGGAGGCAAGGCCCATCTAGTTCTGGTCATGGTATCCGTTTCTCACTTCTTGCAAACGCGAGTCAAGAATTCCTTCATTACAATCCAAAGTAAGATCAGCCCTTCTCCTCTGTCTGGGGAACTGTTCACTGGGAACTGGACCATCGTGAGACAGGTTTTTCCTGACAACTGGATCAGCATTTTTCCTGGGAAAACCCCCTTGTGTGATTGTTTTTCCTTGCAACTCATGTACCCGTGCCTCTAGGGTCAAGGTAGGTTTTCCATCCCACTGCCTCATGTCCTGTCCAAGGTCACACAGGTAATACCACAGGGTGCCCCGTGGAGTGTACCTTCTATATTCTCTCTCCTGAGCAGAAGAACGCTGTCTCCTAATTGCTGAGATACTGGTCCATACAGGTGGAGAGCAGGACCTATCCTCTTCAAGTTGCTGGACCATCTGTGACAGTTTCTCCACAGCTGAGACAAGGGAGGAAGAGACAATGTCTTCGCGTTCCCAGAGTTTGCCAACCGCTTCATCCACCATTGGTGCTTCTTCCTCTTTCCAGGACAGTATTGCCAACGAACTGGCATACAACGCTTGTGCGCTCCGTACCAACTTCCAACACATGGGTCGCGTGCACTGGACTTCATCTGGGTACTTGCTCGACGTGCAGGTCACTATAAACCACCTCCAGCATGCCTAGTTCTCTCAGGTACTGGATACCTCTCTCCATAGTGGTCCATTTGCCTGGGCGATATATAACATCTTCCTTGAAGGGATACCTTTCCTTCACGCCTGACAGCAGTCGCCTCTAGAGGCTGAGGACTTGTGCCCCTTGTCCAATCACTTTTTCAATGTCCCCTTCCCTGGAAAGCGATCCCAGCTGTTTGGCTTCCTTCCCCTCTAATTCCAGGCTACTGGCCCCATTATCCCAGCATCGGAGCAGCCAGGTAACAATACGCTCGCCTGGATGACAGCTGAAATCTTTTCGCATATCTCGCAACTCACTCAGGGATAGCGATCAGGTGGTTTCCGTCTCGTTTATGAGTTCTTCCTCCTGCCCTCCTCGTGATGGCCCTGCTTTTCCATCATCCCTTTCTAAACGACCTGACTTCCGCTTCCAACATTTCTTCTTCTGTACAGGGGCGATGGATACCAGCAAGGGTTGGTCCTCTGGTTCAGCTGTAGCACCTGTTGCAGGGGTTTGGGTAGCCGCAGTGACTGTTGCCGAGTTTTCAGTAGCCGCAGTGCCTGTCGCGGGGGTTGGAGTAGCCGCAGTGCCCGTTGCGGGAGTTGGAGTAGCTGCAGCGCCTGTCGTTTTGTCATCAGATGCAGAGACCTTTTCTTCCCCTTGAGGGTTCTGAATAGTGTTGAACAGGGCTCAGTAGGCATGGGCCAGGCCCCAGCACGCTGCATTGATTTGTGTCTCTCTGGAATTGCCAGGGTGACAGCATGCTTTTTCCAAATATTCTACTAATTTTTCAGGATTCTGCACTTGTTCAGGGGTGAAGCTCCAAAACACTGGCGGTGCCCACTGTCCTATGCACTTGCCCATACTATCCCACACACCCTGCCACTCATAACTATCCAGCCTCGGGGCAGATCTCTGGGTGGTATTCTTAAATAGTTGTTTAACCTTAAACAAGGCCTGAAACACATTGAGGAGACATAGCAATAGGAACATGCTGGTTTGAACATCCCAAGCATATTCAAGATCCTCAAGAGCTATTGTAATCAGCCTGGAGGAGAAGGGGAAGGTGAAGGAAGGTGTCTCCCCCATAAACTGGCTCTCCGAGGAGAAGAGGTAAAGAGTGTAATTATTAATAGTTTCCGAGAGATGGCTCCTGAAGAACAGGGATGACGGCAGTGCTGGGTACAATCTCCTGACCAATACTTTTATCATACCATAAGCCAGTGTCACACAGTGTAGCAAAGCGATAACCTTAATCCATCTCCCATAGGTGATAAACAGCACATAAATACTGATAAAGAGCAGTATATACAGCCAGTAAGGTGCTACATACCGCAAGTTCAAGAACAAATCGAACAACTCTGAGAGCAATAAACCAACATTGTGACCAGCGACTACTAAACTGATATAATGAATGCTTATAACAAATTTGTTTTAACCCGCTTGGGTCAGATGTGTCGTTATCTCAACCCTTTGTGCCCCACGTTGGGCGCCAAAAAGGAGTGTTGTGGTTTAACGCAGCAAGCAGCCAAACACCACACAGCCGCTCGCTTCATCCCCCCCACCCCCAGTGGGATGGGGGAGAGAATCAGGAAAAGAAAAAAAAGTAAATTCATGGATTGAGATAAAGACAGTTTAACAGAACAGAAAGGAAGGGAAGAAAAAAAAAATATACAAAATGAGTGATGCACAATGCAATTGATCACCACCGACCGACCAATGCCCAGCCAGACCACGAGCAGCCATTGCCCCTCCCCCACCAACCCCCAGTTTATGTACTAAGCATGACGCCTATGGTATGGAATACCCCGTTGGCCAGTTGGGTTAGCTGTCCTGGCTATTCTCCCTCTCAGCTTCTTGTGCACCTGGCAGAGCACGGAAAGCTGAAAAGTCCTTGACTTATGGAAACCACTACTTAGCGACAACTAAAACATCAGTGTGTTATCAACATTATTCTCATACTAAATCCAAAACACAGCACTATACCAACTACTAGGAAGAAAATTAACTCTATCCCAGCTGAAACCAGGACAACATTGTCGTGGTTTAACCCCAGCCAGTAAATAAACCCCACGAAGCCGCTCGCTCACCCCCCTCCTCCGGTGGGATGGGGGAGAGGATCGGGAGGGCACAAGTAGGAAAACTCCCGGGTTCAGATAAAAACAGTTTAATAACTGAGATAAAACGAAGTAGAACAGTAATAATAACGAGAACAACAACAATAACAATATACAAAGCAGGCGATGCACAATGCAACTGCTCACCGACCGCGTGTCCCGAACGGGGGCGAGCCCCCCACCACACACCTGGTTTTTATACTGAGCATGATGTCACATGGTATAGAATACCCCATTGGCCAGCTGGGTCCATCACCCCGGCTGTGCCCCACCCTCCCCGGTGCAAGCATGACCCAGCAACAGCCAAAGCATCAATGGGCCATCAACGCTCCTTTCACAACAAACCCAAAACACAGCACACCCCCGAAGCTACTGGGAAGAAAGTTAACTCTGTCCCAGCCGAAACCAGGACAATATCCACACCTTATTCTATACCATCTACATCATGCCCAGGTCTCACATTTTCCAATACGTTCCAACTAGTCATCACCACTTTTCCTGCCTTTTATATATATACACACACAGAGATATCATTCCCTTAGTCCATGGGCCATCCCTCTAAAATGTCCATTGAGTTCATTTAGTCCATGACCTCGGGCTCCATCTGTCATAACAGTCATTCAGGGCGGGAGAGATGGTGTGTGGTGTTGGACTGTTGCATGCTGAGGCCAGTTCTGGGCGCTCGTCCGGTTCTATCATCGTTGCACCTTGCTCAGTTTCATCAGAGTTCATTCTACATTAATCTGGGTGATTCTTACTGTAATACTGTTAATATGGCATATAGTAACCATAAAAGTGATGACATACAGTATTATATAGTAACTAACATCATAGAATTCAGTTCATTGGCTATTTTCACCCAAAATCAAATCCCCTCGAGGTACACACCGGACTTCCCCATCCTTTCGCATCACCCACCAAGTGCACCCAGGTCCTTGTGCAAAAGCAATCCCACGGATGGGTTTTCCCTTGCCAGAGGCAGGAGTAACCCAGACTGTCTTCCCCAGCATATTTCTTATGTGCACGACAGGGACTTTATCTCCATCTACAGTACGTAAGAGTCTTGATTGGGCAGGGCCAGCTCGAGTGACAGATCCCCTAGTGTTGACTAACCAGGTGGCTTTTGCTAAATGTGTATCCCAATGCTTGAATGTCCCACCACCCATTGCTCTCAACATAGTCTTTAGCAGTCCGTTGTATCGTTCGATTTTCCCAGAGGCTGGTGCATGATAGGGGATGTGATATACCCACTCAATACCATGCTCTTTGGCCCAGGTGTCTATGAGGGTGTTTCGGAAATGAGTCCCATTGTCTGGCTCAATTCTTTCTGGGGTGCCATGTCGCCATAGGACTTGCTTTTCAAGGCCCAGGATGGTGTTCCGGGCAGTGGCATGGGGCACAGGGTATGTTTCTAGCCATCCTGTGGTTGCTTCCACCATGGTGAGCACATAGCGCTTGCCTTGTCGGGTTTGTGGGAGCATGATATAATCAATCTGCCAGGCCTCCCCATATTTGTATTTCAACCATCGTCCTCCATACCAAAGAGGCTTTACTCGCTTGGCTTGTTTGATTGCAGCGCACGTTTCACATTCATGGATAACCTGTGCAATGGCGTCCATGGTCAAGTCCACCCCTCGATCACGAGCCCATCTATATGTTGCGTCTCTTCCTTGATGGCCTGAGGCATAATGGGCCCACTGAGCTTTAAATAATTCACCCTTATGTTGCCAGTCCAGATCCACCTGAGCCACTTCAGTCTTAGCAGCCTGGTCCACCTGCTGGTTGTTTTGATGTTCTTCAGTGGCCCGACTCTTGGGTACGTGAGCATCTACGTGACGTACTTTTACAGTCAGGTTCTCTACCCGGGCAGCAATATCTTGCCACAATGCGGCAGCCCAGATGGGTTTACCTCTGCGCTGCCAGTTGTTCTGCTTCCATTGCTGCAACCACCCCCACAGGGCATTTGCCACCATCCATGAGTCAGTATAGAGATAAAGTACTGGCCATTTTTCTCATTCAGCTAGAGCGTGTCTACTAGAGCGTTATACTCCTGTGGCTCTGATGTGCCAGGCCATCGAATCTACACAGTCCAGTAAACCCGGTTGTCCCTTGCCTCCACCTGGCCGGAGGCAGGGCCCCTCTAGTTCTGGTCATAGTATCCGTTTCTCACTTCTTGCAAACGCGAGTTAAGAATTTCTTCGTTACAATCCAAAGTAAGATCAGCCCTTCTCCTCTGTCTGGGGAACTGTTCACTGGAAACTGGACCGTCGTGAGACAGATTTTTCCTGAAAACTGGAGCAGCGTTTTTCCTGGGAGAACCCCCTTGTGTGATTGTTTTTCCTTGCAACTCACGTACATGTGCCTCTAGGATGAAGGTAGGTTTTCCATCCCACTGCCTCATGTCCTCTCCGTGGTCACGCAGGTAAAACCACAGGGTGCTGCATGGTGTGTACTTTCTATATCCTCTCTCTTGAGCAGAAGAACGCTGACTCCTAATGGCTGAGATACTGGTCCATACAGGTGGGGAATAGGACCTATCGTCTTCGAGTTACTGGACCTCGCAGGACAGTTTCTCCACAGCTGAGACAAGGGAGGAGGAGACACTTTCTTCGTATTCCCGGAGATTGCTAACCACAACATCCACCGTTGGTGCTTCTTCCTCTTTCCATCACAGTACTGCCAACGAACTCGCATATGACGTTGGTGCGCTCCGTACTAATTTCCGCCACATGGGTCGCGTGCACTGGACTTCATCTGGATCTTTGGGTGTTTGGTCATCGTCCAGGTCACTATAAACGACCTCCAGCACACCTAGTTCTCTCAGGTACTGGATACCTCTCTCCATAATGGTCTATTTGCCTGGGCGATATATAACATCTTCCTTGAAGGGATACCTTTCCTTCACGCCTGACAGGAGTCGCCTCTAGAGGCTGAGGACCTGTGTCCCTTTTCCAATCGCTTTGTCAACGCCCCCTTCCCTAGCAAGGGATCCCAGCTGTTTGGCTTCTTTCCCCTCTAATTCCAGGCTACTGGCCCCATTATCCCAGCATCGGAGCAGCCAGGTAACAATACGCTCGCCTGGATGACAGCTGAAATCTTTTCGCATATCTCGCAACTCACTCAGGGATAGCGATCAGGTGGTTTCCGTGTCGTTTATGAGTTCTTCCTCCTCCTCTCCTCGTGATGGCCCTGCTTTTCCACCATCCCTTTCTAAACGACCTGACTTCCGCTTCCAAGATTTCTTCTTCTGTACAGGGGCGATGGATACCAGCAAGGGTTGGTCCTCTGGTTCAGCTGTAGTGCCTGTTGCTGGGGTTTGGGTAGCTGCAGTGCTTGTCATGGGGCTTGGAGTAACTGTAGTGACTGTTGCTGGAGTTTGAGTGGCTGCAGTGCCTATCACAGGGGTTGGAGAAGCTACGGTGACTGTTGCCGGGGTTGGAGTAGCCACAGGGGTTGTCGTGGGGGTTGAAGTAGCCACAGTGCCTGTCGTGGGGTTTTGAGTAGCTACCGTGTCTGTTGCCGGGGTTGATCTCCTGCTGCTCGCTGCCCCCGGGACTCGCCGCTCCACCCGCCCCGACGCGGCACCGCCGTTTGTCCTCCCTCTTTTCTTGTTCCTGAGGGTTGATCTCTGGACAGTATTCCTGAATAGTTGTTTAACCCTAAACAAGGCCTGAACCACATTCAGGAGACATAGCAATATGAACATGCTTGTTTGAACATCCCAAGGATATTCAAAATTCTCAGGGAATGTTGTGGACATCTTCATGAAGAGGATAGAAGAAAAGGGAGTTTCTGACGATATGGAAGAGAACATGAACAAGTGGGAGAAAGTGTCCCATCCTGTCTCCCCCTTAAATTCATTCTCCTAGGAGAAAAAAGTGCAATTACTAATAGTTTCTAAGAGGTGGTTCCCGAGGTACAGAAATGATGGCAGTGCCGAGTACAGATACCAGATTAGACTTATGACCAATGATTTTATCACCTCATAAAACAGCAGCAAAATGATAATCTTGGCCCAGTTCCGAATAATGATAAACAGCACAAAAGGGAACACATACTGCAAGCAAGGTATTACATGACCCAACATTGAGAGCCAGCCCCACAACTTTGACAGCCAATACATCAACATTGTGACCAATCAATATAACGAATGCTTATAACAATTTTGCCTTAACACACTTTGGTCAGATCTATCATTATCTCAACCCTTCGTGCCCCATGTTGGGCGCCAAAAAGGACTGTTGTGGTTTAATCTGGCAGGCAGCCAAATACCATGCAGCCTCTCACTCACTCCCCCTGCCCCCCAGTGGGACGGGGAGAGAATCCAGGACAGTCTCAAAGTGGGGAATTGATGCAGTAGGTACATTCTGTTACAGTACCTATTATTCCATACTGCTCGCTTCTTTAATTCTAAACAATGAAGACTTGTTGCTTAGGAGTTAGGTAACTGGCAGGTATTGTGTTTGCAGGTGTGTAGCATTGTTAGACCCTAGTAATGATTAACCTTGAAATTAAGAACCATAAATGAACGTGGTCCAGACATGGCTCGGAGACAAACCTCGACCTTATAAGGAAAGAAAGGAACGGGTTCATGAAGAGTTCACTACCCTACTGACCACCAGAGACCACTCAAGACCCTCAAGATGACCCTAAAGACTTTAGTGCGCATGTGTCTAGGATGATGTAATATTATAATTAGTTATCGGAGATTTAATGAATATGTAAAAGAGAAACTTAAAATATGTATGAGAAGCATGGATATAAACAGAAAGGTGATTAGACCAGGTGTGCTTGATTTGTGGCAAGTCCACCGAGCACCCAGGCCTGAATAAAACAATATCTCTCCTGAGCGTGTGGAATTGGTTACTTGCACGCCGGGCACGCATCCGCTTTGCGGACAACAAATGGATTTGGAATATTGATACCAACTGATTTTGAAGGCAGTACCATCATCCCTTTAGCTTTTCCAATATGTGTATTACTATCATTCTGTATCTGCTAAAAATCCATCATGCTGTGTGGTTCCATGTTGTCCTCACAGGGCATCATCACAGCATTAATTGTGATAGAAAAGGACAGGCTGGCTCTTCCAAAATCACAGTGAGCATCTGCCCTCTAATGATGCTCTTGTTCATAAGGATTAAGAATCTAAGCTGTCTGTGCATGTAAAATCCCTTATCTCCTCAGAACTCTGGCACTGTGCATCCCAAATTTTGTGTGCAGGAACCTTTATCTGTGGCCCATCAGGCCCTGAAGAATACTGGAATAGACTCCTTTGCATTTAACATGTTCTCTGCCCTCTTTGGGTGGGAGGGGGAAAGGAGGCAACATCACAAATGTGTTATTTGTGGCTCTCATTAATAACTGATCTCAGGTATATTTCTGATGCTCACAACTTCCAACTATCAGCAAGCAGTATTAATACCCATAAGATAACCTGCCGACACTAAGCTGGTTAGCCACAGACCTATAGCATTCTCATGAGCCAGTCTCCAGAGAGAGGTAATAGCCCACTTTTGCACCAGTATGAGCTTTTTCAGTCATATACAGAGGCAAGGGCATGGGGCAACATCCTAGTCCAAAGAAGTCAGCTTCCTCATGCAGAAATTATAAAGTCCATGCTGGTCAACCCATGTCTGCACAAAGCTAGTCATTCATACCAGAAATTCTGGCATGTGCATAGAAGTAGAGCATCAGTTGCAGCATTCACCATGTCTTCCAAATCAGTCCTGTATAGTTTTCTTCATGCCTCCTGTGTCCAATATGTGGACATATTTTGGTAATTCCTGAGTTTCTCTGCATCTGTATGGGGCAGCTATGCAATCAGAAGAGAGTTCTCCGAAGGGACACAAACATGACTGTAAACATTCAAAACTGGGACATATTTTGAACTGACAAAGCTGCATGAGATGGCAAACCAAAATTGTTTCTGGCTTGGGGGTTGCTAATGAGAAACAAACTGCGACGAGCGAGGGAAGGTAGGCAGTCGACTCAATGTGAGTGATAAGGCCAGCTTCAACTTTATTGTAAAACCCTACACATATTTATACACTAAGTTCTACCTTATGCATACTTGTCTCACAATCATTGGCTTAGCTCTAAAAATTACATTATCATATTCCTCCTACTTTCGGTTACTGCTACGTGGTCCGGGTTCCATCCTGTTTTTCTTATACTGTACTTTCTCAAAGTTGCTTATCTGCACAGAGCAAGGTCAGCATGACTTTCTTTTCTCCCTTGTCAGCATGACTCAGAATTTTCCCACCGCGGCCTAGTCTGGCTAACTTTCTCCAACAATTCCCCCCTTTTCTTTTTTGACCACCAATACATTGTGGTTCATTTTTACAACATTATTTAAAATACAGTGATATGCTATTTTTACTATAACTATAATTGTTAATAAAATACCAAGCCAGCGCTTGCGCAGTGCCTATGTTAGGCACTAGGGAAGCAAATACATTGGCTGTGGTTGACCATAATTCTATATTGTCGTTACAATCTGCCTGCAATTGATGTATAGACCTTTTGTGTCGATTTGTCGCTACTGTAGTTATATTAAGCCAACTTTGTCGGCTAACTGTGAGCAGAGTTAATTTACCTACATAACAAGGCCCTCCAAAGGCGTTCTTTGGAATGCCAGGCCATGCTCGATCCCCACAGATCAAAAAATATCCGGGGGGAAGAGCTTTGGCCATATCATTGTTCCACAAAGAGTTACTGGTTCCCTTCATACTCCGTCCATAGGCACTGAATGTTTTGGAAGCGTTATAATTCCCACAATATTGGCCTATTTCGAATCCTTTCGTAAAAGGTGAAACAACAGTCCAACCGGTGGTATTAACAAAAGGGTTGTTATCATCAGTGCGGCTGCTTATGCCGATCAATGACTGAAAGGTCTGGGCCTGTGCGGCAAAGCGGCTAAAGCTGCCAAACACAAAACATGTCTGAGTAGTAACATTATCAGTTGCATTTCCAATTTTTTCTGACCCCAAAAGGTCAATTTCTTGGGGGTCCCAAGGGAGAGTGTGATTTAGGGCTCTTATTAGTTGTACCGAGCAATCTGCTACAGTAACATTTATACAATTAACTGTTACAGACGTCCAATTATCAAAATCTCTGGCAATAATTTCAGGAAAGCCTATCAGACATGTTTTAAAGGGCTCAGTTGCCGTAGCTGAACTCAGGCAAAAGTCTGTCGTCCCAGTTTTATTCGCCCACGCCACCCATAAGTTCGCACGGCTGGGCAACGGCATCGCTGGGATCAGTACAGACAGAGCTGCATTGATCATCATCAGCAACAGCAGCTTTGGTCCAGCGGCTTGGAATCCACTTCGGCCCTGTGGGAGTAAGTACACACATATAACCTCTACCCATATACTTCACTTCTGCTGGACCTTTCCACAGTCCGGTTGCTGGATCTCTATACATAACGAAAACTGGCTTGTCATCCTTATTTTCTTTAGGATAACCATGCACCCATGCCGGTGGCTCTTTCTGATCTGCAAAAATACATAAATGATTTAGCACAAAAAGAGTCTTAACAAGTCTTTCTTGTACATCTGAGATTTCCCTAAATTTTTGCAAATATTGTTTCAGCGTTTGATGCGCCCTTTCAATGATAGCTTGTCCCGTGGGTGAGTGCGGAATACCAGTAGTATGTCGCACTCCCCATGTTTGGAAAAAACGTTTCACTTTGGCGCTTGTGTATGCAGGGCCATTGTCAGTTTTTATCGTTTGTGGCACTCCCATAACTGCAAAACAACTAGTCAAATGTCGCATTACGTGGAGTGCTCATTCTCCTGTTTGTGCTGTGGCCCATATAAATTTGCTATAGGTGTCAATTGTAACATGTATATATTTCAGTCTGCCAAAGTCAGCAACGTGAGTCACATCCACTTGCCACAATTCTCTGGCCTCGAGTCCCCTGGGATTCACGCCGATTCCGAGACCAGGCCCATGGTGGCTACACGTAGGACAGGCCCGCACAATCCCCTTGGCTTCTTCTATGGTGATATTGAACTGTCGGTGCAAGCCTCGCGCATTTTGGTGAAAAGCACTGTGTGCCTCCCGTGCCTTCACAAACTCATTCAGGGGAGCCGCCATGGACACGAGTTGGTCAGCACGTGCGTTCCCTTCTCCAAGTCCCTCAGACCACTTGTGGCTTCTGATATGTATGATACAATAAGATAGCGTGCGTTGTTGTATGGCTGATTGCAATTGTCGAAGTAGCTCAAACAGTCGCAGGTTCTGCACTTCCTTGATTCGAGCGTCTTCAATGCGATTTACAATACCTGCTACATACATTGAGTCAGTTACTATATTCAGTTCCTTGTGCATCCATTGCAGAAATGACCAAACAACAGCAGCCAGTTCTAATGTTTGTAGAGAGTCACCTGTTTCTGCTTGAAGGAGTTGATGTTTCCACTGACCATCTTCGTGCCACGTTGCTGTCGCTTTTCGTGACCTTTTTCCTGCATCTGTGTATATTGTAACAGCATTTGATAGAGGCCGTTCACTGCGTTTCGGCCGCTCTATCCAAGCGTTATTACTAATCCATTTTAGCAAAGGTGCTTTTAGTGACTCTACCTTAATGTCCAGAGCCTCACTCAGTAGACTCAACTGTAATGCCGGTGATCTTTGCAACCACCACTCTAGGTCTTCCCTACGTATTGGTAAATACACAACATTTGGTTCTGTTCCGGTAATCTGCAAGATGCGTGACCTCCCTTTCCGGATGATCTCCGCTAAATTTCGTGTCTTCTCTTGAATTGTAGTCTTTGGTTGCATTCCGGTAAATATCCATTCTAATACTCTCACAGTCTCCCCCTTTTTCTTTTTGCACTGCGTGAGTGCACCAATAAAATGTGTGGGGCCGTGCAAAACGGTTAAGTCCACAGGTAAGTCAGGGTCAATACGATCCACTGCTCGGTCAACGATGTGGGTACTGAGTTTTTGAATCATGGTTCTCTGTGGCTTTGTCAGAGTGACGACGCTGGTTGGATCGGTTCCTTTTAATAGGGGACGCAAAACCTCTAACTCATCATTTGTAATTCCTGCCACAGGACGCAGCCATTGCAAGTCACCGAGTAGTTTTTGTGCATCATTCAAGGTGCGAATCTCTGTTCGAATGGTTAATTTTTGCGGGCTCACTTGTGATTCAGAAATGTTCCAGCCAAGGTATTTCCACACTGGCGACCGCTGGATTTTTTCTACTGCTATCACGAGATTTTTTGCTTGAAGCTGCTGCTGTAAAAATGTTTCTTGTTGTGTCGAGAAAGGCTGCTCTTGCGCAAACAAAATATCGTCCATATAGTGATAGACAGTTGTCTGGGGCCATGCCTCTCGAACAGGCCGTAAAGCTGCATCAACAAACAATTGACATAAGGTGGGACTATTTTTCATGCCTTGAGGCAATACAGTCCATTCAAACCGCAAAGCAGGGCCTTCTCTGTTGATAGGTGGTAAGGTAAAAGCAAATCTTCGAGTGTCACCGGGGTGCAACTGAATTGTAAAGAAGCAGTCTTTCAGATCAATTATTAAAAGATGCCATCCTATGGGCAACATGGCCGGATTTGGAAGGCCTGGTTGCAGGGCTCCCATAGCTTGCATCTGTTGATTCAGTGCCCTTAGATCGTGAAGTAGTCGATACTTCCCGGATTTTTTCTTAATTATAAATATGGGTGTGTTCCACGGACTGGTAGAAGGTTTGAGATGACCCTGCATCAGTTGCTCTTGCACCAACAGATGTGCTCGTTGCAGACTTTCCTTTTTCAACGGCCACTGCCCGATCCATACAGGCTCGTTCGTTAGCCACGTCAGTGGGATTGGGAAAGTCCATGTGGCAGTGACCGTACCTAAAAAGGTGGTTCTGTAGTGAGAACAACTCCCAATTGGTTTAGCACATCTCGTCCAATAAGTGCATTAACTCCTGTTGGTAGGGGCATAACTGTCACATAAATTGACACAATTCTCCCATCAATGACGATTTGTATTCTTTGTTGACTACGTTGAACAGATGCCGTTCCTCCTACTCCTTCTACTCCTCCTATTGCGTTCTGCAAGGGCCAGTGATTAGGCCACTGGTTATTGGCGATGATGGTAATGTCGGCACCCGTGTCTAAAAGTGCTGATAATTGTTTTTGATCAGTTCCATGTAAAAGCGTGACATGAGCGAGTGGGCGCTGGTTCATTGGTATAGACAACATTGCCAGTCCTCCTGTAGATCCAAATCCACTAGATCCGCGAAATTGAGCGGTCTCTGCTGCCATCTGCTGGGTTAATTGTTGAATAGGTACAAGTTGAGCGATGCGGCTTCCCTTCGGGATATAAACTGGTGGGAAGTTTGTTTGTACAACTATACAGATCTCTCCTGTAAAGTCACAATCGATAAGTCCTGGTAAAATAAAAAGTCCTTGGAGACCACTGGATGATCGCCCCAACAACAACGCTCCATGAGATTGTCCATTGATAACTATGGGCCCTTTAATTCCTGTAGCAATTTTTCGCGGCCGGTCGTCGATTAGCGTGACATCTACTGCTGTTGCCAGATCGAGTCCGAGGCTGCCCCTGGTTGCTGGCCGAAGTTGGGTTGCTGGTCGAAGCTGGGCAATGGTGTCTGGTATCTCTGCACTATCGTTTGGTTGGGGGCTGCCGTTGGCCTGAAGGTGACCGGAGCCGCGATTGGTGTCGGCGCGCTGCGGCTCTTGGCGCTCGGTTTCCCGTTTCCCGAACGCCGGCAGACCGTAGTATTATGATTATTCGTTTGACAGTTCTGGCACCACACTTGTGGTTCCCGACATTGTCGACGCAGATGTCCTGGGTAGCCACATCGGAAGCACTTATACTCTCGTCGGCCAGTCGTCTTACTTTGGTGGGCATCCGGAGGCTTCAGTGGGGCAAGAGCTGCAAACGCCTGTCCCTGCGCCTTGACTAATTTTTCCCCTAGTTCTCTGATTGTTTCAACTAACATGGCTTGAGCTCCTACAGGAACTCTACTCATTCGCTCTAACATGACTTCTATGGTGGCGTCTAAGGGTAAGGCGACAAGGATGCCCTTCGTATAAGTATTACAATTCTCTAATACACACTGTCTCAGCAAAGGTCCTTTCATAAAATCTGCCATATCTGCGTGGTCAATAGCGTCTGTGACTCTATCTACAAAAGATGCAAAAGGCTCCTCTCTTCCTTGTTTAATTGACATATATGAGGGAGGAGCTGGTGTAGTTTTAACTTTCTGCAAGGCTTCTCGTGCTAATTTCATAGATTCTAGCAACACGTCTGGGCCAGTTTGCATCTGCATTTCTACAGAGGCAAAAGGACCTATACCCATTAGTTGTTCTACAGTTACTCCAGCTAAACGATCATTTGGGGCTCGGGGCGAGTGCGCAGATATTTCACAAAGTCTTTGCCAGTGAGCTTGCCAAAGTAATTGTTGTGCTTGCTTCAAAATAAGCCTCATTATGTTCTTAATATCTTCTGGACATAGCATTCCGCTACCCCAGATATAGTTTAGCATTTGCCTTGCAGGCTCACTATGCACTCCCGATTCATTAACCGTGTTTCGCAATTGATTTAATATTTTCCAATCTAGGGCCTGATGCACCCCAGTCATAGCCCCCGCGTTATCTACCTGGTAGATTACCGGGAAGGCTTGAGGGCTAATTTGATCTAATAAATCAAAATCTTTTTGTTCAACAGCTTCTCGTGCTATTTTGTCCCAACCAACCCACACTAAACGCGGCTGTTGATAAGCTTGGGACGGGGGGGGGGTGGGGGGGGTGGGGGTGGGGGGGTGGGGGGGTGAGGGGTGGGGGGGTGGGGGGGGTGAGGCCTTTAGAAGACTTTCAGCTTGAGCAGTCTCCTGTCCGCTACCGTCTACCCTCTCATTTTCACTTGGACCCTCCCCCTCCCTTTCCCCCGGCGGTGCGGAGGGATAAGCCCTTTCTGTCGGCGGATCAGGAGGGGGACGAGAGGGTCGGCGAACAACGGGAACAGGAATTCCCGAAGGCGGAGGTGAAAAGTAGTCACCCCCTGCTGTGAGACGTCCAGCGGCAGGATCGGACTGCTCAAGCCGATCTGAGGCGGCTGTAGCTATTCGCCTTTCAGTTTTATATCTTTTTATACAATTCATAACTTCTCTCCAAGATTTCATTAATTTTCTTGCTGATTTATCATCATCAATTACTAGATCCCACAAACAATCTCCATAAAAACGCCACTCGTCTACTTCAAACATACTTTCAGGGTTTTTAAAAAACCCTTTCGTTTTCCCTAACGCAATTAAACCAGCCAGGTCTTTTAATTGGCTTACTCCCCGCTCTTCTAAAAAGCATTTTAAAATATCGAAGGCTACCTCTACTTCCATTGCGCGCTTCTCTTGACCCTCTTAATTATCCGGTCGTTTGCAGCCTTTTCCCACGGGTAGCCTTCTATCGGACGGCGAACCCCTTCTTAATTATCCTGGGTTCAAGCACGGATCAGGCACGCCGCGACAGCGTCTACTGATCTTCTGCTCCCTGGTCGCTGCTACCAGTGCTTCTCCGATCTCGCTGTCCGGTGGAAAACAGGGATGGGGGGTCCCTGTTCGGGCGCCACTTGCGACGAGCGAGGGAAGGCAGGCAGTCGACTCAATGTGAGTGATAAGGCCAGCTTCAACTTTATTGTAAAACCCTACACATATTTATACACTAAGTTCTACCTTATGCATACTTGTCTCACAATCATTGGCTTAGCTCTAAAAATTACATTATCATATTCCTCCTACTTTCGGTTACTGCTACGTGGTCCGGGTTCCATCCTGTTTTTCTTATACTGTACTTTCTCAAAGTTGCTTATCTGCACAGAGCAAGGTCAGCATGACTTTCTTTTCTCCCTTCTCAGCATGACTCAGAATTTTCCCACCGCGGCCTAGTCTGGCTAACTTTCTCCAACAACAAACTGTCCCACAGACATCAATTCCTGGCAGGAGTCTGTTCCTTATGGCGTACAGAGCTCGTGTCAGCACACACAAATCCTGGCACTACACACAAACACCAGTGAGCACTGTGTGAATGTAGATAGCATAGTAGATAGGCTTAGTACCATGTTAGACATGTAGGACAAAAGGGCATGCCATAGGCCAAGTGACAAAATGGTGTAGAAATATAATAAAAAAACTTACCGTGTTGTTTTAGAGCTAGAAAGATTCATGGTAGTAGATGACCTCACTGCTGTTTTGGAACTTATTGAATTCTCAGCTGAGGAATAAGAGCTGTCTTCAGATAGCTAGGAATAATAAAACCAGGTTAATTAATTAGTCCAAGCTTATTTTCTGCTATAAACAGGTCTGCTAGAAATCTAGAGTCACTGAAGTATATATATGTGGTAGTTGGCAGAGCTTCCTCCAACTGTGTACTAAGCCAGTGCCCTTAATCAATATGCCAAAATGTTACTTTCTAAATAAACAAAAGACCCTCAAACTTGATTTGCCCACAGAACCCTGGTATCTGAAAGTTGAGACAGCCTGCAGAGAAGAGATGTTTTTCAAACACAGGCAGCACGAGTTTAACAGTTCCCACTGTAGTCAGTGATCCATCAATTCCACTGAAACTGATATGGGAACTTCTTTGAAAATCATGCAGTGGAATAATTAACTGCTTTAAAACAGCATTGTTTTTTTTAATTTGATTGAGTGCCAAACATATATTAGCCAGTAAAATTACTTTTCTTTTTACCTGAACACATGATTCTTTCTTAGTCACTAGAGATACTACAGGATTTTCAGGACAGGTCAGGGCTTGTGGGGGTTGTAAAATGGCAGATCTAATGACATTCCACAACTGACTTTGTGACAAAGATCCTTGCTGTCCTGGTTTCGGCTGGGATAGAGTTAAATTTCTTCCTAGTGCTGTGTTTTGGATTTAGTATGAGAAGAATGTTGATAACACACTGATGTTTTCAGTTGTTGCTAAGTACCCTGCTAGTCAAGGACATTCAGCTTCCATGCTCTGGAAGAGGCTGGGAGGAGGGAGCACAGCCGGGACAGCTGGCCCAGCTGGCCAATAGGGTATTCCATACCATGTGACGTCATGCTCGGTATATGAATGGTAGGCGTGTTCCAGGAAGTAGCGATCGCTACTTGGTTATCAGTCAGCAGGTGGTGAGCAATTGCATTGTGCATCACTCACTTTGTATATTCTATTTTTTTTTTCTGTTCTATTAAACTGTCTTTATCTCAATCCATGAATTTTACTTTTTTTTTTCCTCCGGATTCTGGGGAGTGAGCGAGCGGCTGTGTGGTATTTAGCTGCCTGCCGGGTTAAACCACAACACTTGCAAAATACAAAGACAAAATATTTAAACAGACACCTTTTTCTTCACATCTAATTCATACCTATGTGTCTTGCCTCTTTAACTGAAAGCTTCAAAGTATGTTTAAATAACATTTATTGTTGTTTACTTGCTACATATTCTGAAAAATTTTAATCCCTTCTAAAATACACAACTCTGCAGTGACACCAATCCCTGTTATCCTATCAGAATAGGATAAAAATATACTTATAAAATATATTTATAGTTATATATTTATATTTATACTTATATTTACTGCTTTGTGTTAGATCTGTCTTCTGGTATTTCAAATTTAATCCCGCACCTGCAGATGCCAAAAGAGTTGTTCTTTGCCTTCTCCAGGAGCAGAGTTTTATCCTCATTCAGTCATGTATTAGAAATTTGGAATTTCACTATAAAAGGTTATATTTATTCCACTCAGGAATTAAGTAGTCGCTTAGAACAGAGCTCACGGGATATTTACACTGTCAAACATAACTTATGAACTTCATAAAGATACTTAGCATATCACTCAGCATAGAGGAGAGTTGTCATTTTTATGTCTTCTGTATCTGTTAAAAATGTCTTTGTGGAACTACAGTGAATAAATATCACAGTGACAGTTACCTTCTTTTGTACGTTTGATCAAGTCAGTGTTCCTTTGAAGAAGAGCTGAGGTCATGAATATGTTATTCTTCTTTACTACAGAGCAAGGAATTTAAACTTTAATAACGAGTAATAACAAACCTTAAATTATTAATTCATGTTTCTGTAACTCCTCCCCATTTGGTAGTACCTGAGCAATAGTCTAACCTATCCATCTAAACAAAATCTCTGATAACTGTTACTGTCTTCATTTTACAGGTGAGTAGACTTAGGCACAGAAAGCACCATGGGTTTTTTGGCTATGTCAGAGACAGAAGTCTTTTGGCTATTAATGGATGCTTTAATCTCATAAAATCCTTCTTCAAATTTGAAAACCAGGTACTGCCGGTTTGCAAAAGCCATTGAAATGGCAGTGCTATCTGGTCCAGTCTTAGGCATTTTTAAGATGAGTAAATGAGGCCCAAGAACATGGGAATAAATTAATATACCCTGTCCTGTTCTGGTAAAAAGGCTTTCATAACTTACTATAATGATGGCAGTGCACTACTGATGCTTTCACTATTTTTATAAAGACCAAACGCCAGCCAGAAAGTGATAGCAACCATGTACTATGTCCTGTAAAATCACACAACTGATACTCTACACACAATCACTACTTTTTCATTGCAGAAAGAGTGTGGTTTGTTGCTATAACAATGTTGTGGCCTCTTAAGATTGTTTAGAAATCCTTTATGCCAAGGTCTGTCAAGGACCTGTCTCTGGTAAGAGACACAGACTAGGATTTAAGACCACTCCATCGTTCCCATTAGTGGTAAGTGGGAGAATGCTCCCAGGGTCACTGGTTAGGTGGAAGACAGGCTCCTAGGATAGAAAATTATATTCCTATAGGAACAATCACCATTAAATTGCAAGCAAATTAATTCATGCAATTACTTTAACTCCATTCAATTTTTTCAAGAATAATTTGTACCACACAGTGTAAATGCCTATTTGCAACTTATTCAAAGATTCCTCCCCAGCACTGCAGGATTCTCTAACACCAAATGCAAAAAACATTTCTTCTACTGAACTGCCAATCCTCCTCCTAAAGCATTCCTTTCTCCTGTCCAAATACCAGCCTAGTCTAATCCAGTCCAGCTCTGTCCTACAGAAAAAGCATTTCTCTATTTTAGTTAAATATTTATTGGTTTTGTTGTTTTCTTTTTTTTTAATTACCTGGCTGGGAGGGAGGAAAGGTAGGAAGGATGGTAAAGGAAGATGATCTCCCTCTTTTCTGAGCAAGTGTTGTATCTGAAAGGATAAGAGACTGAAATTATCATTTATTTGGAGAAAAAAAAGATTAATTATAAGGTTAACCAATATAACATCATGTCTTCATTGGCAGTAGAATAAATTATTATCTGCTAACTACCAGCTTTCTGAAGTAGACTGTTAGGTTATGTCTATACTGCTGAATCAGAGAGGTCTCTGAGGCCAAGCGGCACAGCTCAGGCACACTGCTTACAGCTAGTCCACTCTAACGGTTCTGTCTTGGAGACTGCCAGTTGGAGAGGTTCAAAACAGAACCAGGGAGTGAGCTATCAGTTAAACAGTGTGGACAATCAAGAGGCCAAACACTCAAGCTTGCTCCTGCACCCTGCTTTATTTTTTGGTAAAGGTATACTCTCAAATTTCTACCATATCTATGATTTTTTGTGTATGATCTAGGTAAACCAAACTTGGCTTATCTCAGATCCTCTTAGCTACATTTAGGTGTGTCACAGGACTAGATAAAACAAAATATAGTGTACACATATTAATGCCTAAATTCAGAAGTAACTTTCTGGTCCCATCCCTATGTTAAATAAATACTGTAAAAAACAGATAAGTCCTACTGCACAGTAGCCTTCAGTGACTTGTGTACATTTCCCATGGAAGCAATACACAATCCTTAAAGGGCCTTCCAGGTCAGCTGTTGACTGGACGGAAGGAGGGGACCTTTTGAAAATTGCTTTACATTTTCAGGGATTGCACAGGGAACACTGATCTCTTCCACAAACCAGGGAATCTCATTCCTTTCCAGCCCTCCTCCTCCCTTGACTGTGTGAGCAATTCAAGAAAACGATATGAAATATACAGATTTTTCACTACTTTATGTAATATTATGTAAGTATGGAAAATTAATATATTTTTACTTAAAAAGGGATTTATTGGAAATTAACAGCAAGTTTATATCAATGTTTAAGTTTTCGTGACTTGTAGCATTTCTACAGTGCAGAAACGTTTCTTAGACAGGAAAATTCCTTCTCTCCTTTACCAGATGAGAATACAGAACTATAGTAATTAAAACACGACTGGAGCTAAACAGCATACCTGTGTTAGACTGAGAGTCAGACTTCTGGAAAGTAAAAGATGATGATCTTGCACGTTTTCTGGAACAACTAATGAAATCTAGAGAAAAGTAGATATAATGTTCTGCAGGGACAGATTGGCAGGAGATTTCAGTACAATGTTATGATATGGAATTAAAACCTGAACACAATAAATTCTGGGAATGACTTACAGGAACAGCTTTAAGGCAGTACCTAAGAGCAAAAGAGGGCCTTGGAATCTCAGTCAACACCTGGAACAAAGCCCTAGAGAGTCTTCTTTATTTCTACTAAGTTCAGGGAACCTAAATCGAGCACTTAGAATCAGTTCAGAGCCCACAGGCTCAGAAGGCATTAAGAATGAGAAGATATACATTATAATTTGGCCTAAACAAATAGAAAATGACAGATAGGAGCTAATACAGCTGATGAATATACTTGGCCATTTTTCAGGGCTTCTGGAGTTTGGGCTTTCTGGTAAATATGAGAGGTAAGATGGGAGGAAGAATGTGGTGTATGATTGCACGGACTCTCACATAAGCATGCGCAGAATCCTTTATTGTTACAGTACAGGAGAATATATCCTTTACCATAACTGGGAGGTCCCGCTGTCTCCCCCAATCATCACCCAATTCGTATCCCTTATTAACTAAGAAAAACAGTCTCTCTTCCTTTTGGCAATGATCCACACGACTGCTCTCAGATCCGCTTATTCTCACGGTTAACCAGTTACATAATTCTCTTGATGTTTTCTGTTTCCTTACAGAGGAGACAACTAAGCCAGGTGTTCACGTCTTATCTCAGGCTTATGTGCGCGTCTGCTAGTTCTCAGCACACAGGCCGAATTCCTGTCTTATCTTGGCCGAAACTCCCAACTCCACAATTCTTCTCCACATCTCCCCCTTTTTTGTTTATCACCATCCCATTGGTAAGTAGGGTCACCATGACGCGAGCTTCTATTTTGCGCACGTTGCGGATCGCAGACCGAAGGACCTGCAGGAACACTAGGAACAAAGTACACATTCCTGTCCCTATGCCAATAAACACCCACATGCGTAGATTGAAGCCATTAAACCAAATTTTTGGATTTATCCAAGACAAGTCTTGCTGTAACCTGTCAAACACACTTTGGCTAGTCAATTCCTGTAATCTGTGAATCTGATCCTGCAGTTGATCGTGTAAAGATTGAATATTTCGCTGCAATGACAAATCGAATGCTCCCATCAAATGTCGCTTAATAAAAGTCCAATCATGTTGTGATGAATTCCATGGTAAGGGGGTTTCACATAAAGATTTGTGTACGTGTTCCCAATCACACGGCAGACTAACTCTCGTTTTTAACGCTTCCTGCCGATCCCCCAACCACATCACAGTAGCCTCTAGGGCTTGTAGCCGAGATAATACCTCCTCATCAACTTTCTCTTGAATTTGGAATTCTTTAGTAACATTGGTTAATGCCTCACTTACCTCATGTGCAGTTTTTACAGATTGTGTCAAGGAAGCGATAGCTGCAGTGGCACTTGCTAAAATAATAACAGCAGAAATAATTGCAAAAATTAACCAACCTAAGAATCGTTTTGCTCTTTTCTTAGACTTATCTATATCTTCTACTAGAATTCTAACAAATCTACCCAAACCATCCTCCCCTTCCCACTGTCTGGTTAAATTAACTGGTATCCATAGTTCTGCCCGATGTCGAAGGGGAAAAATATAAGCAGTTTCATTAAAATCATGTTTAGATATACAACTTCTAAAAGAAGGAGAATAAAGCTGAATACAAAAGGAGTGATTACATCGAGTAATGTTTACATGCGAAGTCATAGCAAAAAGATAAGGATGAGTAGTACATACCGTCACATTAATTTCATGTATTATACTCAGATTAGCTTGTGTTTTGTTGACAATCCATACTTGAGATAGTTGCCTCATAAAAAAGGGCAAAGCTAAACGCCACACATTCGGTTGTGGAGGAGAAAATGAACCATTATACTCCATCTGTAGGATGGGTCCTGCGGACCCACCATTGTGCCAGACTATTGAATGATTGGCTTTCTGAAAAGGCAAAACAGATTGATTCAAAGATGGATCCCAAAATGACCCATAAGGGCCCCAATCTATAATACGATCAACGGTTAAACTTTGTTCTCGAGGCCGTTCTCCCAAGCATGGCTTCCAACCAAATTGTGTGATCGATGAGAGTTTGTGCAAAATGCATTGCGGAAAATCAGGAACAAAGTCACCAATTAACATATCATTATTAATAGTATTTTTTGATGCCAACCCAGGAATGGTGACCATAGTAAGGTTCGCCCGTTTTCCATGTGACACTGCTACTAAGTGTTGCTGTGTTTCAACGATCACACAATACTCTGACTTATCTACGGTAAGACATAATGGAGGAAAATCAGAAACAAACATTGTGTCATTAGCATAATATGTATCATCTTTCCCATCTAGAGATGGGGGAATCCAAATGCCACCTGACCATAAAGCATCACTATTGCTAATCGGTAACGACGCGTCCCACCACGTCAAAGGTCGGAAAAAAGGAGGGTCCACCACATGTGCCCAATAAACGTGAGCTTCCACAGGTTGAAACATCATGGTAGTGCCGATTCCCCATAGCATTATCGTGGGACAAGACTGAACAGAAAACAGCACTGTAGACCATATTACTGATGTTGACCTGATTGCATTACCGAACCGTCGTAGGAGCAGCATCCTCTCGTTGTTTTTCCTCGGGTCCTTTTTCTGGGCCATCTGCCAACACTTGCGCTGGCTTGACATTCTTCGCAGGGACCCAATATGGGCCTGTAGGAAGAGAAACACAAGCGTATCCCCGTCCCCAGGTAAGCAAGGGAACCGGACCTTTCCATAGACCAGATTCTAAGTGTTTATAAAATACCTTCGGATACACTTCAGTAACCTCTCCTGTTCGAAAATGCCGGTCAGCAGCTGAATGATATTGCTGCTTTGACCCTGACAAATTTAAAAAATTTAATACATAAGTGGCTTTATCTAACATCTCCTGAGGCGTAGTTCCCAGTGGATTCCGCCTTTTTTGTTTTTCAAGAATCAGCTTTAAGGAAGAGTGAGCACATTCCACAATTGCTTGACCTGTGGGGGAATGCGGAATACCTGTAACATGATACACACCCCATGCCTGTAGGAATAATAACAACCGTTTAGAGACATAGGCAGGTCCATTATCTGTTTTGAGTTTACGGGGGACCCCCAATACTGCAAAGCATCGAAGAAGATGTTTGATAACATCACGAGCACGTTCACACGTATGAGCCGTTGCGACCAAAAACCCAGAAAAGGTATCAACAGACACATGAACAAAGCGCAAACGACCAAAGGAGGTGTCGTGGTTTAACCTGGCAGGCAGCCAAATACCACGCAGCCGCTCACTCACTCCCCCCACCCCCAGCGGGACGGGGAGAGAATCGGAAGGGTAAGAGTGAGAAAAACTCGTGGGTTGAGATAAAGAGAGTTTAATAGAACAGGGAAAAAGAAGGGAAAATAATAATGAAAATGATAATGATAAAATATACAAAATGAGTGATGCACAATGCAATTGCTCACCACCCGCGCTGACCGATAACCAAGTAGCGATCGGTACTTCCTGGATCACGCCTACCCTTCATATACTGAGCATGACGTCACATGGTATGGAATACCCCATTAGCCAGCTGGGCTGGCTGTCCTGATTATGTTCCCTCCCATCTTGTGTACCTAGCTCAGTCAGTAGGCACGGGAGCTGTCCTTGGACTAGGAGGGCACTTAGCAACAACTGAAAACATCAGTGTGTTATCAACATTCTCCTCATACTAAATCCAAAACACAGCACTAGGAAGAAATTTAACCCTATCCCAGCCGAAACCAGGACAGGAGGAAACATGAGTAACATCCATCTGCCATAGTTCATTGGAAGTCAGTCCCTGGGATTCACAGCAGATACTACTGGCATTGGCGTGAGCCGCTGACAATCCGGGCAAGCAGGAACAATGTCCTGGGCCTGTTCAGCTGTAAGAGAAAACTGCTTCCGTAAGGAGTGAGCATTCCGATGAAAAAATTCATGGGATAATTTTGCTTGTTCCAAACGGCGAGGCAGGACTGCCATCAGAGTGAGTGCATCCGCAGCAGCATTACCAGAAATGAGCGGTCCTGGTAAATTAGTATGAGATCGGATATGCATAATAAAATATGGAAATCGTCTAACACGCAGCAGCTGTGCTAACTGTATTAGTAAAGAAAATAGTTGCTTATTATCTACTTCTCGAATAAATGCAGTCTCTATGTGCTGTACTATGCCTGTGACATAAGCTGAGTCTGCCACTATATTAAGTGGTATTTGAGAAAACAATTCAAAAGCGCGAACAGCAGCTGCTAATTCAACTACCTGCATAGATCCAGGTAGAGAAGTAACATCCGAAGACCAGGGGGCCTGATCTGCTTCCTCCACTTGGTGTTCAGACGTTTTCCGTCCTCCCGGCATCTTCCACGCCACTACAGCTTTACCTGTTTTTCCAGATCCATCAATGAAAACAGTTTGCGCCTGTGGAATAGGCACAGAACTTAATAATATGCGTGGCTGTAGTGGTAGAGACTGTAAGGAATTCAAAAGTCGATGGCGTGGTAAGTTGTGTTCTATGGAATTAACGTAATCCGCCATTGCAATCTGAAAACTCAGGCTGTTTTGTAATAATGTCCAAAATTCATCTCCTGTGAAAGGCAAATGCATAACATCTGGATCTCGACCTGTCAATTGTTGACATCGTAGTCGACCTTGTGATATCAAATGAGAGATCATTTCAATTGCAGTGGTCAATGTCTTACTAAATGAGTGAGGTAAAAACAGCCACTCCAGAATGCGTAAGGCATCCTTTTCACTTTGTACCCTAGCATCCCATTGTCCCAGTAAGGCAAACGGTTGAAGAGAGTGGTAAATAAGGAACAATCGAACTGGCAACGATAGCCGGATTCGATGTGCGAAGGTATCATTAATTTTATCCATTACCTGTTGCAATGCTTCTTGGCCTGGTTCCGAAAGAGATCTGGGGGATGCCAAATCAGGATCCCCTTTCAGCAACGAGAACAAGGGTGACAGTTCATGAGTGGTAATTCCCAATAGAGGTCGCACCCAATTGATTGTGCCCAACAACTTCTGTAGATCGTTCAGAGTACTTACAGTAGTAGCAAGCCGCAAGGCTTGTGGACACACATGCGACTCGAAGAGTTTCCAGCCTAGGTATTTCCAAGGACAAACTGACTGTACCTTCTCTGCTGCTATCTGAAAGCCATATCGATGTAATTCTGTGGACAAACACTCAAAAATTTGAGAGAGAGATGATTTTGTCTCAGCTGCCAACAAGATATCATCCATATAATGATACAATACAATATTTTTATACCATTGACGAATTGACAAAAGTGCCTCTCCCACCACTACTTGACAAATGGTAGGACTATTCTTCATGCCTTGAGGTAAAACAACCCAATGGAACCGTTGCATAGGTCGATCATTGTTAATTGTAGGAACAGAAAAAGCAAACCGAATACAATCCTCTGGGTGTAGATAAATTGTAAAAAAGCAGTCTTTGAGATCAATAACTTTTAAATGCCAATCATCAGGGATCATGGTAGGATTTGGGGTCCCGGGCTGCAAGGCCCCCATGGATACCATAACGGCATTAATAGCTCGCAAATCCTGTAACAATCTCCATTTCCCTGATTTTTTAGGTATGACAAAAATAGGCGTGTTCCAAGGACTGGTGGATGGCACTATGTGTCCTAATTGTAATTGCTCCTGTACTAATTCCCAAGCTTTTTCTAGCCGCTCACCTTTCAAAGGCCACTGATCAACCCACACTGGCTTGTCTGTAAGCCAAGTCAGTTTCAGGCGCGGCTGTACTTCAGTGGCCTTCATTAAAAATGTGTCGCAAGTGCTACATTCTATTGTTGCAACAGATCACGTCCCCATAGGGTACATGGGACATTTAAAACATAGGGTTTCAGCATGGCATGTTTATTTTCCGGACCTTCCACCAGTAAAGAATGCAAGCTCCGCCATGGTATTTGGGTACCACCAACTCCGGTAACGGCAGCAAAAACTTGTACTAATGGCCAATCAGAGGGCCATTCAGATCTCTGAATTATCGAGACATCCGCCCCTGTATCCACCAGTCCAGTAAAAGCACGGCCATTTACTTTATACATCAACATAGGCTGACCCGTAGTTATCTTTTGAGTCCAGAATATTTGAGGCAAACCTGTGCTTCCAAATCCTGCTGACCCCCTCTGCTGGCCTAATATAGGATCTCCCTTCTCCCTTTGAACATTAGGTAACAAAATTAGCTGAGCAATGCGCTCCCCTGCGGGAATAGTACACGGAGGAGTAGGAGTCCAAGCCATAATTTTAATTTCCCCAGTATAATCAGTATCAATCACCCCAGGAAGAACAAAAAGTCCTGCCTTGGAGGTTGAGGAACGTCCTATCAATAAGGCACAAAACCCTGCTGGTAAAGGACCATACACTCCGGTGGGGAGTATGTTAACAGATTGATCTCGTATTACTGTTGATTGGCTGGTGGCCAGATCCAACCCGTCGCTTCCGAATGTAGCTGGCTTAAGGGCATGGACGGTTGGCAATTGTTGACATTTACTTCGTGCAAATTCACCGCCCAGGTTGAGGCTTGAGCCACCGGCCCTGAAATCGGGGTCCTGTTGAAGGTTCTCGGGGCGCCGGACCTCGCGCCCCTCCTCCCGTTTCCCTGCATCAGTCCTGGGAGCAGGTTACCATCCTTATCAAATTTGGTTCGACATTGGTTACCCCAGTGATATCCCTTCTGACAATGAGGACACAGCTGAGCGGGACCTTTAATTTGGCCCTTTGTTCCTCGTCTTGCTCTGGGGCAATCTTTTTTAATATGACCTTCCTGGCCACATACAAAACACTTAGTTGCCGGTCGAGCCACCGTTAGTTGTCGAGCCACCGCCGCTGCTAATATCTCCTCTTTAAACTGTTCTGACCCCACATTTTGACAAGCTCTGATCAAATCAGTTAAAGTCTTTGCCCGATTCCGAACGGGATCTATAGCTTTTCTACAATCAGAATTAGCATTCTCAATTGCAAGCTGAAAAAGCAACAACTCGGCGGCTTCAGGAGACTCTATTTGACGCTGTATAGCAGTTTGTAATCGATCTAAGAATTGCACATAGGGTTCTTGCACCCCTTGCCGGATCGTAGCAAATGATGATTCCGGCTTGCCAGAATCCGGCACTCGCCTTAATGCTTTCATAGCCAAATCAGCCGCCTGTGTAAGCAGTTCACGGGGTAAGGTGGCTTGTGCAGCAGGTGACGCCCAATTCCCTTCACCTAACATTTCATCTCGCCCATAGGGTAGTTGCAAATTGTCCAAATTGTCTACTACCTTTGCAATAACAAGTTCACGATACTCAAAAAAACCACACAGAATACTGCACCGCTGACAAAACAAGGCGTAATATAGACTTCCAATCTAAAGGAGTCATCGTATAAGATTCCCCTATTGCTTGCAGTAAGTTTATAGTAAATGAAGCCTGTAACCCGTACTCCTTTATCGATTTGCGCACCTCCTTAATCACCTCATATGGTAAATGAGCATACTCTGGTGCTCTGCCCGGTTGATAAATTACAGGCATTTCCTGGAGAAGCTTTATATCCCCCTTTTTTAATGCCTCCGTACGACACTCATCAAAGGACAGCCTTGGCGCTACCGTACCTAAAGGCTGATATGTGGGGGGGGTGCGCGGATCCCCGCAGCGGATCTCCTCGGGGGGGGGGAGGCGCAAATGGTGGTGGTTTCATGACGGACAACCGAGAAAGTGTCTTTTGTCTCTGTCGCTGTAAAATTTCATCCACCGTTGGCGCGGATGCAGCCATTGCTTTAACTGGCGTGAGTGGAGGGTATAAATCAGGCTCTCGTTCAGGGTCTATCACGCCCGTGTCAAAGGGATCGTCTGGCTCCGAATCATCCTTCAGAGGCGGGGGCTCCGCGTGAGGCATTACAGTTTCATCAGGAGCCAACAGTTCAAAAGAATCTCCCCCATCTTTTGATTCTCCCACCGGTATTGCTGGATCAGTCACATTTTGCAACACCTGTTTGGCAGGGCGTAACTTTTGCAGAGCCGTATACACAACTCGCCAGGTAATCAATATTCCCTCTGGAACTTCTAGTTGCGAAATCTGTTTAGTCTGTAATTCCTCACCCACTTTTTGCCATTGCTTTAAATCATAACACCCAGCCGTTCCTACAGAAGGGAACCAAGGGCAGTGATCCCGGACCCACGCAAGGAGTCTCACCAATTGTATTGGAGCGACCTTAAAACCTTGTTCCTTTAAAATACGTTGAAATATTTCAAGTTGAAGCTTCTGTGACTGAGATGCCGACTGCCCCATGACTAATGTATAAAGTTCATATAACTTCCCCGCGGCTGCTCACCTGAATCATCCTGCGACTGGTGATGAATCGAGCTCGATATGTTGATCCTCCATTTATCCTCCGTCCAGCTCAACAGGGGTACAGCACCGGATATTTCTATTTCCTTTCTTCAAGACCTTCTTTCTTCAGGTCGTCGTTTTTTTTTTTTTTTTCAATCGTGCCCCACGTTGGGCGCCATTTGTGGTGTATGATTGCACGGACTCTCACATAAGCATGCGCAGAATCATTTATTGTTACAATACAGGAGAATATATCCTTTACCATAACGGGGAGGTCCCGCTGTCTCCCCCAATCATCACCCAATTCGTATCCCTTATTAACTAAGAAAAACAGTCTCTCTTCCTTTTGGCAATGATCCACACGACTGCTCTCAGATCCGCTTATTCTCACGGTTAACCAGTTACATAATTCTCTTGATGTTTTCAGTTTCCTTACAGAGGAGACAACTAAGCCAGGTGTTCAGGTCATATCTCAGGCGTATGTGCGCATGTGCTAGTTCTCAGCGCACAGGCCGAATTCCTGTCTTATCTTGGCTGAAAATCCCAACTGCACAATTCTTCTCCACACATTGTACCGTTCGATTTTCCCGGAGGGTGGTGCATGGTAGGGGATGTGATATACCCACTCAATGCCATGCTCATTGGCCCAGGTGTCTATGAGGGTGTTTCGGAAATGAGTCCCATTGTCTGACTCAATTCTTTCTGGGGTGCCATGTCACAATAGGACTTGCTTTTCAAGGCCCAGGATGGTGTTCCGGGCAGTGGCATGGGCCTCGGATCCTCTGTATCCCCGACTCCAGAACCCTAAGGGTCGACCTCGAGTCTCCCCTGGTGCTTTCTGCCAGAGGCTCCAGGTAGGGCCATTCTCCCCGGATGCGGTGTAGAGCCCATTCTTCACATCTTGTCCTGCCCGGACTGGCCCAAGGGCTACTGCATGAACTATCTCCTGTTTAATTTGTTCAAAGGCTTATTGTTGCTCAGGGCCCCATTTGGAATCGTTCTTCTTCCTGGTCACTTGATAGAGAGGGTTACAATCTGAATGTAATTTGGAATATGCATGCTCCAAAAGCCCACAACGCCTAAGAAAGCTTGTGTTTCCTTTTTGCTAGTTGGTGGGGACATGGCTGTTCTTTTGTTGATCACATCCATTGGGATCTGACGACGTCCATCTTGCCATTTTATTCTTAAAATCTGGATCTCCTGTGCAGGTCCCTTGACCTTACTTTGTTTTATGGCAAAACCAGCCTTCAGAAGGATTTGGACTATTCTCTCCCCTTTCTCAAAAAATTCTTCTGCTGTGTTGCCCCATACGATGATGTCATCAATGTATTGCAGGTGTTCCGGAGCCTCACCCTGTTCCAGTGCGGTGTGGATCAGTCCATGGCAAATGGTAGGGCTGTGTTTCCACCCCTGGGGCAGTCGGTTCCAGGTGTACTGGACGTCCCTCCAAGTGAAAGCAAACTGTGGCCTGCACTCTGCTGCCAAAGGGCTTGAGAAGAACGCATTAGCGATATCCATTGTGGCGTACCACTTGGCTGCCTTTGACTCCAGTTCGTATTGAAGTTCTAGCATGTCCGGCACGGCAGCACTCAGAGCCGGCGTGACTTCATTCAGGCCACAATAGTCTACTGTTAGTCTCCACTCTCCATTGGACTTTCGCACTGGCCATATGGGACTGTTCAAGGGTGAGCGAGTCTTGCTGATCACTCCTTGGGTCTCCGATCCATGAATCAGCTCATGGATGTGAATCAGGGAGTCTCGGTTGGTGCGGTATTGCCGCTGGTGCACTGTTGTGGTAGCGATTGGTACTTGTTGTTCTTCAACCCTCAGCAACCCCACAACAGAAGGGTCCTCCGAGAGACCAGGCAAGGTGGACAGCTGTTTAATTTCCTCCGTCTCCAGGGCAGCTATACCAAAAGCCCACCGGTACCCTTTTGGGTCCTTGAAATACCCTCTCCTGAGGTAGTCTATGCCAAGGATGCACGGAGCCTCTGGGCCAGTCACAATGGGGTGCTTCTGCCACTCATTCCCGGTTAGGCTCACTTCAGCCTCCAATACAGTTAACTCTTGGGATCCCCCTGTCACTCCAGAAATACAAACGGGTTCTGCGCCTTTATAGATTGATGGCATCAGGGTACACTGTGCACCAGTGTCTACGAGAGCCTTATACTCCTGTGGGTCTGATGTGCCAGGCCATCGAAACCACACAGTCCAGTAAACCCGGCTGTCCCTTTCCTCCACCTGGCCGGAGGCAGGGACCCTCTAGTTCTGGTCATAGTATTCGTTGCTCCTTGAAAATGCAAGTCCGTAATTTCTTCATTACAGTCCAGTGTAAGATCAGCCCTTCTCCTCTGTCTGGGGAACTGTTCACTGGAAACTGGACCGTCGTGAGACAGGTTTTTCCTGAAAACTGGAGCAGCATTTTTCCTGGGAGAACCCCCTTGTGTGATTGTTTTTCCTTGCAACTCACGTACCCGTGCCTCTAGGATGAAGGTAGGTTTTCCATCCCACTGCCTCTTGTCAGTGAGGGTGGACCTGCGGGTGCTGGTTGACAGTCGGCTGAACATGAGCCGGCAGTGTGCCCAGGTGGCCAAGAAGGCCAATGGCATCCTGGCCTGTATCAGAAATAGTGTGGCCAGCAGGAGCAGGGAGGTGATTGTGCCCCTGTACTCAGCACTGGTGAGGCCGCACCTCGAATACTGTGTTCAGTTTTGGGCCCCTCACTACAAGAAAGACATGGAGGTGCTGGAGCGTGTCCAGAGAAGGGCAACGAATCTGGTGAAGGGCCTGGAGCACAAGTCTTATGAGGAGCGGCTGAGGGAACTGGGGTTGTTTAGTCTGGAGAAGAGGAGGCTGAGGGGAGACCTCATCGCGCTCTACAACTACCTGAAAGGAGGTTGTAGCGAGGTGGGTGTTGGTCTCTTCTGCCAAGTAACTAGCGATAGAACGAGAGGAAATGGCCTCAAGTTGCGCCAAGGGAGGTTTAGGCTGGACATTAGGAGAAATTTCTTTACTGAAAGAGTGATCAGGCCTTGGAACAGGCTGCCCAGGGAAGTGGTTGAGTCACCATCCCTGGAAGTATTTAAAAGACGTGTAGATGAGGCGCTTAGGGACATGGTGTAGTGGGCATGGTGGTGTTGAGTTGATGGATGGACTCGATGATCTTAGAGGTCTTTTCCAACCTTAATGATTCTATGATTCTATGTCCTCGCCGTGGTCACACAGGTAAAACCACAGGGTGCCCCGTGGTGTGTACTTTCTATATATTCCCTCTTGAGCAGTAGGATGCTGACTCCTAATGGCTGAGATACTGGTCTGTGCAGGTGGAGAATAGGACATATCCTCTTTGAATTGCTGGACCTCGCGGGACAGTTTCTCCACAGCCGGGACAAGGGAGGAGGAGACAGTTTCTTCGTATTCCCGGAGTCTGCCAACCACGTCATCCACCATTGGTGCTTCTTCCTCTTTCCAGCACAGGACTGCCAACTAACTGGCATACGATGCTGGTGCACTCCATACCAACTTCCGCCATATGGGTCGCGTGCACTGGACGTCATCTGGATCTTTGGATGACTGCTTGTTGTCCAGGTCACTATAAACCACCTCCAGCATGGCTAATTCTCTCAAGTACTGGATACCTCTCTCCATAGTGGTCCATTTGCCTGGGCGATATATAACATCTTCCTTGAAGGGATACCTTTCCTTCACGCCTGACAGCAGTCGCCTCCAGAGGCTGAGGACCTGTGTCCCTTTTCCAATCGCTTTGTCAATGCCCCCTTCCCTAGCAAGGGATCCCAGCTGTTTGGCTTCCTTCCCCTCTAATTCCAGGCTACTGGCCCCATTATCCCAGCATCGGAGCAGCCAGGTAACAATATGCTCGCCTGGACGACGGCTGAAATCTCGCAACTCACCCAGGGATAGGGATCGGGTGGTTTCCGTCTCGTTTATGAGTTCTTCCTCTTCCTCCTCCCCTCCTCGTGATGGCCCTGCTTTTCCATCATCCTTTTCTAAACGACCTCACCTCCGCTTCCAAGATTTCCTCTTCTGTACAGGGGTGACTGATACCAGCAAGGGTTGGTCCTCTGGTTCAGCCACAGTGCTCGTCGTGGGGGTTGGAGTAGCCGCATTCCCCGTCACAGAGGTTGGAGTCACCGCAGTGCTTGTCGCGGGGGTTGGAGTAGCTCCAGCACCCGTCGTTTTGCCATCAGATCTGGAGACCTTCTCTCCCCCTTGAGGGTTCTGAATAGTGTTGAACAGGGCTCGGTAGGCATGGGCTAGGCCCCAGCACATTGCAGTGTTTTGTGTCTCTCTGGAATTGCTAGGGTGACAGCATGCTTTCTCCATAAAGTTGATATGACATATAGCAACCATAGAAGTGATGACATACAGTATTATATATCTATTAACATCATACAATTCAGTTCATTGGCTATTTTCACCCAAAAATCAAATCCCCTTGAGGTACACACTGGACTTCCCCATCCTTTCGCATCACCCACCAAGTGCACCCAGGGCCTTGAGCAAAAGCAATCCCACGGATGGGTTTTCCCTTGCCAGAGGCAGGAGTAACCCAGACTGTCTTCCCCAGCATATTTCTTATGTGCACGACAGGGACTTTATCTCCATCTACAGTACGTAAGAGTCTTGATTGGGCAGGGCCAGCTCGAGTGACAGACCCCCTGGTGTTGACTAATCAGGTGGCTTTTGCTAAATGTGTATCCCAATGCTTGAATGTCCCACCACCCATTGCTCTCAGCGTAGTCTTTAGCAGTCCATTGTATCGTTCGATTTTCCCAGAGGCTGGTGCATGGTAGGAGATGTGATATACCCACTCAATGCCATGCTCTTTAGCCCAGGTGTCTATGAGGGTGTTTCGGAAGTGAGTCCCGTTGTCTGACTCAATTCTTTCTGGGGTGCCATGTCGCCATAGGACTTGCTTTTCAAGGCCAAAAATCAAATCCCCTTGAGGTACACTTTTGACTTCCCCATCCTTTCGCATTACCCACCAAGTGCACCCAGGTCCTTGAGCAAAAGCAATCCCACGAATGGGTTTTCCCTTGCCCGAGGCTGGATCTACGCTTAGTCTCAGACTTGGTCAGTGGTTTATGTCTAAGGGATTATATGTGTTTAGCAGCAGTCTAAGGTTCATTCACAGTTTTAAGGTGGATCACAAGGTTTTAGCAGCATTTAATCATTAACTAATTTAACATTTACAAAGTAAGTTAGTAGAGTCTACTACAATCTCGGCAGTAACTTAATTACAGATTGTGCTTACTATTAGTTCACACACACACACAGAGAAATATATATATTAATGTACAAAAGGTATACCTGGTAAAAATCCCCCTCAAGTTCAGTGAAATATTCACGTCAAATGTCTTGGTATTTTTCAACCGTCGAAGGGTTTAGCCTCGAGAAGTGTTTCATCTGAGGAGTGTTTCAGCCCAGGTCCCATGGCAGTTGGCGGCGGTCCTCCAAATATCGCAAACTCGAGAGTTCGCGAGCTCTGAGATGCGTCCCACTCAGAGGGAGATGCTGGCTGCAGCCCGCTGCGGTCCAGGAGAGCTCAAAGGGTCTCACTTAGGACCACCGTTTATAGGTTTGCAACATGATTGGCTTTATTAATCTGTAAATTTCCATCCCGGCCACAGTCCCAGGTGATAGTATACTAAAAAATTCTCAAGGTTTCAGTATTGTTCCACTTGAGCTACGACTCAGATAAAGGTATCAGGGGATGACACCTGGGCCAGGCAGTAGGAGTACGTTCCCAGCCTCAGCTATGCAGAGTTTCTGATACTGTCAAGGAGCGCTTAACCGCCAGACTCAGTACACCAAGGCCAAGGTTTCATGGGAATTTCTGAGATCAACAAGCGGCCCAGATCAACAAGCGGCCAGGAGAAGTGGGGGAATGCACCACCACAGCATCCCTATATTCTTCCCCAGGATACATGTCCCTGTTTCCACCGCCTGTGCTTTTGCTTCTTAAACATTAGTTTGAACAGGTCCTTACTCAGCCATGTTGGTCTCCTGCCTTGCTTGCCTGATTTCTTACACATGGGAAATGAGAGCTCTTGTGCTCCAAGAAAAATGTCTTCAAAGAGTTGCCAGCTCTGTTCAGCAATTTTATCCCCGATGGCAGTTTCCCAGGGGGTCCCATCCACTAATTCCTTCGCTGTAAGTTTGCTCTCCTAAAATCCAGGGTCCTGACTCTACTCTTCACCTGGTCCATATCCCTCAATATTGTGAATTCCACCAGGGCGTGATCACTGCAGCCCAGGCTGCCACCAATCTTGACATCCCTAATGAGTTCTTCCCTGTTGGCGAGCAACAGGTCTAGTAACGCTACTTATGCATACTTCCCTTGCAAGTAAATATTCATGTCAAAACATTGCATAGTTTCAAGTGACACATTCACTGAATATGTATGTTTGAAGGAAATGTGTATGTGTCCTGGTTTCGGCTGAGATAGAGTTAAATTTCTTCCTAGTGCTGTGTTTTGGATTCAGTATGAGGAGAATGTTGATAACACACTGATGTTTTCAGTTGTTGCTAAGTACCCTCCTAGTCCAAGGACAGCTCCCATGCCTACTGACGGAGCTAGGTACACAAGATGGGAGGGAACGTAATCAGGACAGCGAGCCCAGCTGGCCAATGGGGTATTCCATACCATGTGACGTCATGCTCAGTATATGAAGGGTAGGCGTGATCCAGGAAGTACCGATCGCTACTTGGTTATCGGTCAGCGCGGGTGGTGAGCAATTGCATTGTGCATCACTCATTTTGTATATTCTATCATTATTATTATTATTATTGTTTTCCCTTTTCTGTTCTATTAAACTGTCTTTATCTCAGCCCATGAGTATTTCTCGCTCTTACCCTTCCGATTCTCTCCCCATCCCACTGGGGTGGGGGGGAGTGAGTGAGCGGCTGTGTGGTATTTGGCTGCCTGCCAGGTTAAACCACGACAGTCCCTTTTAGCGCCCAACGTGGGGCTCGAAGGGTTGAGATAACGATAGATCTGACCAAAACGTGTTAAGGCACAATTATTATCATGTAATACCTTGCTTGCAGTATATGTTCCCGGTTGTGCTGTTTATCATTATTCGGAACTGGGCCAAGATTATCATTTTGCTGCTGTTTTATGATGTGATGAAATCACTGGTCATAAGTCTAATCTGGTATCTGTACTCAGCACTGCCGTCATCTCTGTACCTCGGGAAGCACCTCTTAGAAACTATATAGTAATTACACTTTTTTCTCCTCGGAGAATGAATTTAAGGGGGAGACAGGATGGGACACTTTCTCCCATTTGTTCATCTTCCCTTCCATATTGTCAGAAACTCCTTTTTCTTCTATCCTCTTCACGAAGATGTCCACAATATTCCCTGAGAATTTTGAATATCCTTGGGATGTTCAAACAAGCATGTGCATACTGCTATGTCTCCTGAATGTGGTTCAGGCCTTGTCTAGGGTTAAACAACTATTCAGGAATACTGTCCAGAGATCAACCCTCAGGAACAAGAAAAGACGGAGGGCAAACGGCGGCGCCTCGTCGGGGCGGGCGGAGCGGCGGATCCTGGGGGCGGTGGGCGGCGGGAGATCAACACCGGCAACAGACACGGTGGCTGCTCAAACCCCTACGACAGGCACTGTGGCTAATTCAACCCCCACGACAACCCCTGTGGCTGCTCAAACCCTGGCGATAGACACTGCGGGTACTCCAACCCCCGCGACAGGCACTGCAGCCACTCAAACCCTGGCAACAGTCACTACAGTTACTCCAACCCCCATGACAAGCACTGCAGCTACCCAAACCCCAGCAATAGGCACTACAGCCGAACCAGAGGACCAACCCTTGCTGGTATCCGTTGCCCCTGTACAGAAGAAGAAATCTTGGAAGTAGAGGTCAGGTCGTTTAGAAAGGGATGATGGAAAAGCAGGGCCATCACGAGGAGGGCAGGAGGAAGAGGAAGAACTCATAAACGAGACGGAAACCATGCGATTCCTATCCCTGGGTGAGCTACGAGACATGCGGAAAGATTTCAGCGTCCTCCAGGTGAGCATGTTGTTACCTGGCTGCTCCGATGCTGGGATAATGGGGGCAGTAGCCTGGAATTAGAGGGGAAAGAAGCCAAACAGCTGGGATCCCTTGCTAGGGAAGGGGGCATTGACAAAGCAATTGGAAAAGGGACACAGGTCCTCAGCCTCTGGAGGTGACTGCTGTCAGGCGTGAAGGAAAGGTATCCCTTCAAGGAAGATCTTATATATCGCCCAAGCAAATGGACCACTATGGAGAGAGGTATCCAGTACCTGAGAGAATTAGCCGTGCTGGAGGTAGTTTATAGTGACCTGGACAATGACCAAACGCCCAAAGATCCAGACGAAGTCCAGTGCACGCGACCCATGTGTTGGAAGTTGGTATGGAGCGCACCAGCATCATATGCCAGTTCGTTGGCAGTACTGTGCTGGAAAGAAGAAGAAGCACCAACGGTGGATGACGTGGTTGGCAGACTCTGGGAATATGAAGGAACTGTATCTTTCTCCCTTGACCCTGCTGTGGAGAAACTGTCCTGGGAGCACCAGCACCTCAAAGAGGGTATGTCCTATTCTCCACCTGTACGGACCAGTATCTCAGCCATTAGGAGTCAGCGTTTTTCTCCTCAAGAGAGAGGATATAGAACGTACACACCATGGGCACCCTGTGGTTTTACCTGCGTGACCACGGAGAGGACATGAGGCAGTGGGATGGAAAACCTACCTTGACCCTAGAGGCATGGGTACGTGAGTTGCAAGGAAAAACAATGACACAAGGGGGTTCTCCCAGGAAAATTGCTTCTCCAGTTGTCAGGAAAAACCTGTCTCACGATGGTCCAGTTTCCAGTGAACAGTTCCCCAGACAGAGGAGAAGGGCTGATCTTACTTTGGATTGTAATTGTAATGAAGAAATTGTGGACTCACATTTGCAAGAAGTGAGAAACGGATACTATGACCAGAACTAGAGGGGCCCTGCCTCCGGCCAGGTGGAGGAAAGGGACAACCGGGTTTACTGGACTGTGTGGTTTCGATGGCCTGGCACATCAGACCCACAGGAGTATAAGGCTCTCGTAGACACTGGTGCACAGTGTACCCTGATGCCATCAAGCTATAAAGGGGCAGAACCCATCTGTATTTCTGGAGTGACAAGGGGATCCCAAGAGTTAACTGTATTGGAGGCCGAAGTGAGCCTAACCGGGAATGAGTGGCAGAAGCACCCCATTGTGACTGGCCCAGAGGCTCCGTGCATCCTTGGCATAGACTACCTCAGGAGAGGGTATTTCAAGGACCCAAAAGGGTACCGGTGGGCTTTTGGTATAGCTGCCCTGGAGACGGAGGAAATTAAACAGCTGTCCACCTTGCCTGGTCTCTCGGAGGACCCTTCTGTTGTGGGGTTGCTGAGGGTTGAAAAACAGCAGGTACCAATCGCTACCACAGCGGTAGACAATATCGCACCAACTGAGATTCCCTGATCCCCATCCATGAGCTGATTCGTTGACTGGAGAGCCAAGGAGTGATCAGCAAGATTCGCTCACCCTTGAACAGTCCCATATGGCCAGTGCGAAAGTCCAATGGAGAGTGGAGACTAACAGTGGACTACCGTGGCCTGAACGAAGTGCTACTGTGTCGGACATGCTAGAACTCCAATACGAACTGGAGTCAAAGGCAGCCAAGTGGTACGCCACAATTGACATTGCTAATGCGTTCTTCTCCATCCCTTTGGCAGCAGAGTGCAGGCCACAGTTTGCTTTCACTTGGAGGGGCGTCCAGTACACCTGGAACCGACTGCCCCAGGGGTGGAAACACAGCCCTACCATTTGCCATGGACTGATCCACACCGCACTGGAACAGGGTGAGGCTCCGGAACACCTGCAATACATTGATGACATCATCGTATGGGGCAACACAGCAGAAGTTGTTTTTGAGAAAGGGAAGAAAATAATTCAAATCCTTCTGAAGGCTGGTTTTGCCATAAAACAAAGTAAGGTCAAGGGACCTGCACATGTTATCCATGAATGTGAAACATGCGCTGCAATCAAGTAATCCAAGCGAGTAAAGCCTCTCTGGTATGGAGGACGATGGTTGAAATATAAATATGGGGAGGCCTGGCAGATTGATTATATCACACTCCCACGAACCCACCACGGGAAGCGCCATGTGCTCACCATGGTGGAAGCAACCACAGGATGGTTAGAAACATATCCCGTGCCCCATGCCACCACCCGGAACACCATCCTGGGCCTTGAAAAGCAAGTCTAATAGTGACATGGCACCCCAGAAAGAATTGAGTCAGACAACGGGACTCCTTTCCGAAACACCCTCATAGACACCTGGGCCAAAGAGCATGGCATTGAGTGGGTCTATCACATCCCCTACCATGCACCAGCCTCCGGGAAAATCGAACGATACAACGGACTGCTAAAGACTACGCTGAGAGCAATGGGTGGTGGGACATTCAAGCATTGGGATACACATTTAGGAAAAGCCACCTGGTTAGTCAATACCAGGGGATCTGCCAATCGAGCTGGCCCTGCCCAATCAAGACTCTTACGTACTGTAGATGGAGATAAAGTCCCTGTCGTGCACATAAGAAATATGCTGGGGAAGACGGTCTGGGTTACTCCTGCCTCTGGCAAGGGAAAACCCATCCGTGGGATTGCTTTTGCTCAAGGCCCTGGGGGCACTTGGTGGGTGATGCGAAAGGATGGGGAAGTCCGGTGTGTACCTCAAGGGGATTTGATTTTGGGTGAAAATAGCCAATGAACTGAATTGGATGATGTTAAATGTTATATGATATTGTATATCTTTATTTCTATGGTTGCTATCAATGTTATAGCAGTGAAAATCACCCAGATTAATGAAGAATGAACTAACTCCGATGAAACCGAGCAAAGTGCAACGATGATAGAACCGGACGAGCGCAGCAATACTGAAATGAGAACTGGCTTCAGGATGCAACAGCCCAACACCCCACACCATCTCTCCTGCCCTGAAAGAGTGTTATGACAGATGGAGCCCAAAGTCATGGACTAAATGAACGCAATGGACATTTTTTGGAGGGATGGCCCATTGTCCTGTTTCCGGCTGGGACAGAGTTAACTTTCTTCCCAGTAGCTTGGGGGTGTGCTGTGTTTTGGGTTCGGTGTGAAAGGAGCGTTGATGGCCCATTTATGCTTTGGCTGTTGTTGGGTGTTGCTTGCACCGGGAGCGGGGAGCACAGCTGGGGTGGTGGACCCAGCTGGCCAATGGGGTATTCTATACCATGTGACATCATGCTCAGTATAAAAACCAGGGGTGTGAGGGGGCTCGTCCCCCGTTCGTGACACGCAATCAGCGGTCGGTGAGCAGTTGCATTGTGCATCGCCTGCTTTGTGTATTCTGTTATTGTTGTTGTTCTCATTGTTATCATTACTGTTCTACTTAGTTTTATTTCAATTATTAAACTGTTTTTATCTCAACACGGGAGCTTTCCTACTTGTGCCCTCCCGATTCTCTCCCCCATCCCACCGGAGGTGGGGGGTGATCGAGCAGCTGCGTGGGGTTTAGTTTTGCTGGCTGGGGTTAAACCACGACACCCATAGTCTAAGGGAATGATATCTCTCTGTGTGTGTGTGTGTATATATATATAAAGACATGAAAGGTGGTGGTGATTAATTGGAATGTATTGGAAAATGTGACACTTAGGCATGACGTGAATGGTATAGAATAAGGGGTGGATACTGTCCTGGTTTTGGCTGGGATAGAGTTAATTTTCTTCCTAGTAGCTGGTATAGTGCTGTGTCTTGGATTTAGGATGAGAAGAATGTTGATTACACACTGATGTTTGAGTTGTTGCTAAGTAGTGCTTAGTGTAGTCAAGGCCTTTTCAGCTTCCCATGCTCTGCCAGGTGCACAAGAAGCTGGGAGGGAGCATAGCCAGGACAGCTAACCCAACTGACCAACCCATTCCATACCATATGACGTTTTGCTCAGTATATAAGCTGGGGGGAGTTGGTCAGGGGGCAGCTATTGCTGCTCGGAGGCAGGCTGGGTGTCGGTCAGCGGGAGGTGAGCAATTGCATTGTGCATCACTTGTTTTGTATATTCTTTTATCATTATTATTATTATTATTTTCTCTTCCTTTGCTGTCCTATTAAACTGTCTTTATCTCAACCCACGGGTTTTACTTTTTTTTTTCCGATTCTCTCCCCCATCCCACTGTGTGTGGGGGAGAGGGTGAATGAGTGGCTGTGTCGTACTTAGTTGCTGACTGGGGTTAAACAACGACACTATTCTAATTCAGGAGTGATGCACAGTGGGTGTGACTGAAGAGATATCTCTAATTGTGGAGAGTTGTGCAGTTTTGGAGGATTTTTTTTTGTTATTTACACTGATCAGTCTGGCAGTAATATTTCTGTCTGCCAATGACAATTACATTGCTCTTCACTCGTACAGATAAGCAGTCTGTGATATGTCTAAAAAGCCAGTGTCTATCACATGTAACTAGCAGACATATTAATGTTTGAGCTCAGTTATTTTTAAGTGATCAGCAAAAATATTGAAAAAGCCAAGCTGAACTATATCCTCTGACATGCTAGAGTACTCAGTCAGTGTGGTGGGTTGACCTCAGCTGGCTGCCAGACCCCCACCCTGTCACTCACTCACTCTCCCTCCTCAACAGCACAGGGGGAGAAAATAAGATGGAAAAGCTCATGGGTTGAGACAAAGGCAGTTTAATAAGGAAACAACAGCCACGCATGGAAGCAAACCAAAAAAAAGGAATTTATTCGCTACTTCCCATTGGCAGGCAGATGTCTAGCCACTTCCTGGAAAGCAGGGCCTCAGTATGCGTAGCAATTTCTTGCAAAGACAAATGCCATAACCACAAATGTTCCCCCATCCTCCTTCTTTCCCTCAGCTTTTATTGCTGAGCATGATATCACATGCTATGGAATATCCCTTGGGTCAGCTGTCCTGGCTACGTCCCCTCCCAACCTCTTCCACACCCCCAGCTTACTGGCTTTGGCGGGGAGGAGGGGTTGGAGAGACAGCCTTGATGCTGTACAAGCACTGCTCAGCAATAGCCAAAACATTGGTGTGTTAGCAACACTGTTCTAGCCACAAATGCAAAGCACGGCACTATACAGGCTGCTATGGGGAAAGTTAACTCCATCCCAGCCAGATGCAATCCAATCTCCACCCCTCATTCCATACCATTTGCATCATGCTCAGGTCCCACATTTTCTGATACATCTTAGTATCCTCTGACAGTCCATTCTATCTATTTCTCATTCCAAAAATCCCCTCTTACCAACATTTACAAGTTATAGTGCATACTTAAACCATCTTTACATCCAACATACAGATTTATACATTCTCATCAACCGCTATCCCCTGTCCCTTAACATATAGATAGATATTATTACCCCACTCCATGGGCCTCCCCCCTAAATGTCCATAAGAACAGGCTATGACTTGGGCCCCATCTGTCAAGGTGGGTGCTCAGGACAGAAGCAGCATGTGGGATTGTTGGGCGCCAACACCAGATTGGTTTGGGTCATTGCTGCACTCACCTGGTTCCTTGCAAAGCTTATTCTACATCAGTTCAGGTGGTTCTTGCTGCATTGCTTCCTACGACATACAACTTAAATCATGAATTGGTTTCCCCCTCCCCCAAGGTTAAATCTCCTTGAGGCACACACCAGATCTCCCCATCTTTCTGCATTACCCACCAAATGCACCCAGGTCCTTGAGCAAAGACAATCCCACGAATGAGTTTGCCTTTTCCCAAAGGAGGAGCAACCCACAATGCTTTTCTCAGCCACTTCCATATGCACACTTCAGGGACCTTATCTCCTCCCACAGTATGTAGGGGCTTTGTTTGGGCAGGACCAGGACGGTTAGCAGATCCTCTGGTATTAACCAGCCAAGTGGCTTCTGCTAAATTTACATCCCAGTGATTCGATTCCCCGGCGCTCAAAGCTCTCAGCACAGTCTTTAACAGTCCATTATATCACTCAGTCTTTCTGGAGGTTTGTGGGTGACAGGGGATGTGATACATCCAGTCAATGCCATGTTTCTTGGCCCATGTTTTCTTGAGGTTATTTTGAAAATGAGTCCCCTTGTCTGACTCAATTCTTTCTGGGGTACCATGTCAAAATAGAACTTGCCTTTCAAGGACCAAAATGGTGTTTTGGGTGGTGGCATGGGTTACAGGGTATGTTTCTAGCCACCCACTGGTCTCATCCAACATGGTGAGCATGTAGAAATTGCATTGGCGGGTTCGTGGCGGTGGTCCAATAAAGTCGATAAGCCAGACCTCACCGTATAGAAAACCCAGACACAGCCCTCTATTCCAAGGACACTTTACTCGTGTGGCTCGCTTGATTGCGGCACATGTTTCACCTTCATGAGTGACCTGGGTGATGGCCTCCATGGTCAGGTCCACCCCTCAATCACGAGCCCATCTGTATGTTGCATCTCTTCCTAGATGTCCCAATGTTTCATGGGTCCACCGAACTATGAATAGCTCACCCTTATGCTGCCAGTTCAGGTCAATGTGAGCCATTTCAATTCTGGCAGTCCAGTCTACCTGCTCATTGTTTCGATGTTTTTCAGTGGCACGGTGTTTGGGCATGTGAGCATCTACATGATGTACCTTTAGAACGATTGTCGTGATTTAACCTGGCAGGCAGCCAAATACCACGCAGCCAATCACTCACTTCCCTCCACCCCTCAGCGGGACGGGGAGAGAATTGGAAGGGTAAGAGTGAGAAAAACTCGTGGGTTGAGATAAAGACAGTTTAAAAGAACAGAAAAAGGGAAAATAATAATGATAATGATAAAATATACAAAATGAGTGATGCACAATGCAATTGCTCACCACCCGCGCTGACCGATAACCAAGTAGCGATCGGTACTTCCTGGATCACGCCTACCATTCATATACTGAGCATGACGTCACATGGTATGGAATACCCCATTAGCTAGCTGGACTGGCTGTCCTGATTATGTTCCCTCCCATCTTGTGTACCTAGCTCAGTCAGTAGGCATGGGAGCTGTCCTTGGACTAGGAGGGCACTTAGCAACAACTGAAAACATCAGTGTGTTATCAATATTCTCCTCAAACTAAATCCAAAACACAGCACTAGGAAGAAATTTAACCCTATCCCAGCCGAAACCAGGACAGTATCCACCCCTTATTCTATACTACTTACGTCGTGCTTAGGTCTCCATCTTTTTTAATACATTTCAATTAACCACCACTATCTTTCTTTATATATACACACACACATATATATGCACGCACAGATATCATTCCCTTGGTCTATGGACTATCCCTCTAAAATGTCCACTGAGTTCATTTAGTCCATGACTTTGGGCTCCATCTGTCATAACACTCTTTCAGGGCCGAAGAGATGGTGTGTGGCGTTGGGCTGTTGCATCCTGAAGCCAGTTCTCATTTCGGTACTGCTGCGCTCACCCAGTTCTATGATCGTTGCACTTTGCTCGGTTTCATCGGAGTTAGTTCATTCTTCATTAATCTGGGTGATTTTCATTGCTATACCATTGATAGCAAGCATAGAAATAATGATATACAATATCATGTAACAGTTGACATCAAAATTCAGTTCATTGGCTATTTTCACCCAAAATCAAATCCCCTTGAGGTACACACCGGACTTCCCCATCCTTTCGCATCACTCACCAAGTGCACCTAGGTCCTTGTGCAAAAGCAATCCCACGGATGGGTTTTCCCTTGCCAGAGGCAGGAGTAACCCAGACTGTCTTCCCCAGCATATTTCTTATGTGCACGACAGGGACTTTATCTCCATCTACAGTACGTAAGAGTCTTGATTGGGCAGGGCCAGCTCGATTGGCAGATCCCCTGGTATTGACTAACCAGGTGGCTTTTCCTAAATGTGTATCCCAATGCTTGAATGTCCCACCACCCATTGCTCTCAGCGTAGTCTTTAGCAGTCCGTTGTATCGTTCGATTTTCCCGGAGGCTGCTGCATGGTAGGGGATGTGATATACCCACTCAATGCCATGCTCTTTGGCCCAGGTGTCCATGAGGGTGTTTCGGAAAGGAGTCCCGTTGTCTGACTCAATTCTTTCTGGGGTGCCATGTCGCCACAGGACTTGCTTTTCAAGGCCCAGGATGGTGTTCCGGGCAGTGGCATGGGGCACAGGGTATGTTTCCAGCCATCCTATGGTTGCTTCCACCATGGTGAGCACATAGCACTTGCCGTGGCGGGTTCGTGGGAGTGTGATATAATCAATCTGCCAGGCCTCCCCATATTTATATTTCAACCATAGTCCTCCATACCAAAGAGGCTTTACTCACTTGGCTTGTTTGATTGTAGCACACGTTTCACATTCATGGATAACCTGTGCAATAGCATCCATGGTTAAGTCCACCCCTCGATCATGAGCCCATCTATATGTTGCATCTCTTCCTTGATGGCCTGAGGCGTCATGGGCCCACCAAGCTATAAACAATTCAACCTTATGTTGCCAGTCCAAATCCACCTGAGCCACTTCAATCTTAGCAGCCTGGTCCACCTCCTGGTTGTTTTGGTGTTCTTCAGGGGCCCGACTCTTGGGTACGTGAGCATCTACATGACGTACTTTTACAGTCAGGTTCTCTACTCGGGCAGCAATATCTTGCCACAATGCGGCAGCCCAGATGGGTTTACCTCTGCGCTGCCAGTTGTTCTGCTTCCACTGCTGCAACCACCCCCACAGGGCATTTGCCACCATCCATGAGTCAGTATCGAGATACAGTACTGGCCATTTTTCTCGTTCGGCAATGTCCAAGGCCAGCTGGATGGCTTTCATCTCTGCAGACTGACTCAACTCACCTTCTCCTTCAGCAATTTCTGCAACTTGGCGTATAGGACTCCATACAGCAGCTTTCCACCTCCGATGATTTCCCACAAGGCGACAGGACCCATCAGGGAACAGGGCATATTGCTTCTCGTTTTCTGGTAGTTTATTATACTGTGGGGCTTCTTCAGCACGCGTCACCTCCTCCTCTGGGGATATTCCAAAATCTTTGCCTTCTGGCCAGTTCGTGATCACCTCCAAGATTCCTGGGCGACTGGGGTTTCCTATTCGGGCCCGTTGTGTGATCAGTGCGACCCACTTACTCCACGTAGCATCGGTTGCATGATGCGTAGAGGGGACCCTCCCTTTGAACATCCAGCCCAGCACGGGTAGTCGGGGTGCCAGGAGGAGCTGTGCTTCAGTACCAACCACTTCCGAAGCAGCTCGAACCCCTTCATATGCTGCCAATATCTCCTTCTCAGTTGGAGTGTAGCGAGCCTCGGATCCTCTGTATCCCCGACTACAGAACCCTAAGGGTCGACCTCGAGTCTCCCCTGGTGCTTTCTGCCAGAGGCTCCAGGTAGTGCCATTCTCTCCAGCTAGCTAATGGGGTATTGCATACCATGTGACGTCATGCTCAGTATATGAATTGTAGGCGTGACCCAGGAAGTACCGATCGCTACTTGGTTATCGGTCAGCGCGGGTGGTGAGCAATTGCATTGTGCATCACTCATTTTGTATATTTTATCATTATCATTATTATTTTACCTTTTTCTATTCTATTAAACTGTCTTTATCTCAACCCACGAGTTTTTTGCACTCTTACCCTTCCGATTCTCTCCCCGTCCCACTGGGGGGGCGGGGGGAGTGAGTGAGCGGCTGCGTGGTATTTGGCTGCTGCCAGGTTAAACCACGACAGACGTCCACAATATTCCCTGAGAATTTTTAATATCCTTGGGATGTTCAAACAAGCATGATCATATTGCTATGTCTCCTGAATGTGGTTCAGGCCTTGTTTAGAGTTAAACAACTATTCAGGAATACTGTCCAGAGATCAACCCCAGCAACAGACACGGTGACTACTCAAACCCCCACGACAGGCACTGTAGCTACTTCAACCCGCACGACAACCACTGTGGCTACTCAAACCCCTGCGACAGGCACTGTGCCTACTTCAACCCCCACAACAACCACTATGGCTACTCAGACCCCGGCAACAGTCACTACAGTTACTTTAACCCCCGCAACAGGCACTGCAGCTACTCAAACTCCGCCAACAGTCACTGCAGTTACTCCAACCAGTGCGACAAGCACTGCAGCCACTCAAACCCCGGCAACAGTCACTACAATTACTCCAACCCCCATGACAAGCACTGCAGCTACCCAAACCCTCGCGACGGGTACTACAGCTGAACCAGAGGACCAACCGTCGCTGGTATCCGTCGCCCCTGTACAGAAGAAGAAATCTTGGAAGCGGAAGTCAGGTCATTTAGAAAAGGATGATGGAAAAGCAGGGCCATCACGAGGAGAGGAGGAGGAAGAGGAAGAACTCATAAATGAGACGGAAACCACCCGATCCTTATCCCTGAGTGAGTTGCGAGATATGTGGAAAGATTTCGGCCGTCGTCCAGGCGAGCATATTGTTACCTGGCTGCTCCGATGCTGGGATAATGGGGCCAGTAGCCTGGAATTAGAGGGGAAGGAAGCCAAACAGCTGGGATCCCTTGCTAGGGAAGGGGGCATTGACAAAGCAATTGGAAAAGGGACACAGGCCCTCAGCCTCTGGAGGCGACTGCTGTCAGGCGTGAAGGAAAGGTATCCCTTCAAGGAAGATGTTATATATCGCCTAGGCAAATGGACCACAATGGAGAGAGGTATCCAGTACCTGAGAGTATTAGGCATGCTGGAGGTGGTTTATAGTGACCTGGACAACAAGCAGTCATCCAAAGATCCAGATGACGTCCAGTGCACGTGACCCATGTGTTGGAAGTTGGTACGGAGCGCACCAGCGTCGTATGCCAGTTCATTGGCAGTACTGTCCTGGGCAGAGGAAGAAGCACCAACGGTGGATGTCTTAGTTAGCAGACTTCGGGATTTCAAAGAAACTATCTCCTCCTCCCTTGTCTCGGCTGTGGAGAAGCTGTCCCGGGAGGTCCAGCAACTCGAAGAGGGTATGTCCTATTCTCCACCTGTACGGACCAGTATGTCAGCCATTAGGAGTCAGCGTTCTTCTGCTCAGGAGAGAGAATATAGAAGGTACACACCACGGGGCACCCTGTGGTTTTACCTGCGTGACCACGGAGAGGACATGAGGCAGTGGGATGGAAAACCTACCTTCATCCTAGAGGCACGTGTACGTGAGTTGCAAGGAAAAACAATCACACAAGGGGGTTCTCCCAGGAAAAATGCTGCTCCAGTTGTCAGGAAAAACCTGTCTCACGACGGTCCAGTTTCCAGTGAACAGTTCCCCAGACAGAGTAGAAGGGCTGATCTTACTTTGGATTGTAATTGCGATGAAGAAATTCTTGACTCACGTTTGCAAGTGAGAGATGGATACTATGACCAGAACTAGAGGGGCCCTGCCTCCAGCCAGGTGGAGGAAAGGGACAACCGGGTTTACTGGACTGTGTGGTTTCGATGGCCTGGCACATCAGATCCACAGGAGTATAAGGCTCTCGTAGACACTGGTGCACAGTGTACCCTAATGCCATCAAGCTATAAAGGCGCAGAACCCATTTGTATTTCTGGAGTGACAGGGGGATCCCAAGAGTTAACTGTATTGGAGGCCGAAGTGAGCCTAACCGGGAATGAGTGGCAGAAGCACCCCATTGTGACTGGCCCAGAGGCTCCGGGCATCCTTGGCATAGACTACCTCAGGAGAGGGTATTTCAAGGACCCAAAAGGGTACCGGTGGGCTTTTGGTATAGCTGCCCTGGAGACGGAGGAAATTAAACAGCTGTCCACCTTGCCCGGTCTCTCGGAGGACCCTTCTGTTGGGGGGTTGCTGAAGGTTGAAGAACAGCAGGTACCAATCGCTACCACAACAGTGCACCAGCGGCAATATCGCACCAACCGAGACTCCCTGATCCCCATCCATGAGCTGATTCGTCGACTGGAGAGCCAAGGAGTGATCAGCAAGATTCGCTCACCCTTGAACAGTCCCATATGGCCAGTGAGAAAGTCCAATGGAGAGTGGAGACTAACAGTGGACTACCGTGGCCTGAACGAAGTCACGCCGGCTCTGAGTGCTGCCGTGCCAGACATGCTAGAACTTCAATACGAACTGGAGTCAAAGGCAGCCAAGTGGTATGCCTCAATGGATATCGCTAATGCGTTCTTCTCCATCCCTTTGACGGCAGAGTGCAGGCCAGAGTTTGCTTTCACTTGGAGGGACGTCCAGTACACCTGGAACCGACTGCCCCAGGGGTGGAAAGACAGCCCTACCTTTGCCATGGACTGATCCACACCGCACTGGAACAGGGTGAGGCTCCAGAGCACCTGCAGTACATTGATGACATCATCGTATGGGGCAACACAGCAGAAGAAGTTTTTGAGAAAGGGAAGAAAATAATTCAAATCCTTCTGAAGGCTGGTTTTGCCATAAAACAAAGTAAGGTCAAGGGACCTGCACAGGAGATCCAGATTTTAGGAATAAAATGGCAAGATGGACGTCGTCAGATCCCAATGGATGTGATCAACAAAAGAACAGCCATGTCCCCACCAACTAGCAAAAAGGAAACACAAGCTTTCTTAGGCGTTGTGGGCTTTTGGAGAATGCATATTCCAGATTACAGTCAAATTGTAAGCCCTCTCTATCAAGCAACCAGGAAGAAGAACGATTTCAAATGGGGCCCTGAGCAATGACAAGCCTTTGAACAAATTAAACAGGAGATAGTTCAGGCAGTAGCCCTTGCGCCAGTCCGGGCAGGACAAGATGTATGGAATGTGCTCTACACTGCAGCCGGGGAGAATGGCACTACCTGGAGCCTCTGGCAGAAAGCACCAGGGGAGACTCGAGGTCGACCCCTGGGGTTCTGGAGTCGGGGATACAGAGGAACGGAGGCCCACTATATTCCAGCTGAGAAAGAGGTATTGGCAGCATATGAAGGGATTCGAGCTGCTTCGGAAGTGGTTGGTACTGAAACACAGCTCCTCCTGGCACCCCGACTGCCGGTGCTGGGCTGGATGTTCAAAGGGAGGGTCCCCTCTACACATCATGCAACCGATGCTATGTGGAGTAAGTGGGTCGCACTGATCACACAACGGGCCCGAATAGGAAACCCCAGTCGCCCAGGAATCTTGGAGGTGATCACGAACTGGCCAGAAGGCAAAGATTTTGGAATATCCCCAGAGGAGGAGGTGACGCGTGCTGTAGAAGCCCCACTGTATAACAAACTACCAGAAAACGAGAAGCAATATGCCCTGTTCACTGATGGGTCCTGTCGCCTTGTGGGAATGCATCGGAGGTGGAAAGCTGCTGTATGGAGTCCTATACGCCAAGTTGCAGAAATTGCTGAAGGAGAAGGTGAGTTGAGTCAGTTTGCAGAGGTGAAAGCCATCCATCTGGCCTTGGACATTGCTGAACGGTAAAAATGGCCGGTACTTTATCTCGATACTGACTCATGGATGGTGGCAAATGCCCTGTGGGGGTGGTTACAGCAGTGGAAGGAGAACAACTGGCAGCGTAAAGGTAAACCCATCTGGGCTGCCGCATTGTGGCAAGACATTGCTGCCCAGGTAGAGAACCTGGCTGTAAAAGTACGTCACGTAGATGCTCACGTACCCAAGAGTCGGGCCCCTGAAGAACACCAAAACAACCAGCACGTGGACCAGGCTGCTAAGATCGAATTGGCTCAGGTGGATCTGGACTGGCAACATAAGGGTGAATTATTTATAGCTTGGTGGGCCCATGACACCTTGGGCCATCAAGGAAGAGACGCAACATACAGATGGGCTCGTGATCAAGGGGTGGGCTTGACCATGGACGCTATTGCACAGGTTATCCATGAATGTGAAACATGCGCTGCAGTCAAGCAAGCCAAGCGAGTAAGGCCTCTTTGGTATGGAGGACGATGGTTGAAATATAAATATGGGGAGGCCTGGCAGATTGATTATATCACACTCCCACGAACCCACCACGGGAAGCGCCATGTGCTCACCATGGTGGAAGCAACCACAGGATGGCTAGAAACATATCCTGTGCCCCATGCCACTGCCCGGAACACCATCCTGGGCCTTGAAAAGCAAGTCCTATGGCGACATGGCACCCCAGAAAGAATTGAGTCAGACAACGGGACTCATTTCCGAAACACCCTCATAGACACCTGGGCCAAAGAGCATGGCATTGAGTGGGTATATCACATCCCCTATCATGCACCAGCCTCCGGGAAAATCGAACAATGCAATGGACTGCTAAAGACTACACTGAGAGCAATGGGTGGTGGGACATTCAAGCATTGGGATACACATTTAGCAAAAGCCACCTGTTTAGTCAACACCAGGCATCTGTCAATCGAGCTGGCCCTGCCCAATCTAAACCCTTACTTACTGTAGAGGGGGATAAAGTCCCTGTCGTGCACATAAGAAATATGCTGGGGAAGACAGTCTGGGTTACTCCTGCCTCTGGCAAGGGAAAACCCATCCGTGGGATTGCTTTTGCTCAAGGCCCTGGGTGCCCTTGGTGGGTAATGCGAAAGGATGGGGAAGTCTGGTGTGTACCTCAAGGGGATTTGATTTTGGGTGAAAATAGCCAATGAATTACATTATATGATGTTAATTGCTATATAATACTCTATGTCATCACTTCTATGGTTGTTATATTCCATATCAATTGTATTACAGTAAGAATCACCCAGATTAATGAAGAATGAACTCTGATGAAACCGAGCAAAGTGTGGCAGTTACGGAACCAGAACTGGCTTCAGGATGCAACAGTCCAACACCACACACCATCTCTCCTTCCCTGAAAGACTGTTATGACAGATGGAACCCCGTCATGGACTAAATGAACTCAGTGGACATTTCAGAGGGATGACCCATAGACTAAGGGAATGATATCTGTGTGTATATATCAAAAGACAGGGAAAGTGGTGGTGATCAATTGGAATGTTGTCCTGGTTCCAGCTGGGACAGGGTTAACTTTCTTCCTAGTAGCTTGGGGGGTGTGCTGTGTTTTGGGTTCGGTGTGAAAGGAGCATTGATGGCCCATTGATGCTTTGGCTGTTGCTGGGTGATGCTTGCACCAGGGAGGGCGAGCACAGCCGGTGTGGTGGACCCAGCTGGCCAATGGGGTATTCTATACCATGTGACATCATGCTCAGTATAAAAACCAGGTGTGGGGGGGGCTCGCCCCCCGTTCGTGACATGTGATCGGCGGTCGGTTGTGGAGGGATTTTTATTAAATAACGGTCATCCTATGAACATTCCAAGCACTGAGGATTTGTTAGTAATAGTATAAGGCTGCTAAAGAGCAATTGTAGTTTTAGAGTCTCTGAAGTGATAGTAGAGTAGGAAAAACAGGCTGAGGAATGTAAATATCAGTAGATTATGTAACGGAATGCAGGCACAGGAAGTGTTCGCGTGGACACCTGCTTTTGACCAATCTGTGTGTGTTAAGATTCGTGTGCTTGCTGACTGTAAACCAATAGAGGATTCGTAGGTGCGCGTGTTAGTGTGGCTAGCTTATAAAAGTAGCACAATATCTTGAAATAAAGGAGAATGACCATACCCACATTGGGACTCCTCATTACTCCGGGAACACGCTCCTATTCCGACCCATGGTCACTCCAACATCTGGTAGCAGAGGATGCGGAAACATGCTGGGCTCGTAACCCAGAGGTCTGGTAGCAGAGACTACAATTCTTCGAGACTGCGGTAAGCGCAGCGAGAGAAGGGGAGTGGGAAACCAGCGACTGGGAGTTGTACTATTCTATTGCTCAAACAGATAGAATAGATGTTGGTGCAGAGTGGCCAACTGCCTCCCAGAGGGTGAGCTGCTATTATGGAGAATGAGGCAGCAGCTGCGTTGCTCGTAGGACTACTCTCTAAGAGAGGGATCGAGACAACGCTGAAACAGCTTATCAAGCTAATTAAGTTAGGACAACGTTTGGGACATTTTAAAGACACTCACACGTTGTTTTCGGTGCTTGAATGGCGGGAGCTGGGAGAACTAATGTGGCAGAAGCTTACTGGAGGTGATAAAAAATTTGAGAAGGACATTAAGTCTGTGTCAGACTTGTGGGGAGACGTACTAGACACTTTAAAAGCTATGAAAGCTGAATGGGAGGTGGCGTGTGCGGCTGTTGAGATGCTGGCTCCGGACCCCATGCCGGAACAGTCTAAGAGCATGGAATCCAAGGCGGGACCTTTCGCGCTATTTTTTGGGCTGCCTGCTGTGAAGGGTATGACGGGGTCCACCTGTAAGACTGTTGCCGAATTGCGCGATAAAGTTGAGCAGGACTTAAAAACGCCCGACAGTCTATGTTCGGCATCTTCCCCGACAATATCATCTACGCCACAGCAGCGGGAAGTTGCCGGGGCTAAAGCAAAGCAGCAGTGTGAGGCAAAAGCGGAAGAGCAACTGCTGGGCATGAAGGGGGAGGAGTGGCCAGCTCCACCCACCCCCCCGATTCCAGGCGGGGAAACGTGCCGCCCTCCTCCCACCGCCCCTCCTCTCTACCCCCCCTTGCCACTCTTCAATGATTCCTCCGGTGCTGCCACACCGCCATCTAGCGGAAAAGAGAAAAATTCAACAGACAGCATTAATCAGCTGTTAAAAGACGTTGTGCAACAACTAAAGGACTTGACTACACAGACTCAGCAAAAAGGAGAACCTTGGTCAACCACCGGTTCGAGAGACAACTTGCCACCCTGTTTCTCCGGACCTATCGCGGCTACCCATCCTGGCCGATGGAGTGGAGTTGTTCGGGATGCTATTCTGGATGGACAGTGGGGAGTTGTATCCAACATTGGCCCCATGGCTTTTCCGGTGGTACAGCAAAACGGTCAAGGAAAATGGGAACCACATGATTGGAAGATTCTACAACAAGCCAAAAATACTATATCGCAGTATGGTGTTAAATCGGAAGCCTCGCGACAAATTGTTATTTGGATTTTTTCTGCTGATTTGATGTGTCCCCATGATTGTCAAAGTCTGATGAGGCTTCTGTTGACACCTACACAGTTTTTGTTATGGGGATCGTCATGGTCTCAGAGGGCAGTGAATGCTGCTGCCCAACATCAACAGCCAGGGGATCCATTATATGGGGTCACAGCTGAAATGCTCATTGGTGGGGGACGTTATGCTGATATAAATGTTCAACTAACTTTTCCTGTCAATATGTTACAGTTATCTTCTAAGCTTGCTTTAGATGCGTTTCTTTCCTTACCAGGATCGGAAGGCCCTTCTTTCAGCTCGGTGACGCAAGGTGCAACTGAGAAGTATAGTAACTTTATTGATAGGCTTTGGGATGCAGTAATGAACCACCCAGATTTGGGAGAGAACAATAAACAACAAATGTTTAGAATTTTGGCCTTTGATAACGCCAATAACACTACCAGGGCCATTCTAGCCAGTCTGCCCAAAGGGGCAGGAGTGGAAGAAATGCTTTCTCGGGTGGAAAGAGCAGGAGTTCAACAACAAAATGAGTCGATGGCAGCTGTGCTGCAAAGTGCTGTCAAAGAAGTAGTGCAACCATTGGCAGCTGTTGTTAGGCGAAAACACTCTCCAGGAATAGTTCAGCCCTTTAAAGGCATCTGCTATCGTTGCGGGGAACAGGGGCATAGCAAGCGAAATTGTCGTGCTCCCGTATGGTGTGATAGGTGTCAAAAAAATACCCATGCTACTAAGGCCTGTTCGGGAAACTACAAATCGAGCGCGGGGAGAGGCCGTGTGCAGAAACAAATGCCCCCTCAGAACAACAGCAGCAATCAGGGTTTTTACAAAAACACTCGGCTGCCACCAAAGGAAGTTTGGGAGTCGACCTGGAAACAACAATGGATTTCACTTTAACCAATACAGAAGTGTGCAAAATCCCTAGCAATGCAGTAGGGCCTTTAGTAGCTGAAAGTAATAGGATAGGTGGAATCCTTTTAGGTCGATCTTCTGCAGGAATAAAAGGATTGATTGTAATTCCTGGAGTCATTGATGCAGACTATACTGGTCAAATTCATATTATGGCCTATACAATAAGTCCTCCTCTCTTCATCCCAAAAGGCAGTCGGATAGCCCAGATATTAGCTTTTAAAAATCCTTTAAGTCAATCAAACCAAGATTGGGAAGAACGTGGGTGTAAAGGATTTGGTTCTACTGGACCTGCTGTATGTTTCACTACAAAATTAGACCATCGCCCACTCGAAACTGTGACTTTGACTCAGGATAACCTTTCAATAAGAATCAATGCAATGTTAGACACTGGGGCTGACATAACTATTATAAATCGAGCAAATTGGCCGTTGCAGTGGGAAATAGAAACCCCAAAGGCATTAATTGCAGGAGTGGGAGGGAACTCAGCCCCATATATAAGTAGTAAACTGGTTCAAGTGAGTTTCCCAGAAGGCCAGAGGGCAACACTGAAGGTCCATGTTTTGTCACTCCCTGGAAATTTGGAAGCATTAATTGGACGTGATGTTCTCAGTCAGATCGGGGCAATGCTGACGACAAAGCATTTTTAGTCATGGGCACTGGGGAGCAATCGCCCAACCCACCGTTAACATGGATCTCCAATGACCCTGTTTTGGTTGACCAGTGGCCCATGACTAAAGAGCGATTGCAAATAATTAAACAACTGGTATCCGAACAACTTATAGAGGGACATATCAAACCATCTGTCAGTCCATGGAATACTCCTATTTTTGTCATCCCTAAGAAAAGTGGGAAGTGGCGTTTACTACATGATTTGAGGAAAATAAATGACCAAATGTTGCCTATGGGAGCCTTACAACCTGGAATGCCATCACCTAATATGTTACCTGAAAATTGGCACATACTTATAGTTGACTTAAAGGACTGCTTTTTCACAATCCCACTGCACCCTCAGGACACTCAGAGATTTGCCTTTTCCATACCCTCGATAAATAAAGCAGCACCAGCAGAACGGTATGAGTGGGTGGTACTTCCACAAGGGATGAAAAACTCTCCTACATTGTGCCAATTATATGTCGCCTGGGCGCTGCAACCGATAAGAGAAAAATGGCCTGACACTATCATCTATCATTATATGGATGATATTTTGTGTTGTCAACAAGTTCCTTTTGAAGTGCATCATATACAACAATTAACAACCATGCTAGCAGACAAGGGACTTGTAATTGCACCAGAAAAGATCCAAAGGTCTCCACCTTGGAAATACCTAGGGTGGATCATTGAACAGGCAAAAATTCGTCCTCAAAAAATAGCACTAAAAACTCCTCTTAAAACATTGGCTGATGTGCAAACGGTCTTAGGCGACATCCAATGGGTTCGCAATTGCGCTGGCATTACCAATGCAGACATTAAACCACTAATTGAATTACTGCGTGGCACTCAGCCTGCAGCTGAAATTCATATGACGGACAAACACCATGTAGCCTTACAGCACATTATAAACAAACTTACTATAGCCTGGACTGCAAGAAGAATTCTTGAACTGCCACTTTCTTTGCTTATCTGTAACACCAAAGAATCACCTTTTGCCGTTATATGTCAATGGCAAAACAAGAAGGGGGAGATGAAGGGACAACAGGGAATGAACTCCGTGACTGTCATTGACAACAAGAGTAATGATAACTCGCCAAATTCCTCCCTTTTTCAAATTTTGGAATGGGTTTTCTTACGGGTACAACCACGTTTCAGTATACAAACTCGTCCTGAAGCCGTAGGGGAATTAATCCGAAAAGGGAGAACGCGAATTATAGAGCTGACAGGACAGGAACCAGCAGACATCAGTATTCCTGTTAACGCTGTAGATTTAGAATGGTGGATACGCCACATGCTGGCCATTCAAGAATCTCTGTTAGGATTTAGCGGAAAGGTGCACTCTCAGCAACCTCAAGGGAAATTGTGGCAGATTCTAAAACGAAATCAGTGGCTAGAAAAACCTAAAGTGATTGTTAGCCCGATACTCGAGGGGTTGACGGTATACACAGATGCGGGAAAACGTTCTAGACAAGCTGCATGCGTATGGTTGGAAACAGATCAATGGTGCAAAAAGATTTTGCAAGGGCAAGCTGGAGATACCTTACAGACTAGAATTAATGGCGGTGGTATGGGCGTTAGGGAATTGGCTTGATCATCCTTTGAATGTGGTGACTGATTCTCTATATGTAGCTGGGCTTATACCAAGAATTCAAGACGCGCTGATTAGGGAAACAAATAATCCTCAGCTAGGGAAATTATTTATTCAATTAAGATCAACCATCTCCCAGCGAGCGGCTCCGTGTTGTGTTATTCATATCCGTAGCCATCGATGGGAGTTGGGTTTAGGACAAGGCAATCAGATAGCGGACAATCTTGTCAGTCCAGCGTGTCACGTACCACCTGTAGATAAATTTTTACAAGCTAGGCAGGGTCATGAAATATTTCATCAAAACTCAAAGGGTTTAAGAAGGCAATATGGGTTATCAGAAAACGAAGCTCGCTCTATCATACAGGCCTGTCCCAAGTGTGGAAATCATGGACCTGGAATAGGGCTGGGCGTTAATCCAAAAGGTCTCAAGGCTTTAGAGCTCTGGCAGACTGACGTCACTCACATTGCTGAATTTGGACAGCTCAAATATGTGCATGTCATCATAGATACCTTTTCTAAAGTAATATGGGCCACGGCTTTATCGGGTGAGAAGGCTCATCATGTGTGTAAGCACCTCCTTGCTTGCTTCGCAGTGTTGGGTGTGCCAGAACAACTAAAGACAGACAATGGCCCTGCTTACACCAGTCAGAAGTTGAGAACCTTTCTGATGAGATGGGGGGTCAAGCATATTACTGGCATCCCACACTCACCGACGGGGCAGAGCCTTGTAGAACGCACGCATCAGGTATTGAAGGACTATCTAGCAAAGCAAAAGGAGGGAGAAAAGGACCCGCAGATGAGACTGCATAAAGTCCTATTTACCCTAAATTATTTGTGTCTGATGGGAGACAGAGAAGAGCCATCGATTATAATACATCACCAAAACCTTAAGTTTAACTCTCATACAACACTTCCGAAACTAAAAGTAATGTATCGAGACCCAATCACTGGCATGTGGCTGGGCCCAGTTTCGGTAATATTTAATGGGAGGGGATACATGTGTGTTTCCACAGATAAGGGACCAATATGGGTGCCTAGCCGAGCGGTGAAGCCTGCACTCTCACAAGAAGAGGTTACCTAGGCAAACAAAACAGATCAATCTGCGTTTTGTTTTGTCTCTTGCTACGGCAACTGAGCCTTTCAGAACCTGTTTGGTGTGCCTGGTTTCTGGGTAGAAGAGTTTATGTGTTGCATGAACCTATCCGATCATGGTGAGTCTACACATAAACAATTACAATGGTTAAAAAACCATGTAAGCATGATACCACAAAATCATGGCATTTTAGATGAATGGCTCATGAATATTTTTAGAGAGTTGCCGCAATGGCTGATAGCTTTGTTAAAAGAAGGCTTGCATATATTGATTATCATCTTAATATTGTGTGTATGCTTTTGTATTGCTTTTAGTTGTATAAAAAAAGGCTGTATCGAAAGTAGTAAATCAGGCTTGGATTGTTCAAAAACAAAAAGGGGGAATTTGTGGAGGGATTTTTATTAAATAACGGTCATCCTATGAACATTCCAAGCATTGAGGATTTGTTAGTAATAGTATAAGGCTGCTAAAGAGCAATTGTAGTTTTAGAGTCTCTGAAGTGATAGTAGAGTAGGAAAAACAGGCTGAGGAATGTAAATATCAGTAGATTATGTAACGGAATGCAGGCGCAGGAAGCGTTCGTGTGGACACCTGCTTTTGACCAATCTGTGTATGTTAAGATTCGTGTGCTTGCTGACTGTAAACCAATAGAGGATTCGTAGGTGCGCGTGTTAGTGTGGCTAGCTTATAAAAGTAGCACAATATCTTGAAATAAAGGAGAATGACCATACCCACATTGGGACTCCTCATTACTCCGGGAACGCGCTCCTATTCCGACCCATGGTCACTCCAACAGTCGGTGAGCGGTTGTGTTGTGCATTGCCTGCTTTGTGTATTCTGTTATTGTTGTTGTTCTCATTGTTATTATTACTGTTCTACTTAGTTTTATTTCAATTATTAAACTGTTTTTATCTCAACCCGGGAGCTTTCCTACTTGTGCCCTCCCGATTCTCTCCCCCAGCCCACCGGGGGGCGGTGATCGAGCAGCTGCGTGGCGTTTATTTTTGCTGGCTGGGGTTAAACCACGACAAATGTATTGGAAAATGTGAGACCTGGGCATGACGTAGATGGTATAGAATAAGGGGTGGATACTGTCCTGGTTTCGGCTGGGATAGAGTTAAATTTCTTCCTAGTGCTGTGTTTTGGATTTAGTATGAGAAGAATGTTGATAACACACTGATGTTTTTAGTTGTTGCTAAGTACCCTGCTAGTCAAGGACTTTTCAGCTCCCCATGCCAGGTGCACAAGAAGCTGGGAGGGAGCATGGCCAGGACAACTAACCCAACTGGCCAAAGCGATATTCCATACCATATGACATCATGCTCAGTATATAAACTTGGGGAGTTGGCTGGGGGGCAGCGATCGCTGCTTGGGGACTGGCTGGGCGTCGGTCGGCGGGTGGTGAGCGGTTGCAGCACTTGTTTTTCCTGGGTTTTGTTCCTCTCTCTCTCTCTCTTCTTGTTTTCCTCTTCATTACAATTTATTATTATTATTGTTGTTATTGTTATTGTTGTTGTTTTTGTTGTTATATTTCAAGTATTAAACTCTTCTCATCACAACCCACAAGTTTTCTTACTTCTGCCCTTCTGATTGTCTCCCCCATCCCACTGTCAGGGGGAAGGGTGAGCGAGCAGCTGTGTGGTGCTTACTTGCCGACTGGGGTTAAACCACAACAGCATGGCATCATCTGAGGGTGGCAATGCTAGTTGGAACGTTTATGCTGCTTCTGGGAGCACAGGAGGTTCAGGAGCACATCTAAAATGCTTGTACACCAACACACACAGTATGAGAAACAAACAGGATGAACTGGAAGCCTTGGTCCATTCCCAGAGCTATGATATCATTGGTATTAGCGAGACTTGGTGGAATGAGTCCCATGACTGTAGTGCTGGGATGGAGGGTTACAGGCTGTTCAGGAGGGATAGGCAGGGCAGGCGAGGTGGAGAGGTGGCACTATATGTAAGGGAGAGGTTTGATTGTTCAGCCCTTACAGTTAGGTATGATGTGGTCAAGAGCCTCTGGGTGAGGATTAGGGGGATGGAAAACAAGGGAGATGTCATAGTGGGTGTCTACTACTGATTGCCCAGCCAGGATGACAGCACTGATGAGTTATTCTATAGGCAATTAGGAGAAATCTCTGGATCGGTAGCCCTTGTCCCTATGGGAGATTTCAACTTCCCAGACATCAACTGGGAATGGCATACTGCTGTGACGAGCAAGTCTGAGAAATTCCTGGAGTTTGTGGAAGATAATTTCTTGTCACAAGTACCCAGGGAGCCAACTAGGAAAGATGCCCTCCTAGACTTGTTGTTTGTGAATAGAGAAATACTCATGGAAGATGTCATGGTAGGTGGCTGTCTTGGTCACTGTGATCATGAAATGGCTGAGTTTAAAATTTTCAGTGTAATGAGAACAAAAGTCAGCAGAGTTGCTACTCTGTATTTCAAGTGAGCAAACTTTAAGCTACTCAGGGAGCTACTTAGCAGTGTCCCCTCAGAATCTGCTTTTGAGGGCTTAGGGGTCCATGAGTGCTGGTCATTTTTTAAGAACCACCTTTTAGAAGCACAGGAGCAGGCAATCCCATTGTGTCGAAAGTCAAGCAAGCGGGGCAGAAGACCGGCTTGGCTGAACAGGGGACTCCTCTTGGAACTCAGGAGGAAAAAGAAATGGTATGATCTCTGGAAGCAAGGTCAGGCTTCGCAGGAAGATTACAGAGCCATGGTTCGCATATGCAGGGAGAAGACACGAAAGGCCAAAGCTCAATTAGAGTTGAAACTGGCCAGTGTTGTGTCAGACAGCAAGAAAGGCTGTTTTGAGTACGTTAATAGCAAGAGGAGGTCTAAGGAAAACATTGGACCGATATTTGTTGAAGACGGTCATCTGACTAATAGGGATGAAGAAAAAGCGGAGGCATTCAATGCTTTTTTTGCCTCAGGAAGAAGTTTTACAAAGGGACCAGTCTCAAGAGTAGTCTCAAAGCTATTCATAATAGAAAGTCTTCCTAATCCAGAGGTTGTTTCACATATGACTTCAATAAGACCTTAAATACACAAATGCTTACCTGAAAATATTTGATCTAAAATTGTTGCATAGATTAACACACAGTTTTCCAAGTATCAAACTATAGATGGTGTCGTGGTTTAACCACACTGCACTTCAATTTTCCTTTTACTTTATGGAACTGATTTTTTTCCCATTCTTATATTAAGTAGCAATCTGACTTACAGGTTACCCTGTATCATGGTGTTTTTTTGATGTGCCATATTCTCAGCTTCAGTAAATCAGTATACATTTACATTATTGCCATTATTCTGATTGACTCTTACTGAGGCCGTAGATCTAAATATATTGGTGCTTAGTGACTCTGAAGGCTGACACGAGAGTTTTATCATAGAATCATAGAATATCTCAAGTTGGAAGGGACCCATAAGGATCATCAAGTCCAACTCCCTGCTCCTCGCAGGACTACCTAAAACTAAACCATATGACTAAGAGCATCGTCCAGATGCTCCTTGAACTCTGACAGGCTTGGTGCCATGACCACTTCTCTGGGGAGCCTGTTCCAGTGACCAACCACCCTCTCAGTGAAGAACCTTTTCCTAATGTCCAATCTGAACTTCCCCTGGCGCAGCTTCATTCCATTTCCTCGTGTCCTATCGCTGGTCACCAGAGAGAGGAGATCAGCACCTCCCCCTCCACTGCCCCCCTTGAGGAAGTTGTAGACTGCGATGAGGTCACCCCTCAGCCTTCTCTTCTGCAAGCTGAACAAGCCAAGTGACCTCAGCCACTCCTCCTAAGTCTTGCCCTTGAGGCCTTTCACCATCTTGGTTGCCCTCCTCTGGACACACTCTAATTGATGTCCTTCTTATATTGAGGCGCCCAAAACTGCACCAGTGCAGTGCAGAGTGGGACAATCACCTCCCTCGACCAGCTAGCTATGCTGCGCTTGATGTACCCCAGGACACGGTTGGCCTTTCTGGCTGCCAGGGCACACTGTTGACTCATATTCAACTTGCCATCAACCCAAACCCCCAGACCCCTTTCCGCGGGGCTGCTCTCCAGCCTCTCGTTCCCCAATTTGTATGTATAACCAGGATTACCCCGTCCCAGGTGGAGAATCCGGCACTTGCTCTTGTAAAATTTCACACGGTTGGTGATTGCCCAGCTCTCTAGTTTATCTAGATCTCTCTGTAAGGCCTCTCTACCCTCGAGGGAGTCCACAGCTCCTCCTAGTTTAGTATTGTCAGCAAACTTAATGTATATTCAACTAATGTACATTTGACTCCTGTGTCCAGATCATTTATAAAAACATTAAAGAGCACTGGCCCTAAAATTGAGCCCTGGGGAACCCCACTGGTGACTGGCCACCAGCCTGATGTAACCCCATTTACTATAACTCTTTGAGCTGGATCCATCAGTCAATTGCTTACCCAACATATTATGGACTTGTCTAGCTGTGTGCTGAACATTTTATCCAGAAGGATACTGTGAGAGACGGTATCAAAAGCTTTGCTAAAATCCAAACCCCCACATCTACTGGCTTCCCCTGGTCAACTAGATGGGTGACCTTGTCATAAAAGGAAATTAAGTTGGTTAAGCAGGACTTTCCCCTTGTGAACCCGTACTGGCTACGACCAATGACTGCGTCGCCTCTCGAGTGTTTTTCAATAACTCCCAGAATAACTTTCTCCATAATTTTACCAGGCGCTGAAGTGAGACTGACAGGCCTGTAATTACCAGGGTCTTCCTTCTTACCCTTCTTGAAAATTGGGACAACATTTGCCAGCCTCCAGTCGACTGGGACAGTTTTGCAGAAGTACACAGTAAACTCAAAAGGTGCAGTTTCCCATAAGGCTTAGATTACTGGTAGTAAAATAATGACCACAGCCCTTTTTCTGGTTGCATAGAGAAGTCTGTGGTTTGCCTTTCCATAAATTGTTGTCATGGTTTAACCCTAGCCAGCAACTAAACACCACACAGCCGCTCGCTCACTCCCCCCACCTCCGGTGGGATGAGGGAGAGAATCGGGAGGGTAAAAGTGAGAAAACTCGTGGGTTGAAATAAAAACAGTTTAATAATTGAAATAAAATAAAGTAAAATAGCAATAATAACAATAACAATAACAATAATAATAATAGAATATACAAAGCAAGTGATGCACGATGCAATTGCTCACCACCCGCCAACCGATGCCCAGCCAGTTCCCCAAGCAGCAATCGCTGCTTCCCGGACCACGCCTCCTAGTTTATATACTGAGCATGACGTCACATGGTATGGAATACCCCATTGGCCAGCTGGGTCAGCAGTCCCGGCTATGCTCCCTCCCAGCCCCCTGTGCACCTGTGTGGTGGTGCATTCATACCCCCCTTCTTCCCTGGGCCACTTGTTGATCTGGGCCGCCTGTTGATCTCAGAAATTTCCATGAAACCTCGGCCTTGGTGTATTGAGTCTGGCAGTTGAGCGCTCCTTGACTGTATCAGAAACTCTGCATAGCTGAGGCTGGGAACATACTCCTACTGCCTGGCCCAGGTGTCCAGCAGAACAACACCGAAACCTTGAGAATTCTTTAGTAGTTACCACCTGGGACTGTGGCCAGGATGGAAATTTACGGATGACTAAAGCCAACCATCTTGCGAACCTATAAACGGTGGTCCTGAGTGAGGCCCTTTGAGCTCTCCTGGACCGCAGCAGCTGCACCCAGCATCTCCCTCTGAGTGGGACGCCTCTCAGAGCTTGCGATCTTTCAGGTCTGCGATATTCGGAGGACCGCTGGGTCCTGGGTGAGTCCCTTTCGAAGCTCAACCCTTCGCCCGTTGAGAGGGAATGCCTAGACATTCGACGTGAATATTTCTTCACTGAAATCGAGGGGAATTTTTAACAGGTATACCTTCTGTATATTTTTATATATATATATGTTTCTCTGTGTGTGTGAACTAATAGTAAGCATAATCTGTAATTAAGTTGTGATGGTAGTAGACTTACTAACCTATTTTGCAAATATTGAATAGTTAATGATTAGGTGTTACTAAAGTTTGTTAATGATTAGTTGATAACTAAGTGTTGCTAAATTGTGAATGAAACCTAGACTGTCCCTGAAATATAAACCCTTAGATGATTTTCCCTTGTATGTTTCACCCATGTAATAAGTAATAGAGTGAACCTTGCCATCGAATTCTATTAGGTTGCACCTTTATAAATCTCTATTAAAATCACTTTCTGCTAATTTCTTTGACGGTGATTCTTTAAGCGGCCTCTAAACCACTCTCTCGCGACAACCTGGCAGACCATGGGAAGCTGAAAAGTCCCCGACTACTGCAAGCACTACCCAGCAACAACCAAAACATCAGTGTGTCATCAATATCCTTCTCATACCAAATCCAAAACACAGCACCACACCAGCCACTAGAAAGAAAACTAACTCTATCCCAGCCAAAACCAGGACAATTGTCAACTTCAGATTGAAGCAGAAGCAGCTGTGTCAATCTGAGTGATATGTGAGTTAAGAGGAAAGAATCTAACTAGCCAGCATGTTTTGTGTTCTGGAGTCCCCCCTCCTGGTAGAGATCTCTCATTTTCTCTGCTAGGTTATTTTTGTGTCTTGGATTTTGTTTTTGTTTTTCTTAACCACCATAAACTGTATCCCCATGCTAACAGTCTTATGCAAGTAGTGCTTTAGCTGAAACATCTTTTATTTGAGAAATGCATTTTAGGTAATGGTTTCAAACCAAGCAGCTATTTTTCAGACTTAATTATCTGCAAATTGCATTTTCTCTAGTCTTTTTGCATAGCCATATGTTGTGGGGAAGGGAAGAAAACCACTCTCCTTCTGTCTGACCACATAAGAACCAACCTGAAGTGTAACTAACCAGTGAAACACAGTCCAGAGGTGCCCCTGCAGAGGCAAGTGATTTTAGAGGAAGAGTCACTTGCCATGTGATCCAGGGAAAAATATGCTGCACCCCTTCAAAGAATAGCAGGGCTTCTCGCTTTTCCCCACCGCTAGGCTCATTTTGACACCTTCAGCCTCTTTGAGAGTTTCCTATATAATGGTACAGTCCCACATACGATCCGGAACAAGATGCACCCTACCCCAGGATTAAAACTGTGTCACTTCCCCATCTTCCCCAAATATTTTAAAGCCAATTCTTGCCTGTCTGCATCACCTGAAATCACCACTGGAAATAAGACTTCTAGATGGCAGGTTTTCTTTGGCTGACTGATACAACTGCATAAAGAAATAATTGGGGGAGGCAGGAAACAGTTTTCCTTGTTTCTCCTCTATAAATTAAAAGATCAGCTATGAAAGTTCATGCCTGTGATCACTGAGGACCTTCTTGCCTAGTGTATCTTACAGTTGTGATGGGTTGACCTTGGCTGGCTGCCAGACCCCCACACAGCCGCTCTCTCACTCCCCCTCCTCAACAGGACAGGGGGAGAAAATAAGACAGAAAAGCTCATGGGTTGAGATAAGGACTGGGAGATCACTTACCAATTACCATCATGGGCAAAACAGACTCCACTTGGGGAAGATTAATTTAATTTATTGCCAATTAAAATAGATTTTGACAGTGAGAAACAATGACAAAAACTAAAACACCTCCCCCCACTTCTTCACTCCTTCATTCCCAAATCCTCTACCTCCTCCCCCACCCTGCCAAGTGGTGCAGGGGGGATGGGAAATGGGGAATTGTGGTCAGTTCATAACAGTTCCTCTCTGCTGCTCCTCCCTCCTCACACTTTTTCCCCACCCCAGCATGGGTCCTCTCTACAGGCCGCAGTTCCTGTCAGGAGAATCTGCTCCAGTGTGGACTCTCCACAGGCCGCAGTTCCTTCCAGAAATATCCACCTGCTCTGGTATGTAGTCCTCCACAGGCTGCTGTGTAGATATCTGGTCCAGCATGGTCCTCTCCACAGGCTGCAGGGGAATATCTGCTCCACTGTGGTCTCTTCCACAGGCTGCAGGGGAATCTCTGCTCCAGCACCTGGAGCACCTCCTCCCCCTCCTTCTTCTCTGACCTTCTTGATCACATTCTTAAATATGTTATCACAGAGGTGCCACCAACTTTGGTGATTGGCTCAGCTTTGGCCTGCGATGGGTCCATTACTGAGCCGGCTGAAACCAGCTCTTCTCACAGAGGCCACCCCTGCAGCCCTCCCCTGCTACCACAGTCTTGCCGTATAAACACAATGCAACAGTAAAAATGTGATAACATGGTAAAAGACGGTTTTCTCAATGGACAAGATCCTGGTTGATGCTGAAAAGATGTAGGCTTTTAAGAAGGTGGCATTTTGTATATGCCTTGCAATAGCTACATTTTAAAAAATAGTTACAATTTGCAATTACAGCAGCAAAATTACATAAAATGGGGAAAGATTTGTATTTGTGCCACGGAGCTTACTAGATACTATTTTCAGTGTTTAGAAGCCAAAAGCTTTGGGGATTTCAGTGATTTAAGTCATTTAGGTGCTTTGAAATCTTACTTGCCATCTATGTTTCAGATGTGGCAATAAGGGAGAATGTGATACATACATACAAGAAAAAGGTGGAGCTGGGAGGATGAAGTATGAAGTATGAAGCAATACAAAGTTCATAAAATAGGCTGACAGGTATCTCAGAGGAACCAAGTGAGCCCTTCTCACTGCAAAAGGAAACTGTAAATGAGAATCACATTTTTGTAAATAGTAAAAAAAAAATATAAATATATATAAAATAAATATTATACATATAATAACATTTTATTATATATTTTATATATAATATATAATATAAAATATATTATATATAATATATATTTAAATATATATAAAATATATAAATGTATTAAATTATGTGGGACTTGAGCATAACGCAAATGGTATGGAATAAGGGGTGGAGATTGTACTAGGTCTGGCTGGGATGGAGTTAACTTTCCCCATAGCAGCCCTCATAGTGCTGTGCTTTGTATTTGTAGCTAGAATGGTGTTGATAACACACCAGTGTTTTGGCTATTGATGAGCAGTGCTGGCACAGCATCGAGGCTGCCTCTTCAACACCACCCCACCCCCAAAGGCCAGTAGGCTGGGGGTGGGCAAGAGGTTGGGAAGGGATATAGCCAGAACAGCTGACCTAAACTGACCAAAGAGATATTCCATACCATATGATGTCGTGCTCAGCAATAAAAGCTAAGAGAAGAGGGGGGGCATTCATTATTAAGGCAGTTGTTTTCCAAAGCAACTGCTATGCTTATTGAGGCCCTACTTCCCAGGAAGTAGCTGCACATCGCCTGCTGATGGGAAGTAGAGAATAATTTTTTTTTGTTTTCTTTGCTTCCACGCGCGGCCTTTGCTTTTCTTTATTAAACTGCCTTTATCTCGACCCACGAGTTTTTCATCTTATTTTCTCCCCCCTTGTCCTGCTGAGGAGGGGAGTGATAGAGCAGCTTGGTGGGCACCTGGCGGCCAGCCAAGGTTAACCCACCACAGATTCTCTGTGGATAAATCTATCTATATTATGGACTGATTTCCAAGTCAAGTGTCTCAGTAATTACACACACTAGAGAAGCGTTAACTGTAAAGTATTTCACGTATTAGGGACCCTGCTTTTGAACTGGAACCCGGCATTTATTCTCCCAAGAAATGAAAAATACTCCAATTTACGTGGATTTTGAAAATTAGCAATCGTGTGAGTTAGTTTGAAGATATACTTAGAGTAACCTATGAAAGTAGAGCCATAAAGGCTACAAGCCTGTAAATGCAATCTCACATCTACCTTTGCACCTCCTGCAGAGCCCCTTTGCCTCTGAATGCCTAAGCAAGCTGCACCAACAGTCCTACACAGAGGTTATGCATCCATTTTACTGTCCCCCATAAATGTGATGCAAATGCATCTTTGGTACTGGGATCACTCTCACATTTAATAATTTAAGTCAAATGCTGAGCCAGATGGTGATTACAAGGCTTGACATTAGGTGTTTCACTTACCTTCCCATCTTTGTCATAGGGTGAAGCAAAATTATCCAGAAAGGCTCTAAAAACTTGATCTTCTGTCCAGTCTCCATTTTGGTATTTGGGATGATGCTTTGCATTATACACCCCCCTGTAAGTCTTCAGTTGTTATGACACCATCTCCAGTCTTAACTAACTTCCTAAATGCCTGCATGATGATCTCTTTTCTTGCATTCGACATGGGAGGCTGTAAAGAAATATTAACAGATTCATTTTATTTCTGCCAACTACTTGCCCAGTTCCAAATTCAAGTAACTGCTGTTAATAGTAAACCTAGTTCAAGGCACTTGGGACAACAACCTGCTGACAGTCTACACTGTCCATGAGATAGGAAGGGCAATATATCATGAAAAAAGCAGTGTGATAGAGACTATTAAGTGTCTATCAATATGATAGTAAACGGATAATAAGAGAGAAAATGCTACCTAGAATGCTTTTCTATTCTACCCATTTTAAATATTTCTAACAAGAGCAAGCACTAATTATTTTCTTTCTTCATTGTTTAGACTTCAGCAGAGTAAAGAGGCTCCAACCAAAATCAGTCACGCTGTGGTTGATTAGAGAAAGCCCCTACTGGATTAGCTCATGTTATAAGGAGATGCGTCATATGACGGACAAAGAAGTGAGATTAATGGACTGAACCGCATAGGCACCTGGACTGCAATATAGGAATTTAGGTACCTAAATCAAGGCAGCAGTTCGTAAAAAAACCATCATAACCATTTATTTGCTAGGAGCCTTACGCCTTGCCAATAAATTGCAGAGACATGTTGGGTTCTGAGCTCTCATCCACAGAGGTGTTATTTAGGGTGATTTTTTTCCTTTAGCATATTTAGATGGAAATGGAATATTTTAACTTCTCAAGAGTTACTGACATTTTAATGCAGCTGTAGATTTTGCTAATTACTAAGGTGAACAACAGTGCCGTGTTTCACTAGTACTGATCGTGTTCAGCTAATGACATATCAGGGCTTTCTCTCCATTTAATGTAGTAATAACATAAATCCCCAGACTTACTCTCAGTGTAACAAGAAATTCAATCTTTATCAAATATCTGGAAAATCTCATGTGCTTCTTCCTTGTCTATCATCATAGCATAATCATTTAATCCTTTCACAAATTCTTTGAAATCAAGGGTCCTGCTGTTGTCATCATCCATAATCCGAAATGCTCTGTGGAAAACGTGCAATTTGAGGAGAATGCAAAGGAAAACTTGGAGAACGCTGCAGCAGTTTCGCACAGTGCCAGAGAACAGGGCCACCTTACTGAGATAACATTTCCCCCTTGTAGTCTTCTGAGAAAAAACAAAAGAGAAAAAAAAACAACAAAAAACCCACCTATTGACAGCAGAGATGACTTGCTTATATTGGGTGCCTGAATATTACACAGCTGAAGTTAAATGAGGTGAAGGCTGCCTTAACTGAAGGAGTCTTCCTATTCATTATATATTGAGCCATCTAAAAGTTGGGCGTGTAGATGAAGTTTCAGCTGGTCATCTGGGATCCCTCTGTGGTTAATGGAGCCTGGGAGGGGTTTCAGGGCACGGTGCAGCTCTCCTTTCCTAGGGGTGCGGTGACCCACACTCTCGGGGTGACTGCAGAAGGAGTCTAGATGCCCCCCCATAAACTAGACCATTATACATGGGGAATCACACCCCAAAGGAAAAGAAGCACAAAATCCTCAGTATTGAGATACTTAATTATAGAAAATGCCAAGGAAAGAGAGATGTTTTACGTTCACCCTCTCTCCCCGGCAGGAGTTGTTCTGGGTCTCAGGGAAGTATCTTCTTCTGAGGGATTCACGGTCTTCAGTCCTTCAACAGGCGAGCAGGTCAGTCCTGTGTCCCGAAACATGGGAGCCCCAAGCCCAGGCTCTATGGGTTGTGGCATTTGCACTGGAACTGGGAAACTCAAATTTTGGTCCCTGCTTAGCTCGTGAGCCTCTTGCAGCTAAAACTATTAGGCTGAATAAAGGATTTGACTTCTTAGACTCACCTGCCAAGTCCTTTGATGCCTGCAGATCCCTTTGCTAAACACTGCAGGTGAAGTCTTTCTACCGGGTTGGTGTTTTTGGACAAGTTTCTTTTGGCTTAGATTGCCATCTCTCGGTCATGTCTTGCTGTGCCCGGCATCTGGAAGACCAATGCGCTCATACAGCATGGATTCACATACACAACTGAGTGCTGAAACCTGCCTTAGTATATGGAGCATTCCAAATCCCTCACTTGCAAGGTGCTGCCAACTCTCTCATGAGGACTCATTTTGACCCTCTATTTCCTTTTCCTTATATCCTTTTCTCAGAAGGGGAAATTGCCAGAGGAACTGAACTTTTTCTTTTCACTGAGTGAAGACAATTGCTTTGACCTGCACTTACACGGGCCACCAAACCTGAAAGGAGAGCTCAGACAACCACCCTATGATTAACTCAGATGCAAATACAAAAGCATGGGTGAGAATTTGCTGCCTACAGTGTATGAACACACTGAAAACTGGTCGATGCAGCCAGGAGAGCACTGCTGCCTCCACATCTCCAGCAGCCTCACTGAGCCTCCTCAGTCTGGCCAGGTTTGCAGTTAGCATTCCCGCACAGGAAGAGATGTGACAGCAAAAATTTTCCTGGGTGAGGACCTTTTCCTTATATTTGCTTTTGTTGCATGTAGTCCTAATTCTCCAGAGCAGGGCTTTCTCCCTTTGCACGTCTGAGCAACAGTAATCACCCCAAGACCTGACCTCACCTACGGACAACACCTTGTGCTATTTTAACACAACTGGAGAACAAATTAATACCTTAAACTTGCACAGCATTTAGCACCCCAGGTTTTCAGGACTATGCCAACAGTCACATAAGCCTTCCGGCTTCTCTCAGAGGAAGGCAGTGGAATAAAAAGTAGGAAAATCAGCCCGTGGACTTGCAGCACTGCAATAGCACCATCGAGAGCAGCATGCACGGGCTGGCAGAGGGTCGTTCCTTCTCACACAGGGATTATTTGTGCCTAGTGCTGCCTGTGTCCATACTGATGTTTTAGGGGCACGTCGAATCCTGGCCCCTGGGCACACACTCAGGGACAGGACTGCCGCTCCCTAGCCTGGCTGCTGGGTCTGCAGATCACAAAGGCCCCCAAAATATTTTCCAGCCTTTAAAGCATTACAGGACCAGGCCACAGTGTGTGACAGCCATGGAAGGGCTGGGCTGAGTTACAGCAGAGCCCTGACTCGGAGGGTACTCAGTGCTCTGCTAAGGGCACTCAGGGATGGGGAGATGAAGAAGATGGGCGGCTCCGTGAGGCATCGTCAGTGCACGTTGCACTTCAAATCTCAATGTCATTGCACGTGCAGCAGTGTGAATTGAAATAGTCAGAGAAAACTTCTGAGAAACTTGGAATTAAACTGTTTCATCTTAACTACTCTGCTCCTGTCTACAGAGCGTTGGCTACGGCAGCTTGTAATGTCACGTGTGTTGACTTTTGCAGCCCCTTCAGACAACACCAGCTGGGCTTGGAAAAACATCAAGATAAAATGTTTTTGTTCCCCCCAAATGGTTTCAGTACTAGCTTATTGCAGAAATCCAGTGTGGTAGAAAAGAGATAATTTCAGCTTTTGCTTCAGCCAGAATGAGCAAAGTTCTCCTGGGAACTCATTAACGAGTGACCAGAGAGACCTTAGAGCTATGTGAGATCAGCAATCAAAAATATTTTCTGCAAACAATGTCCTGTCCTTTAGGGGAGATATTTAGTTGGCAAGAATATAAAATACAGTGAGTTTACATAAACACTGTACAAACTACATTTAGATTATATAATTATGTACTATAACTTATATATAATGCCTGCATATCTATATACAGTGCGCATAAACATATGCATGCATAGCACTATGTAGTATGCCTCTATACTATGTTATATATTTACATAGATCTATAAATACTATGCAACCATAATCTGAGACCAATGATGACATAATTCATCTCCACTTCATGCTGCAAAACTCTACACAAACACACACTGTGCAGAGTGTAGTAGTTCTTTGCCTCGGGTTCAGTGGAGGCATTTCCAGTATACTGCAATGCACATCAAATAATCGTTGCAGCGAGATTCATGAATTGAGGCTAGGGAGGGATCATCTGATATGATAGTTATTATGATCTCCTGTACCTCAATAAAAGCCACTCTCCTCTCCTTTCATTTTGCTTTTGCCCCTTTTTGGATAATGTGAAATGATTACAGATACAGTCAGGATTTGCTGAATATAACAGTTCTCTGCATACCTTACAAATGTGTTATGTATTAATAAAACAAGAAAAGGTTGTAAGTATAATTTTGCATGTTTTTAATTCTTATATCTCTTTCATGATCATCAGATGTCTTCCACAGTGAAATGAAAAAGGGGCTGGTTAATTTAATTCTGAACACTAGAGAGTTTTGTTTTGTGTAACAGCCTGGGCTATGAGCAATTACAATACCCCAAGTTCTCAGCATTGTTTGTTTCTATGGGCAATGTTGTGTTGTGCAGGCTGAACAGAAATGATTGCATTTCTTCTTAACAAAAACAAACCCTGAAATTTTGGGTTGGGTTTTTCAGAAGAACCTTAGGCTGTTCAGCAACCAGATTCCTTTACATCCCTTTAAGACTGAGGCCTGGAAAGAGCCAGATTTAATCTAAGCTATATTACTGCTCAGCAACATTTGTTTATACATTATCCTTCAGCTGAGCCCAAGACCCTCCTGTGAAAATCCTGAAAAACACCCCAGTGTGGCTGATAGAAACCCACACTAGCCTCTGGATTACCATAGGCTCCTGAAAGCGCCTGTCCTGGCCAAACACACAAGTCGCACACCACCCCTGAGCACAAGATCTCAGAGTCTGGGAATCGATTAAGTGGCCTAAACCAATTGTATGCATTTGGGTTTTTTCCTAATAGTTTCATTAAATTATTAAGAGCATGAAAATTGCATGAGTATTTGACAACCATCTAAACACCTCTCTCAAAATCTGACTTCCCAGCCCCACCAACCCCTCCATAGCAGTCTGCAGCCTCCCCTCTGCCTCTCCGCCATCCCCAGCAGCATCCGGTTCCCATCTTCTGGCAGGTGGGGCATTACCGCTCTTGCTATTTTGCATTATATATATATGCGCAATATATATATATATATTGCATAATATGCAAAAAATATATATGATTATATACATATGTAAAAAAACCCTACTCTTGGCTGAGACCCAAGCTCAACTGATAGAAGCAGCTCATTGCGAGCTAGCAAACAAGAGAGAAAATCCTTTACCTGCAATGCTATCCTGCACCCGGGATTTCTACCCAGGACTTGGGAGGTGTCAGAGGGCGGCTGGGATGGCATCATGCCCCACCTGCCTCGCTGCTCCCAGGCTCGGGCAGCAAGCAGAGGGATGCAGGGCCGTGGGCAGCACCAGGGCTCACTGCAGAGCTTCTTGTCCATCTCGTTTTACTTGTTTACATATCCGGCTGCCTTGGCCCCCCTGGAGGCCTGGAGTTTACCAGCTGGTCTCCAAGGTGACAGTGGTGGCTGCAGCTGGCCCAACCTGCAATTACACTGCTTCCCTGAGCGATTGCCACTGGGTTGCAAGAGTCCTTTTATTTAACCTCTTTTTAAACCAACGCCTTCCTTCACCTTTCTGCCCACATGGGTTGCGTGGGGGAGAGTGGGAGACACCTCATGCTGCCTCTTACCAAGATGCCTGGGGATGCCTGCAGGAGGGTGCAGCATCACCGCGCCGGCATTGGGCATGGCTATGTTTTGATACCATGTTTCTCTGCTCCATAGTTGATAGGGTTGAAAAAACTTGCTGGTTCAATCCTTTACTCAAAACGCAATAGGAGAAAATAAGTAAAAGCCCGTCAATTGTGTTTCACAAAAAAACAAGTTGTTGGCTTATTTTTTTTCTGCTGATTAATTGCCATTTTGAAGACCTGCTGGTGGCAAGAACCTCTGGGGAGATGCTGAGATTGTGTTCATTTGCAGCAAGAAGAAAACTGAAAAGGTTAAACACCCATATGATGAAGAAAAATTGCTCTCTGTCTAGACACAGCTATTAACAACTCTGCAGAAGGTCACAAACATTATCAGTGACATAGTGTAACACTTGGAGAAGGAATCAGTGTAAAAATAGCCTGTGTTATGCTTCCTGGCCCTCTCCGGCAGCAGCAAGCTGAACACACAAGATCAGGGCTAATGGCAAAGGCAGCTTGCACAAGTCAGCATGAGAACATGTGGGAAATGGGGAAAGAGCCTGGTTCTGCACATGGATAAAACACTGAGTAAGAATGAATAAGTGCATCGTTTCCTGACAAGAGCAGAAAATTATTTTAGGCAATTACTAAAGTAATATATGCGTCTTGGCAGGCTGCTTATCTTTCATCGACAGGTACTTCCTAGTACTAAACTGTAGCTTGTGCAAGACTTCATATATGCTTTATATCTCCCATCTGGCAACTGATTGTACATTAACGCACAACCAGGAAACAATGCTTATTTAATCATTAATTAATTCAAAAATATTGACTTTGTGACAATGTAACATCCCCCTGTCTGCTATCTTTGTTTTGTGAATTGATCTCCAGAGGCCTCCTGGGAATACAGAAGAGATAAGGGGCTCTTAATAAAACCTGGGCTGCCGGCACAGGAGGAGAAGCCCCTGTTGTCTGCCAGCACACACTGCAAAGGCAAAATGGAGACACTAAGACTGGAGAAATAACTTTCACTGAACAACTCAGTCCTTGAAATTCAGCATCCCACCTGAGTAAAGCAATTCTTTAGATGCAGAATTTGCACTGACTTTCAGAGGGGTGCATGTAGATTGGAACAGCAAGGACAGGCTATTGAAAGCAAAAGAATAAGTTAATTTAACATCTGGATACTCAGCTGCCTTCTGCTACCTTTCCTGCCCTCTGCCAATGAGCCCAGGCATACACCCACAGATGTTCAGTCTACCGTCAGCACACTCCTCTGAGAACTGGACTGTGCCATGTCTGAGCTGGTTAATGAGTTGTGAATCTGAACAATTATTAATGTGCTTTCAGGTGTCTCAGATTGCATCAGGGTGTGATTAAGTTTATTTGATTGTACCTGCTCTATTACTGTGCACAAAGCTGTAAGCAGAGCTCAGTGAATTCAGAATTTATCAGAAAGGAGATAGAGATTTCACCAAAACTCTGGAATTTTTCCTCATTTTCTAACTAGCTCTGAATACATACCTGTTTGATTTTTGGTTTAGTTCAGTCTGAACAGCCTGAACTGTCTGTTCAGTTTGTGGTTCAGCACTTAACTGAATCTACTAAGAAAAAAATCTATGAGATCTAACATAATCTATACGCTCATGACAGAGGAGACTGAGATCTTGATTTCTGTTTCCAAAAATTCAGATTTCTTGTTGAATTTAGGCAGGAGGGAAGGTATAAGAAATGCACAGTCTCTCAAAGAAAAGAGAGAAGCCACTGGGTGTTTTGCCATAGTTAATTTACATGCACTAGTATTGTTTCTTAATGTGCTACCTGTGTCCATCACTGCTGAGAAGTTCTCTAGCAGTGAGAAGTGCAGGTATGAACACGTCCACTCATACTTGGAGAGGAATCAGCATGGTGTTTAATTTTCAATACAACTAAATTATCAGGTTCAATAAAAAAAAAAAGCATGAAGTATCAGAACACTATACACCGAAGAAGACTAATTTTATGGGATAAACCATTGGGTTTTTTCCTGCCATTAAAATTGAGAAAGTTTCACATACACCAAAACCAGAAACCCCCATGGTAGATAATATTGTCAAGGGAAAAGTATTCCCATTTTAAACCAAGCTATAATCCAATTAAATTGAACTCCCAATCCTAATAAAATGTTTTTATAACAAAAAATGTTATTTCCCTGTGTGGTTTGCAGTTATCCAGCTGAAATTAACTGTGCTCATGATTGTTCTGCGGAGCTGAGACCAACTGGCATAGGGCAGACCATGCCCATGCTACTAAACTCCTTCCAAAGAGGGTGGTCACATCCACACTGCCTGCTGGGAACGGTCCCCTGCCCGTGCTTACTCCTGGCATTGGTAGGGAGGGTATCAGTCATCCTGGATCAAGCAGTACCAAGGCACGATTTGGCACCTGAGCCGCACAGGGTGTTCGAGTTCCAGTGCCCAGGGTTGCTCCCTGACACTATTTAATCCTCTAACAGAGACATAGCCCAGTCTCTCCACGTGGGTCTAACCCCACAGCAGTGACCCTCAGCTCAACCCTCTGGGCTGAGGAGCCTTTCCAGCCCAGAGAGTGCACAGTGCTGGCAGCACCTGCCCAACAGATCGCTCTTCCCAGTTACACATCTTTGGCATTTCTTACCTTTACCTTTTCTTACCTTACCTTTACCCCTCACTCTGGGGAAGCACAAACAGATTTTTTTTTTTTTTATCACTGTCTGCTGTTAAAGGCATGTGTTGCTTGACAAGCTTTTTAAGGTGATTTGAGATCAGGAGCATTCCAGAAAAGGGGGCAGTTATTTTGAAATCTTTTTTTCTTGCAAATCTACCGCAAGTCTGTTTTCAGTTGGAGAATGAAAAATGAAAACACTAGATACTTCAGCTTTTTAAGAAGTTCAGCAACAAACGTTTACCAAAAATCAATTATTTTTATCCTGCACCTTGAAATAATGAAAGTTTATAAGTTTTAAAGATTTTACACAAAGTGGAAAAAACTTAATGGTTTTTTTTTTTTTTAATTCTCTCACATTTTTCAAAAATATTGACAAGCTTTTGTCAACCACAGTCAAACAATGTAATGAAGGTCTGGTATGCATGAGAAACTTCTGTGCTCAACCCCCTCTCTCTCTTTCCTCCAGAGAAGAAGAGAGTTAAATGAACCCAGCATTTAGTAGGATCAACTACTTTTTGATGCTGAAAAGCTGTGCTTGATCAGAGGGGAGGAGGTAAGGAAGAACAGGAAAGCAGTTTGCAGCTTGCTGCAATGAAAACCAGAACAACCTGTCCTCAGTGAAGAGGGCAAAGAAAAGGAAGCCAAAACCAGAGAGAAGATTTAGGTTAGCTGCTCCTCAAAGAGGCCTCCCTAAAGACTATCATAAGAAAGTGCTGGAATAGGCTTGGGGGGATGGCTGGGAAAGAAGAGTGGTTGTGAATTCTCTGCTATTGGCACAGGCACATGCCAAAGAGGGGAATTCTTGATAATTTTTTGACATCCCTCCCACTCCACTGAAATGTGGATTTTTACAGGTATATGGGATCGTGCAGGCACAATTTGGCAGGAGGGAAAAAGGTGCTAAGGAAGCAATTTCCCTTCTCTCCATGGCCTCCTCACTTCAGAAGTGACTTTTGTCACTGAGAAGGATTAGCTGTTGTCAGGCTCCTCTGCACATGTTGAGCCCTGAGATGGTGCCACCTTTGCGTATGAGCTGCTGTTGCTTCAGTGAAGATCTTGTTTCTCTGGCTGTGAAGAGCAGATTCATACAGGGATGAGTCAGCAGACTAAAAACCCAGGGCCAGATCTCAAAACAGATTAATGCAAAGTACTGGCATTTATCATCTCCTAATGCTGCAGTGCCCAAAAACTTGTGGCTTGTGAGCACCAGAACCTGAACATTCAACTCCTTCTAAAGTACCACTGTTCAAAGAGGGCCCCCCCACTACCAAATTCTGACCTGGTCCCAGAAACAGTGAGAGCCCAACCATATGTACTTAGGGCCATTTTAGCCACCAAGGACACCCCAGGTATCTGCATAGAGCTATGCTCTCCTGGGAGAAAAGCTAAAGGGATGGCAGGACACCTAATGGTACCAGATGCAGGCATTTGAATTGCCCTCTAGCTGTCCTTCCTATAGATTTTACAGCATCATCAGAACATTTAAAGTTAAAAAACAGTTTGTTTGGGTCAGCCCAAAGGTCTGCTGGCCCAATCTCTTAATCCTCACAGTGGCCAGCAGCCACTGTTGGGGTATAAGCACAGGGGATGCCTATAGAGTTCTTCCCCATCCACCCTCCAGCAACCAGCCATTTCCTGGCTTCCTGAGCTGGAAGTCATAGAATCATAGAATCATTTAGGTTGGAAAAGACCTCTAAGATCATCGAGTCCAACCGTTAACCTAACACTGCCAAGTCCACATCTAAACCAAGTCCCTAAAGCGCCACATGTCTTTTAAATACCTCCAGGGATGGTGACTCAACCACTTCCCTGGGCAGCCTGTTCCAATGCTTGACCACTCTTTCAGTAAAGAAATTTTTCCTAATGTCCAATCTAAACCTTCTTTGGCGCAACTTGAGGCCATTTCCTCTCGTCCTATCGCTAGTTACTTGGCAGAAGAGACCAACACCCACCTCACTACAACCTCCCTTCAGGTAGTTGTAGAGCGCGATGAGGTCTCCCCTCAGCCTCCTCTTCTCCAGGCTAAACAACCCCAGTTCCCTCAGCCGCTCCTCATAAGACTTGTGCTCCAGGCCCTTCACCAGCTTCGTTGCCCTCCTCTGGACACACTCCAGCACCTCAAAGTCTTTCTTGTAGTGAGGGGCCCAAAACTGAACACAGTATTCGAGGTGCGGCCTCACCAGTGCTGAGTACAGGGGCACGATCACCTCTCTACTCCTGCTGGCCACACTATTTCTGATACAGGCCAGGATGCTGTTGGCCTTCTTGGCCACCTGGGCACACTGCCGGCTCATGTTCAGCCGGCTGTCGACCAGCACCCCCAGGTCCTTTTCCTCTGGGCAGCTTTCCAGCCACTCTTCCCCAAGCCTGTAGCGTTGCATGGGGTTGTTGTGACCCAAGTGCAGGACCCGGCACTTGGTCTTGTTGAATTTCATACAATTGACCTCGGCCCATCAATCCAGCCTGTCCAGATCCCTCTGTAAACCTTTCCTACCCTCGAGCAGATCAACACTCCCGCCCAACTTGGTGTCATCTGCAAACTTACTGAGGGTGCACTCAATCCCCTCATCGAGATCATTGATAAAGATATTGAACAGGACCGGCCCCAAAACTGAGCCCTGGGGAACACCGCTTGTGACTGGCCACCAACTGGATTTAACTCTGTTCACCACAACTCTCTGGGCCTGGCCATCCAGCCAGTTTTTTACCCAGCGAAGAGTACGCCCATCCAAACCATGAGCAGCCAGTTTCTCCAGGAGAATGCTGTGGGAAATAGTCACACCTATAGAGCTATTCTCCATGAGTTTCTCTATCCCCTCTTTGAACCCTCTAACATATTTGGCCCTTGTGGAAACCTCACAGCAACAAATACCACAGGCACTGAGTTGTCATATCCTGTGGGTCACATCTGGTGTTACAAGCAGCTGTTCAGATTTTGGGGCATCCTCATTGAGGAATGAGGACTGGAAGGCAAGAGGTGACACTGTTGACAAAGTCTAGCAAGAGTCTCTGCCAACAGGCTTGCCAACCTAGTGACGAGGGCTTTAACCCAGGTTTGTTGGGACTGGTGACCAAAGCCTGAGGAGAAGGAGAGGCATGGGGTGTTCCTAACACTTTCCAGCTGAAAGCAGCATTGCTGGCAGCCAAATCAAGTGCCTGCATACGTGACGGATATACTTGACTCCTAGCCGTACTTTGGTTCAGGCTGACTAAGAAGCAACAGGCCTCATGTCCTTGGGGTGAACTTGCGAGCTGGAAAGCCCCTGGCTCACGTACAAGGGAGTGAAGGTGTCTTGAAAAATATTTCAAAAAGGTGGTTTCGAAACCCAAAAGTACAAGATAACCAAAGTACAGAACAAGATATCAGATAAAACGAAGACATCTATCTTGTCTGTACTATTGACTAGCAGCCAACTACTTCACCCTATAAATATTACAATCAGGATGGGCCAAATTTGAGCTCTCCCTGAATGGCAGCTGGACTGCACGCCAGGTGACTCTCCCCTTGAGCAGGGATGCCTCTCAAGGTTAGAGATTCCTTACCTGAGACTAAGAGATCCTTCCTTACTCAAGGTGGAGAGATCCCTTACCCGTGACAGATCCTCGGTAAGTGATTGATAGCATGCTGAATTAATACTATGAAACATGTAGCTACTCAATATTATTATAAACATTGTATGGATAATTCCATTAGACATAAATCATTGACCAGGTCTGAGACTAAGATTGGATCCAGCCACACCTAGACTCCAAAAAGGAGTTTAGAAAGCAAGGGGGTCCACTCTGAACCTCGTGACTCAACGGGAGGGTCCTGTGACTCAACGGGAGGGTCCTCTTTACTCTTTGCACCTCCGGTCTCTGTATGAGTCATTCTAACTCAATTTTCCTTTGTGTGTTTCTTACATGCAGTAATTAATAAGGTGATCCTTGCCATCAAACTTATTGAACTTTGTCAAACCACTGTTAAAACTTTGTTAAATGCCTTTGAGCTTATTGAACCCTGTCAAATTATTACTGTACCTCAATAAAACATATTGCTGTTTCTCTCTTTTGAGTGAGGTGCGTTCCACTCATCCGTGACAGCATAGCACAGATGCACATGCACGAGAAGAACAGAAGGAATTAAAAGCCTAAGCGCACTCCTCCTTTACTAGTTTCTTCCTGTTTGCCTGGTATAGGAGTCAGACTTACAGGTTTGTAATTCTAGGCTAGGTCATCAGACATGACTTTCTAAGGATGCTACTTTTTAGCCTTGGTGGAATTAAATCTATTTAATGTAAGCACCTTGATAAGCCTCTAAATTTTAGGTCCCCAGGAAAGTGTGTCTCTTAAAATAAGTGCCTGCGTTCCCTACCTAAGCAATGGACACGTGTAGGTGCCTTTGACACCCTCCAGGCAAGCCCAAGGGAGTTTGGTGTCTGGTTCCTCTGAAGCTCCCAAGGGAGTGAGGCTCTCACAAACATTCATAACGCTCAGCAGAAATATGGGGGATCTGCCATCATAGCCTGGAGTCCTGATCTGAGCCCACAGCTCTCACAGGGCATGTATATGGGATAAAGATGAAGATAGATTCCTTCTCCACTATGTCCTGGCTCCCTATAGTTTGGCTTTTGGATTGTTTTTTCCAGTATCATCCTCCAGCATCCAGTCTGGGCATGTTCTCCATGTACTGGAGGAAGCAGACCACTGAGATAGGAGATTCCAGCTACAGCTTGTAAACTTCTGTGGCTTTGTAAATGATGACTAGGAAAAACTGCCAAACCCCACTTTCTCTGGGGTTTGGCAGCAAAACTAGTGCTTTTTGGATATCAATGAAACCTAAATAATAGGCTTAGATGCTGCAGCCCTTGTAGCTCTGAGCCCATTTTCATTTTGGCAAAAATCACATCCTTATGACTCTTTCACTTTGAGGTGACTGGGGGAGCAAGTCCATTGGCAGGTGAGAAGGAGAAACATATCATGGACTTTCCCTTTCAAAGGGAATCCTGTGTTTGCTTTTCACTATAAATTAAGACAAAAACACATTTGAAATTTCTGGTGAAAAAGCTTTCTGCAACACAGTTTCAGGTAAATCATAATGTTCAGTTCTGATAAACCCAAAGTGCTTTGGCTCTGGTATGGATCTTACTGCACATCACCAGCCAGTCATCGTTGAAATGATGAAACACAAAGATGCTTCTCTTTCCCCTCTAGCTTTTGATATACAAAATTAAAAAGAAAACAAAACATCTACCCTAGTTTTAAAATTCTGGTTTTTTTCATGCTTCTTAACATGGAATGAAATACACAGAATTCCTTTCAGTAGCTGCATATGATCTCAATCCTTTCTCCCCACACAGCAGTTTCAGAAATCAAATTAGAGTTGTTTTCCTATATTGTTCTGTCTCTTTCTGTTACAATGGCATTAAAGGCTTCAGCCAAACTGATCTTACTTTAAAAGTCCTCTTTTAAAAGAATTCACATGAAGGAGTGCATGTAAAACTAGTTCCATCTGCTTACTACTCCCTGTGTTTTACAAACCACTGAAATGCAAAAATCATAGTGCTGAGGGGAATATGTTACAAGCAAGATTTTCTCATGCCTTTGACACACACGATTCAAGACTTCAGTCACTCCTTTGACTCCAGTCTGGCAGCATAGTACTAGTGGTAGGAAAGGTCCTGGAATATGCATTTGTGCACCAAAAGCTTAATTTGGCACAGGATGATACGGGAGGTTAAAAAAACCAACAGCTGTTACTTGCTTTGCTGCTCCACTCATAGCTACTGATCTCTAAAGCTTCCAAAATCTGGATTCTCTCTTTCATTGGTGAACACTCAGCTAGAGAAGTATGGACTTGCATACGACATACTGCATCATAAAAATTTAAAGAAGGAATCAACACGATAGCATGCCTTATTCCCTGAGAGGCAAGCAAGAAATGCTGGGAAGTGCTAGCTGTGTAGCCCTGTAACCTGGTATTGCCATCACTAGCAACAGGTCACCAGCTTTGTAGTGAGTTTGCAGGGCTTCAGGACAAGGGCCTGCCGGGCTTTTCTTGATCTGCCTGTAGCTTTGTTTTACTTCTTCCTGTGACAGCAATTTCTCTAACTGACCAGCTGCCTATGGATAATTTATTTTAATTTTATCTTTGTATGCTGCAGTTTTATATAGATAGCAGTAACAAGTATTAATTCTATGTATAATGAGATATTTACGACTAACACAATACAGGGTAGAGAAATACCAGACTGGTACAATTGCAGAGGCCTTGAGAAGTGGAGACACAGCATGCAGCGTAGAGCAGTACAGGCATGAAATGCTAAAAGCTGGGGCATAGGCTTGGCATTGGAGACCCCACAGCTCCTCATCAGTAGTCAGTTAGAGAAATGTAGACCTGGAGCTGGACAAAACTGGGTTTAGGGGTAACAAAGAGAACAAAGAAATAGCCTTTAACATATATGAAATACACCACATACAGTAAATTCAGCTGAAACATGGAGCTGCAGACCAGTGAAAAAAAGAAAAAGGTGTAAATGCATATTAGGAAACACAGAAAAATGACGTCAAGTAGATCCTAGAGTATCAATGTGATATTTTTTCCAACAAAGGACACCAGAAGCTGAAGATTTACAGCATTAAGTAATTCTGCAGGCTGAAGATGCTGACTTTAAGACCCAGAGGAACAATGGAAGGGTGAGCATAATCCCAAGAAAACAGAAAAAACCTAAGAAGTGTGTGTTATAATTTTAATTGCATTACTAATATTATTATTGACACCTTTCCCTGTATTGAAGTATTTTAACTGCATTATTATTCTTTCTTTTTCTATAACAATTAGATTTGGACTAACAATAATAGACTCTTCAGATTTCAATTAACAATAAATTCTTGGCTTTACTTATATGTAAGGTGCTCTTCCTTTTTGCCCGTAAACAAGATCTTGAGTGTAACAGAAGGGAGGAAAGATGAGCATGGGGGCTTCTTCAAATTCAGCTCCCAGCAAAGGGCCAAAAGGCGCTTTAATATCACTCCTGCTCTTCCCGAGGTGTTACACGTGTTGCCAGCTGCGAACTGCATTAACAGGAAGTTTTATTGTTATGTTCTGTGTAGTTATTTTCACATCCCTGTGACCACACAGAGTTGAGGTCTGTCCCAGCAGCGAGATTGCTTTGCCCCTTTCTGAGTATTTTCCTTGGAATGGGATGGTGGAGGTTTTCTTCTTAGCTGGGAAATTAGGCAGGTGATGTCTCTCTCCATATTCCTCCTTTCTTTACCAGACTGGCTGCAGGGTAGTGTAGTCTTTGTGTATGTTACTCACTTGACCCTTGATCCCTGTTTAGCGTTGTATTGAGTTTGCGTGACAAGGTTTTGGTAGCAGGGGGGGCTACAGAGGTGGCTTCTGTGAGAAGCTGCTAGAAGCTTCCCCTATGTCCGATAGAGCCAATGCCAGCCGGCTCCAAGACGGACCCGCCGCTGGCCAAGGCTGAGCCAATCAGTGACAGCAGTAGCACCTCTGTGATAACATATTTAAGAAGGGGGAAAAGTTGCTGCGCCACAGCAACTGCAGCTGGAGAGAGGAGTGAGAATATGTGAGAGAAACAACTATGCAGACACCAAGGTCAGTGAAGAAGGAGGGGGAGGAGGTGCTTCAGGTGCCGGAGCAGAGATTCCCCTGCAGCCCATGGTGAAGACCATGGTGAGGCAGGTTGTCCCCCTGCAGCCCATGGAGGTTAACAGTGGAGCAGATATCCACCTGCAGTCCATGGAGGACCCCACGCCAGAGCAGATGAATGCCCCCGAAGGAGGCTGTGACCCCATGGAGAGCCCGTGCTGGAGCAGGCTCCTGGCAGGACCTGTGACCCCGTGGAGAGAGGAACCCACGCTGGAGCAGGTTTGCTGGCAGGACTTGTGACCCCGTGGGGGACCCACGCTGGAGAAGTCTGTTCCTGAAATACTGCACCCCATGGAAGGGACCCACGCTGGAGAAGTTTGTGAAGAACTGCACCCCCTGGGAAGGACCCATGTTGGAGAAGTTCATAGAGGACTGTCTCCCGTGGGAGGGACCCCATGCTGGAGCAGGGGAAGAGCGTGAGGAGTCCTCCCCCTGAGGAGGAAGAAGCGGCAGAGACAGCGTGTGATGAACTGACCGCAACCCCCATTCCCCATCCCCCTGCACTGCTCAGGGGGGAGGAGGTGGAGAAAATCGGGAGTGAAGTTGAGCCCAGGAAGAAGGGAGGCGTGGGGGGAAGGTGTTTTTAGATTTGGTTTTATTTCTCATTACCCTATTCTGATTTGATTGTGTCGTGGTTTAACCTGGCAGGCAGCCAAATACCACACAGCCGCTCACTCACTCCCCCCAACCCCAGCGGGACGGGGAGAGAATCAGAAGGGTAAGAGTGAGAAAAACTCGTGGGTTGAGATAAAGACAGTTTAATAGAACAGGGAAAAAAAAGGGAAAATAATAATGATGATGATAAAATATACAAAATGAGTGATGCACAATGCAATTGCTCACCACCCGTGCTGACCGATAACCAAGTAGCGATCGGTACTTCCTGGATCACGCCTACCCTTCATATACTGAGCATGATGTCACATGGTATGGAATACCCCATTAGCCAGCTGGGCTGGCTGTCCTGATTATGTTCCCTCCCATCTTGTGTACCTAGCTAAGTCAGTAGGCACGGGAGCTGTCCATGGACTAGGAGGGCACTTAGCAACAACTGAAAACATCAGTGTGTTATCAACATTCTCCTCAAACTAAATCCAAAACACAGCACTAGGAAGAAATTTAACCCTATCCCAGCCGAAACCAGGACAGTATCCACCCCTTATTCTATACCACTTACGTCGTGCTTAGGTCTCACATCTTTTTTAATACATTTCAATTAACCACCACTATCTTTCTTTATATATACACACACATATATATATGCACGCACAGATATCATTCCCTCGGTCTATGGACTATCCCTCTAAAATGTCCACTGAGTTCATTTAGTCCATGACTTTGGGCTCCATCTGTCATAACACTCTTTCAGGGCCGAAGAGATGGTGTGTGGCGTTGGGCTGTTGCATCCTGAAGCCAGTTCTCATTTCGGTACTGCTGCGCTCGTCCAGTTCTATCATCGTTGCACTTTGCTCGGTTTCATCGGAGTTAGTTCATTCTTCACTAATCTGGGTGATTTTCACTGCTATACCACTGCTATATCATAGAAATAATGATATACAATATCATGTAACAGTTGACATCAAAATTCAGTTCATTGGCTATTTTCACCCAAAATCAAATCCCCTTGAGGTACACACCGGACCTCCCCATTCTTTCGCATCACCCACCAAGTGTACCCAGGTCCTTGAGCAAAAGCAATCCCACGGATGGGTTTTCACTTGCCAGAGGCAGGAGTAACCCAGACTGTCTTCCCCAGCATATTTCTTATGTGCACGACAGGGACTTTATCCCCATCTACAGTACGTAAGAGTCTTGATTGGGCAGGGTCAGCTCGATTGGCAGATCCCCTGGTATTGACTAACCAGGTGGCTTTTCCTAAATGTGTGTCCCAATGCTTGAATGTCCCACCACCCATTGCTCTCAGCGTAGTCTTTAGCAGTCCATTGTATCGTTCGATTTTCCCAGAGGCTGGTGCATAGTAGGGGATGTAATAGACCCACTCAATGCCATGCTCTTTGGCCCAGGTGTCTATGAGGGTGTTTTGGAAATGAGTCCCGTTGTCTGACTCAATTCTTTCTGGGGTGCCATGTTGCCACAGGACTTGCTTTTCAAGGCCCAGGATAGTGTTCCGGGCAGTGGCATGCGGCACAGGGTATGTTTCCAGCCATCCAGTGGTTGCTTCCACCATGGTGAGCACATAGCGCTTACCGTGTCGGGTTTGTGGGAGTGTGATATAATCAATCTGCCAGGCCTCCCCATATTTATATTTCAACCATCGTTCTCCATACCAAAGAGGCTTTACTCGCTTGGCTTGTTTGATTGCAGCGCACGTTTCACATTCGTGGATAACCTGTGCAATAGCGTCCATGGTTAAGTCCACCCCTCGATCACGAGCCCATCTATATGTTGCATCTCTTCCTTGATGGCCTGAGCCATCATGGGCCCACCGAGCTATAAATAATTCACCCTTATGTTGCCAGTCCAAATCCACCTGAGCTACTTCAATCTTAGCAGCCTGGTCCACCTGCTGGTTGTTTTGATGTTCTTCAGTGGCCTGACTCTTGGGTACGTGAGCATCTACGTGACGTACTTTTACAGTCAGGTTCTCTACCCGGGCAGCAATATCTTGCCACAATGCGGCAGCCCAGATGGGTTTACCTCTGCGCTGCCAGTTGTTCTGCTTCCACTGCTGCAACCACCCCCACAGGGCATTTGCCACCATCCATGAGTCAGTATAGAGATAAAGTACTGGCCATTTTTCTCGTTCAGCAATGTCCAAGGCCAGCTAGATGGCTTTCACCTCTGCAAACTGGCTCGATTCACCTTCTCCTTCAGCAGTTTCTGCAACTTGGCATATAGGACTCCATACAGCAGCTTTCCACCTCCGATGCTTTCCCACAAGGCGACAGGACCCATCAGGGAACAGGGCATATTGCTTCTCATTTTCTGGTAGTTTGTTATACAGTGAGGCCTCTTCAGCACGCGTCACCTCCTCCTCTGGGGATATTCCAAAATCTTTGCCTTCTGGCCAATTCGTGATCACCTCCAAGATTCCTGGGCGACTGGGGTTTCTTATTTGGGCCCGTTGTGTGATCAGTGCGACCCACTTACTCCACGTAGCATCGGTTGCATGATGTGTAGAGGGGACCCTCCCTTTGAACATCCAGCCCAGCACCGGCAGTCGGGGTGCCAGGAGGAGCTGTGTTTCAGTACCAACCACTTCCGAAGCAGCTCGAATCCCTTCATATGCTGCCAATATCTCCTTCTCAGTTGGAGTGTAGCGGGCCTCGGATCCTCTGTATCCCCGACTCCAGAACCCTAAGGGTCGACCTCGAGTTTCCCCTGGTGCTTTCTGCCAGAGGCTCCAGGTAGGACCATTCTCCCCGGCTGCAGTGTAGAGCACATTCCATACATCTTGTCCTGCCCGGACTGGCCCAAGGGCTACTGCCTGAACTATCTCCTGTTTAATTTGTTCAAAGGCTTGTCGTTGCTCAGGGCCCCATCTGAAGTCGTTCTTCTTCCTGGTCACATGATAGAGAGGGCTTACGATCTGACTGTAATTTGGAATATGCATTCTCCAAAAGCCCACAACGCCTAAGAAAGCTTGTGTTTCCTTTTTACTAGTTGTTGGGGACTTGGCTGTTATTTTGTTGATCACATCTGTTGGGACCTGACGACGTCCATCCTGCCATTTTATTCCTAAAAACTGGATCTCCTGTGCAGGTCCCTTGACCTTACTTTGTTTTATGGCAAAGCCGGCCTTCAGAAGGATTTGGACTATTCTCTCCCCTTTCTCGAAAACTTCCTCTGCTGTGTTGCCCCACACGATGATGTCATCAATGTATTGCAGGTGTTCCGGAGCCTCACCCTGTTCCAGTGTGGTGTGGATCAGTCCATGGCAAACGGTAGGGCTGTGTTTCCACCCCTGGGGCAGTCAGTTCCAGGTGTACTGGACGCCCCTCCAAGTGAAAGCAAACTGTGGCCTGCACTCTGCCGCCAAAGGGATCGAGAAGAAGGCATTAGCGATATCCATTGTGGCGTACCACTTGGCTGCCTTTGACTCCAGTTCGTATTGAAGTTCTAGCATGTCCGGCACGGCAGCACTCAGTGGCGGCGTGACTTCGTTCAGGCCACGGTAGTCTACTGTTAGTCTCCACTCTCCATTAGACTTTTGCACTGGCCATATGGGACTGTTAAAGGGTGAGCGAGTCTTGCTGATCACTCCTTGGCTCTCCAGTCGACGAATCAGCTCATGGATGGGGATCAGAGAGTCTCGGTTGGTGCGGTATTGCCGCCGGTGCACTGTTGTGGTAGCGATTGGTACTTGTTGTTCTTCAACCCTCAGCAACCCCACAACAGAAGGGTCCTCCGAGAGACCAGGCAAGGTGGACAGCTGTTTAATTTCCTCCGTCTCCAGGGCAGCTCTACCAAAAGCCCACCGATACCCTTTTGGGTCCTTGAAATACCCTCTCCTGAGGTAGTCTATGCCAAGGATGCCCGGAGCCTCTGGGCCAGTCACAATGGGGTGCTTCTGCCACTCATTCCTGGTTAGGCTCACTTCGGCCTCCAATACAGTTAACTCTTGGGATCCCCCTGTCACTCCAGAAATACAGATGGGTTCTGCCCCTTTATAGTTTGATGGCATCAGAGTACACTGTGCACCAGTGTCTACTAGAGCCTTATACTCCTGTGGGTCTGATGTGCCAGGCCATCGAAACCACACAGTCCAGTAAACCCGGTTGTCCCTTTCCTCCACCTGGCTGGAGGCAGGGCCCCTCTAGTTCTGGTCATAGTATCCATCTCTCACTTCTTGCAAACGTGAGTCAAGAATTTCTTCATCGCAATTACAATCCAAAGTAAGATCAGCCCTTCTCCTCTGTCTGGGGAACTGTTCACTGGAAACTGGACCGTCGTGAGACAGGTTTTTCCTGACAACTGGAGCAGCATTTTTCCTGAGAGAACCCCCTTGTGTGATTGTTTTTCCTTGCAACTCACGTACACGTGCCTCTAGGGTCAAGGTAGGTTTTCCATCCCACTGCCTCATGTCCTCTCCGTGGTCACGCAGGTAAAACCACAGGGTGCCCCATGGTGTGTACTTTCTATATCCTCTCTCTTGAGGAGAAAAACTCTGACTCCTAATGGCTGAGATACTGGTCCGTACAGGTGGAGAATAGGACATATCCTCTTTGAGTTGCTGGACCTCCCGGTACAGTTTCTCCACAGCCGAGACAAGGGAGGAGGAGATAGTTTCTTTGAAATCCCGAAGTCTGCTAACCACCTCATCCACCGTTGGTGCTTCTTCCTCTTTCCAGCACAATACTGCCAACGAACTGGCATACGATGCTGGTGCTCTCCGTACCAACTTCCGCCACATGGGTTGGGTGCACTGGATGTCATCTGGATCTTTGGGTGTTTGGACATCGTCCAGGTCACTATAAACCACCTCCAGCACGCCTAGTTCTCTCAGGTACTGGATACCTCTCTCCATAGTGGTCCATTTGCCTAGGCGATATATAACATCTTCCTTGAAGGGATACCTTTCCTTTACGCCTGATAGCAGTCGCCTCCAGAGGCTGAGGACCTGTGTCCCTTTTCCGATTGCTTTGTCAATACCCGCTTCCCTAGCAAGGGATCCCAGCTGTTTGGCCTTCTTCCCCTCTAATTCCAGGCTACTGGCCCCATTATCCCAGCATCGGAGCAGCCAGGTAACAATATGCTCGCCTGGACGACGGCCGAAATCTTTCCGCATATCTCGCAACTCACCCAGGGATAGGGATCGGGTGGTTTCCGTCTCGTTTATGAGTTCTTCCTCTTCCTCCTCCCCTCCTTGTGATGGCCCTGGTTTTCCATCATCCTTTTCTACACGACCTGACTTCCGCTTCCAAGATTTCTTCTTCTGTACAGGGGCGACGGATACCAGTGACGGTTGGTCCTCTGGTTCAGCTGTAGTACCCGTCGCGAGGGTTTGGGTAGCTGCAGTGCCTGTCGCGGGGGTTGGAGTAATTGTAGTGACTGTTGCCGGGGTCTGAGTAGCCATAGTGGTTGTTGTGGGGGTTGAAGTAGGCACAGTGCCTGTCGCAGGGGTTTGAGTAGCCACAGTGGTTGTCGTGCGGGTTGAAGTAGCTACAGTGCCTGTCGTGGGGGTTTGAGTAGTCACCGTGTCTGTTGCTGGGGTTGATCTCTGGACAGTATTCCTGAATAGTTGTTTAACTCTAAACAAGGCCTGAACCACATTCAGAAGACATAGCAATATGAACATGCTCGTTTGAACATCCCAAGGATATTCAAAATTCTCAGGGAATATTGTGGACGTCTTCATGAAGAGGATAGAAGAAAAAGGAGTTTCTGAAGATATGGAAGGGAAGGTGAACAAGTGGGAGAAAGTGTCCCATCCTGTCTCCCCCCTAAATTCATCCTCTGAGGTGAAGACTTAAGAAGTGTAATTATTAATAGTTTCCAAAAGATAGCTCCCAAAGAACAGGAATGATGGCAGTGCTGAGTACAGGCTCGTGACCAATAATTTTATTATAACATAAAGCCAGGTCACACAGTATAGCAAAGCAATGACCTTAATCCATTTCCCAGAGATGACCAACCCCACATACAAACTGATAATCAGCAGTATAGACAGCCAGTAAGGTGCTATATACCACAACTCCAAAAACAGATCCAAAAACTCTGAGAGCAAATAAATCAACATTGTGAACATCGAGTACTAAACTGATATAATGAATGCTTATAACAAATTTGTTTTAACCCGTTCAGGTCAGATGTGTCGTTATCTCAACCCTTTGAGCCCCACGTTGGGCGCCAAAAAGGACTGTCGTGGTTTAACCTGGCAGGCAGCCAAATACCACGCAGCTGCTCACTCACTCCCCCCACCCCCAGCGGGACGGGGAAAGAATCGGAAGGGTAAGAGTGAGAAAAACTCGTGGGTTGAGATAAAGACAGTTTAATAGAACAGGGAAAAAAAAGGGAAAATAATAATGATAATGATAAAATATACAAAATGAGTGATGCACAATGCAATTGCTCACCACCCGCGCTGACCGATAACCAAGTAGCGATCGGTACTTCCTGGATCACGCCTACCGTTCATATACTGAGCATGTCGTCACATGGTATGGAATACCCCATTAGCCAGCTGGGGGCTGTCCTGATTATGTTCCCTCCCATCTTGTGTACCTAGCTCAGTCAGTAGGCATGGGAGCTATCCTTGGACTAGGAGGGCACTTAGCAACAACTGAAAACATCAGTGTGTTATCAACATTCTCCTCATACTAAATCCAAAACACAGCACTAGGAAGAAATTTAACCCTATCCCAGCCGAAACCAGGACAATTGGTAATAAATTAAATTAATATTTCCCCAAGTTGAGTCTGTTTTGCCCATGATGGTAATTGGTGAGTGATCTCTCCCTGACCTTATCTCGACCCATGAGCCTTTCGTTATATTTTCTCTCCCCTGTCCAGCTGAGGAGGGGGAGTGAAAGAGTGGCTTTGGTGAGCACCTGGCATCCAGCCAGGGTCAACCCACCACAAGCGTATCATAAAGAACGATTTTAAATAGAGGTGAAAACACGTGTTGGTTATGTCCAGCAGATCTTACATCAGTTATTCAGATCTTCCAGCAAAGATCCTCCTATTCAGCTTGTGAGGAAATACGCGCCAGCTGTGACATGCTCTTTCCTTCACACCAGCAAGCTTTGTTCTCTCTCTGTCTGCCCTCTAGTTTAACAACTGCTGGGGAAAAAAAAAATCTACACTAACCTCCCCCAAAGTGCACACAAGCTTTTCTTCCATAACCCAGGTGCTCTTGTCCAGCTGCAGGTTAGGTGAGAGTACCACCAGGAGTAGGAGACCACAGCTCCCAGGCAATCATTCACGACCCCACCTTGTATGGTGCAGTAGCCATCTATGTGGCTTGTGTGGGACGGAACCAGGGGGCATTGTACGGTGGCACAGTTCTGAGGGCATGTCCTGGAGAGGATGTCTGACAGGGAAATGAAGAGGAGTAGGCACACCCAGTGCTGCAGAAATGGTAGCAGGATTCCCAATACTTTTCTAGCTCCACGGGCCAAGTTACAATGTGTTACAGCTCCTCCTTTGTCTTGAGACCTTCTTCACTAATCAAGTCGTAATTTCACTCCCTAGCAAAGTTCCTGCTGATTTTAGAAGTGCAGCATCTAACATGTAGTTAGGCCTGATGCAACAGAGATGAAGCGTTGAGTATCCATACTTCTCCCTGAAGTTAGTCACCTGGGCCATGACCACTAGCTAATGTTCTCACTCTGTGTCTCACTGTGTATCTCCATTACGGACACTGATGTTGACAGGGACCCTACCACAGTACAAACCACTAGCAGGAACCAGAAAGCAGTCATTTACACAGCATCAAGCCTAGGATACTGACACATGTCAGCATTTAAATGTTTGTAAACTAGTTTTTCTGCCTGAAGACATGTCCTTTTTAAAAACAAGTTGGTCAAATTGTCTCAAGTGGATTTATGCTAGTGAAAAATGTAGTTCAGCCATATGGACAGGCAACCAGACTACAAATACTGCTGTGTTTCTGATACACCATGCCTGCATTTGAGGCCAGATAATGCTAACAAGAATTTGTTAACATTATCTACCCAGAAATTGCATAATCTGGCATTTTTGTTAACTACAGGAGGAAGTCACTATCTTCTGATGGATGAAACCTCACAAGTTTTTGTACAAACAGTCATATGATCCATATGTCACCAAAGATGGTTGTTTTGATGATGCCAAGCAAAAAAAAAACCACCCCAAAACCAACCCATGTAGCAACAACAAAAAGTAACTAAACATTTCTCAGCATAGAATATTACAAGAATAATATGAATCCTAATTATACTACTACTGTAAATATTATGTAAGCTCTAGTAGCAGTGCATTAAGTCCACCACCAGTTGCCTCTGCCAAGGACAGAGGCCGCAGTGCTACGCTGCAGTCCATGGTGTGTTACTCACCACAGCTTCCTTGAGCGTAAGTGGCTCTGCTGAGCAGCACCTTCATTGTACGGAGTTCAGCTCTTCCTCTGATGTCACCTGTTGTCGCTCCCTGCCTGCACTGCCTGACCTGACACAGCCCTGTCCAGCCATCACCAACATGGCATGTAGCATCAAGAAAGAAGGTAGGAGCAGAGTCCTGAGACTACTTCAGCTGCTTTCAGCAATGTTTTGACACAAACGTCAAGTAAATGCTCGTAACTGCACTATCACTCCAGTGCCTGGTTGCCTATAAAGAACCAGACCTCCTCCTCTAGCCAAAAGAAAAACAGGGGACCCTGGACCTTTGGAAAATTCAGGGCTCCAAGCTTATCTTGGAGGATTTGTGATTACATAGCACAAATCGGGGCTTTTTTCTTAGTTAGGGACAAAGTGGGTAAATTGGGAGGATAAGGACACAAAGACTTACCCCCTGTCAGTGGATCTTTCCGAGAGGTTTGGTGCCTGACATCTAGCTGTTCTCTGACTGTCATTGTCACAACTTGGATCCAAAGCAGAATAAACAGTGAACCCTTTGTCTCCTTTTGCCCCAGAGCTATAAAAAAGCAAGTGTTACTCATTCCTCACTAGGGCTCATTTTTGAAAAAAAGGTTAATTTTAGCCTCCAAAGAAAAAAAGAAATGGAGTCTGAGTTAAAGTCAGTATGTTAAAAACATCTTCCCTTTGAAAAAAAATTTGTGAATATCATGTTGGTTAAAATAGGAGTAGTCCAACCCCTACCAAGGTACCAAGTACTCTGGTGGCCAGGACTGTACTGATGAATATAAAAAAGGATTTGCCAGCTACACTGACAAGTTTGTGGAGGGCAGGTACAGAGTCTTGGTGATTTCTATGTACAGTTCGTTAAGCAGCTAGGATTATCTGCAAAGCCCATCAGCATTCCTCATGGTCCCAGATAGTGGCTTCTTAAATACTAGGCTTTAAATAATGAAGTAAGGCTGCAAAAGTCATTCAGTGGAAGTTCTCTCTCCCTTCCCCATGCACATACAGTTCTTTACCACATTATTCCTAGGCAAAGCTAATGCTGCAAGATAAAACAGACTTTAGATAAACAGATTCATAGATTTAAGTCCTGCAGTTTCAAGTCCAGGGACTTCCCTGGTAGATCTTGTTCTTTGAATAAAATACAAAACAAAAGGAAACAAAAGGAAGCACAAAATGCAATACATCTCTTATTTAGATGGTGTGACATTTTCTCTCAAGGTTTTGGATTTTTGGTTGGAACATCCCTGGTCATCAGTGTCAGAAATCTTCCGTGGGTGGTGTGGGTAAGGCATCAGTCCCCTACCTTAATGTTCAACTCAGAAGTCAGAGTGTGCACTGGAGGAACTCTTAGGTGGTATGAGGTTTCCTTTGCAAAGTTTACAAAGCACTTAAATTCATTGACTCTCTAGCCCTTCCCCAGGGACTTTCCCAGTACAGAAGTTTCCTGAAAAGAGACGATGTGCTGAGCTAGGGGTTCCTGACATCTGGCTGTTCTGAACTGTCATAACTTGGATCCAAACCAGAACAAACACTGAACTCTTTCTGCCTGGTGCTAAGAGCTCAGTCCAGTCCTTCATTATTGCAAGGTAAGGAGAGAAGAGGGAGGGGGAATCCTCTTGATGAATTCTGCTCTAGTCTTCCCCAAATCTTGTTCCAGAGTCAGTGTAAAACCTGGGAGACTACTCTGGGGACAGGTTCTTCAATTGCTGAGGAAGATGAAAGGATTGTTACGCTGAGCTCAGGGATTTGATGAGTTTGGAGCTATGATGAAGAACAAACTTCTCATTAAGTGCTTTGGCTGGTGTGGATAGATAGATAGGTAGATTTTGCCTACAGGCATAATCTGTTGTCTAGAATTTTTCAAGACTGCCCATGATTTCCTGGGAGGCAGGACTTTGCCTTGAATGCTGAGGCTATTTCAGGTACTGTGATGCTTATCTTAACTCTGGTCTCTTGAAAAGCAACCCATGGTTTCCTGTTGTCACGAACAAAGCGGCAAGTAGTCCAGAAGAGCGTGCTGTGGTGTGGGATGGGAAGCGGCAGCTTTTGAGTAGGCCAGTCACATATATAGCTGACAAGGAGGCTGCTGAAACAAGGTACTTGCTCCTTCTATTTAAGGATGCTCTGAAAGTAAGTCAGTCTTACAAGTATGGATTTCAGTGGTAACAAGCATCAAAGATTTTTTTTTTTAATCCAGAAATATTAGTGGTGTGGTTATTTTTAAATACACTTTGTTCTTTTCAACAGGACTCATTGAAAAATTAACCAAATTTGTCAACTTCTAAACCATTAAAATTTAGAGAATTCACAATTTGTAGATTTGACAAGGAAGTAGCAATTAAAATGCTCAAAACCAATAGCACCCAGTTAAACAGTCTTGCTTTTCCTCCCATACAAATAGATGTTCAACCTTTACCTGAGTTTTATGAATCAACCGGCATACCAATATTATACTCAAAGACCTCAATTCCTTGAAGGAGAAGTTTGGCATAACATCTTTATTCAAATATGCTTAGTGCATTCAGACAATCTCTGTAACAGTTCCCAGAGAAATAGCCACATAAGACATGGTCTGGTACTGCTAGTGACAAAGGTCTTGTTCATTTTGATGAGAGTAGAATCAAGCTCGTAACTCCTAAGGCTCAACAGTAATTATTGTTCCTGATAAATGGTGACTGAACATCCGATTATATTGCTGCAGCATTTCAACTAGATATCTGCTTAAACAGGAAGCAAGTCCATCCCATTTTCTGGAAGTGTTTTTAAGGTTTTATTTATTTCTAGCTCTAAATTTGTTCCAAATGGCTCAGAACTGACAAGAGTGGGACACTGACCAAAGTTCATGCTGTTGCCCCCCTTTAGCAGGGGGGTCCCACCTCTGTGGGTAACTGGGACAAACCATGCCTACCCACCCGCTCCCCTGAGCCTGCAGATTCCAGGCCTGTTGTTCTGCATGGGCTTGGCTATCCTTTTACAACACATCAGCGTTCAAACCTGCAGCCATTATAGTCTCTGCAATGTTTATCACTCAGAGCTGACAAGTTTCTGGTGATTTATAAAGATGTTTTAAGCATTAGTCCAGAAAGTCTGACTCCAGCTGTCTATGTCTTCCCAACCCACCACTGAACGTCTCAGAGGAAATAAGGCAAGATACGTCAGGTATTTTATTTTGGTGCTCTGAATTGCACCACACTCGCTCACTCTCTCAATCTCTCCCCCAACTCACTCCCTCCTTTTCCCTGTGTGTGTGGGACTCTTAACTTCAAGCTGTGAATTGTGCTTAGGTTAGATGCCTGAAGTAAGGGAGGCAAAAGCTACAGGGTGTTTGCACAGTACTGAGCCCAACACAGGCTTTTATAGCTGCTCTGCAGTCAAAGCTATGTATTCTTAGACCTCCGGGGCCAGCTGTCAGCATGTTGCTATCAGATTTCCTACAGAAAATTCTAGGTGAGGCTGTGAGAAGGAAAAGGTGTAAACCTACGCCAGGAGTAGGCAGAGCTCACACCTTCCTTGTCACCACCACTCAAATACTCTCCCACACTTTGCTTTGCCTCTCAACTCACTTCCTTTGTCCCGTCTCTCTGCCCTTGGTTCACTTTGCCTCATTCCTTTCCACATGCTGTGTGACACATGCAAGCCACGTATGCGCACTCTGAAGGGGAGTCATGCTGTGTCACACTGGCTGCTGCAGGTGCTAGCCTCTTGCAATAGACTTGCTAGTTATTTGTAAAACCTGAGCTTGGAAGCTGTTGCTTGCTCATTGAAACATGCCAGAGTAGTACACCGCTTTTGCATCATCTTCTCTATTCTCATAGATTTAAAAATAAAAAAATCCTCCAAAATAAAAAGCATGTTGTTTTTACAGGAGTACTAGTGCTTATGAAAGGAGCCAGCCTCTGGGAGACAAGAGGAACACAGAACACACAAGAAAAGTTCCCAGCAGCATCCAGCCTTTGTGAAGTTTACTTAGAATAGAATCATATTCTATCTATTCTATAGAATCATAGAACCATAGAATCATTAAGGTTGGAAAAGACCTCTAAGATCATCCAGTCCAACTGTCAACCCAACACCACCATACCCACTACACCATGTCCCTAAGCGCCTCATCTACATGTCTTTTAAATACTTCCAGGGATGGTGACTCAACCACTTCCCTGGGCAGCCTGTTCCAATGTTTAACCACTCTTTCAGTAAAGAAATTTTTCCTAATGTCCAATCTAAACCTCCCTTGGCACAACTTGAGGCCATTTCCTCTCGTCCTATCGCTAGTTACTTGGCAGAAGAGACCAACACCCACCTCGCTACAACCTCCTTTCAGGTAGTTGTAGAGCGCGATGAGGTCTCCCCTCAGCCTCCTCTTCTCCAGGCTAAACAGTCCCAGTTCCCTCAGCCGCTCCTCAAAAGACTTGTGCTCCAGGCCCTTCACCAGCTTCGTTGCCCTTCTCTGGACATGCTCCAGCACCTCCATGTCCTTCTTGTAGTGAGGGGCCCAAATCTGAACACAGTATTCGAGGTGCGGCCTCACCAGTGCCGAGTACAGGGGCACGATCACCTCCCTACTCCTGCTGGCCACACTATTTCTGATACAGGCCAGGATGCCATTGGCCTTCTGGCACACTGCTGGCTCATGTTCAGCCGGCTGTCGACCAGCACCCCCAGGTCCTTTTCCTCTGGGCAGCTTTCCAGCCACTCTTCCCCAAGCCTGTAACGTTGCATGGGGTTGTTGTGGCCCAAGTGCAGGACCCGGCACTTGGCCTTGTTGAACCTCATACAGTTGGCCTCGGACCATCAATCCAGCCTGTCCAGGTCCCTCTGCAGAGCCTTCCTACCCTCGAGCAGATCAACACTCCCGCCCAGCTTGGTGTCGTCTGCAAACTTACTGAGGGAGCACTCGATCCCCTCATCCAGATCATTGATAAAGATATTGAACAGGACCGGCCCCAGTACTGAGCCCTGGGGAACACCGCTCATGACCGGCCGCCAACTGGATTTAACTCCGTTGACCACAACTCTCTGGGCTCATGGAACATAATGACAGCAACTAATATATTAGAAAGAGATCTAGTTCAAGGTGCTTTTTTGCTAGGAATGCTGGGTTTCTGTTAACATAATCAAATGGTGTAGGCGTGTCTCAGCTTCAGACTAGACTACTTAATTAGAGACACAGCTAGTATTAGAGAACTGCCGTGAAGCAGTACATATTCCTGCAGAGCCCATTAGGGAAAAGGAATGTAAAAATTTCAGAAAGTTTACAAGATTTGCAAATAAGTTGCTCTGAAAAAATCAACCATTTTCTGAATTTTAAAGAAAAATTAAAAGCTAGGAGACAATATATAACACAAGTAGTGTTTTTGTTAATAATTAAGATGCACATATTTGTCTGTAATGAATAGGTTGGATTTCTTTAAGAAGCCTGTCGTGGTTTAACCCTGGCCGGCAACTAAACACCACACAGCCGCTCGCTCACTCACTCCCCCCAGAATTGGATGGGGGAGAGAATCAGAAGAGTAAAAGTGAGAAAACTCGTGGGTTGAGATAAAGACAGTTTAATAGGGAAAGCAAAAGCCGCGCATGCAAGCAAAGCAAAACAAGGAATTCATTCACTACTTCCCATCGGCAGGCAGGTGTTCAGCCATCTCCAGGAAAGCAGGGCTCCATCACGCGTAAGGGTTACTTGGGAAGACAAACGCCATCACTCCGAACGTCCCCCCCTTCCTTCTTCTTCCCCCAGCTTTATATGCTGAGCATGACATCATATGGTATGGAATATCCCTTTGGTCAGTTGGGGTCAGCTGTCCCAGCTGTGTCCCCTCCCAACTTCTTGTGCACCCCTAGCCTACTCGCTAGTGGGGTGGTGCGAGAAGCAGAAAAGGCCTTGACTCTGTGTAAGCACTGCTCAGCAGTAACTAAAACATCCCTGTGTTATCAACACTGTTTTCAGCACAAATCCAAAACATAGCCCCATACTAGCTACTATGAAGAAAATTAACTCTATCCCAGCCAAAACCAGCACAAAGCCTCATAAAAAGTTTTCCTTCATAAAGTGATCTCTATTTGGCATTGTAAATGCCCCTCAGATTGCAAGTAATTAACAGGAATAATGAAAATTGAAACAAAATAATGTATTTTTCATATAACATTTATAGCATTCCAAGATAAAATTAATAAAATACAAATTATCATAATTACAGAAAATCATATTAATGACTTTTTTTAATACTTCATATGTAAAAATCATTGTCATGGTTATGTTTTAAAACAGCAAGAATAAATATCAAAAAGATGGCAGCTTTCTGCCATTCCCATTAATACTGTTAATAACAATTTATTTTACAAGTGCTTGATTGCAAAATAAAGGCAGATTATATACCATGATTTTTCCAGTAGTGTAAGTTACAGCAGTATAAAGTTTGGGTTTTTTAACATGTTATCATACCTAAATAATAAAATATATCATCATTTGCCCAAATTGTCACTATTAGCACAGACTAGAAGTTGCATATCCTTTACCTTCCCTCATAAAGACTCCTTTCACTTCACTGCTAAGAGCTGCACCTTACTTAAGCAAAGTGCAGAGGACTGAGTTCCCAATACAGATATCAGAATATGTATATTTTTAAATGCCTGAACACAGAACTACAAATATAGTCGGAATAGTAAGTATGACTAGAACTTTTTGCTATCCATACTTTTTAAGAAATCCAGCACTGATACAGTATTAAAGCAGCTACTGTTTTCACTCCCGCTTTTCAAAGTTCATTACAATTTGCATGGATTCTTTTCACTGGTTTAAAACTTTGACATGAAGATATTCAAACATTTGTACTTAACTTGGGTGGTTTTTTTGGTGTTTTGGGGTTTTTTTTGGTGTTCACAGCTTAAGAGGAAACTGTGAAAATGATGATGAAACGCAAGTATACCCTAACTGCTCAGTAATTCAGAAAGTGAAATTATAAAGAAATATATAATTTACATTCTTCAGCTGCAAATAAATATGACTATATACTGACAGAATAATTACTCCAACATTCAGTTTCCAAAAGCACAGTTTGCAAGGCAGTTATATTTTAAATCACCTAACCCGGAGCATCAAATGTGCTGCAAGAACACTATTAGCCTACAGTACAGTCACTGCTTAAACTTATCAAAGCTGGTTTTAATTTTTTTGGCTACGGTACTGTTAGGACTAGAGCTATAGTAGCAAAGAACTCATCACGAGTTGCCGTAATCTGGCTGGGAAGTGGAGTAAATCCTCAGGCACGTAGCCCCCAAGCAAGTTCTGCATGTTTTATACTAGCAGTAACTAAACTAGTTTAAAACTAGCTCAAGTACACAGCAAATGCTGTGCAGGCACATCCCTTATTTCTACAATGTTTTTTTATAGTTGTACCCTCTATTTTTTTCTTGAAAGTTTTCCAGATTTAGTCACATGAACTCACAATTACTTTTCAAAACATACTTTAGATTAATTAACCTACAAATTGCACTTAATTAGAGCAAAAGTAACTGTTGGTCAGCAATGAACACTATGGATGAAACCTGACTTCACTTATCAACTCCTCATTTAAACTCCCAGCATCCAGGGAGGATGTGACACTGGGGATCGCCAAGCACAATTCAGAGGAGAACTCAGTTTAAAAATATATCTACACCAATGAAATTAAAGTGAAGCTTTTTTACACTGTTAATAATTGGCATTTTTGAATGGCATTTAAATGAATAAGCATTTATTCTTTTTGCAACAACTTACTGCAAAATACAGGCACCTTAAAAACAGATATGTAATGCAACCAGGGCATTTGGACATTAAAAGTGTTTACCATTATCTAGTCATGCTATGTATTTCCCTTCTTCTAAAGAAATACTCTACAGTTTTAAGCCATGCCTGAAATGTGTGCAAATTATGTTTCAGCATTTAACTCAATTTTCACGTTATATTTCTTTTACAGCAACAAAACCATTAGTGTGCCAAGATTTTCAACAGTTACAAGTGTAAAAATCTTAAGCAGACATATCTTCAATAATGTATTCTTGCTATTGCACATATGCTCATATGACAATGAAACTCTGGTCCATATTCAATTTCAATTATTTACACATGCTAAAATCATTTATCTGCATATAATGTTGGAAAAGAAAAAAAAAAAATAGCCTTTCTTGACCAACGCACATTGTTCCAAAATTTATGCCAGCAAATTTTATGAAGAACAGCCTGCCGTTCAATCTTTCTGCTTATACAGGGTCTGATTCAAAGACCACTGAAGCCAAAAGAAGCCTTAATTTAATTCAGTAGATTTTGGACTAAGCATAAAGTTAAAATAGAAAAAATTTAGAAAGTGTTTACTATAGTAGTTGATATAACTGCACTTTGGATGCATTAAGATGCTTTCACAGCAACTGTTAAAATACAAAAAAATTCCTTCCAAAAGATCTTCTTCCTAAAACTTACAATGTTACAGTTCAAGTTGAGCCCTAGGTATATTTATGAAGTTTACCCTCTATTAACTTAATTAATAGTTTTTCTCCTTTTGGTCATGACACAAAAGCTCATGCTGATGCACGACAATATCTACAGCAGAAGCAGCATATTCTTGTCATAAGTAGTAAAGTTATCTTACAGGTGCATTTCCAAAATATAGTTGTTCCTTCATATTCTTTTTTTTTTTTTTAAATGCTCTTTTCTGGTTCAGTGATATATCATAAATACAGTCTTTTCCAAGCAATGAGTAGGAAATAGATTTCCACTGAATTTTCTTTAGCTTTGAGGAGTTTAGACATCATCAAATATTCTGCTTCAAGACATTGAGAGGTATCTTCCACCAGGCTGGTACCTGCAGAATCAATTTTAAATATGAAAAAGTATCACAGGAATCAGAAAAATAAAGACCTATGAAATCATATAACCCTCGCTGCACTCTTTACTCCTTAAGTCTCCACGAATTACAGGATCTGAAGTTCTACTGAATTGCTGTTTCCATGAGAATTTGTTAGGCAGTCATTAAATTAAATCTCATGTGACCAAGAAAAACAGTGATACGAATACAGGGAGTCTTAAAGAACTTTGTTTCCTCTTACAAAGGAAAGAAGTTGAATGTTTTTGTTGAATAGAACTTTTTTTTAAACCAGCATCCAAAAGTTGTTTGGGTGATTAAAAGAACATCTCATTGGGTATTCCTAGGAGAAATACAACATCAAAGATGATTAAAACAAATGGCTGCATACTTAGTGGGGAAAAAAGAAGCTTCACAAATTGTTGATCAAATATATTTTAAAAGCATTTTAAAAGCACAAATAAGTTCCAATACAAGCACAATGTACTTCCTCTCTGTGGTATTTACCAAAACCTGAAAAGACACAAAGCCAGAACCTAGCCTCCCTCTTACGCTGTCCTAGAAGGCTTTCGACTACTGCAGGAGCTACAGTTTTAAAAATCAGTGTTACACAAGCTATTTTTAAGTGAATTGAAATTTTAAATGCAATTATTCTTGATTTATTACCTCTATGAAGTGAAATGCAGGTCACTAGAGGAAGGCTCAGTTAAGTTCTGTGGCTCCAGATTTTCCACTCTGCAAAGTCCGTATAGGTAAGACTTCAGACACTATACTTGAAATGTATTTGCTCCAAAAGAATTATATATTCATATTCCTATTTTTGTAAACTATTATCCCTGTCTCACACTGTATAGAAGTCAACAGCTGATAGAACTGCCAGGTTAGTTCCTCTTTAAACTCTTGTGCTTAAAAAGAACCAACTTTTGAAATGTGGTGACATTAGACTAGATAAATTAGTTGTTGATACAAACTAATATTGCTGAATCAATCTGTAAAACTTGACAATGTCGTTTAACAGGATTCTTTGCATGTTTTTGAACTAGCATTTATTTGTTGACAATATAGATATATGTCAACTGAAACCATTTCTGAATTTTTATTGTATTTGGTATAGCTGAAAATAATGTAAACTATAACTTTTTATAAGGTAATTTAAAATTATTTATCATTAAATGGTTTACATCATAACTGCCTAGACAAAAAAAGCACCCGTAAAATGTATTCTTTCTTGAATATGAGCAGAGCTTAGCAGTTAAAAGATACTCTATTTCATGACTAAAGAAATTTGATGTTGCAATCACACCCACAGAATCACAGAATTCTCTATTATAGACAGAACTACACTGTGCAGTCTGGGACTTTTCGTTCAATAAATTCAGATTTTCATTTACTCCAGTAGTTCCAAGATCTGATCCCCAGGTGTATTCCTGCAATTACTGGCCCTGTAATACTCAGTTTTATTTCTTGCAGCCCTTTATGATAGTTTTTATGCAGGGGAATCAAGTGAGCTTTCTCAAGTCTTGTAAGAAATTAAAGAAAACCTTGTATTGTACATATGCAGGTCATTCTCCAGTTCTTTCACTTCTGTATTTATATGCAATATTTTTCAGATTATGCCAATATACAAAATTATATTCAACTCAAACCTTACTCAGACATTTCTAAAAAACTGAAAAAACCTTCCGGTTTCAATTGGTTTTAAAATAATCCCTATATCATGGGGGAGAAGGAAGAAAGGAAAAGAGCTAGGCGAGACAGTAAATTTTGTTTACAAAACTATTATTATGAAACCAGCTGATATAGCTGTTACAGGTCAGAAGACAGAAGACATTAATATCTTTTAATTGTAAATAAAACAGAAGATTCCTCAACTTCCCAAGTCCAATTCAAGAGGGTCATCATTAATTGAGTCTGCGTTAAAATCCAAAGGTTCTGCATCCTGGAGAAGTTCTATTCTATCTCTTTCAGTCCTACCATTTGACTGGGTGTACTTTGATAGCGCTGAATAGGTAAAAGGAAGGAAAGACACTCATTTGCTCTATGAACACCTTAGAGTGTGTAGAAACATCAAACCAGAATAATAATCTGCTGGTATCTCATTCAAAGTGGAAGTGTGATGATTTAGAGTAGATTCAGTATTAAACCAAATCTGGCTACACGCTCAAAATTGTAGTATTTAATTTTTGTATCTCCAGAGCAATGTGACTACAACTTTTCTCTTGCCCCTCAAGTAGGATGAGATCTACTTTGTAAAGAATCAAAGAAAATGAGAAGTTATATGCAAACTTTACTTTTAAATCAATCAATCATCCATTCATCTTTCCACCTTCCCACTTTTAACTAAGCTATCCTAGAGAGAGCTATGTGCAAGATTTAGCTGGAGTTTTTTTGGTTTGATTTTTTTGTTTTTAAAGAGGCAATCTCATGAATTAAAGATAGTTGTTTTGCAGCTCACTCTGCCACCTTCATTAGGCCATTACCTACAGCTTGTTTTGGCATTGGAATGCTACGTATTCATATGGTTAACATGAAAATATAATTTCATATAATTTCAGTTAGTCTACCACTGAAAATTTGGGTTTCCAACTTTGTAAAGAGAAAGGGGAAATCTACCAGAGTTGTCTCAAAAGCATGTTCAAAGCTTCCCGCCTCCCCCTTTTTCTTCTTCTTTTTTTTTTTTTGTTGTTGTTTGTTTTGGAAAGCACTTTCCTTGAAGCTTCTCCCTTTTATTTAGTAAACTTTTATGAGCTTTGCAGCACTTAATTCAATCTGTCACAGTTTAGTTGATCAGTTTCATTTCTCACTTGTTGTTAGCTTACAAGAGCACATAAAATATATGAAAAACACTGACACAATGACAAATAAACTTTTTGGAAGTTTAGAACAGACACAAAAAAGTTTTTTGTTAACAGACATTATTAAATGAACATGTATATACTTGTGTGATAGGTTATTGGCTTTACATTTGTTGGGCATTTATCTGATTATTCCATTATTCCAGTCTGAAAGAGTTCATTTGCAAGTAGAAGCGGTAAATTTTAGATTTAAAATTCCCAACTTCAAGACATATATAATAATAAGCTGGCTGGACTTATAAACAGAGCTTTAAACTAGATTTAGCAGGGGTAGGGGATGGTATTCTAAGCACTCAAGAAGAGCCAGGGCTGCTGAGGCATTAGGAAGCAACAGGGGAAACACCTGTGAATTGCCTCAAGGGAATTAGGACAAGCTCCTCTAAAAAGGTGATGTGGCCAATAGCCCAGCTGAAGTGCCTCTATACCAATGCACAAAGCACGGGAAACAAACAGGAGGAGCTGGTAGCTGCTGCCCAGATGGAAAACTATGATCTGACTGCTATCACAGAGACTTGGTAGGATGAATCGCACGATTGGAGTGCTGTGATTGACAGCTATAAAATATTCAGAAGGGACAGGCAAGGAAGGAGAGGTGGGGGAGTTGCCCTCTATGCCAAAAATGGGATTGATTGCACAGAGCTATCTTTGAAGAACAGCAATGCGCAGGTCGAGAGCTTATTAGAGACCAAGTGTCATGGTTTAACCCCGGTCGGCAACCAAGCACCACACAGCTACTCACTCACCCTTCCCCCCCCCATGGTGGGATGGGGGAGAGAATCAGAAGAGCAAAAGTAAGAAAACTCGTGGGTTGAGATAAGAACAGTTTAATAATTCAAATAAAACAAAATAAAAAAAAAATAATAATAAGTTGTAATGAAAAGGAAAACAACAAAAGAGAGAGAGAAGAACAAAACCCAGGAAAAACAAGTGATGCAACCGCTCACCACCCACCAACTGATGCCCAGCCAGTCCCCGAGTAGCGATCGCTGCCCCCCGGCCAACTCCCCCCACCTTATATACTGAGCATGTTGTCATATGGTATGGAATACCCCTTTGGCCAGTTTGGGTCAGCTGTCCTGGCTATGTTCCCTCCCAGCTTCTTGTGCACCTCCTTGCTTGCAGACTATGGGAAGCTGAAAATTCCTTGACTTAGTATAAACACTGCTTAGCAACAACTAAAACATCAGTGTGTTATCAACATTATTCTCATATTAAATCCAAAACACAGCACTATACCAGCTACTAGGAAGAAAATTAACTCTATCCCAGCCGAAACCAGGACAACAAGCTAACAAAGGAAACTTTGTTGTTGGTGTCTACTACAGGACACCCGATTAAGAAGAGGAGGTTGATGAAGAGTTCTTTCTTCAACTGCAGGAAGCATCACGCTCACAGGCCCTGATCCTGATAGGGGACTTCCACCACCCGGACATCTGCTGGAAAAGCAGCACAGCGAACTGCAAGCAGCCCAGGAAACTACTGGAGTGCGTTGAGGACAACTTCCTAGTACAGGTGATGGAGAGCCCGACCAGAGGAGAGGCACTGCTGGACCTGTTGCTCACTAATGTGGAAGAACTTATCGGATAGATCAAGATTGGAGGTAGCCTGGGCTGCAGCGATCATGTCCTGGTGGAATTCTCAATCTTGAGGGGTATAGGACAGGTTAAAGTAGAGTCAGGACCCTAAACCTCAGAAAGGCAAAATTTTGGCTGTTTAGGGCGCTAGTGCGTGGGATCCCTTGGGAAACTGCCCTCAGAGGCAAAGGAGCGAATGAGAGCTGGGAGATATTTAAAGACATTTTTCTTAGGGCGCAAGAGCTCTCAATCCCAACGTGCAAGAAGTCGGGCAGGGGAGGCAGGAGGCCAGCTTGGCTAAGTCAAGACCTCTTAGCCAAACTAAAACACAAAAACCAAAATGCATAGGCAGTGGAGGCAGGGATACACATCCTGGGGAGATTATAGGGATATGGCCCGGGAGTGCAGGGAGGGGATCAGGAAAGCCAAGGCACAGCTGGAGCTGAACTTGGCTAGGGACGTAAAAAATAACAAGAAGGGCTTCTTCAGGTACATAGGACAACAAAGGAAGATGAAAGAAACTGTACCCCCCTGATGAGCAAAACAGGAGACCTGGCTACAACCGACATGTTGAGTACCTCAGCCTTCTCCAAATTTTTTTGCCTCAGTCTTCACCAGCAAGTGCTCTAGCTACACCGCCCAATTCACAGAATCCAAAGGCAGGGACTGGGAGAATGAAGTACTGCCCACCGTAGGGGAAGGTCAGCTTCGAGACCATCTAAGGAACCTGAATGTGCACAAGTCCATGGGACCCGATGAGATCCATCCGAGGGTCCTGAGGGAACTGTTGGATGAAGTTGCTAAGCCACTCTCCATCATATTTGAAAAGTCTTGGCAGTCCGATGAAGTTCCCGCTGACTGGAAAAGGGGAAACATAACCCCCATTTTTAAAAAGGGAAAAAAGGAAGACCCGGGGAACTACAGGACGGTCAGTCTCACCTCTGTGCCCAGTAAGATCATGGAGCAAATCCTCCTGGAAACCATGCTAAGGCACATGGAAAACAGAGGTGATTGGTGACAGCCAACATGGCTTCACTGAAGGCAAATCATGCCTGACAAATCTGGTGGCCTTCCACGACGGGGTTAGCATTGGTGGATAAGGGAAGAGCAACTGATGTCATCTACCTGGACTTGTGCAAAGCATTTGATACTGTCCTGCACAACATCCTTGTCTCTAAAATGGAGAGACATGGATTTGACAGGTGGACCACTCAGTGGATAAGGAATTGGCTGGATGGTCGCACTCAAAGAGTTGTGGTCAACGGCTTGATGTCCGGGTGGAGACCAGTGACGAGTGGTGTCCCTCGGGGGTCCGTATTGGGACCAGTATTATTTAACATCTTTGTCGGGGACATGGACAGTGGGATTGAGTGCACCCTCAGCAAGTTTGCGGATGACGCCAAGCTGAGTGGTGTGGTTGATACTCCAGAGGGACAGGATGCCATCCAGAGGGACCTGGACAGGCTAGAGAGGTGGGCCTATGTGAACCTCATGAGGTTCAACAAGGCCAAGTGCAAGGTCCTGCACCTGGGTCGGGGCAATCCCAAACATAGATACAGGCTGGGCAATGAGTGGATTGAGAGCAGCCCTGCAGAGAAGGACTTGGGGGTATTGGTGGAAGAAAAACTGAATATGAGCCAGCAACGTGCGCTCGCAGCCCAGAAAGCCAATCGCATCCTGGGCTGCATCAAAAGAAGCGTGGCCAGCAGGTCGAGGGAGGTGATTCTGCCCCTCTACTCTGCTCTCGTGAGACCCCACCTGGAGTACTGTGTTCAGCTCTGGAGCCCTCAGCACAAGAAAGACATGGACCTGTTGGAGCAGGTCCAGAGGAGGGCCACGAAGATGATCAGGGGGATGGAACGCCTCTCCTATGAGGACAGGCTGAGAGAGTTGGGGTTGTTCAGCCTGGAGAAGAGAAGGCTCTAGGGAGACCTTATAGCAGCCTTCCAGTACTTAAAGGGGGCCTACAGGAAAGATGGGGAGGGACTCTTTCTCAGGGAGTGTAATGATAGGATGGAGGGGTAATGGCTTTAAACTGAAAGAGGGTAGATTTAGATTAGATATTAAGAAGAAATTCTTTACTGTGAGGGTGGTGAGGCACTGGTACAGGTTGCCCAGAGAAGCTGTGGATGCTCCCTCCCTGGAAGTGTTTGAGGCCAGGTTGGATGGGGCTTTGAGCAACCTGATCTAGTGGAAGGTATCCCTGCCCACGGCAGGGGGGTTGGAACTAGATGATCTTTAAGGTCCCTTCCAACCCAAACTATTCTATATCCTAAATAAAGTCTCTGTTGACAGCTGCTAGTCTAATTGCAATCATTATATGTCCCATAAGCAGTCCAAGTAATTGAGTCTAGCCAGAATCTCCAACCTCAGCTAGTTGAAGTGTTGAAGATGGGAAGAAATAAAGCACTCTTTTCAGGTGTCTTTAATGGGCAAGATGGCACTGTGGCACAGAAGGTAATATATCATCACATCATCTAAGACAAAAAGGAATCTATTTACAGCTACTCACACAGCCAGTGTTGTGCAGAAAAGATATTAAAAACAAACAAAACAACCCCCAACAAAAAAAAAAAATCCCCAAAAAACCCTGAGAAGCTGGATTCTTTTTGGTCTGTGTGGACAACTCTGTTTTTAGTGGCATCGTCTCTATTTCCATACCGCTCTTTCCATTCCTGGAAAAAGACAAAAAAGAAAACAAGCTGTGAGGAAAAAGTACCACAACTAAAGCATATCTAGCATCAAGACATAGTCCAGACCCACAATTTAGAGCTAACTGGTCAATCACATCAGACTATGAAAGTAATAATTTGAAAACATTCCTGTTCAGTATCTTGATACAGGAAGATTTTTTTTTTTTTTTTTAAACTCAAGATATGTCCCTTCACTAAACCGGTTTCAATAACTGTTCTTTAGAAGAAAGACTCACAGAAAACAAACTACATATTATTAAATCTGCACACAAAGTTCACTCAACTGCTCTAAGTTATGGTGAGAAGACAGACATTGCTTTTTTGGTTTCTATTTCCATCTAGTGGTAGAATGGTCAAATACCCAGATGCTGATAGCACAAAAAAAAACCCCAAAACATTTGGACAGGCCATGTTTACTAAGCTGCTTGTTCTGTTGTGTTTCCATTCCATCATATAATGTTTTAGCATGTAAACATTTTAATATGAAGTATAATGAAATATTAAAGAAGAAAATGTCTCATGCTCTTATTAGAAGACAACTTCATGTCTCAATAGAAACTTTTCCAATTGCTCCAATAACTTTAAAATATTTCAGATTCGTATCTGGATCCCAGATTACGGACTGGTAGGAACTGGTATACTCAAAGTTACTGTGCTAATTTATGTCATCATATCTTACAGTTCTAAGCTGCAGAAGGATCAAGCATTTATTCATGATCCAGTAAAAGGTAACACTCTCAAAAGCCCAAAAAGTTTCAAGAATGTGCTACAGTATTTAATGCAAACTCAAAAAACAGGTAACATATGAAACTGAGTTTGCTGTTGAACTGAAATTGTTGCTTAATGACAGATCATTTCAGTGTATACTAAATGCATCTTGCATTTGCTGCTATTTAGTTTCACAATAAGTTCAAGTTCTAAAATTATGAGATGGGGGGAGAGGATCAGAAGAAAGGTCTATGCAGTATTGGCTGTCATCATGTGGTGGTGCATTTCCCCCCGCCCCCTCCTAGGCTGCTTGTTGATCTCAGAAATTTCCATGAGACCTCGGCCTTGGTGTACTGAGTCTGGTGGTTGAGAGCTCCTTGACCGTATCAGAAACTCTGCATAGCTGAGGCTGGGAACATACTCCTACTGTCTGGCCCAGGTGTCAAGTAGAATAACACTGAAACCTTGAGAATTTTTTAGTAATTACCACCTGGGACTGTGGCCAGGATGGGAATTTACAGATGCCTAAAGCCAACCATCTTGCGAACCTATAAATGGTGGTCCTAAGTGAGACCCTTTGAACTCTCCGGGACCACAGCGGGCTGCACCCTGTATCTCCCTCTGAGTGGGACGCCTCTCAGAGCTTGCGACTTCTCAGGTCTGCAATATTCGGAGGCCCATCGTCCAACAGGACCTGGGCTGAAACTCTTCACTCCTCAAGGCTCAACCCTTGCCCGTTGAGAAATGCCGAGACATTTTACATGAATATTTCTTCACCAAACTCGAGGGGAATTTTTAACAGGTATACCTTTTGTACATTTATAAATATATATTTCTGTCTGTGTGTACGTGTGAACTAACAGTAAGCATAATCTGTAATTAAGTCGTGATTATAGTAGACTCTACTAACACTTAATTTGTAAATATTAAATTAGTTAATGATTAAGTGCTGCTAAAGTTTGTTAATGATTAAGTGCTGTTAAAATTGTGAATGAACCCTAGACTGCTGCCAAACACATATGGTCCCTAAGATATAAACATAGAGACATTAGACATAACATGATTTTCCTTTGTATGTTTCATTGGTGTAGTAAGTAATAGAGTGAACCTTGCCATCGAACTCTTAAGTCGCACCTTTATAAATCACTTTCTGCTAATACCTTTGACGGTGATTCTTTAAGCAGTCTCTAAACCACTCATTCGCGACACATCAATAATTGAAGTCAAGTATCCCTGAGCTTGAAAAGCCCAGAGTTTTTAGTCCCAGTATTATCTTGCCTTTCTGCAGATAATATTTTTCCCTTCCTTTAGTTAGGTCATTTTTTGCGTGCATCCTTTCGATTTATCTCTTTGATTGTGACTTTCTGTCCTGGTTTCGGCTGGGACAGAGTTAAATTTCTTCCTAGTGCTGTGTTTTGGATTTAGCATGAGAAGAATGTTGATAACACACTGATGTTTTTAGTTGTTGCTAAGTACCCTGGCTAGCAGGGCTAGTCAAGGACATTCAGCTTCCATGCTCTGGAAGAGGCTGGGAGGGAGCATAGCCGGGACAGCTGGCCCAGCTGGCCAACGGGATATTCCATACCATGTGACATCATGTTCTGCATATGAATGGTAGGCGTTTTCCAGGAAGTAGCGATCGCTACTTGGTTATCGGTCAGCGCGGGTGGTGAGCAATTGCATTGTGCATCACTCATTTTGTATATTTTATCATTATCATTATTATTTTCCCTTTTCTGTTCTATTAAACTGTCTTTATCTCAACCCACGATTTTTTCTCACTCTTACCCTTCCGATTCTCTCTCTGTCCCACTGGGGTGGGGGGGGGAGGGGGAGTGAGTGAGCGGCTGCGTGGTGTTTGGCTGCCTGCCAGGTTAAACCACGACACTTTTTGTACTAAATTCCAAATGTTATAAATTAATGAAAAACTGAAGCTGCTTAAAATGAAGCTGCCTGAATTATTGTTTATTCAGATTGAGTGCCTTCACCAATCTTTCAATTCAGTATGCACTCAAAATATGATTTGAATGAAACGTTCTGTTTGTTGCTCGGTGGTAACAGTATTCATTCTGTCTTAAATGTAATTCCCTCCTCTGAAAAAAAAAAAAAAATCTGTGCCAATTACTTTCCAATGAGCACACAAAGCAACAGGTAACTTTGGGAGGAGCATACAGTCCCCATTTCAGTGAATATGACAACACTGCAACTGCAGTTATTTCAAGCAGAGCAGTATCAGCAGAAGAGACTGATGATAAACCATTTCAGATTATTCTGCATCCTAGAATTCACAACACTTTTTAACACTTGTTAAACCTATAGGCATAAGCTGTTCTCACAGCACACTGAGTAACTAGGTTGTCCAAGTAGTGTGACCACAATCATCCTCTTATCTTTTAAAGTTAAAATGTAGATTATCTCCCCCCCCCCAGCCAAGACTATCCTGCAAGATTAAACTGATTCCATCAATTATTGGGGGACTTATTTTTTTGCAAAATAGATCATGCTGAATTAAATAGCGATGACAAATCCTATCAGATATAGCAGTATATTAATATTATAATTAGCTAAAACAATCTCATACCCTTCTTCTGTTTTCACCTTCTTCCTGCCTTTGTTGTTTTCTTTTCTCTATAAATAAAAATTTAAAAAAATTTTCTGAGCTACACCAACATTTTTTTTTAAAACAAACATAATGAAAATCCAAAGTTAACTAGCAAAGATTCTTATTGAAATAGATGGCTCATACAATTAAATAAAAACAAAAGACAAAGCTGCTTGTCTATCATTATGGAGTTTCCCATTAAAATCAACTCATCATGATGATATCTTGGGTCAAGGCATAACATTTGGATACCACTTGGCAAAGCAAAAAGAAACTCTTAGAAATAGTTGGGAAAAGTATGATGTTAGGAAGAAACTTGAGCATTATTGAATCAAAATCTTGCTGAAGTTCTAGGAGGCCCAAAGTATGACCCAAACAGTTTGTGTCAGTATCTGCTATTAAGCTGGAAGTGTAACATCACAGTACCAAAGAAATAGTAATCTGTTGTTTAAGGGAATGAGACACTCCCCCTTCTCCAAAAAATACTACTATAAGTAAATCTAGCTGGTTTCGTTTTTCATAAACTATGAAAGGAGAATAAAAGTATTGCATAATATAACATTATATCCAGAGATTTTAATTTCTAAACCTTCACTCAAGAACCACAACAGCTTTTAACAACTTTCAAGGAACACTTTCAATAAAAATTAACATTAAAAAAATTAAAAAGCTCTCCAAAACAGCAGATAATTACAGCTCTACAGAACAACATGCTTTGTGTGATAAAGCACAGTAGTTAGTTGAAACAGCAAAAAATCCTAAAGGAAATGACAGAATTTGGACAGCTCAATGAACATACTTACACAAAGAAAGATTAAAATGAGGTTGTTGATGATAAAGACAATTTAAGTGCTAACTATCCTTTATGACAGATTATACAAGATCTCAGCATCTGCTCAGGTATTATTAGATCAGTAATGACTTCAGAGGAGCATCACTGAATTGTAAAATATTTAGAAATATCTCAATTTCAGATACTGGATGAGTAAAGCTGATACTTTACTTCAGATGTCAATGAAGTCCAGCACTGTTTATATAGCAACCACAGTGCTGTAAGCCTATTGAATTTTGTGCAGTAGACTGCCTCATTACTGTTTCCAAAATATTGACAAGCTATATGCTTTTTTTGGGGGGGCAACTTTTCAGACAAGTTTAATGCAACAATATATTATATTTTGTGGGAAGAATAGGATAGAGGACTTAACTTACCTATTCTGATTAGCTCTTTTCCTTCATCAATCAAATCATTTCGCTGTCCCCCATGAACTGCTGGAATCCCAAAAGATTCAAACGAGTTTCTAAACTGGTAAAAGCAGAAGGATAAGCAATTTCCTTTGTTAATATACAATGAATAGTTTAGATATATTACACTGCAAAATGTAAAACAATTTATTCAGAAATTTATGGACAATTCAAAGAAAAAAAGCAACATAGAAGAAAAGGCAGATTATTATATTAGCTGAGAAATCAGAAAATTCAGAACAGTGACACGTTCCTAAATCCAATTGAAAGTGATGGAATAATCTTATTCAAGTAGTGAGATAAAACTGTTTATAGTCTGAGAGTAGTGCAAATGATTTAAGACAATTACTTGAAATGTTCTCAGATATAACAGAATTTATACCTATGATATCTCATTGACTCTTCTTTGCCAGAAAAAAATGACTATAAAGATTCTGCCTATTATGATTTCTGTATTTTTAAAACAGTAATAACATAGGAAAACCACCTTCATCTCAGGTTTCACTCAGGAGAAATGTGTGGCATACTCTTAAGCTGTAGGGATGCTGGCTGCCATTTTGGATACCCACTAGACAGCAGTCAGATAATAAGCTTGCTCCATCTTTTGCCCAGGATTAAGCTAGTCCTGGAACTGGATAGCATGAAACCACTTTCACCTTTTCAACTTCCCACCAGAGAATACAACTGCTGGTTTTGTTATTGTTTTCCTCCCTCCAAACTGGAACATCATTATCATGTTCAAAGTTGGCTTCATTGTATATTTATGCTGAAAAGTTTTTTCCTATACTATCTGAACTTTAAGACTGCTGGATTAAACAAGGGAGACAAATTTCCTTGATAGATTTTAATTAAACATTCAGTTTCACATGTATCTGAATGTTTAGAGGGCATTAAATTTCATGAAAAGAACCTTCCTCTCACCCCCCCCCCCCCACACACACCCCAGTGGGACGGGGAGAGAATCGGAAGGGTAAGAGTGAGAAAAACTCGTGGGTTGAGATAAAGACAGTTTAATAGAACAGAAAAGGAAGGGGGAAAAAAAAAATAATAATGATAGAATATACAAAATGAGTGATGCACAATGCAATTGCTCATCACCTGCACTGACCGATAACCAAGCAGCGATCGCTACTTCCTGGATCACGCCTACCATTCATATACTGAGCATGACGTCACATGGTATGGAACACCCTGTTGGCCAGCTGGGCCAGCTGTCCCGGCTATGCTCCCTCCCAGCCTCTTGTGCACCTGGCAGAGCATGGAAGCTAAAAGTCCTTGACTAGCAGGGTACTTGGCAACAACTGAAAACATCAGTGTGTTATCAACATTCTTCTCATACTAAATCCAAAACACAGCACTAGGAAGAAATTTAACCCTATCCCAGCCGAAACCAGGACACTCTCCTTTAGTTTCTTTTCTTCCTTTTCACCATGGCATTCAAGACCCAGGATCATCACAGTCAAGAAGTCACACAAAGTGTTTTCTTGTCATTGGCTTTCCTGTTTGCTTTTTGTGGGTTTCTTTGCCTCCACCACCACTCTTGTCACCTAGCCTAAAGGTAAGCAGGAAAAAGCTAGGACTGGATCCTTGTTGTCTTACTACCTGTAGATGCGCATAGGATATTAACGGACATTCAAGGCATTTAACTATATTCTACATGACTCAAAACCTATATGTTGCTTCTGACTGAATGGTAATGCAAAATTGAAGAAGTGAACATAAATGTAGCCAAGCAGGGTCAGACCAAAGATATCTCATCCCTTACAGTGGTCAAAAGCAGACATTTTGAAATAATATAAGGATAAAGCAAGCATATAACAGTATTTTCTGCAATTACCCTTCTAGCCTCCAACAAATTGTGCCTTAGGGAAACAAGATCAAATGATTTAAACCACTATGCTTTCAAACTGAAGTCTGGCAACTGATCAGAAATTTGTTATGAGTCTGTTTGTTAGAAAGTTCATTACCTAAAGTTTGTGCTAAAGCTTCTCAGTTTATTAGAAAACCTTGCTGAAAACATAGCTTCCTCACGGTAATTTTAATCTCAAATAGCAGAATCTAAATGTTTGTGGGCTCCAAAGTTTGAACAGACTCCAAAACCCAGGAATGAATTTTAATGCAAAAAACCCCCACACAAACCCAGTTATGAGTTAATACAATGGTTATTCTTAAAATGTACGCATTTCACATATATAAACAGCGATCTATTGTTTTAGGTTTTGCATTTTTATTAATACGTCACAACTCAACTGCTGGAAGAGAAGTGAATCTCTTCCTGATTGCTGAAACTAATATTACTAATGTAAAGAAACGTGGAGGATCAGTCTTGCAAATTACTTACCTAAAGTATGTGGCAATACAGAGAATGACAACAAGCATTGGATAATATATATAGAATCATAGAATCATTAAGGTTGGAAAAGACCTCTAAGATCATCAAGTCCAACCGTCAACCCAACACCACCATACCCACTACACCATGTCCCTAAGCGCCTCATCTACACGTCTTTTAAATACTTCCAGGGATGGTGACTCAACCACTTCCCTGGGCAGCCTGTTCCAAGGCCTGACCACTCTTTCAGTAAAGAAATTTCTCCTAATGTCCAATCTAAACCTCCCTTGGCGCAACTTGAGGCCATTTCCTCTCGTCCTATCGCTAGTTACTTGGCAGAAGAGACCAACACCCACCTCGCTACAACCTCCTTTCAGGTAGTTGTAGAGCACGATGAGGTCTCCCCTCAGCCTCCTCTTCTCCAGGCTAAACAGTCCCAGTTCCCTCAGCCGCTCCTCATAAGGCTTGCGCTCCAGGCCCTTCACCAGCTTCGTTGCCCTCCTCTGGACATGCTCCAGCACCTCCATGTCCTTCTTGTAGTGAGGGGCCCAAATCTGAACACAGTATTCGAGGTGCGGCCTCACCAGTGCCGAGTACAGGGGCACGATCACCTCCCTACTCCTGCTGGCCACACTATTTCTGATAGAGGACAGGATGCCATTGGCCTTCTTGGCCACCTGGGCACTCTGCCGGCTCATGTTCAGCTGGCTGTCGACCAGCACCCCCAGGTCCTTTTCCTCTGGGCAGCTTTCCAGCCACTCCTCCCCAAGCCTGTAGCGTTGCATGGAGTTGTTGTGGCCCAAGTGCAGGACCCGGCACTTGGCCTTGTTGAACCTGTCCCGGTTTCGGCTGGGATAGGGTTAAATTTCTTCCTAGTGCTGTGTTTTGGATTTAGTATGAGAAGAATGTTGATAACGCACTGATGTTTTCAGTTGTTGCTAAGTGCCCTCCTAGTCCAAGGACAGCTCCCATGCCTACTGACTGAGCTAGGTACACAAGATGGGAGGGAACATAATCAGGACAGCCGGGACAGCTGGCTAAAGGGGTATTCCGTACCATGGGACATCATGCTCAGTATATGAACGGTAGGCGTGATCCAGGAAGTACCAATCGCTACTTGGTTATCGGTCAGCGCAGGTGGTGAGCAATTGCATTGTGCATCACTCATTTTGTATATTCTATCATTATTTATTATCATTATTTTCCCTTTTCTGTTCTATTAAACTGTCTTTATCTCAACCCACGAGTTTTTCTCACTCTTACCCTTCCGATTCTCTCCCCGTCCCACTGGGGTGGGGGGGGAGTGAGTGAGCGGCTGTGTGGTATTTGGCTGCCTGCCAGGTTAAACTACGACAAACCTCATACAGTTGGCCTCGGCCCATCGATCCAGCCTGTCCAGGTCCCTCTGCAGAGCCTTCCTACCCTCGAGCAGATCAACACTCCCACCCAACTTGGTGTCATCTGCAAACTTACTGAGGGAGCACTCAATCCCCTCATCCAGATCGTTGATAAAGATATTGAACAAGACTGGCCCCAAAACTGAGCCCTGGGGAACACCGCTCGTGACTGGCCGCCAACTGGATTTAACTCCATTCACCACAAGTCTCTGGGCTCGGCCATCCAGCCAGTTTTTTACCCAGCGAAGAGTGTACCTGTCTAAGCCGTGAGCCGCCAGCTTCTCTAGGAGAATGCTGTGGGAGACAGTGTCAAAGGCTTTACTGAAGTCCAGGTAGACCACATCCACAGCCTTTCCCTCATCCACTAGGCAGGTCACCTGGTCATAGAAGGAGATCAGGTTGGTCAAGCAGGACCTGCCTTCCGTGAACCCGTGCGGGCTGGGCCTGATCCCCTGGTTGTCCCGGACATGCCTTGTGAGCACCCTCAAAACGAACCGCTCCATGATCTTCCCTGGCACCGAGGTCAGGCTGACTGGCCTGTAGTTCCCCGGATCCTCCTTCCGGCACTTCTTGTAGATGGGCGTCACATTGGCAAGCCTCCAGTCGTCTGGGACCTCCCCTGTTAACCAGGACTGCTGGTAAATGATGGAGAGTGGCTCAGCAAGCTCCTCCGCCAGCTCCCTCAGCACCCTCGGGTGGATCTCATCTGGCCCCATAGACTTGTGAACATCCAGGTGGCGTAGCAGGTCATTAACTTCTTCCTCTTGGATTATGGGGGGTTTATCCTGCTCGCCGTCCCTGTCTTCCAGCTCAGGGGACTGAGTACCCTGAGGATAACTGCTCTGACTATTAAAGACTGAGGCAAAGAAGGCATTAAGTACCTCAGCCTTATCCTCGTCCTTGGTGGCAACGATCCCCCCCCCCCGCATCCAATAGAGGATGGAGATTCTCCTTGGCTCTCCTTTTGTCATTAATATACCTGTAAAAGCTTTTTTTGTTGTCTCTCACGACAGTGGCCAGGTTGAGTTCTAGCCGGGCTTTTGCCTTTCTAGTTTCCTCTCTGCACGACCTAACGAGATCCCTGTACTCTTCTTGAGTTGCCTGCCCCTTCTTCCAAAGGTGATAAACTCTCCTTTTTTTTCCTGAGTCCCAGCCAGAGCTCCCCGTTCAGCCAGGCCGGACGTCTTCCCCGCCCGTTCTTCTTAAGGCACATGGGGACAGCCCGCTCCTGCGCCTTTAAGACTTCCTTCTTGAAGAACGTCCAGCCTTCCTGGACCCCTTTGCCCTTCAGGACTGTCCCCCAAGGGACCCTCTCGACCAGTGTCCTGAGCAGGCCAAAGTCCGCCCTCCGGAATTCCATGGTAGCGGTTTTGCTGGCCCCCCTCCTTACTTCACCAAGTATTGAGAATTCTATCATTTCATGGTCGCTAAGCCCAAGACGGCCTCCGACCACCACATCTCCCACCAGTCTTTCTCTGTTTGTGAACAGCAGGTCAAGCGAGGCACCTCCCCTGGTAGGCTCCCTTACCAGCTGCGTCAGGAAGTTATCATCTTCCACACACTCCAGGAACCTCCTCGACTGTTTCCTCTCTGCCGTGTGGTATTTCCAGCAGACATCGGAAAGTTGAAGTCCCCCACGAGAACAAGGGCTAGCAACTGTGAGACTTCTGCCAGCCTCTTGTAGAATATTTCGTCTGCCTCCTCGTCCTGGCTAGGTGGTCTATAACAGACCCCCAGCAGGATATCTGCCTTGTTGGCCTTCCCCCTCATCCTTACCCACAAGCACTCGACCTCATCATCACTACCATTGAGCTCTAGACAGTCGAAGCACTCCCTAACACACAGGGCTACCCCACCGCCTCTCCTTCCTCGCCTGTCCCTTCTGAAGAGCTTATAGCCATCCATTGCAGCACTCCAATCGTGAGACTCATCCCACCATGTTTCCGTGATGGTGACTAAGTCATAGCTACCCTGCTGCACAATGGCTTCCAGCTCCTCCCGTTTGCCGCCCATGCTGCGTGCATTGGTGTACATGCACTTGAGCTGGGCTGCCAATTTCTCCCCCGACATTGGCGTGCCCCCCCTAGGCTCTTCTCTAGTGAGCCTGGTTTTATCCCCTTCCCCCTTCGAATCTAGTTTAAAGCCCTCTCGATGAGCCCCACCAACTCATACGCAAGAATCCTTTTCCCCCTGTGAGACAGCTGAACTCCATCCGTTGCCAGCAGGCCCGGTGCTGTGTAAAGCTCCCCGTGGTCAAAGAAGCCAAAATTCTGTCGATGGCACCAGCCCCTGAGCCACATGTTGATCCGATGAGTTTTCCTGTTCCCTTCAGTATTCCTCCCTGCCACTGAAGGGATCGAGGAAAACACTACCTGTGCTCCCGATCCTTCCACCAGTCGCCCCAGTGCCCTGAAGTCCCTTTTGATCCCTTCGGGACTCCTCTCTGCAACCTCCTCACTGCCAGCCTGTATAACCAATAGCAGGTAGTAATCGGAGGCCTGCACGAGACTAGGGAGCTTCCTAGTAATGTCCTTCACCCGGGCCCCAGAGAGGCAGCAGACTTCCCTGTGGGATGGGTCTGGCTGGCAAATTGGGCCCTCCGTCCCCCTCAGAAGGGAATCACCTATGACAATTACCGCCCTTTTTTCCTTAGCGGAGACAGTCGTAATGCATGGGGCTGACTGACTCGCCTCAGGCAACCCCCTGGATGGGCCTTCATCTACATCCTCATTTGCCTGGCCCTCAAGTTCCAGGGCCCCATATCCGTTGTGTAAGGGCAACTGGGAAGGTGAGGGAGGCCGGCCGGGGGTTCGCCTGGCACCCCGAGCAGGGACCTGTGTCCATTCCCCTCCGTCGCCTGGGTCTCCTCCTTCTGCCTGGCGGCAAGAGGGCAGGGGATCCTCCGCTTCTTGCGGAGCCTCCATCTGCTGCCCTTGCCTCAGGGATGGTAGGGTGCGACTCCACCAATCTATCTCCCTCTCACACTCCCTGATACTCCTTAACCTCTCCACTTCCTCCTTCAGCTCTTGCCACCAGGCTGAGCAGATCGTCCACCTGGTCACAGTGCACACAGGCGTCATCTCTGCTGCCCTCCTGTACAAGGGACAGCCTCAGGCACTCCCTGCAGCCGGAGACCTGGACAGATGTATGTTTGTGTGGGGGCTCCGTCTGGGTCGCCACGTTTCTTCTGGCGATGGCTTTCGGCCGAGTGGAAACCATAGCTAGGTCCTCTTCTGGGAGGGCGATGACCACGAGTGAAGCTAGCCTCTGGAGCCTGGAGGGGGGCTGCGCCCTGCCCGCGCGAACTGCCGCGCGAACTGCCGCGCCACGCCCCGGATCGCTCGCGCTCCCTGGGGGCTGCTCTTGTATCTGAGGGGGTTTGGCCGCCGTCTCTCCTGTCCCCGCCCACGCTGAGTCAGAGCTGCCGCTCGTCAGGAGCTCACTCCTCCAGCTCGGGGGAGGGGGTGGGGGCTGGGGCACCCTCTCGCTCCCTGCGCTTTTGCCTTCGCGGTTTTTGCTGCGGTTTTGCCGCTTTAGGAAGGGTCCCCCGGCGCGATCCTCCGCTCCGGAGCCCTTTGGCTCGGTGGCTTCGAGGGGCAACAGTTTCATTTATATTTTTTCATTTATAATCATATGGATATATCACAGAATAATGATGTACAGATCATTGGGATTTATATCCATTTAAAACATTGCATCTGCAATGAAGGACAGCACTCTCATGGATCCCATTATCTGGAAAAAATATCCACAATAGCAAGCTCTGATCAGATATATTCTACATATACCCAGAAAGATTGTGCCATCTCCCTGTTTTCAGTCCACAACACACAAACACACAATCCTTTACAGTTACTGAAACATAGGTAAGTATTATCATCACAGATCTGATTCAGACAGCTGACCCAGAATGCCTAGATATAAAGGCCACCTCTAACAGTGTATTCACTTTGAGGTGTCTAAGATGCTAGATCTTGTTGTCTCACCTGATCTAGAATCAGTTCAAATCTGGTGGATCTTTTCATCTGCTGTGAAAGGAGTCTCTGGACAACACTAAGAATCTACTTGCCAACAACAAAGGGAGATGTGACTTGCTGTCCTACAGAAATTGGTTGTTCAGTAAAACTAAACTCACTGGTTTTCAGTGGCAAGTTAGGTTTGCTCCCAATCCATAAAGATGCCCCATACGCTAAAGCCAGTGGAAGCTAAAGCTATTAGGAAGTGAAGAACAGTCTGCACTCTTCAGCATATTACTGTAATTTCTTAGGATAGAGATCAAAACAGAAAAATGAAGCTACTGATGACTCCTGTGTAGCTAGCAATCATTACCAAACTCCTGGTCTATAAGTATTTTTACCCTGTTTAATATTAGTAAAAAGATTTGAGTATCTGAATCTTACTATAAGAAGTATATAAAAATATTTTTCCTATTCTCCAAACCATACAGAAGCCTCAAAACCACATTTTCTGTGCTTACTGACGTATAAGCAATTGGCTGAGTGTTTTTGTGAGAGATTGTTGCATCCATATGGGTCAAGCCCAAAAAGTTCAAGCATAATGGTGGAGTAAGATGGCAAAATAACCTGCACAAATGCAAGGGGCAACAGAATTTAAAACAATTTCTTGCATTAAAAATATTAAGAAATCATAACTGGATATATCACAGAATAATGATGTACAGATCATTGGGATTTATATCCATATGATTATAAATGAAAAAATATAAATGAAAGCTTAATGGACATTTTCAATTGACTATTTGACAGAAAATCTGCAAAATATATGCCACATACTCACATGCCACTGAAAAGGAGACTGTACTCATCTGTCTGATGATGTGAAGCTAAGTAATAATAGTTAAATACACGGATCCTGAAGACAGTAAACACAGATACTTAGGAAAAAGATGGTAAGAAAACAAGCCATTTGAAAACAAAACAAAAAAAAAAAGAAGAAAAAAGTTGTTTGAATGTAGAACTCTACTAAAGGTTTTAATGCATTCAGCACATAGTCTGTGTATGCAACAGGTTGACTACAGTCTAATTTTTTATTTTGAAATGGAACAATAACACCAGCTCTGAGAAGAATTTCAGGAGGGGTTTTTTTGACTAGTTTAAATTGAGAACGATACTTGTAACATTCTGCACTTCATATAAGCTAACATAACTGACCCTAGAAACATTTATTCTACTTGTTTTTGTTATGTAAGTGAAATTAGTATAATTGCCTCGATAATTACTATGACTGATTTGACATTTTCTTCACACAAAAAGTGATCAAAACAAGTGTTTTCAATTCAACCTATTTTGTTAGTATACTAGAATTTTTCAGCTCAGCTCCTTTACTGATAAATTTGTGCACTCGTATACTAGCCACACCTCCTGGGACTGGATTTCTGGTCAGCAGCAAATTCCTATTTAAGAAAGAGAGGTCACACACATGGCTGATTAGACACAAAGTATAAACATCTAAGCTGCAAGCTAACATTTCACAAATTACTCTACACATGCTATTCAGCTCAACTGGGTCACACCTTCACGCTGTAACGGAGAGGTGTAAGAAGTGGCAAAAGGCAGACTCCCTCCACAGAAACAAAGTTTGGTATTATGTATTTTAGAGACCTGAAAGTTGACAGATTGTCACGAATGGGTGGTTTTAAGGCTGCGTAAAGAATCACCGGCAAGGTATTGGCAAAGGGTGATTTTAATAGAAATTTATAGAAACGTGACTTAACAGAATTTGATGGCAAGGTTCACTCTATTACTTATTACATGGATTAAGTTACACAGGGGAAAATCGTATTAGAATTGTGTTGGAATGATTTGTACAGAGATTAAGAGTAAAAGGGTTAAAAGATAAAAGGGTAAAAAGGTAAAAGGTAAAAAGGGTTAAAAGGTAAAAAAGGTAAAAGGGGGACCCTCTCATTGAGTCACGAGGTTCAGAAGAGATCCAACTGGACCCAATCTTAGTCTCAGACTTGGACAACGGTTTATGTCTAATACAGAAAGGGATAGGAAGGACCTCCCGTTGGGTCACAAGGTTCAGAGTAGACCCCTTTGTTTTCTAAACTCCTTCTCAAAAAGGAGCCTAGGTGCGGCTGGATCTACCCTTAGTCTCAGACCTGGGCAATGGTTTATGACTAAAGGGTTAAGGGTGTTTTAGCAGCAACTTAGAGTCTTACAATGCTTAAACATTGATCAATTTGACAGCTTGCACAAAGAATTAGTCAAGTTGCTACAAATACTACAAAGATTAAAACAACTTAACTACAGGTTATACTTGTTAGTAACTATATAGATAAGTGCGCAAAAAGATCTAGATCAATTAATACATATATATATAACCACAGATTATAACTGTAAGCGCGCAAAAGTTCTAGATCAATACATATATATAAAACTACAGATTATAACTGTAAGCGCGCAAAAAGATCTAGTTCAATCAATACATATATATATATATGCATATGAATATGGTACCAAAGCTAAATGAAAGGCCTAGAGTTAGTTAATTTATAAAGGTATACCTGTTAAAAATTCTCCTCGAGTCCCGTGAAATACTCACGTTAAATGCTTTGGCATTTCCCAACGGGCGAAGAGTTGAGCCCCGAGGAGCGTCTCAGCCCAAAATCTCGGCGATCCTCCGAGTATCGCAAATTCGAGTTTGCGGACTCTGAGAAGCGTCCCACTCAGAGGGATATTCTGGGTGCAGCCCGCTGCGGTCCAGGAGAGCTCAAAGGGTCTCACTTGGTACTGCTGTTTATAGGTTTGCAAGATGATTGGCTTTAGTCATCAGTAAATTTCCATTTTGGCTACTATCCGAGGTGGTCCAGGGTAGTAATTATGGTATTGTTTCACTGTAACAATGGTATTGTTCCACTTGAGCTATGATCCAGGTAGGGAATGCTTCAGAGCCGTCAGAGATGACGAATTATCTCTTGTTTCTGTTCCCTACTTTGATCATGTAGCTAGTGTCCCTGGTACGATCAGTGTTGTTCCCCACCTTAGCCATGCAAGAGTGCTTGGTACGGCCAAGGGACGCTTAACCGCCCAACTCATACACAATGGCTAAAGCTTAACAGAAGGTTCTGAGATCGTATCGTAGCCCAGAGGAAAAGAAGGGGGGAGGAATGCACCACCACAATCCACCCCGTGACTAAAGTCAATCCATCTGTCCCTCACAGAGTGGCGGTGTGGTCGCCTCTTGCCTCTGTGCCTATAAACAGATGAATGCCATATTCCAATTGTAATTTGAGGGAAATTTTTGGTCGGTTTGTTTGATTATTAAGATTTTGTTAAATGTGATAGAGCAATCTTATATGTGCGAGGAGGTTTTGATAACAGTGCTACTTGTCTAGCTATTTTCCACACTCTGACATACAGAACAATGTTTAACAACAAGCATAATATAACAGAAATTAGTAAAATTACAATGGGGTGTAAAATTCGATTTAAAGTCCCTGTTGCAGTCGGCGACCATCCGAATAAAGTGTCCCACCAATGATGTTCTCCATCTTTCCTCACTCTTTCTAAGACATGGTGTATTTCTTTTGTATTGTGATGGACAGTAATTAGAGTCTTTTGTCCATGATTTTGAATTCGTTGTAGTACTTGGTTCAGGTCGTTGTGTTGCAACAGTTTTCTCACCAATGTGAGGTTCATTCCAATGGGGGTAAGTAGTAAATTTTGATAGGGTGTGTAGTTTGATTGTAGCATCTGATGAGTTGTGACAGGGGCTGAATAATTGAAGTCACATCCTATGATTTTGGTGAAATTACAAATACAGACATTTGAATGATTATTTGTTTTTACAGTGGTGTTATCTGTAAGTATAGAATCACAAAAAGTTCTTAAACAAATGCATCTGTTTCCAACATATATTAGTACAGTTTCGGGGGTTTCATCAGGATGTATTTCAAAATGACAAATACTTTGTTCAGTGTCAAGACAAATGTCTTGGGCTTTTATGGTGTTGCCTTCACAAATGAATCCTTGTTGTTTTTGTACAACACATGCATCTACATCAATAGTTTGCCATTTGTTTTTATTTTGTTGGGCCCATACTCTATGTTCTAGTGGATAGAGTACAGTTCCATTATGATTCAATCCTAGTGCAATGATTGGGTATATAGTGTATACCGAAGCATTGCGTATTGTCAAGACAAAAGCTGTTACTTTGTTATCAGTGGGGTTATAAGTGAAATTAACTAAATGCCATCAGGATTGGAATTCCCTTTCAAATTTAGTTGCATTATCCCAAATTTGAATTTCAGTGGGCAAGGTGCCTTCATTGCTTTCCCTTATAATTGTTGTTACAGTAGATTGCACCCACAACTGAGAAATGTCTATGGTGCAGAATGTACTGTAGTTGCCACATTGATTAGCATGAACAAAGGAAGTGAGGGTCTCCACCCCGTGCGTCGGGTTTGTTGGTGTATAAGCCAAATTTGGTTTATGCTGGCAATGATTGCTCCTGTGAGAAGGATAAGCAATCCTTCGATGGTTAACCCAATCTCCAAGGGAGGTGTGTTGGTATCACTCCTGGTATTGTTCCTGGAAAGGGGAAACAATACAAGTCTCGGCAGGGTTTTTCCAGACGGGTTACCCCTTAGTGGTTTAACTTGTTTAACTGCTCGGACTAAAGATAATATTCCCTTTTCCCACTCGGAATATCTCTGTTCTGTTTCTTTAAATGCAGTCAAGCTGAACATCAAAGGTCTTTTCGGTCCGTCAGGGCTAGTTTGGAACAAGTTACAGTAAGTACCATGTTCAGCAAAACTCCATTCTGCTGTAATAGGGTCGTGGGAGTGTACTGGTCCCAGTGACTGACATGGCTTTAATTCCTGTACTACAGTTTTGACTGCCTCTTCATGTTCTGAATTCCATTTCCACGGTTTTCCTTTTCGTAAAAGTAAGTATAGTGGGTGAGCAATGATAGGAAATCCAGGTACATGTTTTCTCCAGTATCCTAAAGTACTTATAAGCTGTTGTAATTCTTTTTTAGATTGGGGCATTTGCAATTGTTCTAATTTACTTAGGGTGTCTGGTGGAACTGTTGCACTACCTGCAATCCACCAAGTGCCTAAAAATTTTACTTCCTGTCGTGGTTTAACCTGGCAGCAGCCAAATACCACACAGCCGCTCACTCACTCCCCCCACCCCCAGCGGGACGGGGAGAGAATCGGAAGGGTAAGAGTGAGAAAAACTCGTGGGTTGAGATAAAGACAGTTTAATAGGGAAAGCAAAAGCCACGCGCACGCAAGCAAAGCAAAACAAGGAATTCATTCACCACTTCCCATCAGCAGGCAGGTGTTCAGCCATCGCCAGGAAAGCAGGGCTCCATCACGCGTAACGGTTACTTGGGAAGACACACGCCATCACTCCAAACGCCCCCCCTCCTTCTTCTTCACCCAGCCTTATATGCTGAGCATGACGTCATATGGTATGGAATAGCCTATTGGCCAGCTGGGCCAGCCGCCCTGGCCACACTCCCTCCCAGCCCCCTGCACATCTGGCAGGGCATGGGAAGATGAAAAGTCCTTGACTAGCGTAAACAATACCTAGCAACAACCAAAACATCAGCGTGTCATCAATATTATTCTCACACTACATCCAAAACACAGCACTATACCAGTTAATAGGAAGAAAATCAACTCCATCCCAGCCAAAACCAGGACACTTCCTTACTTGGTCTCTGACATTTCTCCGGTGGAATTTCGACTTCTGCCTTTTGTAGTGTTTGCCATACTGTTGTTGTTGTTTTCCCTACTTCTTCAGGGGAATCTTCTCCAACCAGAATATCATCTATGTACTGGTACAGTTTCACATTCTGAGGAAGTGAGACTGTTTGTAAAAGTTCAGCAAGCGCAGCATGAGCAATGGTAGGTGAATGTTTATACCCTTGTGGGAGTCTGTTAAAGGTATATTGTATACCTTCCCAAGTAAAAGCAAATTTTTCTTTATCTTTTTCCTGCAAGGGGACCATAAAGAACATGTCTTTTACATCTAGGGTTGCCATCCAGGGGTGTGTGGCTGCTTGCAGTGTAGCTGTTAAAACTGCAATATTGGGTACTGCAGCCGTTAGCAGAGCTGTGTTAGCATTGAGGCGCCGATAATCAATTGTTAATCGCCACTTCCCGTCTGGTTTTCGGACTGGCCAAATTGGTGATTTATAAGGGGAGTGGGTTCTGGAGATGATTTGTTGTTTTTCCAAATCAGCTATCACTTCAGAGATTCCAGCTCGTGCTGCAGCAGAAATTGGATACTGCGAGACGTTTGTGATTTTGGAATCTGGGAGTGCAGGGGCTGCGCGGAGTAGACGTACTTTAATGTCCCCCCTTGAAATAGATCAAGGATTGATGTTTGAACCGAAGGACCATATGCTGCCATTTGGCAGACGCCAGGTACGTCCGTTCAGAACATCGAAACCCAAAATATTTTCATTGTGATTTTTAACTGCAAAGAGGGTAGATAGCATACGCTTTTCGCCTGGGAGCCATAAATTAACTTTGGCAGTTTGGCACGTAACACTCGCTCCGTTCACTCCAGTGATTGTAACCCTTTGTTGTCTAGGTTGTATGCCCAGTTCTTTGGCATCCTGTTGTGTTAATATTGAAATTTGTGCTCCTGTGTCAATTAAAAATGTTACCAATTTTTGCCGAGGGCCAACCAGAATAAGAATGTATGGGCCATCATCATTTATCCATTGATAGGGTTGTATTTGCTGGACGGTCAGGCCCATTCGCCGTCCGGCCATTATTCGTTTTTTGATTTCGAGTTTTGGGGAAGGAAAGGGTTTTCGCTCTTTCTTGGAGCTAATGATGGTTTTTGAGAGTTAGGAGCGTTTCTTCCCTGATTATGTTTGTTGCATTTTTGAAACGTTTGAATTAGACTTTGGATAACAGTGATAGACTGCCTTTGAACTGCGATTCTTGGAATACCTAAGGCTAATACTTGATTATATAGTTCTTTCCACCTATGAGTTTTAGATTGTTGACCAATAGGCTCTGAATCGTGTAAATTATTTTGGGATGTTTGTTGGATTTGTCTGACATTGCAACCTGAACTTTTAGTTTCATTCGGTAGGTCGTTCCATCCCATTTCTCGCCCATGATTTATGATATCATGTATTAATGTTGCCCAAGTAGGTATTTCTCTGTGCACTAGGGCTTCTTCTTCTTGGTCATTGGCAGCATTTCTTATATCTAGCAAGGCATTATAATCTGTGTCTCTCCTAAGTTCATTTCATTTTGCAATGAGATAAGGTTTGAGTGTAGCAGGGGCTCCTTTAATTAATGGTTTTAGCATGTTATAATCTACAGTTGCTGATATGGGAACATTAATGGGAAGGCGCTCATGCATGGCTTGGATACAGGCAGCTTTTGTGATAGCTGTAGATAGCTCACCTAAAGATCTAATAGGTATTATTAGAGGTTCTCCTCTTTCTAGTATATCAATTCCGCCAGCCTAATATGCAATTCTACTTGTTATCGAGTGAGAATCATTTGGGGGATCAGGACCAGAATTTAAAAAGACGCCAGGACCCCAAAATCCATTAGCTTCCTCACCGTTTAATAAGACTCTGTCTCCTCCAGTTAAGCTTACTCGCCACAAGTATTCGGTCTCAGTTTCGCCTGGCTTACGGCCATAGCATTCTTGCAAATTAGCTAGCTGGATTGAATCGAATTGAGTTATTTTCTGGGTATGATTTCCTGCTCCACCCCGAGGTCCAGTTGTTTCCTCAGTTTTTATAATGGGTCTGACTATTTGTTCAGGGCTAAGGAGTCATTTTCCTCCGATTCGTTATTATCGGGGTCTCCCCATAAGTTTCCATCCCATTCTTCAGTGGATACAATTAATTTCCTAAATTGGACAAGATCAGGGGGGTAAGGAGCTCGCATAAGCATCATTTCGATTTTTTCTTCCAACTTTCACTTGTTTTCCCTTTCTTTCTTCAATTGTTTTCGCAGCAGTTCGTTTTCTGGAGATATTTAAAGAGACATTTTAAAATCAGTCTGGTCTACTATTATTGTAATAACAATCTATCTAAAAAGATTTTTGCTGATTACCTCAGAAGAGGGTACTTCAAAGACTCAAGAGGGTACCAGTGGGCTTTTGGTATAGCTGCCTTGAGTACGGAGAAGATTAAACAGCTGTCTAGCTTACCTGGCCTCTCAGAGGACCAGTCTGTGGTGGGGTTGTTGAGGGTCAAAGAACAACAGGTGACAATTGCTACCACAACAGTGCACTGGCGGCAATATCGCACCAACCGAGACTCCCTGATCCCCATCCATGAGCTGATCCGGTGACTGGAGAGCCAAGGAGTGATCAGCAAGACTCGCTCACCCTTTAACAGTCCCATATGGCCAGTGCAAAAATTTAACAGAGTGGAGACTAACAGTGGACTACCGTGGCCTGAACGAAGTCACGCCACCACTGAGTGCTGCCGTGCCGGACATGCTAGAACTTCAATACGAAGTGCAATCAAAGGCAGCCAAATGGTATGCAACAACTGATATCGCTAACGCATTTTTCTCGATCCCTTTGGTGGCAGAGTGCAGGCCACAGTTTGCTTTCACTTGGAGGGGCATCCAGTACACCTGGAATCGACTGCCCCAGGGGTGGAAACACAGCCCTACCATTTGCCATGGACTGATCCACACTGCACGGGAACAGGGTGAAGCTCCTGAACACCTGCAGTATATTGATGACATCATTGTATGGGGCAAAACAGCAGAAGAAGTGTTTGAGAAGGGGAGAAGAATAATCCAGATTCTTTTGAAAGCTGGTTTTGCTATAAAACAAAGTAAGATCAAAGGACCTGCACAGGAGATCCAGTTTTTAGGAATAAAATGGCAAGATGGGCATCGTCATATCCTAATGGATGTGATCAATAAAATAACAGCCATGTCTCCACCAACTAGCAAAAAATGCATATTCCAGGTTATACTCTGATTGTAAGCCCTCTCTATCGAGTGACCTGGAAGAAGAATGACTTTACATAGGGCCCTGAGCAGCAGCAAGCTTTTGAAAAAATTAAATGGGAGATAGTTCATGCAGTAGCCCTTGGGCCAGTCCGGGCAGGACAAGATGTAAAAAGCATGCTTTACACCTCAGCCAGGGACCACAGCCCCACCTGAAGCCTCTAGCAGAAAGCACCAGGGGAGACTCAAGGTCGACCTCTAGGGTTTTGGAGTCAGGGATACAGAGGATATGAAACCCATTACACTCCAACCGAGAAAGAGATATTAGCAGCATATGAAGGAGTTTGAGCCGCTTCAGAAGTAGTTGGTACTGAAGCACAGCTCCTTTTGGCACCTCGCTTGCCTGTGCTGGGCTGGATGTTCAAAGGGAGCGTCCCCTCTACACATCATGCAACCAATGCTACGTGGAGTCAGTGGGTCGCACTGATCACACAACGGGCCCAAATAAGAAATCCTGACCGCCCGGGAATTCTGGAAGCGATTACAAACTGGCCAGAGGGCCGAAACCTGGGAGTGTCTCCAGAGGAGGTGACGCGTGCTGAAGAGGCCCCACTGTATAACAAACTACCAGAAAATGAGAAGCAATATGCCCTGTTCACTGATGGGTCCTGTCGCCTTGTGGGAAAGCATCGGAGGTGGAAAGCTGCTGTATGGAGTCCTACAGAACAAGTTGCAGAAACTGCTGAAGGAGAAGGTGGATGGTGTCAGTTTGCAGTGGTGAAAGCCATCCAGCTGGCCTTGGACATTGTTGAACGAGAAAAATGGCCAGTACTTTCTCTCTATACTGACTCATGGATGGTGGCAAATGCCCTGTGGGGGTGGTTGCAGCAGTGGAAGCAGAACAACTGGCAGCGCAGAGGTAAACCCATCTGGGCTGCTGCATTGTGGCAAGATATTGCTGCCCGGGTAGAGAACCTGGCTGTAAAAGTACGTCACGTAGATGCTCACGTACCCAAGAGTCAGCCCACTGAAGAACAGCAAAACAACCAGCAGGTGGACCAGGCTGCTAAGATTGAAGTGGCTCAGGTGGATCTGGACTAGCAACATAAGGGTAAGCTATTTATAGCTCGGTGGGCTGATGACACATCAGGGCATTTAGGAGGGGATGCAACATACAGATGGACTTGACCATTGATGCCATTGCACAGGTATTTTCACATGCCATTTTCACATGAATGTGAAACATGCGCCATAATCAAACAAGCCAAGTGGCTAAAGCCTTTTTGGTATAGAGGATGATGGCTGAAATATCAATATGGGGAAACCTGGCAGATTGATTATATCACACTCCCACAAACCTGCCAAGGCAAGCATCATGTGCTTACAATGGTGGAAGCGACTACTGGATGTTTGGAAACATATCCTGTGCCCCATGCCACTGCCCGGAACGCTATCCTGGGCCTTGAAAAGCAAGTCCTATGGTGACATGGCACTCCAGAAAGAACTGAGTCAGACAACGGGACTCATTTCCGAAACACCCTCATAGACACCTGGGCCAAAGAGCATGGCATTGAGTGGGTATATCACATCCCCTACCATGCACCAGCCTCCGGGAAAATCGAACGATACAATGGACTGCTAAAGACTACACTGAGAGCAATGGGTGGTGGGACATTCAAGCATTGGGATACACATTTAGCAGAAGCCACTTGGCTCGTTAACACTAGAGGATCTGCCAGTCGACCTGGACCTGCCCAATCAAAACCCCTGTGCGCTGTGGAAGGAGATAAGATCCCCGTAGTATATATAAGGAACTTGTTGGGAAATACAGTCTGGGTTATTCCTTCCTCAGGAAAGGGTAAACCTATTCATGGGATTGTTTTTGCTCAAGGACCTGGGTGCACTTGGTGTGTAATGCAGAAGGATGGGGAAGTCCAATGTGTGCCTCAAGGGGATTTAATCCTGGGTGAAAATAATCCATGATTTCAGTTGTATGATGGCAGTATTACATGATGCTGTATGTCACCACTGCTGTGACTGCCATATATCAAAGATATTAGAGCAGGAACCTCTCGCTGCTAGCCAAGCAGCAAGAGGAGGAATTCATTGCAATGTTAAGACTTAAGGCCTAGTCCAAAGGGACCAGGGGTGGGGAATGTAATGGATATACCTTTAAATTGTTGTAACCCATGATTTGAGTTGCTTGTTATAGGAATTACTATAGCAGGAACCACCTGAACCAATGGAGGACAAGCCCTACAAGAAGCAGTGCAAGTGCAGCAGTGACCTGACTTGAGCTGGCTTTGGTGCCCAGTAACTCCACGCAACACACCACCTCTCCTGTCCTGAGTGACCACCATAACAGATGGAGCCCAAAGTCATGGACTAAAAGAACTCAATGGACATTTTATGGACATTTTACAGGGGTGGTCCATAGACTAAGGGAATGATACCTATGTATTACATCTGTCCTGGTTTCGTCTGGGATGGAGTTGATTTTCTTCCTATTAACTGGTATAGTGCTGTGTTTTAGATGTAGTATGAGAATAATGGTGATAACACACTGATGTTTTAGTTGTTGCTAAGTAATGTTTACCCTAGTCAAGGACTTTTAATTTTCCCGTGCCCTGCCAGGTGCGCAGGGGTCTGGGAGGGAGTGTGGCCGGGACGGCTGGCCCAGCTGGCCAATGGGCTATTCCATTCCATATGACGTCATGCTCAGCATATAAGGCTGGGCGAAGAAGAAGAAGGGGGGCACGTTCAGAGTGATGGCGTTTGTCTTCCCAAGTAACCGTTACGCGTGATGGAGCCCTGCTTTCCTGGGGATGGCTGAACACCTGCCTGCCGATGGGAAGTAGTGAATGAATTCCTTGTTTTGCTTTGCTTGCACGCGTGGCTTTTGCTTTCCCTATTAAACTGTCTTTATCTCAACCCACGAGTTTTCTCCCTTTTACCCTTCTGATTCTCTCCCCCATCCCACCGGCGGGGAGTGAGCGAGCAGCTGCGTGGTGCTCAGTTGCCGGCTGGGGTTAAACCACGACAACATCAAAGGATAGGAAGGGGGGTGGTGGTTAATGAGGTTGTATTGGATAGTGTGGGACCTGAGCATGACGTAAATGGTATGGAATAAGGGGTGGAGAATGTGCTGGTTTGGGCTGGGATAGAGTTCATTTTCTTCACAGTAGCTGGTAAGGGGCTATGTTTTGGATTTGTGCTGAAAACAGTGTTGATAATACAGGGATGTTTTCATTATTGCTGAGCAGTGCTTACACAGAGTCAAGGCCTTTTCTGCTTCTGACACCACCCCACCAGTGAGTAGGCTGGGGGCGCACAAAAAGTTGGGAGGGGACACAGCCGGGACAGTTAGTGGTGAGCAATTGTTTTCATTTGCATTACTTGTCTTTCCTGGGTTTTATTTCTCTCTCTTTGTTATTTTCCTTTTCATTACTTTTTTATTTTTATTATTATTTTATTTCAATTATTAAACTGTTTTTATCTCAACCCATGAGTTTTCTCACTTTTACCCTTCCAATTCTCTTCCCCCATCCCACTGGGGGGGAAGTGAGCGAGTGGCTGTGTGGTGTTTAGTTGCCATCTGGGGTTAAACCACGACAGTGATTCTCTCATACTTACCTCTATGTATATAATTATATCTCTTTTCTGCCAGCTGAATGAAAACTGCAAATAGCGATAAAACTGGTTTTGTGCTGAAAAACGTGCACTCTGACCTTACAACAATTACAGAGAATGTGGCCAAAACAACTCCAAGAACCCTGTAAAACCATGGTCGTAGAAGACATTCCCAGTACCGCTCTGGAAAAAAACAAAACAAAACAAAACAAAACAAAACAAAACAAAACCCAAACAAACAAACAAAAAACGACAAAAAAACCCCACACCCACAAAAAAAAACACAACAAAAACCCCACTCATATCCTGAATGCGTTAATGAAAATTACACAACCAGAAATGGAACTCCCTCACAAAAACTTACAAACTTCTTGCGCGCATGCTCTTAAAATCAAGGCTGGAATCTGGGGTCATACACTTAATTTCAGAGCTTTTCCAATGCCTAGAGATCTGGCTCAGCCCTAAGGAATCACATGCACAACTGGGGAAAACAGGGCAGGATTTGTGAGGCAAATTTTGCAAAAGGATTGGGAGGGGGGTAGAACAGAACTCTTTGCTTTCGGTCCAGATACTGTGGGTGATCCACTTTTTGTTTGTTCTTCTGTTACTCTCTCAGAAACAAAGCTTAGGCTGTAAAATTATATTGTCCTACCCTGGAAATAACTCATTGCTAGTGCACAACAAATCAGAAGTTAAAATATTATTAGGAGAAGACACTTTCTAAAAAGATGCACAAGCAGTCGCATCTCCTAATGTTTGGTACATGACAAACAAAGAGTCCTTTCCTCTTCACTTTACTAGAAGAGCTATGCCACCCCAATAACATCCCACAAATATAGAAGGTAGCCATGATGCAATGATTTCAAGTTTCTATTTTTCTTTCTTCTTTTAAGGCTTCAAAGTTTGCTATTACAACATGTCACTGCTATTAAATTTGTAAAAAAATTTAAGCTTATGGTCAAGAGCATAAATCAATACCTGACAGCTATTCCATTACATAAATGCATTAAGATGCACATTTGCTTCCCTCTACTGTAACTGAACTTTTTACATAAACCAATCTGTTCTTCTTACAAAACGGTACCAGTTACTCCTTTACATATTAAAAATCTGCATGACAGCACTTACCAACAGTTGGTGTATAGAAATACTGAATAATTTTATTCTCTGGTTCCTGGGAATGAAAGGTATGAACAAACTGTCAGGTTGCACTGGTTTCATTTTTTGCCACATCTTCTAGGTAAAATGCTTGTTCTAAAAGAATTTGCCACTGGACCTGTGTACGATGATGTCTCTGTACTGAATAAATTACCTATAATAAATTCCAAGAAATTATGGTTACAACATATTTGTTTCAAGAAACGAGAGAAAAGCCTTGCAAAATCCCTCTAAAAATTTCTACATTACAGAACTGCAAAGATTAATTACTCACAAAAGCAGGCAGTTAATTCTCTTAATATAAAAATCATAAGAGGAACACACGATTCCTGAGTTTTGCAGTTCTTTCATCACAATCTATCTGTAGCGATAACAGCCTACTTTTTCCAACATACCAATTTATTTTTGCATCTCAGTGAATACCAAGCTTTTACTACAATTTCTTTTTTAGAATGCACTGTCAATCAATCATTACAAGGCTTACTTGCAGCCAGTTAAAACATTATCAGGATATAACACAACAAGAACAGTTTTTACACATCCAGAAATTAGATCTGGACATCACTTGGGATATTAAACTTCTATGTTTTCTTTCATTGATAAAAGTTTCTGTTAAGTAGCAATCCCAAAACCCACTATACGTCACAATTCAGGTAAAGTACATTGAAAATCTTTGTTTGACTAGCATTTATTCTTATTACATTAGCATAAATGTATTAATATACCTGCTTGTGAAGTTTGACCAAACTTTTTTCACTTGGATAACTGTTCTGTCTTTCATCAAAATCTTCATAATCATCCATGTTCCTACCGATTCTTTCCTGGTACTCAATAGAACACTGGAAGGAAAAGGAAAATTGACTGGAAGATGAAGAAGGGGTAGCAAGTGCTCTTTGTTAATTATTTGTAAATGTTTGGGGCATTTCATGCAACTGAAAAGCTCACTCTAAGTGCAGATTTTTCCTTTTGATACCAGCATCTGTCTTCTAGTAGTAGAAGAAAAAGTAATATTTTCCTGTTCAAGAATAATCAACTTGACATTCTTTATTAATAAGATATGGCACTTTGAATTATTTACTGTAGCGGGTTGACCCTGACTGGACACCAGGTGCCCACCAAAGCTGCTCTATCACTCCCCTCCTCAGCTGGACAGGGGAGAGAAAATATAACGAAAGGCTCGTGGGTCAAGATAAGGTCAGGGAGAGATCACTCACCAATTACTGTCATGGGCAAAACAGACTCTACTTGGGGAAATTAATTTAATTTATTGCCAATCAAATCAGAGTAGGATAATGAGAAATAAAACCAAATCTTAAAACACCTTCCCCCCACCCCTCCCTTCTTCCCAGGCTCAACTTCACTCCCGATTTTCTCCACCTCCTCCCCCCCCGAGCAGTGCAGGGGGGCAGGGAATGGGGGTTGCGGTCAGTTTATCCCATGGGAGACAGTCCTCCACAAACTTCTCCAACGTGGGTCCTTCCCAGGGGGTGCAGTTCTTCACAAACTGCTCCAGCGTGGGTCCTTTCCATGGGGTGCAGTCGTTCAGGAACAGACTGCTCCAGCGTGGGTCCCCCACGGGGTCACAAGTCCTGCCAGCAAACCTGCTCCAGCGTGGGTTCCTCTCTCCATGGGGTCACAGGTCCTGCCAGGAGCCTGCTCCAGTGTGGGCTGTCCACAGGGTCACAGCCTCCTTTGGGCGCATCCACCTGCTCCGGCGTGGGGTCCTCCACAGGCTGCAGGTGGATATCTGCTCCACTGTTAACCTCCATGGGCTGCAGGGGGACAGCCTGCATCACCATGGTCTTGACGGGAATCTCTGCTCTGGCGCCTGGAGCACCTCCTCCCCCTCCTTCTTCACTGACCTTGGTGTCTGCAGAGTTGTTTCTCTCACATATTCTCACTCTTCTCTTCGCTGCTGCTTGTTGTTGTGCAGAAGTTTTTTTTTCCTCTTCTTAAATATGTTATCACAGAGGCACTACCACCGTCGCTGATTGGCTCAGCCTTGGTGTCGTGGTTTAACCCCAGCCAGCAGCTAAACCCCACACAGCCGCTCACTCACCCCCCACCTCCAGTGGGATGGGGGAGAGAATCGGGAGGGCACAAGTAGGAAAACTCGTGGGTTGAGATAAAAACAGTTTAATAATTGAAATAAAACAAAGTAGAACAGTAATAATAACAATGAGAACAACAATAGCAGAATATACAAAGCAGGCAATGCACAATGCAACTGCTCACCGACGGCTGACCACATGTCACGAACTGGGGTAAGCGCCCCCCCACCCCTGGTTTTTATACTGAGCATGATGTCACATGGTATAGAATACCCCATTGGCCAGCTGGGTCAACCACCCCGGCTATGCTCCCCCCCACACCCACAGCTTCCCCTGCACTTGGCAGGGCATGGGAGGCCGAAAAGTCCCCGGTGCAAGCACCACCCTACAACAACCAAAGCATCAATGGGCCATCAACACTCCTCTCATACCAAACCCGAAACAGAGCACACCCCCCAAGCTACTGGGAAGAAAGTTAAATCTGTCCCAGGCGGAACCAGGACACCTGCACTCTGCCGCCAAAGGGATTGAGAAGAACGCATTAGCGATATCAGTTGTGGCATACAACTTGGCTGCCTTTGATTCCAGTTCGTATTGGAGTTCTAGCATGTCCGGCACAGCAGCACTCAACGGCGGCGTGACTTCGTTCAGGCCATGGTAGTCTACCGTTAGTCCCCACTCTCCATTGGACTTTCGCACTGGCCATGTGGGACTGTTAAAAGGTGAGCAAGTCTTGCTGATCACTCCTTGGCTCTCCAGTCGACAAATCAGCTTATGGATGGGAAGCAGGGAGTCTCGGTTGGTGCGATATTGCCACCGGTGCACTGTTGTGCTGCCAACGAATTGGCATGCGACGCTGGTGCGCTCCGTACCAACTTCCAACACATGGGTCACATGCACTGGACTTCATCTGGATCTTTGGTTACTTGCTCGTTGTCCAGGTCACTATAAACCACCTCCAGCATGGCTAATTCTCTCAAGTACTGGATACCTCTCTCCATAGTGGTCCATTTGCCTGGGCGATATATAACATCTTCCTTGAAGGGATACCTTTCCTTCACGCCTGGCAGCAGTCGCCTCCAGAGGCTGAGGGCTTGTGTCCCTTTTCCAATCGCTTTGTCAATGCCCCCTTCCCTAGAAAGGGATCCCAGCTGTTTGGCTTCCTTCCCCTCTAATTCCAGGCTACTGGCCCCATTATCCTAGCATCGGAGCAGCCAGGTAACAATATGCTCGCCTGGACGATGGCCGAAATCTTTTCGCATATCTTGCAGCTCACTCAGGGATAGCAATCGGGTGGTTTCTGTCTCGTTTATGAGTTCTTCCTCTTCCTCCTCCCCTCCTCGTGAAGACCCTGCTTTTCCATCATCCCTTTCTGAATGATCTGACTTTTGCTTCCAAGATTTCCTCTTATGTACAGAGGCAACTGATATAAGCAAGGGTTGGTCCTCTGGTTCAGCTGCAGTGCTCATCGCGGGGGTTGGAGTAGCTGCAGCGCCCGTCGTTTTGTCATCAGATCCGGAGCCCTTCTCTCCCCCTTGAGGGTTCTGAATAGTGTTGAACAGGGCTCGGTAGGCATGGGCCAGGCCCCAGCACATTGCAGTCATCTGGGTCTCTCTGGAATTGCCAGGGTGACAGCATACGTTTTCCAAATATTTTACTAGTTTTTCAGGATTCTGCACTTGTTCAGGGGTTGTCCTGGTTTCAGCTGGGATGGAGTTGATTTTCTTCCTATTAACTGGTATAGTGCTGCGTTTTGGATGTGGTATGAGAATAATGGTGATAACACACTGATGTTTGAGTTGTTGCTAAGTAGTGTTTACTCTAGTCAAGGACTTTTCATCTTCCCGTGCCCTGCCAGGTGCACGGGGGGCTGGGAGGGAGTGTGGCCGGGACGGCTGGCCCAGCTGGCCAATGGGCTATTCCATACCATATGACGTCATGCTCAGCATATAAGGCTGGGTGAAGAAGAAGGAGGGGGGCACGTTCAGAGTGATGGCGTTTGTTTTCCCAAGTAACCGTTACGCGTGATGGAGCCCTGCTTTCCTGGGGATGGCTGAACACCTGCCTGCCGATGGGAAGTAGTGAATGAATTCCTTGTTTTGCTTTGCTTGCGCGCATGGCTTTTGCTTTCCCTATTAAACTGTCTTTATCTCAATCCACGAGTTTTCTCCCTTTTACCCTTCTGATTCTCTCCCCCATCCCACCGGGGGGAGTGAGCGAGCGGTTGTGTGGTGCTTAGTTGCCGGCTGGGGTTAAACCACGACAGTCCTTTTTGGCACCCAATGTGGGGCTCGAAGGGTTCGAGATAACAACAGGTTTGATTGGAATGTGCTAGATTGAATTTATAGCTGTTGTTGCTGTTTAGCTATTAATAGGCAGGCTCCTGTGCTTTCCATGGGGCTTGCTTGCATTACTGTATATGAGAGTCTTGTGCTCGTTAGTGGCTGCTTTTTGCTTCCGCTGCTTGCTGTACTGCTGGACTGCTTATCGTCTTACTTTGCTGTGCCTGGGAACATTCTGATAACAGCAATGGGGATGTGCCTGGGCTGGCAGATGTCCAGGGCATTGCTGCTGTTTCTGTGCTGCTGTGCTGGACAGGCTGGAACTCCAGTGTGAACTCGAGTCGAAGGGACTGTGACCTGTGGATGAGTCCACGCGGGAGCAGGACACCCCGAGGCATCTGTGGCCGTGGATAAGCCCATGCCCAAGCAGGTACATCTCGAAGCGTCTGTGGCTGTGATTATGCCCGTGCCGCAGCAGGTATACCTCTGAAGGGATTGTGGCCTAAGGATAAGTCCACGCTGGAGAAGGTACACCTCGAAGCATCTGTGGCCGTGGATAAGTCCATGCTGCAGCAGGTACACCTTCAAGCATCAGTGGCTGTGCATGAGGTCATGCTGGAGCACCTCAAAGCGTGTGGTCGTGGATAAGCCCATGACAGGGGAGGTACACCCCTGGAGGGACTGCAGCCTTGGGTAAGGCCATGTTGGAGCAGGTTTACTTCTGAAGGGACTGTGGCTGTGGGTAAGGACACGCTGGAGCTGGTGCACCTCAAAGTGACCGTGGCTGTGGATAAGTCTATGCCGCAGTAGGTATACCCCTGGAGAGACTGTGGCTCATAGATAAGGCTCCACTTGGAGCAGGTACAACCCTAAGGGACTGCAGTCTGTGGATAAGTCCAAGCCAGAGCAGGGCAAGGGGAGGAGTTCATTGCAATGTTAAACCTGATGGTCTGGTTCAAAGGGACCAGGGGTGGAGATTGTAATGGATATACCTTTAAATTGTTGTAACTCATGGTTTGAGTTGCATGTTATGGGAGTTACTATAGGAGGAACCACCTGAACCAATGGAGGACAAGCCTTACAAGAAGCAGTGCAAGTGCAGCAGTGACCCGACCTGAGCTGGCTTTGGTGCCCAATAACTCCACGCAACACACCACCTCTCCTGTCCTGAGTGACCACCATAACAGACCGAGCCCAGAGTCATGGACTAAATGAACTCAATGGACATTTTCTGGACATTTGTGGACATTTTACAGACATTTTACAGGGGTGGTCCATAGACTAAGGGAATGATATCTGTGTATTGTATCAAAGGATGGGAAGGGTGGTGGAGGGTAATGGGAATGTATTGGATAGTGTGGGACCTAAGCATGATGTAAATGGTATGGAATAAGGGATGGATACTGTCTTGGTTTCAGCTGGGATGGAGTTGATTTTCTTCCTATTAACTGGTATATTGCTGCGTTTTGTATGTAGTATGAGAATAGTGTTGATAACACACTGATGTTTTAGTTGTTGCTAAGTAATGTTTACGCTAGTCAAGGACTTTTCATCTTCCTGTGCCCTGCCAGGTGCGCTGGGGGGCTGGGAGGGAGTGTGGCCGGGACGGCTGGCCCAGCTGGCCAATGGGCTATTCCATACCATATGACGTCATGCTCAGCATATAAGGCTGGGCAAAGAAGAAGGAAGGGGAGACGTTCGGAGTTATGGCTTTTTGTCTTCCCAAGTAACCGTTACGCGTGATGGAGCCCTGCTTTCCTGGGGATGGCTGAACACCTGCCTGCCGATGGGAAGTAGTGAATGAATTCCTTGTTTTGCTTTGCTTGTGCGCGCGGCTTTTGATTTCCCTATTAAACTGTCTTTATCTCAACCCACGAGTTTTCTCACTTTTACCCTTCTGAATCTGTCCCCCATCCCACCCGGGGGGAGTGAGCGAGCGGCTGTGTGGTGCTCAGTGGCCAGCTGGGGTTAAACCACGACAGGGGTGAAGCTCCAAAACACTGGAGGTGACCACTGTCCTAGGCACTTGCCCATACTATCCCACACACCCTGCCACTCATAACTATCCAGCCTCGGGGCAGATCTCTGGGTGGTATTCTTAAATAGTTGTTTAACCTTAAACAAGGCCTGAAACACATTGAGGAGACATAGCAATAGGAACATGCTGGTTTGAACATCCCAAGGATATTCAAGATCCTCAAGAGCTTTTGTAATCAGCCTGGAGGGGAAGGGGAAGGTAAAGGAAGCTGTCTCCCCCTAAATTGGCGCTCTGAGGAGAAGGGGTAAAAAGTGTAATTATTAATAGTTTCCAAAAGATAGCTTCCAAAAAACAGGAATGATGGCAGCGCTGAGTACAGTCTCCTGATCAATAATTTTATCATAACATAAACCAGTGTCACACAGTATAGCAAAGCGATGACCTTAATACATTTCCCAGAGATGATAAACCCCACATAAAAACTGATAATCAGCAGTATATACAGCCAGTAGGGTGCTACATACCAAAACTCCAAGAACAGATCCAACAACTCTGAGAGCAAATAAACCAACATTGTGACCAGCGAGTACTAAACCGATAAAATGAATGCTTATAACAAATTTGTTTTAACCTGCTTGGGTCAGATGTGTCGTTATCTCAACCCTTCGTGCCCCACGTTGGGTGCCAAAAAGGACTGTTGTGGTTTAACCTGACAGGCAGCCAATACCACGCAGCTGCTCACTCACTCCCCCTGCCCCCCCAGTGGGACGGGGAGAGAATCGGAAGGGTAAGAGTGAGAAAAACTCGTGGGTTGAGATAAAGACAGTTTACCAGAAAAAGGGAAAATAATAATAATAATAAATAATGATAGAATATAAAAAATGAGTGATGCACAATGCAATTGCTCACCACCCGCGCTGACCGATAACCAAGTAGCGATCGGTACTTCCTGGATCACGCCTACCGTTCATATACTGAGCATGACGTCCCATGGTATGGAATACCCCATTAGCCAGCTGAGCTGTCTGTCCTGATTATGTTCCCTCCCATCTTGTGTCCCTAGCTCAGTCAGTAGGCATGGGAGCTGTCCTTGGACTAGGAGGGTACTAAGAAACAACTGAAAACATCAGTGTGTTATCAACATTCTTCTCATACTAAATCCAAAACAAAGCACTAGGAAGAAATTTAACTCTATCCCAGCCGAAACCAGGACAGTATCCACCCCTTATTCCATACCATTTACGTTATGCTTAGGTCTCACATTTTTCTATACATTTCAATTAATCACCACTATCTTTCTTTTTATATATACATATATATATATGCACACACAGATATCACTCCCTTAGTCTATGGACTATCCCTTTAAAATGTCCACTGAGTTCATTTAGTCCACAACTTTGGGCTCCATCTGTCATAACAGTTTTCAGGGCAGGAGAGATGGTGTGTGGTGTTGGGCTGTTTCATCCTGAAGCCAGTTCTCATTTCGGTACTGCTGCGCTTGTGCAGTTCTATCATCGTTGCACTTTGCTCGGTTTCATCGGAGTTAGTTCATTCTTCATTAATTTGGGTGATTTTCACTGCTATACCATTGATAGCAACCATAGAAATAATGGTATACAATATCATATAACAATTGACATCATAAAATTCAGTTCATTGGCTATTTTCACCCAAAATCAAATCCCCTTGAGGTACACACCGGACCTCCCCATCCTTTCGCATCACCCACCAAGTGCACCCAGGTCCCTGAGCAAAAGCAATCCCATGGATGGGTTTTCCCTTGCCAGAGGCAGGAGTAACCCAGACTGTCTTCCCCAGCATATTTCTTATGTGCACGACAGGGATTTTATCCCCCTCTACAGTAAGTAAGGGTTTTGATTGGGCAGGGCCAGCTCAATTGACAGATCCCCTAGTGTTGACTATCCAGGTGGCGTTTGCTAAAAGTGTATCCCAATGCTTGAATGTCCCACCACCCATTGCTCTCAGCGTAGTCTTTAGCAGTCCATTGTATCATTCGATTTTCCCAGAGGCTGGTGCATGGTAGGGGGTGTGATATACCCACTCAATGCCATGCTCTTTGGCCCAGGTGTCTATGAGGGTGTTTCGGAAATGAGTCCCATTGTCTGACTCAATTCTTTCTGGGGTGCCGTGTCGCCATAGGACTTGCTTTTCAAGGCCCAGGATGGTGATCCGGGCAGTGGCATGGGGCACGGGATATGTTTCCACCCATCCGGTGGTTTCTTCCACCATGGTGAGCAGATTACGCTTGCCGTGTCGGGTTTGTGGGAGTGTGATATAATCAATCTGCCAGGCCTCCCCATATTTGTATTTCAACCATCGTCCTCCATACCCGCGACGCTTTACTCGCTTGGCTTGCTTGATGGCAGCGCATGTTTCACATTCATGGATAACCTGTGCAATAGCATCCATGGTAAAGTCCACCCCTAAGTCACGAGCCCATCTATATGTTGTGTCTCTTCCTTCATGACGCGAGGTGTCATGGGCCCATCGAGCTATCAACAGTTCACCCTTATGTTGCCAGTCCAGATCCACCAGAGCTACTTCAATCTTAGCAGCCTGGTCCACCTGCTGGTTGTTTTGGTGTTCTTCAGTGGCCTGACTCTTGGGTACGTGAGCATCTACGTGACGTACTTTTACAGTCAGGTTCTCTACTCGGGCAGCAATATCTTGCCACAATGCGGCAGCCCAGATGGGTTTACCTCTGCGCTGCCAGTTGTTCTGCTTCCACTGCTGCAACCACCCCCACAGGGCATTTGCCACCATCCATGAGTCAGTATAGAGATAAAGTACTGGCCACTTTTCTCATTCGGCAATGTCCAAGGCCAGCTGGATGGCTTTCACCTCTACAATCTGGCTCGATTCACCTTCTCCTTCAGCTGTTTCTGCAACTTGTCATATAGGACTCCATACAGCAGCTTTTCGCCTCCGATGCTTTCCCACAAGACGACAGGACCCATCAGTGAAAAGGGCATATTGCTTCTCGTTTTCTGGTAGTTTGTTATATGGTGGGGCCTCTTCAGCATGCGTCACCTCCTCCTCTGGGGATATTCCAAAATCTTTGCCTTCTGGCCAATTCGTGATCACCTCCAAGATTCCTGGGCGACTGCGATTTCTTATTCGGGCCCGTTGTGTGATCAGTGCGACCCACTTACTCCACGTAGCATCGGTTGCATGATGTGTAGAGGGGACCCTCCCTTTGAACATCCAGCCCAGCACCGGCAGTCGGGGTGCCAGGAGGAGCTGTGTTTCAGTACCAACCACTTCCGAAGCAGCTCGAATCCCTTCATATGCTGCCAATATCTCCTTCTCAGTTGGAGTATAGCGGGCCTCGGATCCTCTGTATCCCCGACTCCAGAAACCCAGAGGTCAACCAGAGGCTCCAGGTAGGACCATTCTCCCCGGCTGTGGTGTAGAGCACATTATTTACATCTTGTCCTGCCCGGACTGGCCCAAGGGCTACTGCATGAACTATCTCCCATTTAATTTTTTCAAAGGCTTGTCATTGATCAGGGCCCCATTTGATGTCATTCTTCTTCCGGGTCACTTGATAGAGAGGGCTTACGTTTTGACTGTAATTTGGAATATGCATTCTCCAAAAGCCCACAACGCCTAAGAAGGCTTGTGTTTACTTGCTAGTTGGTGTGGGACATGGCTCTTATTTTGTTGATCACATCCATTGGGATCTGACAACATCCATCTTGCCATTTTATTCCTAAAAACTGGATCTGCTGTGCAGGTCCCTTGACCTTACTTTGTTTTATGGCAAAACTGGCCTTCAGAAGGATTTGGACTATTCTCTCCCCTTTCTCAAAAACTTCTGCTGTGTTGCCCCGCACAATGATGTCATCAATGCATTGTAGGTGTTCTGGAGCCTCACCCTGTTCCAGTGCGGTGTGGATCAGTCCATGGCAAATGGCAGGGCTGTGTTTCCACCCCTGGGGCAGTCGATTCCAGGTGTACTGGACGCCCCTCCAAGTGAAAGCAAACTGTGGCCTGCACTCTGCCGCCAAAGGGATTGAGAAGAACGCATTAGCGATATCCATTGTGGCATACCGCTTGGCTGCCTTTGACTCCAGTTCGTATTGAAGTTCTAGCATGTCCGGCACGGCAGCACTCAGTGGTGGCCTGACTTTGTTCAGGCCATGGTAGTCTACTATTAGTTTCCACTCTCCATTGGACTTTCGCACTGGCCATATGGGACTGTTAAAGGGTGAGCGAGTCTTGCTGATCACTCCTTGGCTCTCCAGTCGACAAATAGCTCATGGCTGGGAAGCAGGGAGCCTTGGTTGGTGCGATATTGCGGCCGGTGCACCATTGTGGTAGCGATTGGTACCTGCTGTTCTTCAACCCTCAGCAACCCCACAACAGAAGGGTCCTCCGACAGACCAGGCAAGGTGGACAGCTGTTTAATTTCCTCCATCTCCAGGACAGCTATACCAAAAGCCCACCGGTACCCTTTTGGGTCTTTGAAATACCCTCTCCTGAGGTAGTCTATGCCAAGGATGCACGGAGCCTCTGGGCCAGTCACAATGGGGTGCTTCTGCCACTCATTCCCGGTTAGGCTCACTTCGGCCTCCAATACAGTTAACTCTTGGGATCCCCCTGTCACTCCAGAAATACAGATGGGTTCTGCCCCTTCATAGCTTGATGGCATCAGGGTACACTGTGCACCGGTGTCTACGAGATCCTTATACTCCTGTGGGTCTGATGTGCCAGGCCATCGAATCCACACAGTCCAGTAAACCCGGTTGTCCCTTTCCTCCACCTGGCTGGAGGCAGGGCCCCTCTAGTCCTGGTCATCGTATTCGCTATCCACTTTTTGTAAGTATGAATCAGAAGTCCCTTTATTAAGGTCGGAAGTGGAATCAGCCCTTCTACTCTGTCTGGGGGACTGCTCACTGGAGACTGGGGCAGCAGTTTTCCTGGAAGAACCCCCTTTTGTGGTTGTTTTTCCTTGCAACTCACGTACCCGTGCCTGTAGGACTGAGGTAGGTTTTCCATCCCACTTCCTCATGTCCTCTCCATGGTCATGCAGGTAAAACCACAGGGTGCCCCGGTGTGTCTACCCACGATGTCTCCTCTCTTGAGCAGAGGGACGCTTTCTCCTAATGGCTGAGATACTGGTCCATGCAGGTGGGGAGTAGGACATATCCTCTTTGAGTTGCTGGACCTCCTGAGACAGTTTCTCCACAGCAGAGACACAGGCCCGTAGGGAGGAAGAGAGTCTTTCTTCATATTGCCAGAGTTGGCCAGCCAATTCATCCACTGTTTGTTCCTCTCCGTCTTTCCAGGTCATTATTGCCAATGAGTTTGTGTGTGACGCTGGTGCGCACCGTACAAACTTCCACAACATGGGTCGGGTGCATTTGACTTCATCTGGATCTTTGGGTAACTGCTCGTTGTTCAGGTCATCATAAATCACCTCCAGCACGGCTAATTCCCTCAGGTACTGGATACATCTCTCCATGGTGGTCCACTTGCCTGGGTGACGTATAACGTCTTCCTTGAAGGGAAACCTTTCCTTCACGCCTGACAGCAGTCGCCTCCAGAGGCTGAGGACTTGTGCCCCTTGTCCAATCGCTTTGTCAATGCCCCCTTCCCTAGAAAGGGATCCCAGCTGCTTGGCTTCCCTCTAATTCCAGGCTACTGGCCCCATTATCCCAGCATCGGAGCAGCCAGGTAACAATGAGGTCGCCTGGACGGAGTCTGAAATCTTTTCGCATATCTCGCAGCTCACCCAGGGATAGGGATCGGGTGGTTACCATCTCATTTACGGGTTCTGCCTCCTCCTCCTCCTGTTCTCGTGATGGCCCTGGTTCATCTTCATCCCTTACTAAACAAGCTGATTTTCTTGTGCATTTTCTTTTTTGTGTAGGGGCGACTGATACCGGCACGGGTTGGTTCTCTGTCGCAAGGGGCGGAGTAGCTGCCGTGCCTGCCGTGGGGGTTAGGGTAGCCTCAGTGCCTGCCGTGGGGGTTGGGGTAGCCACAGGGCCTGTTGTTTTGTCATCAGCTGCAGAGACCTTTCCTTCCCCTTGGGGGTTCTGAGTGGTGTTAAACAGGGCTCGGTAGGCATGGGCCAGGCCCTAGCACATTGCAGTGATTTGTGTCTCCCTAGAATGGCCAGGGTGACAGCATACTTTTTCCAAATATTCTACTAATTTTTCAGGGTTCTGCACTTGTTCAGGGGTGAAGTTCCAAAACACTGGCAGTGCCCACCGTCCTAGGCATTTGCCCATGCTATCCCACTCACCCTGCCACTCATAACTATCCAGCCTTGGGGCAGATCCCTGGATGACATTTTTAAATTGCTTATTAACCTTGGACAAAACCAAAACAATATTCCCAAGGAATACCAATAGATGTATCTTAACTACCCAGGGGTGTTCAAGGTACTGACAAGTTATCTTAACGAAGGAGACGACATCATAGAGGAAGGTAGCGAGGGTGCCATTCTCTATTTCCTCCATAAAAAAACCTCTCAGAGGAAGAGGTATACTTGCTAATGATCTCCATGAGGTGGTACCCGAAATACAGAAACGGCTTCATTACAAATCCCAAATACCAAACAACCCCCAATGCCAGTGTTTTAATAACAAATCTCCCAGGCAAAACATCACTAATCACTGCAGAGCAAAGCAGACTACAAAATCCAACTCCAATCTTTAACAGGTACAGTAAAAACAAGAGCATGGTGCAGGGCAGATAAATTAATATCGAGAACAGATGAATCAATATTGTGACCAGCAACTGTTAACAGATATAAATTCCTTAATATGCTCTAGTTAATCTGTTGTTATCTCAACCCTTCGTGCCCCACGTTGGGTGCCAAAAAACACTATCATGTTTTAACCCCAGCCAGCACCTAAAACCCACACAGCCGCTCGCTCACCCCCCCCAGCTCCGGTGGGGTGGTGGAGAGAATTGGGAGGGCACAAGTAGGAAAACTCCCAGGTTGAGATAAAAACCTGTTTAATAATTGAAATAAAACTAAGTAGAACAGTAATAATAACAATGAGAACAACAATAACAGAATACACAAAGCAGGCAATGCACAATGCAACTGCGCACCGACCGCCGACTGTTGGAGAAAGTTAGCCAGACTAGGCTGCGGTGGGAAAATTCTGAGTCATGCTGAGAAGGGAGAAAAGAAAGTCATGCTGACCTTGCTCTGTGCAGATAAGCAACTTTGAGAAAGTACAGTATAAGAAAAACAGGATGGAACCCGGACCACGTAGCAGTAACCGAAAGTAGGAGGAATATGATAATGTAATTTTTAGAGCTAAGCCAATGATTGTGAGACAAGTATGCATAAGGTAGAACTTAGTGTATAAATATGTGTAGGGTTTTACAATAAAGTTGAAGCTGGCCTTATCACTCACATTGAGTCGACTGCCTGCCTTCCCTCGCTCGTCGCAAGTGGCGCCCGAACAGGGACCCCCCATCCCTGTTTTCCACCGGACAGCGAGATCGGAGAAGCACTGGTAGCAGCGACCAGGGAGCAGAAGATCAGTAGACGCTGTCGCGGCGTGCCTGATCCGTGCTTGAACCCAGGATGATTAAAAGGGGTTCGCCGTCCGATAGAAGGCTACCCGTGGGAAAAGGCTGCAAACGACCGGATAATTAAGAGGGTCAAGAGAAGCGCGCAATGGAAGTAGAGGTAGCCTTCGATATTTTAAAATGCTTTTTAGAAGAGCGGGGAGTAAGCCAATTAAAAGACCTGGCTGGGTTAATTGCGTTAGGGAAAGCGAAAGGGTTTTTAAAAGACCCTGAAAGTATGTTTGAAGTAGACGAGTGGCGTTCTTATGGAGATTGTTTGTGGGATCTAGTAATTGATGATGATAAATCAGCAAGAAAATTAATGAAATCTTGGAGAGATGTTATTAATTGTATAAAAAGATATAAAACTGAAAGGCGAATAGCTACAGCCGCCTCAGATCGGCTTGAGCAGTCCGATCCTGCCGCTGGACGTCTCACAGCAGGGGGTGACTACTTTTCACCTCCGCCTTCGGGAATTCTTGTTCCCGTTGTTTGCCGACCCTCTCGTCCCCCTCCTGATCCGCCGACAGAAAGGGCTTGTCCCTCCGCACCGCCGGGGGAAAGGGAGGGGGAGGGTCCAAGTGAAAATGAGAGGGTAGACGGTAGCGGACAGGAGACTGCTCAAGCTGAAAGTCTTCTAAAGGCCTCACCCCCCCCACCCCTCACCCCCCCCACCCCCCCCACCCCCCCCACCCCCACCCCCACCCCGTCCCAAGCTCATCAACAGCCGCGTTTAGTGCGGGTTAGTTGGGACAAAATAGCACGAGAAGCTGTTGAACAAAAAGATTTTGATTTATTAGATCAAATTAGCCCTCAAGCCTTCCCGGTAATCTACCAGGTAGATAACGCGGGGGCTATGACTGGGGTGCATCAGGCCCTAGATTGGAAAATATTAAATCAATTGCGAAACACAGTTAATGTGCAAGGCAAATGCTAAACTATATCTGGGGTAGCGGAATGCTATGTCCAGAAGATATTAAGAACATAATGAGGCTTATTTTGAAGCAAGCACAACAATTACTTTGGCAAGCTCACTGGCAAAGACTTTGTGAAATATCTGCGCACTCGCCCCGAGCCCCAAATGATCGTTTAGCTGGAGTAACTGTAGGACAACTAATGGGTATAGGTCCTTTTGCCTCTGTAGAAATGCAGATGCAAACTGGCCCAGACGTGTTGTTAGAATCTATGAAATTAGCACGAGAAGCCTTGCAGAAAGTTAAAACTACACCAGCTCCTCCCTCATATATGTCAATTAAACAAGGAAGAGAGGAGCCTTTTGCATCTTTTGTAGATAGAGTCACAGACGCTATTGACCACGCAGATATGGCAGATTTTATGAAAGGACCTTTGCTGAGACAGTGTGTATTAGAGAATTGTAATACTTATACGAAGGGCATCCTTGTCACCTTACCCTTAGACGCCACCATAGAAGTCATGTTAGAGCGAATGAGTAGAGTTCCTGTAGGAGCTCAAGCCATGTTAGTTGAAACAACCAGAGAACTAGGGGGAAAATTAGTCAAGGCGCAGGGACAGGCGTTTGCAGCTCTTGCCCCACTGAAGCCTCCGGATGCCCACCAAAGTAAGACGACTGGCCGACGAGAGTATAAGTGCTTCCGATGTGGCTACCCAGGACATCTGCGTCGACAATGTCGGGAGCTGCCAGAACTGTCAAATGAATAATCATAATACTACGGTCTGCCGGCGTTCGGGAAACGGGAAACCGAGCGCCAAGAGCCGCAGCGCGCCGACACCAATCGCGGCTCCGGTCACCTTCAGGCCAACGGCAGCCCCCAACCAAACGACAGTGCAGAGATACCAGATGCCATTGCCCAGCTTCGACCAGCAACCCAACTTCGACCAGCAACCAGGGGGAGCCTCGGACTGGATCTGGCAACAGCAGTAGATGTCACGCTAATTGACGACCGGCCGCGAAAAATTGCTACAGGAATTAAAGGGCCCATAGTTATCAATGGACAATCTCATGGAGCGTTGTTGTTGGGGCGATCATCCAGTGGTCTCCAAGGACTTTTTATATTACGAGGACTTATCGATTGTGATTCAAAAACTCAGTACCCACATCGTTGACCGAGCAGTGGATCGTATTGACCCTGACTTACCTGTGGACTTAACCGTTTTGCACGGCCCCACACATTTTATTGGTGCACTCACGCAGTGCAAAAAGAAAAAGGGGGAGACTGTGAGAGTATTAGAATGGATATTTACCGGAATGCAACCAAAGACTACAATTCAAGATAACGACACGTTTGATTGGAATGTGCTAGATTGAATTTATAGCTGTTACTGCTGTTTAGCTATTAATTCGCAGGCTCTTGTGCTTGCCATGGGGCTTGCTTGCCTTAATGTGTATTAGAGTCTTGTGCTCATTAGTGGCTGCTTTTTTGCTCTTGCTGTACTGCTGCACTGCTTATCGTCTTACTGTGCTGTGCCTGGGAACATTCTGATAACAGCAATAGGGATGCGCCTGGGCCGGCAGATGGCCAGGGCATCGCTGCTGCTTCTGTGCTGCTGTGCTGGACAGGCTGGAACTGCAGCGTGAACTCGAATCAAAGGGACTGTGACCTGTGGCTGAGTCCATGCGGGACAGGACGCCCCGAGGCGTCTGTGACTGTGGATAAGCCCATGCCCAAGCAGCAGGAACCACCTGAACCAACGGAGGACAAACTTTACAAGAAGCAGCGCAAGTGCAGCAGTGACCCGACCTGAGCCGGCTTTGGTGCCCAGTAACTCCACGCAACGCACCACCTCTGCTGACCTGAGTGACCACCATAACAGATGGAGCCCAAAGTCATGGACTAAATGAATGCAGTGGACATTTTGTGTACATTTATGGATATTTTATGGACATTTTACAGGGGATTGTGCGGGCCTGTCCTACGTGTAGCCACCATGGGCCTGGTCTCGGAATCGGCGTGAATCCCAGGGGACTCGAGGCCAGAGAATTGTGGCAAGTGGATGTGACTCACGTTGCTGACTTTGGCAGACTGAGATATATACATGTTACGATTGACACCTATAGCAAATTTATATGGGCCACGGCACAAACAGGAGAACGAGCACTCCACGTAATGCGACATTTGACTAGTTGTTTTGCAGTTATGGGAGTGCCACAAACAATAAAAACTGACAATGGCCCTGCATACATAAGCGCCAAAGTGAAACGTTTTTTCCAAACATGGGGAGTGCGACATACTGCTGGTATTCCGCACTCACCCACGGGACAAGCTATCATTGAAAGGGCGCATCAAACGCTGAAACAATATTTGCAAAAATTTAGGGAAATCTCAGATGTACAAGAAAGACTTGTTAAGACTCTTTTTGTGCTAAATCATTTATGTATTTTTGCAGATCAGAAAGAGCCACCAGCATGGGTGCATGGTTATCCTAAAGAAAATAAGGATGACAAGCCAGTTTTCGTTATGTATAGAGATCCAGCAACCGGACTGTGGAAAGGTCCAGCAGAAGTGAAGTATATGGGTAGAGGTTATATGTGTGTACTTACTCCCACAGGGCCGAAGTGGATTCCAAGCCGCTGGACCAAAGCTGCTGTTGCTGATGATGATCAATGCAGCTCTGTCTGTACTGATCCCAGCGATGCCGTTGCCCAGCCGTGCGAACTTATGGGTGGCGTGGGCGAATAAAACTGGGACGACAGACTTTTGCCTGAGTTCAGCTACGGCAACTGAGCCCTTTAAAACATGTCTGATAGGCTTTCCTGAAATTATTGCCAGAGATTTTGATAATTGGACGTCTGTAACAGTTAATTGTATAAATGTTACTGTAGCAAATTGCTCGGTACAACTAATAAGAGCCCTAAATCACACTCTCCCTTGGGACCCCCAAGAAATTGACCTTTTGGGGTCAGAAAAAACTGGAAATGCAACTGATAACGTTACTACTCAGACATGTTTTGTGTTTGGCAGCTTTAGCCGCTTTGCCGCACAGGCCCAGACCTTTCAGTCATTGATCGGCATAAGCAGCCGCACTGATGATAACAACCCTTTTGTTAATACCACCTGTTGGACTGTTGTTTCACCTTTTACGAAAGGATTCGAAATAGGCCAATATTGTGGGAATTATAACGCTTCCAAAACACTCAGTGCCTATGGACGGAGTATGAAGGGAACCAATAACTCTTTGTGGAACAATGATACGGCCAAAGCTCTTCCCCCCCGGATATTTTTTGATCTGTGGGGATCGAGCATGGCCTGGCATTCCAAAGAACGCCTTTGGAGGGCCTTGTTATGTAGGTAAATTAACTCTGCTCACAGTTAGCCGACAAAGTTGGCTCAATATAACTACAGTAGCGACAAATAGACACAAAAGGTCTATACATCAATTGCAAGCAGATTGTAACGACAACATAGAATTATGGTCAACCACAGCCAATGTATTTGCTTCCCTAGTGCCTAACATAGGCACTGCGCAAGCGCTGGCTTGGTATTTTATTAACAATTATAGTTATAGTAAAAATAGCATATCACTGTATTTTAAATAATGTTGTAAAAATGAACCACAATGTATTGGTGGTCCAAAAAGAAAAAGGGGGAAATGTTGGAGAAAGTTAGCCAGACTAGGCCGCGGTGGGAAAATTCTGAGTCATGCTGAGAAGGGAGAAAAGAAAGTCATGCTGACCTTGCTCTGTGCAGATAAGCAACTTTGAGAAAGTACAGTATAAGAAAAACAGGATGGAACCCGGACCACGTAGCAGTAACCGAAAGTAGGAGGAATATGATAATGTAATTTTTAGAGCTAAGCCAATGATTGTGAGACAAGTATGCATAAGGGAGAACTTAGTGTATAAATATGTGTAGGGTTTTACAATAAAGTTGAAGCTGGCCTTATCACTCACATTGAGTCGACTGCCTGCCTTCCCTCGCTCGTCGCAGCCGACCACGTGTCATGAACGGGGGCGAGCACCCCCCCATCCCTGGTTTTTATACTGAGCATGATGTCACATGGTATAGAATACCCCATTGGCCAGCTGGGTCAACCACCCCGGCTATGCTCCCCCCCACACCCACAGCTTCCCCTGCACTTGGCAGGGCATGGGAGGCCGAAAAGTCCCCGGTGCAAGCACCACCCCGCAACAACCAAAGCATCAATGGGCCATCAACACTCCTCTCATACCAAACTGAAAACACAGCACACCCCCCAAGCTACTGGGAAGAAAGTTAACTCTGTCCCAGCCGGAAGCAGGACACTTGGCCAGTGGCAGGTCTGTCTTGGAGCCAGCTGGCATTGGCTCTGTTGGACATGGGGAAAGCTTCTAGCAGCTTCTCACAGAAGCCACCCCTGTAGCCCCCCCCACTACCAAAAGCTTCCCATGCAAACCCAATACATTTATCAAAAATATACTTTGTATTTTGCATGAATTCACAATAAGGTATATAGCAGAAAAACAGATGGTATTTTCTACATATCTCATTATACTTTAGAAAAAAGTATTATTAACAGTTACAGACTGTTATAACTTCTGTTTCTAAAATACTACGTATATCAAAATATGACAGAACATTACATACATTATAAGAAAACACTCTACAAAGAATTTCAACTCAAAGTCTGGTCAGAAACTCACAAGATGCCAATTAGAGATTTTTTGTTAAGGGGAAAAGAAAATAATGTAGAAGTATTCAGTAGGTGCAGGAATCACCCCCTCCCCCTTGAACATTTATGGCTGAAGATGAGCAATTTTGTTACCTTTTTCAGTATTGTATCAACACATATTTTCAAAGGGTGATTAGACTTGATAGTCTCACTTACTTTATGGACTTCCTGTTGAAGGGAGAAAAAAAAAAATAGAGTTGTTTACAGGGTCAGTTAAGAGTTCCATCTCTCCCAGTGAAACTATAACCATCAGAGCTTAAAACCAACAAAATTTCCTAAACCATGGAAACCATGGCTAGGTCCTCTTCTGGGAGGGCGATGACCACTAGTTGAGCTAGCCTCTAGAGCCTGGAGCGGGGCTGCGCACTGCCCGTTCGCCTTCCCCGCTTGCCTTTCCCGCGCGAACTGACGCGCCACGCCCTTCTGACGCGCCACGCCCTGTTTGCCCGCCCTGATCGCCCCGCTCCCTGGAGGCTGCTCTTGTATGTGAGGGGGTTTGGCCGCCGTCCCTCCTGTCCCCGCCCACGCTGAGTCAGAGCTGCCGCTCGTCAGGAGCTCACTCCTCCAGCTCGGGGGAGGGGGTGGGGGGCTGGGGCACCCTCTCGCTCCCTGCGCTTTTGCCTTCGCGGTTTTTGCTGCGGTTTTGCCGCTTTAGGAAGGGTCCCCCGGCGCGATCCTCCGCTCCGGAGCCCTTCGCCTCGGTGGCTACAGGCTTGGGGAGGAGTGGCTTGAAAGCTGCCCAGAGGAAGAGGACCTGGGTGTGCTGGTTGACAGCCGGCTGAACATGAGCCGGCAGTGTGCCCAGGTGGCCAAGAAGGCCAACGGCATCCTGGCCTGTTTCAGAAATAGTGTGGCCAGCAGGAGTAGGGAGGTGATCGTGCCCCTGTACTCGGCACTGGTGAGGCCGCACCTCGAATACTGTGTTCAGTTTTGGGCGCCTCACTACAAGGACATTGAGGTGCTGGAGCATGTCCAGAGAAGGGCAACGAAGCTGGTGAAGGGCCTGGAGCACAAGTCTTATGAGGAGCGGCTGAGTGATAGGGATTAACGTCAAGTACGAAGGAACAATGAAGAGATTTACAGTTCTTTGGTTGAACTGATGCAGATGGTTAGGAACACCTTGTGAATAGGCCGACCTGACACACAGTAGATAAAAAGGCCTTGAAACTTAGTATTCTAGATAAGGAGGCCAACCTTGTATCTTGAGATAAGAGGGTGGTGCTGGTGAGAATTACTCTACTTAAGCCAGGAGCTAGAACTAAGTATGTGTGAAGACTGAGACTTTTGCATATGTTAATGAATTCCGGGAAATGTAATGAATATGTATACTCTAACTGTATATAACTTCTATGGTTAAGTGATTTGGCACGCACACTAGGTGGAGCGATCCCCTGTGCGTCCAGCGCTGCAATAAAGAATACCCGCTTTCTAAAACTCCAAATTGAGTCTTAGAGAGTTTTTCGGAGACTTCTTCATTTCAGATTGGTGACCCAGATGGGACTTTCTCTGCTTGCCTGCGGGACCCGCTGAGAAAAAGGACTCCCTTGGGTACCCCCGGAGACTTCTCCGGAGGCATTCCTCGCCTCATCCGGATCACCACAGGAGCAGACAAAGGACTATCTATTGGATAAAGGTATTCTTTAACTCCTTAACTTTTGGGATTGGCCAATTTGGGCTCTCCATAAGACGTAGGCAGAGGGTCTTACGCAGGACGGCGTATACCGAGGCGCTAGCACTTTAGTGGTATACATTGGTTTTGGTTTTGGTTAATTGAGTAAGGGGATACCTATAAGTCATGAGGAGACGTCCTACGCGAGGAAAAGAGCATTGGTGCTCGCCCCTGGAAAAGTTGGGGGTTGGGGTTTGAGTCCCCATAAGGTGGTATCCTCAAGTGCCTTGGGGTCTCCTAACTGTAGTGATAGGAGCTGTATGTGGCATTGCCATAATTATAGTCATCTGTTGTAAAATCCGGTACCGTGTATTATGGTTTAAACTGATCTGTGTGGACTTGTGGCAAACGGTTTACGGTTAACGATTTATGCTATATGTGAGCTTGATTATTATTCTAACTGATACAGTTTGTGGTGTGAGTGAGAAGTGTAACGGGCCCGTTTGTGTGACTGAGTGTCTGCATTGTACGTGTGAGACGCAGCGCAGCTGCGAAGCGAGTGCGGAGTTCTGATCCGCGGTTCCGTGTTCTCCACGAGGAGAGCGGCCGGAGATGAACGAAGCGGATGAAATGACATATGTATGAGTTTCTGAGAAAGATGTCCTCTACATACTGAAAATAGTTGTACCCCTATATTTGTATTGGAGTATATTTGGTGTAATCAGAGGATAACTGTAAATGATGAGAATGAAATAATTTGTCCTACATGTCAAATTTGGTTTAGTTAAGAGTGAAAAGGCTTCCCCTTCTCTATGCAATAAATGTAATAGTTGCCAGCCTATTATAGTAACCCGATGTTTGAGGCGCGAAAAGGTGATTAAGTCTACTGCTTTGGGTGGTGGGGGTGGAGAAATTTTAGTGATTTTTAATCAAATTTTAAGTACACTTTGTGTAGGCAAGCAGGATGGGGGGTCAACAGAGTGAAGGCATTGTGAAAAAGAGCCCCCATTGGGTAAAATCTGAATAAGCCCGCGGTAACTATTGTAAATATTTGTCCGTTTGCTGAGAGTGACATGACACAAGGGTTCGAGTGATTTGTGGAAACCGGACTCCACAATCTATGAGATTGTAAAGTAGGTATGTTTATTCAGCGCTGGGCAGCACGGGCGGTAGTCCCACCAAAGTCGTGCGCGCCCCAACGCGGCACTCACCATAAATATATACAGTAAAACATTACATATTCATAGAGTTTCATAATACGCCTATACATATGCATGACCTGCCCCCGCTTTGTATTAAAATGAGTTCCAATAAGTCATTTCCATAGACCCCTCCTATCTGCGCTTGCGCATTGCCTCCTAGTGGTGGTCGTCGGGGGTCGTGGGGATGAAGGTTAGTGGTTCCTCTTCGTCACTGCTACTCTACTACCTTAACCCCTTCTCTCACGAGTCCCCTTCGATTGTTTTGTGTAAAGGTATTGTCTATCGTCATAGTGATTGAATATTTGTGTTGTTGTTATGTGACAAGTTTGTTTGTTTATGTGATTTCCCGTGTGTAAAATGGGATGAAGTAATGTATGCAGATATGTTTTTCACTTTGCGAAACCATCCGGAGTGGCAGAAGGAGTGTGGTATAAATTTAGCACCTCAAGACCCTTTTATATTGGCATTAGAAAAGGAACGACAGAAGGATCAGGGAAAGTCGAAGCGGTGTTGTTCAGCACGTAGCATTGGGCAGAGATGTTTGGGGACAAAGGAACAAGATAAAGAGGAAGAACTGGAAATGTTGATAACGCCCCGGGCTAGGTTGCTAGAAAGTGGGGCAGAGGGGGTGTTGACTCATCTCCGGATAAGAGCGATTCAAAAACTTTTGAGAAAAAGGAAGGCGGAGGTTTTAGCCCTGTGGCAGGGAGGACTCGGAACAAAGGTGGCAGGGGTGCATTACACATTCAAGCTCCTTTACGGGAGGCTGTGGGAGGCTGTGGGACCGGAAGGTCCGGTAGTAGTTAAAGGCCCCTTTACGATTGCAGATTTGAATAATTGGAGACAAGCAGCGGGCAATTATCGAGATAACCCTGAAAAGACAGCCCGAGGTTTTGAGATGTTATAAAAACTCAAGATCCAGATTGGAGTTGTGATAAATGATTTAGTCATTTATCATGATTTATATGCTGAGCATGACGTCATATGGTATGGAATAGCCCATTGGCCAGCTGGGCCAGCCGTCCCGGCCACACTCCCTCCCAGCCCCCCGTGCACCTGGCAGGGCACGGGAAGATGAAAAGTCCTTGACTAGAGTAAACACTACTTAGCAACAACTCAAACATCAGTGTGTTATCACCATTATTCTCATACCACATCCAAAACGCAGCACTATACCAGTTAATAGGAAGAAAATCAACTCCATCCCAGCTGAAACCAGGACAACCCCTGAACAAGTGCAGAATCCTGAAAAACTAGTAAAATATTTGGAAAACGTATGCTGTCACCCTGGCAATTCCAGAGAGACCCAGATGACTGCAATGTGCTGGGGCCTGGCCCATGCCTACCGAGCCCTGTTCAACACTATTCAGAACCCTCAAGGGGGAGAGAAGGGCTCCGGATCTGATGACAAAACGACGGGCGCTGCAGCTACTCCAACCCCCGCGATGAGCACTGCAGCTGAACCAGAGGACCAACCCTTGCTTATATCAGTTGCCTCTGTACATAAGAGGAAATCTTGGAAGCAAAAGTCAGATCATTCAGAAAGGGATGATGGAAAAGCAGGGTCTTCACGAGGAGGGGAGGAGGAAGAGGAAGAACTCATAAACGAGACAGAAACCACCCGATTGCTATCCCTGAGTGAGCTGCAAGATATGCGAAAAGATTTCGGCCGTCGTCCAGGCGAGCATATTGTTACCTGGCTGCTCCGATGCTGGGATAATGGGGCCAGTAGCCTGGAATTAGAGGGGAAGGAAGCCAAACAGCTGGGATCCCTTTCTAGGGAAGGGGGCATTGACAAAGCGATTGGAAAAGGGACACAAGCCCTCAGCCTCTGGAGGCGACTGCTGCCAGGCGTGAAGGAAAGGTATCCCTTCAAGGAAGATGTTATATATCGCCCAGGCAAATGGACCACTATGGAGAGAGGTATCCAGTACTTGAGAGAATTAGCCATGCTGGAGGTGGTTTATAGTGACCTGGACAACGAGCAAGTAACCAAAGATCCAGATGAAGTCCAGTGCATGTGACCCATGTGTTGGAAGTTGGTACGGAGCGCACCAGCGTCGCATGCCAATTCGTTGGCAGCACAACAGTGCACCGGTGGCAATATCGCACCAACCGAGACTCCCTGCTTCCCATCCATAAGCTGATTTGTCGACTGGAGAGCCAAGGAGTGATCAGCAAGACTTGCTCACCTTTTAACAGTCCCACATGGCCAGTGCGAAAGTCCAATGGAGAGTGGGGACTAACGGTAGACTACCATGGCCTGAACGAAGTCACGCCGCCGTTGAGTGCTGCTGTGCCGGACATGCTAGAACTCCAATACGAACTGGAATCAAAGGCAGCCAAGTTGTATGCCACAACTGATATCGCTAATGCGTTCTTCTCAATCCCTTTGGCGGCAGAGTGCAGGTGTCCTGGTTCCGCCTGGGACAGATTTAACTTTCTTCCCAGTAGCTTGGGGGGTGTGCTCTGTTTCGGGTTTGGTATGAGAGGAGTGTTGATGGCCCGTTGATGCTTTGGTTGTTGTAGGGTGGTGCTTGCACCGGGGACTTTTCGGCCTCCCATGCCCTGCCAAGTGCAGGGGAAGCTGTGGGTGTGGGGGGGAGCATAGCCGGGGTGGTTGACCCAGCTGGCCAATGGGGTATTCTATACCATGTGACATCATGCTCAGTATAAAAACCAGGGGTGGGGGGGCGCTTACCATGAAACTATAACCATCAGAGCTTAAAACCAACAAAATTTCCTAAAAGCCACAGCTGTACTAGACATCTAATAAAAGATAATTGAAGGAGTATTTATAAAGAAGATACGTATTTAAAAAAAAAACAAAACAACACAACGTCAGCGTGCAAACATTACTCTGTGAATGTGTGGAGGACTGGTTTCTATGCGTGAATATTGAAATGGAAAATACTTTCTTGTTTTAGTTGTAGGTAAAGAGGAGGAGTTTCTTTCTTACCTGGTTTAATTTCACTTTTATTACTTTAAGCAGCTTGATGGGTATCGTTTTACACTACTTCATTTTATATCTTCCTCACATTTATCTCCACATAGCTCACTTCTGAGACCATTTGGCATTTATCAGTAATGAAAAGATGCTACCTAACAGCTAGATAAGTTTTTTCAGAACTGCTTATCTGTTTATCAATCAGGCTTAGTGAGTACTAGATTTTATTCTTCATCCTATTGGCAATCCAGAGATAACCTTTTGATGCTTTTTTGTTGTTGTTACAAACAGCACTTTAAAAAAACAGATGTAAGTTCTAGAGTCTGCAGGACAGAAATAATTGTAAAGGCTTAGAAATCTTGTCAAATAGGATGATTAGGCAGACAGAAGAATTGCATTTGTTTAGTGTGACAAAGGAAACTAAATTGATATAGACAGTCCTTTGACATATAAAAGGCTGTTCTAACAGATGACTGGTAGTAATTCTGGTTTCCCTCTGAATCTCCTGAGAGAATGATCACAAGAGATCTGATTAGTCTGTGGCAAAGAATTTATCATCATATAGTGAGATTAGGAAAAACAAACAAACAAAACCCAGCAAGAATGTCTGTAAGGTTCAATCCTAAACATATTCAGCCCTGTCAAATAGAGTGTTGGACTAAAAAAAAAAAATTAAAAAAAAAAAAAAATTGTGAAGTGTTCTCTAATACTACAATTTCTTGTGTTTTCAGAATCTCTCTCTGATAAAGGAAGAAAACAAAAGCCTAAACTAAAGTGTGAGAGTGCTCAAATTTAGTGATTAATTTGACACAGCAGCAATTTAGAATATTTACAATCAAGTTCTCAGAATCAGCACTGGCATTCTTAAGAATTTTTAAATATTTTCATGCACTGCAGTGTTCCTATGAAGGTTGAAAATAAAATATTGGCCAAGATTTCTAAGATATAGTGCAATTGTTTCTAGATTGAAAGAAAAAAAAAACAAACACTGAAGTGTCAAATCTTAATATTTGAAACAAGGTTTTATAATGCATTAACAATATAATATATTTTACATTGTGTATGACATAACCTCAGAATTTTTCAGTCCCCCTACCTGACTTAAAGAACAGTCTAGTACAAGACAGCAAGTGCTAGCCTGGTAAACAAAGTTTTTGTTGCTCATTTTCTAGTAAGTTTTGTAGTTATGTCCCAGTTAGATGTTTTTAGAAATTTTTTCAAAATGCTATTACTGAAGAATAAAGATTCTACTATTATTTTATGTTGACCTATCACAGAAGTTACCACTCTACCCCTACAACTCTTCAGAAGTATTATTTCCAAGCCATGGTATTAGAGCAGTAGAGCAGGCAATAGCTATTCAATGGGTTGCACTTCCATTCTATTCTTGAACTAAATTAGAGCCTATTGCTCACTCACAAATAACAATAAAAACAGTACCATCTCTCTCAACAGAAACTCTTTGAAAAACCAATGATCTATATATTCTCTTCTCAAAAGGCACATAGCGTGATTCTGCAAATCTAACTTGGAAACTCTTCTTAAGATTCCAGAAATATACTGGGAGCAGAGCATAAAAACAGACATACACAATTTGCATGAACACTAGCAAAACATCTGTACACTATATTTTCAAGCATCACTCTGGAATGTTATTCATTAGTGACCAATATTACTCCAAAAGGGCCAATAAAAGAATAAAAACAACAAATAATGGCTATCAAGTTGCCAAGTTCTTCACATCAGGGACTATTTCTCATTTGATTTTTATACAAGATCTAGTGTCATCAAGTGGCACACTATGATGATTTTCTTAATTTACAGATATTTCACAGTAAGTTCATGCTACTTATGTTTTCTTGCCACAAGTGCCCAACACCAGGAAATTTAGAGATGACTAACAGCAGCCTTCACTTATTTCATAGCAAAAGCTAGTTAGTTACCTCCATAATATCCTCTAATTTCTCCTCTGCACCTGCTTTTTCAGTCATCAGTTTGGCAGCTTTGAAATAGGTCTTCATGAGAAGATAATCCCTCTTAGCCCCATTCCAGCAAGAACAGGGAATTTCCACCAAACCATAACCCAAAAGCAACACAAGAAGAAAGAGACCCCATGTGTTTGCAGCAGCTATCCCAAGAGTCTGAAGTTGGCTCCTGGGGGGGGGGGGGGAAGCCAAACAAACAAACAAAAAAACCAGACAGCAAAAGAAAAGCAAAAAAAGAAAAAAACCAAACAACATCCCCCTACCCCACCTGCAAGAAAGTGACCCTGAAGTATCTGTGCACCAATATGGCTTTCAAGTTTACAGGAACTAACTGTAATTCTTGCCAGTCTGCTACTTGGCTGTATTTAAAACTGCCGCGATTTTTCTGTATCTCCCATGTTTCTGCCCTCTCTGGAGAGAAGACAAAAATGTTTGTTCTCAAAGGAATATGTTCCTTTAGGAAACAAAATGAACTTAGCAAACTTATTGAAAGTGAGGCCAAAACACCATAACGGGAGTCAATATAAGAAACAGCCTCAGAATCCAGGATTTGTATTCAGAAGTAGAAGTTGAAAGCAACTAGGCAGTACACGATAGTGTTTACTACTGTATCGAGTATGGAAGACCATTAGCAATGTTATAAATATTAATTATTTTAACTTACCTTATGGCCTTTAAATAGAGTCTACAGTAGACAGAAGCGCTACACAGGAAATATTGACACAGACTTTTGAAAACACTGAGAAAGTTTCTGCACTAATTTTGCAAATGCATTTGTAGGGAGAAAAAAACCCACCGCAAATATAAGAGGATTCCTCTGTCCTACATATCAAAACCGGAAAACCAAAAGATAAGTTTGTACAAATAGTCAAAAAATCCCTTTCCGTAAAAAAGGTTAACAAAACTTTCCAATTGCCTAGCAAAAATCAGATCAACTAAAATTGTTTTTTTAAAAAAGACCCATTTCATCTACAGAAGATATTATCCGTGACAATTTTTTAAGAACTCATGCAAGTGCTTACAACTTTATTCTTACCGTTGTAAATTGAAGTTTGGGTTTACAGCCACATATATTAAAAATGCTCCAAAAATCAGCAAGTAAGTGCCATAATAGATTACATTCTCAATCAATGCAGTTTTAATCTTTCCAGTAATGGAGAGCCCTCCTGATGTAGCATATGATTGCATGAAACGTAGCAGAATCCTAGGAGGAAAGCAAACAAAACCAAACCAAACCAAATGAGCCAACCAAATAAGAAAAGACTCCCAAGCTTCTAACAAAATTAGCTAGTTATATGGTTTTATTCTAGATGTACTGGTCTGATGGCAAACCTTAAACAAGTTGTAGATAAAACCAACACAGTTGGCTTTACTATGAAAAGTCTCTATTAATCGAAAACTCACTACCAACCTTGATCTTCTTGACTGATACAAAAATAATTATCTGATGATAGGCTGATCAGAAACCACACATCAATCTAACCCAAAAGCACAGACAATCTGTTTGCTGTAGCTATATCTATATTTTTATATAGTATATCCAATAAAACCAAATAATTTAAAATATTACTCAGAAATTACCCAACTTATTCATGGAATTATTTTGATGTCCTGTTACCTAAAACCCATTTTTTCAGACAATCTACCCATAAACACCTCTATGTGTAAATCGCTTAGTTTCAAGTACAAAAGTGAACCAAGAGTAAATGGCTGTCACCTGAAAAGGAGCAAAAAAAAAAGTGTACTCAATTTAATACAGTAATTAGAGAAATGTTATTGCTAGCAAATAATATATATGATTAGATAGCTTTGTGGAATAGTGATATATATTCTTAAAGAGTATGCTATGACTGTTAAGATGTTGCACTTATAAATTATACCTGTATCATAGTCTTTGTCATATTCTTTTGCCTTACTTACCATGTTAAAACCTGCGATGTCCGGTATACAACATGCCAGAAAATTGGCATAATTCCATTACGAATATAATTCCATGGTTTGAAACATTTTTGCTTGCTGTAACAATGTAAGGAAGCTTATTATTAGTTGTAGGGTCAAGAGTACAGACAAAATTTTCTATAAATTCCCATATCTAGAAAGGTCTTTGAAAATAGCATAGAAATAATACGTTACTATTTGAGTAAGTAGTCAACCATCAACCATCTCAGAAGAGAATAAACTGAATCACCATTTAAAAATATTTATCATTCTCCTCACTGCAAATAATATATCTGGACAAGACAGCTTGCTTAGAGAGAAAAAAAACCACAAACAGTAACTCGAAGACTAAAGAGAAATAAGCAATTAAACAATTCAAGGTTACAATTTTTCTTTTTGGGCAGGAAGTACTTTCTTCATGTAAAGATTCTGTAGACAGAAGATCATTCAACTTTAGTTAGTGCAGCAGGTTTTTAAAATATATCTAGGAAGCCTATCACCTAGCTCTACTACCTAGACCATTTAGTGGTGAAAAAAGTGTATTAGTTGTTTCTTCTGTAACCCAGCTGGATTTAGTCAGACTTATATATAAACATTGATTTGTTGAGCCAATACTTTTCTGACAGGTAGTGTTTGCTTCAGAAGACCAGAAAAGCCATCAGAGCCTTTTAGCAAAAAGAGAGCAAAAGACAAAGTGCCCATCCACATTAAGACACTTGGGGTTTTTTCCCACACCTATCTGGGTAATGAAACAATGATGAGTCAAGGGGCAATACAGTCAACTTAATAGGAGTATCTATTGAGAAATAATTGATGTTTTCCAGGGTCAAGCTAGTTAAGCCCGAGTTGTGAGTTTTTATGTACACAGCATAAATATTTTCAAAGCTATCAAATTACCATAGTATGACAGGCAGTGTGACTAAAGGTTTCAAAGTTTTAAGATGTGAGTTGCACCAACACAGTATTTGCTCAATCACTACTTAAGTTGATATTTCTATTTGATATACTCAAGTCATATACTGTAGTATAATACCCATCAGCATGTTCTGGAATTATAGGTAAATTAAAGGGCTATTGAATAGTTTTCAAATTGTGTATTTACCTAACTATGTTTAATTAACATAAACTGAGTGGTCTCAAATAAAGGGTAAAATGTTGTGTCACTAAGTCTGGCATTTTACAGTTCTTCCACGGATATACAACATCCAGATAGCCTCCGCTTTGGGGTAACAAAACTGGCAATACGTTGCATGCACATATAAACTGACATCTTAAATGCTCTAATCATTTTACAGATAACTACACCGCACACATCTACAAGATGTGGAAATAGCCAACAGAGACTAAAGAGTGAGCAACCACAGAAAGAGCCCACATTTGTCTATATTCCCCATGTTTTAGGGATTATTTCTTTCCTGACAGAAAACAGTGAGCAGGCTAATGCTACTTCGGTAGAATACAGTAAATTTCAGATAACTCCAATTACTATATATATGCAATTATAATAAGTAATTAGATATGCTGCTTGCATATAAGACAAGCCTACTAATTTCATTTATAAGGTATAAAATTAGATTTTCAGGTCTAAGGTCTTTAAGACTGAAACACAGTACACTCCTATCATTTAAAAAAAGAAAATCATAAAATACTTCTTTAAAAACAGTCTAATGAAGAAAACATACAGCTCATACCTTGGAGCAAGAGTAACATAAGAGCCATTACTTTCTGCAGGGCTGGAGTTAACAGCAAGTTTGCATTGATTATAAATAGTCTAAAAGACAATTAATTTTATAAATCAGTGACCAGAAAAAAGGTACAACATTTATTTAAAAATAACAAGTCCCGTTTTTAAAGACATTTCCTGCACACCAGGTTTACATTTGGGAGCAATTAAATTAATAAACCCTCAAAACAACATGCAATCTGCAGGACGAGTAAGTAAAAAACTGAAAGGTTTTTATGTTGCCTAAACAGATAAAAAAAATTCTATAAACAAATAATGAAATTTTAAAACATTTGAACTAGATTTGTTATCTGATAAGATCAAAAAAATAAAATTAATTGTAAACAGAGACACTGTCATGCAAAAAGGTAAGAAGTGTTTAGTTTAACAAGACACTATTTGGAATATTTATTATTCCTGTTTAAGATATTGTCTTCTGAAATTATGATTTAAAACAAAATACCATACACATTTTACGCAACTAAGTAGAAAAATCTTACAAGTTTCTTACCATACTAACATCCAGAGGCAGTATAAATACAATAAGAAAGCAGAGATACCAAGCCAATCATGTTGCTATGATCACCAGTCTATGCTGTTTCTTGAAGTCTCCATACCGATGGAGTAGGAATAAGGCCAGAAAAAAGACAAATACTATCTCAAGGCTCAAATGTGCACCATTCATTATTGAATGTTCACTCCAGCCACACAGTGCAGCTCACTTAAGAAAGTGGATCAGAATGGTAAGACAAAAGACATTTAATTAAATTAAAATCTCTGGAAGATATTTACGCAGAAAAGAGTTAACAGACATTTTTTAAACATACTAATAGACTTTTCTGATTTCACATTACAAGAATTATGATCAGATGAAGAACAAGATTTTCAGCAAGGTGCTTTAAAGTCCTCTACAGAAATCGAAATATCATGTCATTCCAATTTTGTCATTTCACAGAATCATAGAATCATTAAGGTTGAAAAAGACCGCTGTCGTGGTTTAACCTGGCAGGCAGCCAAATACCACGCAGCCACTCGCTCACTCCCCCCCCACCCCAGTGGGACGGGGAAAGAATCGGAAGGGTAAGCGTGAGAAAAACTCGTGGGTTGAGATAAAGACAGTTTAATAGAACAGAAAAGGGAAAATAATAATGATAATGATAGAATATACAAAATGAGTGATGCACAATGCAATTGCTCACCACCCGTGCTGACCGATAACCAAGTAGCGATCGGTACTTCCTGGATCACGCCTACCATTCATATACTGAGCATGACGTCCCATGGTATGGAATACCCTGTTGGCCAGCTGGGCTGGCTGTCCTGACTATGTTCCCTCCCATCCTCTGCTTGGTAGTATGAGAGCTGTCCTTGGCAGGGTACTTAGCAACAACTGAAAACATCAGTGTGTTATCAACATTCTTCTCATACTGAATCCAAAACACAGCACTAGGAAGAAATTTAACTCTATCCCAGCTGAAACCAGGACAACCTCTAAGATCATCCAGTCCAACCGTCAACCCAACACCACCATGCTCACTACACCATGTCCCTAAGCGCCTCATCTACACATCTTTTAAATACTTCCAGGGATGGTGACTCAACCACTTCCCTGGGCAGCCTGTTCCAAGGCCTGACCACTCTTTCAGTAAAGAAATTTCTCCTAATGTCCAATCTAAACCTCCCTTGGCGCAACTTGAGGCCATTTCCTCTCGTCCTATCGCTAGTTACTTGGCAGAAGAGACCAACACCCACCTCGCTACAACCTCCCTTCAGGTAGTTGTAGAGCACGATGAGGTCTCCCCTCAGCCTCCTCTTCTCCAGGCTAAACAACCCCAGTTCCCTCAGCCGCTCCTCATAAGACTTGTGCTCCAGGCCCTTCACCAGCTTTGTTGCCCTTCTCTGGACATGCTCCAGCACCTCCATGTCCTTCTTGTAGTGAGGGGCCCAGAACTGAACACAGTATTCGAGGTGCGGCCTCACCAGTGCCGAGTACAGGGGCACGATCACTTCCCTGCTCCTGCTGGCCACACTATTTCTGATACAGGCCAGGATGCCATTGGCCTTCTTGGCCACCTGGGCACACTGCCAGCTCATGTTCAGCCGGCTGTCAACCAGTTTCTAGCAACATATTAGGACAACTCCTCTTCATCTTCTGATATACAATAGATCCAGAAGTCAAATCTCTGTCCTTGAATAAGACTATAATCCTAACTTTTAAGGCTAGTATAAATTTCAAAAGAAAATATATTCTGCTCTTTTTTTCTTCTAGAATAAATCAACTAATTTGGACAAAGGAAAGGTTTAAAATGAAATGTTTCCAGAAAACTACTGAGCAACTTTTTTTTAATGGACTGTTCCTCAACTATGCATTTAAATTCTCTACTCAGAGTTAACAGAGCATAAAAATACAGCAAAGTATATGGTAGTCTATTTGTGATGTACCTCTTTTTAGGTTTGAAATTTCATGTAATAAGCAGCAACATGCTAGCTATCTAATTCACCTTCCTATTCCTCTTCTGATCTTCTTCAGAGAAACACAGGTCTCAGTTTATTCGTTATTAGTCTTGCTAGGATATATTTTTGCTTTGCTCATGCTTCTCGGTTTAGTTACTCTGTGTTACAGTCAAGACTGCTAGAAATGCCTAGAAAGTTCATCTTCATACAGGCATGCTGTTATGCAAAGGGCCAGTGAGCTGCACAAATCTATTAAGAGAAAATTACACTGACTTGTTACGTGGTTAGTTAAACTGCTTCTGACCTTTTTAATAAGTATCGTTTTACCACAGCCACTTCATACATTTTAAAAAAAAAGAGTTTATTTCTCTGGTCAGACTGACTTGCTTCTCCGTCAAGATTACCATTTTAGCTGGTTTGATTTAACTGAAATATTTTTTGCTATGGCTTCCCCACTGTCGTATTTTCAATGCTTTCACTGTTCACTGGAACTTTAGAGATTTAAAAGAAATGCTACTACTAAAATTTCCCTCAATTTACTTTTAAATCCCTTCAGAATTTGTTAAGTAAACCATTTCCTTTACTAATCTCAGTATACTGCTGCGACGAGCGAGGGAAGGCAGGCAGTCGACTCAATGTGAGTGATAAGGCCAGCTTCAACTTTATTGTAAAACCCTACACATATTTATACACTAAGTTCTACCTTATGCATACTTGTCTCACAATCATTGGCTTAGCTCTAAAAATTACATTATCATATTCCTCCTACTTTCGGTTACTGCTACGTGGTCCGGGTTCCATCCTGTTTTCCCTATACTATACTTTCTCAAAGTTGCTTATCTGCACAGAGCAAGGTCAGCATAACTTTCTTTTCTCCCTTGTCAGCATGACTCAGAATTTTCCCACCGCGGCCTAGTCTGGCTAATTTTCTCCAACATTTCCCCCTTTTTCTTTTTGGACCACCAATACATTGTGGTTCATTTTTACAACATTATTTAAAATACAGTGATATGCTATTTTTACTATAACTATAATTGTTAATAAAACACCAAGCCAGCGCTTGCGCAGTGCCTATGTTAGGCACTAGGGAAGCAAATACATTGGCTGTGGTTGATCATAATTCTATATTGTAAAAGGTGAAACAACAGTCCAACCGGTGGTATTAACAAAAGGGTTGTTATCATCAGTGCGGCTGCTTATGCCGATCAATGACTGAAAGGTCTGGGCCTGTGCGGCAAAGCGGCTAAAACTGCCAAACACAAAACATGTCTGAGTAGTAACGTTATCAGTTGCATTTCCAATTTTTTCTGACCCCAAAAGGTCAATTTCTTGGGGGTCCCAAGGGAGAGTATGATTTAGGGCTCTTATTAGTTGTACCGAGCAATTTGCTACAGTAACATTTATACAATTAACTGTTACAGACGTCCAATTATCAAAATCTCTGGCAATAATTTCAGGAAAGCCTATCAGACATGTTTTAAAGGGCTCAGTTGCCGTAGCTGAACTCAGGCAAAAATCTGTCATCCCAGTTTTATTTGCCCACGCCACCCATAAGTTCGCACGGCTGGGCAACGGCATCGCTGGGATCAGTACAGACAGAGCTGCATTGATCATCATCAGCAACAGCAGCTTTGGTCCAGCGGCTTGGAATCCACTTCGGCCCTGTGGGAGTAAGTACACACATATAACCTCTACCCATATACTTCACTTCTGCTGGACCTTTCCACAGTCCGGTTGCTGGATCTCTATACATAACGAAAACTGGCTTGTCATCCTTATTTTCTTTAGGATAACCATGCACCCATGCTGGTGGCTCTTTCTGATCTGCAAAAATACATAAATGATTTAGCACAAAAAGAGTCTTAACAAGTCTTTCTTGTACATCTGAGATTTCCCTAAATTTTTGCAAATATTGTTTCAGTGTTTGATGCGCCCTTTCAATGATAGCTTGTCCCGTGGGTGAGTGCGGAATACCAGCAGTATGTCGCACTCCCCATGTTTGGAAAAAACGTTTCACTTTGGCGCTTGTGTATGCAGGGCCATTGTCAGTTTTTATCGTTTGTGGCACTCCCATAACTGCAAAACAACTAGTCAAATGTCGCATTACGTGGAGTGCTCGTTCTCCTGTTTGTGCCGTGGCCCATATAAATTTGCTATAGGTGTCAATCGTAACATGTATATATCTCAGTCTGCCAAAGTCAGCAACGTGAGTCACATCCACTTGCCACAATTCTCTGGCCTCGAGTCCCCTGGGATTCACGCCGATTCCGAGACCAGGCCCATGGTGGCTACACGTAGGACAGGCCCGCACAATCCCCTGTAAAATGTCCATAAAATATCCATAAATGTACACAAAATGTCCACTGCATTCATTTAGTCCATGACTTTGGGCTCCATCTGTTATGGTGGTCACTCAGGTCAGCAGAGGTGGTGCGTTGCGTGGAGTTACTGGGCACCAAAGCCGGCTCAGGTCGGGTCACTGCTGCACTTGCGCTGCTTCTTGTAAAGTTTGTCCTCCGTTGGTTCAGGTGGTTCCTGCTGCTTGGGCATGGGCTTATCCACAGTCACAGACGCCTCGGGGCGTCCTGTCCCGCATGGACTCAGCCACAGGTCACAGTCCCTTTGATTCGAGTTCACGCTGCAGTTCCAGCCTGTCCAGCACAGCAGCACAGAAGCAGCAGCGATGCCCTGGCCATCTGCCGGCCCAGGCGCATCCCTATTGCTGTTATCAGAATGTTCCCAGGCGCAGCACAGTAAGACGATAAGCAGTGCAGCAGTACAGCAAGCAGCAAGAGCAAAAAAGCAGCCACTAATGAGCACAAGACTCTAATACACATTAAGGCAAGCAAGCCCCATGGCAAGCACAAGAGCCTGCGAATTAATAGCTAAACAGCAGTAACAGCTATAAATTCAATCTAGCACATTCCAATCAAACGTGTCGTTATCTTGAATTGTAGTCTTTGGTTGCATTCCAGTAAATATCCATTCTAATACTCTCACAGTCTCCCCCTTTTTCTTTTTGCACTGCGTAAGTGCACCAATAAAATGTGTGAGGCCGTGCAAAACGGTTAAGTCCACAGGTAAGTCAGGGTCAATACGATCCACTGCTCGGTCAACGATGTGGGTACTGAGTTTTTGAATCACAATCGATAAGTCCTCGTAATATAAAAAGTCCTTGGAGACCACTGGATGATCGCCCCAACAACAACGCTCCATGAGATTGTCCATTGATAACTATGGGCCCTTTAATTCCTGTAGCAATTTTTCGCGGCCGGTCGTCAATTAGCGTGACATCTACTGCTGTTGCCAGATCCAGTCCGAGGCTCCCCCTGGTTGCTGGTCGAAGTTGGGTTGCTGGTCGAAGCTGGGCAATGGCGTCTGGTATCTCTGCACTGTCATTTGGTTGGGGGCTGCCGTTGGCCTGAAGGTGACCGGAGCTGCGACTGGTGTCGGCGCGCTGCGGCTCTTGGCGCTCGGTTTCCCGTTTCCCAAACGCCGGCAGACCGTAGTATTATGATTATTCATTTGACAGTTCTGGCAGCTCCCGACATTGTCGACGCAGATGTCCTGGGTAGCCACATCGGAAGCACTTATACTCTCGTCGGCCAGTCGTCTTACTTTGGTGGGCATCCGGAGGCTTCAGTGGGGCAAGAGCTGCAAACGCCTGTCCCTGCGCCTTGACTAATTTTTCCCCTAGTTCTCTGATTGTTTCAACTAACATGGCTTGAGCTCCTACAGGAACTCTACTCATTCGCTCTAACATGACTTCTATGGTGGCGTCTAAGGGTAAGGTGACAAGGATGCCCTTCGTATAAGTATTACAATTCTCTAATACACACTGTCTCAGCAAAGGTCCTTTCATAAAATCTGCCATATCTGCGTGGTCAATAGCGTCTGTGACTCTATCTACAAAAGATGCAAAAGGCTCCTCTCTTCCTTGTTTAATTGACATATATGAGGGAGGAGCTGGTGTAGTTTTAACTTTCTGCAAGGCTTCTCGTGCTAATTTCATAGATTCTAACAACACGTCTGGGCCAGTTTGCATCTGCATTTCTACAGAGGCAAAAGGACCTATACCCATTAGTTGTTCTACAGTTACTCCAGCTAAACGATCATTTGGGGCTCGGGGCGAGTGCGCAGATATTTCACAAAGTCTTTGCCAGTGAGCTTGCCAAAGTAATTGTTGTGCTTGCTTCAAAATAAGCCTCATTATGTTCTTAATATCTTCTGGACATAGCATTCCGCTACCCCAGATATAGTTTAGCATTTGCCTTGCACATTAACTGTGTTTCGCAATTGATTTAATATTTTCCAATCTAGGGCCTGATGCACCCCAGTCATAGCCCCCGCGTTATCTACCTGGTAGATTACCGGGAAGGCTTGAGGGCTAATTTGATCTAATAAATCAAAATCTTTTTGTTCAGCAGCTTCTCGTGCTATTTTGTCCCAACTAACCCGCACTAAACGCGGCTGTTGATGAGCTTGGGACGGGGGGGGGTGGGGTGGGGGGTGGGGGGGGTGGGGGGGGTGGGGGGGGTGGGGGTGGGGGGGTGGGGGGGTGAGGGGTGGGGGGGTGGGGGGGGTGAGGCCTTTAGAAGACTTTCAGCTTGAGCAGTCTCCTGTCCGCTACCGTCTACCCTCTCATTTTTCACTTGGACCTTCCCTCTCCCCGTCCCTTTCCCCCGGCGGTGCGGAGGGACAAGCCCTTTCTGTCGGCGGATCAGGAGGGGGACGAGAGGGTCGGCAGACAACGGGAACAGGAATTCCCGAAGGCGGAGGTGAAAAGTAGTCACCCCCTGCTGTGAGACGTCCAGCGGCAGGATCGGACTGCTCAAGCCGATCTGAGGCGGCTGTAGCTATTCGCCTTTCAGTTTTATATCTTTTTATACAATTAATAACATCTCTCCAAGATTTCATTAATTTTCTTGCTGATTTATCATCATCAATTACTAGATCCCACAAACAATCTCCATAAGAACGCCACTCGTCTACTTCAAACATACTTTCAGGGTCTTTAAAAAAAAACCCTTTCGCTTTCCCTAACGCAATTAAACCAGCCAGGTCTTTTAATTGGCTTACTCCCCGCTTTTCTAAAAAGCATTTTAAAATATCGAAGGCTACCTCTACTTCCATTGCGCGCTTCTCCTGACCCTCTTAATTATCCGGTCGTTTGCAGCCTTTTCCCACGGGTAGCCTTCTATCGGACGGCGAACCCCTTCTTAATTATCCTGGGTTCAAGCACGGATCAGGCACGCCGCGACAGCGTCTACTGATCTTCTGCTCCCTGGTCGCTGCTACCAGTGCTTCTCCGATCTCGCTGTCCGGTGGAAAACAGGGATGGGGGGTCCCTGTTCGGGCGCCACTTGCGACGAGCGAGGGAAGGCAGGCAGTCGACTCAATGTGAGTGATAAGGCCAGCTTCAACTTTATTGTAAAACCCTACACATATTTATACACTAAGTTCTACCTTATGCATACTTGTCTCACAATCATTGGCTTAGCTCTAAAAATTACATTATCATATTCCTCCTACTTTCGGTTACTGCTACGTGGTCCGGGTTCCATCCTGTTTTCCCTATACTATACTTTCTCAAAGTTGCTTATCTGCACAGAGCAAGGTCAGCATAACTTTCTTTTCTCCCTTGTCAGCATGACTCAGAATTTTCCCACCGCGGCCTAGTCTGGCTAATTTTCTCCAACATACTGCTTAAGCAGAGATCTGTTATGTATGAGGGCAGTGAAAATTGTCTTATTCCCACTAAAGAATTCCAAAGTTTGTGATGCCAGTACTTCCTTGAGGACACACAAGACAATTATTCTGTGATTTTTCCCTGAGGATTTATGTTTCCCCCCCCATTTTGCTACTTTCACATTTAATTTCCAAATAGTGAGAGCAGTCTGTTTACTCCATATCGGCTGTTATACACACAGCATCCCAGATTCTGAAAATAGCTCAAGTTACCTTCCTGTTTCTAATCAAAGATGCACACACTTACTTTTTATCTTCTGTCTTTCATCTAATAGGTTTATCAAATTATTAGTATTTCTATCAGGTCAAACATCCCCTTACTATCTGCCTGTGCTACATTTTTGCTAGATTATTTGTAAATCATGAATCCAGGATATCTAATGTATTTCTCAATCACTTATTCTAAGCAAGTCCTTGTCTATTCTTGTATTGGGTTTGCATGGCAAGGTTTTGTAGTGGGGGGGCTACAGGGGTGGCTTCTGTGAGAAGATGCCAGAAGCTTCCCCTAAGTCCGATAGAGCCAATGCCAGCCGGCTCCAAGACAGACACGCCGCTGGCCAAGGCTGAGCCAATCAGCGACGGTGGTAGTGCCTCTGTGATAACATATTTAAGAAGAGGAAAAAAAACCTTCTGCGCAACAGCAGCAGCGAAGAGAGGAGTGAGAATATGTGAGAGAAACAACTCTGCAGACACCAAGGTCAGTGAAGAAGGAGGGGGAGGAGGTGCTCCAGGCGCCAGAGCAGAGATTCCCGTGAAGACCATGGTGATGCAGGCTGTCCCCCTGCAGCCCATGGAGGTTAACAGCGGAGCAGATATCCACCTGCAGCCTGTGGAGGACCCCACGCCAGAGCAGGTGGATGCGCCCAAAGGAGGCTGTGACCCTGTGGACAGCCCACACTGGAGCAGGCTCCTGGCAGGACCTGTGACCCCGTGGAGAGAGGAACCCACGCTGGAGCAGGTTTGCTGGCAGGACTTGTGACCCCGTGGGGGACCCACGCTGGAGCAGTCTGTTCCTGAACGACTGCACCCCATGGAAAGGACCTACGCTGGAGCAGTTTGTGAAGAACTGCACCCCCTGGGAAGGACCCACGTTGGAGAAGTTTGTGGAGGACTGTCTCCCATGGGAGGGACCCCATGCTGGAGCAGGGGAAGAGTGTGAGGAGGAAGGAGCAGCAGAGACAACATGTGATGAACTGACCACAACCCCCATTCCCTGCCCCCCTGCGCTGCTCAGGGGGGAGGAGGTGGAGAAAATCGGGAGTGAAGTTGAGCCCGGGAAGAAGGGAGGGGTGGGGGGAAGGTGTTTTAAGATTTGGTTTTATTTCTCATTATCCTATTCTGATTTGATTGGCAATAAATTAAATTAATTTCCCCAAGTAGAGTCTGTTTTGCCCATGACAGTAATTGGTGAGTGATCTCTCCCTGACCTTATCTCGATCCATGAGCCTTTTGTTATATTTTCTCTCCCCTGTCCAGCTGAGGAGGGGGAGTGATAGAGCGGCTTTGGTGGGCACCTGGTGTCCAGCCAGGGTCAACCTATCACAATTCTATTGGACCATTCTTGTTTCCTCAGAAAAGGGTCTTTTGTATTTATAGTATATTAGCAAATTCCACACAAAAAAAATCATATATCTTCTCCATTCATATCAACTTTGTTAAGGCAGTGCTATCTGACATATGTAGCTTTGGGTGCCCATTTGTCCTGGTTTTGGCTGGGATAGGGTTAAATTTCTTCCTAGTGCTGTGTTTTGGATTTAGTATGAGAAGAATGTTGATAACACACTGATGTTTTCAGTTGTTGCTAAGTACCCTCCTAGTCAAGGACAGCTCCCATGCCCTACTGACCGAGCTAGGTGCACAAGATGGGAGGGAACATAGTCAGGACAGCTAGCCCAGCTGGCCAATAGGGTATTCCATACCATGGGACGTCATGCTCAGTATATGAATGGTAGGCGTGATCCAGGAAGTACCGATCGCTACTTGGTTATCGGTCAGCACGGGTGGTGAGCAATTGCATTGTGCATCACTCATTTTGTATATTCTATCATTATCATTATTATTATTATTATTATTATTTTCCCTTTTCTGTTCTATTAAGCTGTCTTTATCTCAACCCACGAGTTTTTCTCACTCTTACCCTTCCGATTCTCTCCCCGTCCCACTGGGGTGGGGGGGGGGGAGTGAGCGAGCGGCTGCGCGGTATTTGGCTGCCTGCCAGGTTAAACCATGACAGTCCTTCTGTTGTGGGGGTTTGAGCAGCCACCGTGTCTGTTCCTGGGGTTGATCTCCCGCCGCCCGCCGCCCCCGGGACCCGCCACTCCGCCCGCCCTGACAAGGCGCCGCCGTTTGCCCTCCCTCTTTTCTTGTTCCTGAGGGTTGATCTCTGGACAGTATTCCTGAATAATTGTTTAACCCTAAACAAGGCCTGAACCACATTCAGGAGACATAGCAATATGATCATGCTTGTTTGAACATCCCAAGGATATTCAAAATTCTCAGGGAATATTGTGGACATCTTCATGAAGAGGATAGAAGAAAAGGGAGTTTCTGAAGATATGGAAGAGAACATGAACAAGTGGGAGAAAGTGTCCCATCCTGTCTCCCCCTTTTCTCCGAGGCGAAAAAAGTAATTACTAATAGTTTCTAAGAGGTGGTTCCCGAGGTACAGAGATGACGGCAGCACTGAGTACAGATACCAGATTAGATTTACGACCGATGATTTTATCACCTAATAAAACAGCAGCAAAATGATAATCTTGGCCCAGTTCCGAATAATGATAAACAGCACAAAAGGGAACATATACTGCAAGCAAGGTATTACATAACCCAACATTGAGAGCCAGCCCCACAACTTTGAGAGCCAATAAATCAACATTGTGACCAATCTTTATAATGAATGCTTATAACAATTTTGCCTTAACACGTTTTGGTCAGATCTATCGTTATCTAAACCCTTTGACCCCCACGTTGGGCGCCAAAAAGGACTGTTGTGGTTTAATCTGGCAGGCAGCAAAATACCATGCAGCCGCTCGCTCACTCCTCCCACCCCAGTGGGACGGGGAGAGAATCGGAAGGGTAAGAGTGAGAAAAACCCGTGGGTTGAGATAAAGACAGTTTAATAGAACAGAGAAGGAAAAATAATAATAATAATAATAATGATAATGATAATGATAATGATAATGATAGAATATACAAAATGAGTGATGCACAATGCAATTGCTCACCACCCGCGCTGACTAAGTAGTGATTGCTACTTCCTGGAACATGCCTACTGTCCTAGTTTCAGCAGGGATAGGGTTAAATTTCTTCCTAGTGCTGTGTTTTGGATTTAGTATGAGAAGAATGTTGATAACACACTGATGTTTTCAGTTGTTGCTAAGTGCCCTACTAGTCCAAGGACAGCTCCCGTGCCTACTGACTGAGCTAGGTACACAAGATGGGAGGGAACATAATCAGGACAGCCAGCCCAGCTGGCTAATGGGGTATTCCATACCATGTGACGTCATGCTCAGTATATGAAGGGTAGGCGTGATCCAGGAAGTACCGATCGCTACTTGGTTATCGGTCAGCGCGGGTGGTGAGCAATTGCATTGTGCATCACTCATTTTGTATATTCTATCATTATTTATTATCATTATTCTCCCTTTTCTGTTCTATTAAACTGTCTTTATCTCAACCCACGAGTTTTTCTCACTCTTACCCTTCCGATTCTCTCCCCGTCCCACTGGGGGGGCGGGGGGAGTGAGTGAGCGGCTGCGTGGTATTTGGCTGCCTGCCAGGTTAAACCACGACAGTCCTTTTTGGCGCCCAACGTGGGGCTCGAAGGGTTGAGATAACGATAGATCTGACCAAAGTGTGTTAAGGCAAAATTGTTATAAGCATCCATTATATTGATTGGTCACAATGTTGATATATTGGCTGTCAAAGTTGTGGGGCTGGCTCTCAATGTTGGGTCATGTAATACCTTGCTTGCAGTATATGTTCCCTTTTGTGCTGTTTATCATCAGTCGGAACTGGGCCAAGATTATCATTTTGTTGCTGTTTTATGAGGTGATAAAATCATTGGTCGTAAGTCTAATCTGGTATCTGTACTCGGCACTGCCGTCATTTCTGTACCTCGGGAACCACCTCTTAGAAATTATTGGTAATTGCACTTGTTCCTCCTCAGAGAATGAATTTAAGGGGGAGACGGGATGGGACACTCTCTCCCACTTGTTCATCTTCCCTTCCATATCGTCAGAAACTCCTTTTTCTTCTATCCTCTTCACAAAGATGTCCACAATATTCCCTGAGAATTTTGAATATCCTTGGGATGCTCAAACAAGCATGTTCATATTGCTATGTCTCCTGAATGTGGTTCAGGCCTTGTTTAGGGTTAAACAACTATTCAGGAATACTGTCCAGAGATCAACCCTCAGGAACAAGAAAAGAGGGAGGGCAAGCAGCGGTGCCTCATTGGGGCGGGCGGAGCGGCGAGTCTCGGGGGCGGCTACAGACACGGTGGCTACTCAAAACCTCACGACAGGCACTGCGGCTACTCCAACCCCCATGACAACCCCTGTGGCTACTCAAACCCCAGCAACAGTCACCGTAGCTTCTCCAACCCCTGCGACAAGCACTGCAGCCACTCAAGCTCCGGCAACAGGCACTACAATTACTCCAACCCCCATGACAAGCACTGCAGCTACCCAAACCCCAGCAACAGGCACTACAGCTGAACCAGAGGACCAACCCTTGCTGGTATCCGTTGCCCCTGTACAGAAGAGGAAATCTTGGAAGTGGAGATCAGGTCGTTTAGAAAGGGATGATGAAAGAGCAGGGACATCACGAGGAGAGGAGGAGGAAGAGGAAGAACTCATAAACGAGACGGAAACCACCCGATCCCTATCCCTGAGTGAGCTGCGAGATATGCGGAAAGATTTCAGGCGTCGTCCAGGCGAGCATATTGTTACCTGGCTGCTCCGATGCTGGGATAATGGGGCCAGTAGCCTGGAATTAGAGGGGAAGGAGGCCAAACAGCTGGGATCCCTTGCTAGGGAAGCGGGTATTGACAAAGCAATCGGAAAAGGGACGCAGGTCCTCAGCCTCTGGAGGCGACTGCTGTCAGGCGTAAAGGAAAGGTATCCCTTCAAGGAAGATCTTATATATCGCCTAGGCAAATGGACCACTACGGAGAGAGGTATCCAGTACCTGAGAGAACTAGGCGTGCTGGAGGTGGTTTATAGTGACCTGGACGACACCCGAACACCCAAAGATCCAGATGACGTCCAGTGCACCCGACCCATGTGGCGGAAGTTGGTACGGAGCGCACCAGCATCGTATGCCAGTTCGTTGGCAGTACTGTGCTGGAAAGAGGAAGAAGCACCAACGGTGGATGAGGTGGTTAACAGACTTCGGGATTTCGAAGAAACTATCTCCTCCTCCCTTGTCTCGGCTGTAGAGAAACTATCCCGAGAGGTCCAGCAACTCAAAGACGATAGGTCCTATTCTCCACCTGTACGGACCAGTATCTCAGCCATTAGGAGTCAGCGTTTTTCTCCTCAAGAGAGAGGATATCGAAAGTACACACCACGGGGCACCCTGTGGTTTTACCTGCGTGACCACGGAGAAGACATGAGGCAGTGGGATGGAAAACCTACCTTGACCCTAGAGGCACGTGTACGTGAGTTGCAAGGAAAAACAATCACACAAGGGGGTTCTCTCAGGAAAAATGCTGCTCCAATTTTCAGGAAAACCCTGTCTCACGACGGTCCAGTTTCAAGTGAACAGTTCCCCAGACAGAGTAGAAGGGCTGATCTTACTTTGGACTGTAATGAAGGAATTCTTGACTCACGTTTGCAAGAAGTGAGAAGCGGATACTATGACCAGAACTAGAGGGGCCCTGCCTCCGGCCAAGTGGAGGAAAGGGACAACCGGGTTTACTGGACTGTGTGGATTCGATGGCCTGGCACATCAGACCCACAGGAGTATAAGGCTCTCGTAGACACCGGTGCACAGTGCACCCTGATGCCATCAGGCTATAAAGGGGCAGAACCCATTTGTATTTCTGGAGTGACAGGGGGATCCCAAGAGTTAACTGTATTGGAGGCCGAAGTGAGCCTGACCGGGAACGAGTGGCAGAAGCACCCCATTGTGACTGGCCCAGAGGCTCCGTGCATCCTTGGCATAGACTACCTCAGGAGAGGGTATTTTAAGGACCCAAAAGGGTATCGGTGGGCTTTTGGTATAGCTGCCCTGGAGACGGAGGAAATTAAACAGCTGTCCACCTTGCCCGGTCTCTCAGAGGACCCTTCTGTTGTGGGGTTGTTGAGGGTTGAAGAACAACAAGTACCAATCGCTACCACAACAGTGCATCGGCGACAATACCGCACCAACCGAGATTCCCTGATCCCTATCCATGAGCTGATTCGTCGATTGGAGAGCCAAGGAGTGATCAGCAAGACTCGCTCACCCTTTAACAGTCCCATATGGCCAGTGCGAAAGTCCAATGGAGAGTGGAGACTAACAGTAGACTACCGTGGCCTGAACGAAGTCACGCCGCCACTGAGTGCTGCCGTGCCGGACATGCTAGAACTTCAATACGAACTGGAGTCAAAGGCAGCCAAGTGGTACGCCACAATTGACATCGCTAATGCCTTCTTCTCCATCCCTTTGGCAGCAGAGTGCAGGCCACAGTTTGCTTTCACTTGGAGGGGCATCCAGTACACCTGGAACCGACTGCCCCAGGGGTGGAAACATAGCCCTACCATTTGCCATGGACTAATTCACACCGCACTGGAACAGGGTGAGGCTCCGGAACACCTGCAATACATTGATGACATCATCGTGTGGGGCAACACAGCAGAAGAAGTTTTTGAGAAAGGGGAGAGAATAATTCAAATCCTTCTGAAAGCCGGTTTTGCCATAAAACAAAGTAAGGTCAAGGGACCTGCACAGGAGATCCAGTTTTTAGGAATAAAATGGCAAGACGGACGTCGTCAGATTCCAATGGATGTGATCAACAAAATAACAGCCATGTCCCCACCAACTAGCAAAAGGGAAACACAAGCTTTCTTAGGCGTTGTGGGCTTTTGGAGAATGCATATTCCAGATTACAGCCTGATTGTAAGCCCTCTCTATCAAGTGACCAGGAAGAAGAACGACTTTAGATGGGGCCCTGAGCAACAACAAGCCTTTGAACAAATTAAACAGGAGATAGTTCATGCAGTAGCCCTTGGGCCAGTCCAGGCAGGACAAGATGTGAAGAATGTGCTCTACACCGCAGCCGGGGAGAATGGTCCTACCTGGAGCCTCTGGCAGAAAGCACCAGGGGAGACTCGAGGTCGACCCTTAGGGTTCTGGAGTCGGGGATACAGAGGATCGGAGGCCCGCTACACTCCAACTGAGAAGGAGATATTGGCAGCATATGAAGGGGTTCGAGCTGCTTCGGAAGTGGTTGGCACTGAAGCACAGCTCCTCCTGGCACCCCGACTGCCGGTGCTGGGCTGGATGTTCAAAGGGAGGGTCCCCTCTACACATCATGCAACCAATGCTACATGGAGTAAGTGGGTCGCGCTGATCACACAACGGGCCCGAATAGGAAACCCCAGTCGCCCAGGAATCTTGGAGGTGATCACGAACTGGCCAGAAGGCAAAGATTTTGGAATATCCCCAGAGGAGGAGGTGACACGTGCTGAAGAAGCCCCACTGTATAATAAACTACCAGAAAACGAGAAGCAATATGCCCTGTTCACTGATGGGTCCTGTCGCCTTGTGGGAAAGCATCGGAGGTGGAAAGCTGCTGTATGGAGTCCTATACGCCAAGTTGCAGAAACTGCTGAAGGAGAAGGTGAATCGAGCCAGTTTGCAGAGGTGGAAGCCATCCAGCTGGCCTTGGACATTGCTGAACGAGAAAAATGGCCAGTACTTTATCTCTATACTGACTCATGGATGGTGGCAAATGCCCTGTGGGGGTGGTTGCAGCAGTGGAAGCAGAACAACTGGCAGCGCAGAGGTAAACCCATCTGGGCTGCCGCATTGTGGCAAGATATTGCTGCCCGGGTAGAGAACCTGACTGTAAAAGTACGTCACGTAGATGCTCACGTACCCAAGAGTCGGGCCACTGAAGAACATCAAAACAACCAGCAGGTGGACCAGGCTGCTAAGAATGAAGTGGCCCAGGTGGATCTGGACTGGCAACATAAGGGTGAATTATTTATAGCTCGGTGGGCCCATGACGCGTCAGGCCATCAAGGAAGAGATGCAACATATAGATGGGCTCGTGATCGAGGGGTGGACTTAACCATGGACGCTATTGCACAGGTTATCCATGAATGTGAAACGTGCGCTGCAATCAAACAAGCCAAGCGAGTAAAGCCTCTTTGGTATGGGGGACGATGGTTGAAATACAAATATGGGGAGGCCTGGCAGATTGATTATATCACACTCCCACGAACCCGGCACGGCAAACGCTATGTGCTCACCATGGTGGAAGCAACCACCGGCTGGCTAGAAACATACCCTGTGCCCCATGCCACCGCCCGGAACACCATCCTGGGCCTTGAAAAGCAAGTCCTATGGCGACATGGCACCCCAGAAAGAATTGAGTCAGACAACGGGACTCACTTCCGAAACACTCTCATAGACACCTGGGCCAAAGAACACGGCATTGAGTGGGTCTATCACATCCCCTACCACGCACCAGCCTCCGGGAAAATCGAACGATACAACGGGCTGTTAAAGACAACACTGAGGGCAATGGGTGGTGGGACATTCAAGCATTGGGATACACATTTAGCAAAAGCCACCTGGTTAGTCAACACTAGGGGGTCTGTTAATCGAGCTGGCCCTGCCCAATCAAGACTTTTACGTACTGTAGATGGAGATAAAGTCCCTGTCGTGCACATAAGAAATATGCTGGGGAAGACAGTCTGGGTTACTCCTGCCTCTGGCAAGGGAAAACCCATCCATGGGATTGCTTTTGCTCAAGGACCTGGGTGCACTTGGTGGGTGATGCGAAAGGATGGGCAAGTCCGGTGTGTACCTCAAGGGGATTTGATTTTGGGTGAAAATAGCCAATGAACTGAATTTTATGATGTCAATTGTTATATGATATTGTATATCATTATTTCTATGGTTGCTATCAATGGTGTAGCAGTGAAAAATCACCCAGATTAATGAAGAATGAACTAACTCCGATGAAACCGAGCAAAGTGCAACGATGATAGAACTGAACGAGTGCAGCAGTACCGAAATGAGAACTGGCTTCAGGATGCAACAGCCCAACACCACACACCATCCTTCTGGCCCTGAAAGACTGTTATGACAGATGGAGCCCAAAGTTGTGGACTAAAAGAACTCAATGGACATTTATATATATTTATGTATATATATGTATGTATATGTATTATATGTATATATGTATGTATATGTATTATATATGTATATATATAAAAAAGATAGTGGTGATTAATTGAAAGGTATCGAAAAATGTGAGACCTAAGCATAACGTAAATGGTATGGAATAAGGGGTGGATACTGTCCTAGTTTCGGCAGGGATAGGGTTAAATTTCTTCCTAGTGCTGTGTTTTGGATTTAGTATGAGAAGAATGTTGATAACACACTGATGTTTTCAGTTGTTGCTAAGTGCCCTACTAGTCCAAGGACAGCTCCCGTGCCTACTGACTGAGCTAGGTACACAAGATGGGAGGGAACATAATCAGGACAGCCAGCCCAGCTGGCCAATGGGGTATTCCATACCATGTGACGTCATGCTCAGTATATGAAGGGTAGGCGTGATCCAGGAAGTACCGATCGCTACTTGGTTATCGGTCAGCGCGGGTGGTGAGCAATTGCATTGTGCATCACTCATTTTGTATATTCTATCATTATTTATTATCATTATTCTCCCTTTTCTGTTCTATTAAACTGTCTTTATCTCAACCCACGAGTTTTTCTCACTCTTACCCTTCCGATTCTCTCCCCGTCCCACTGGGGGGGCGGGGGGAGTGAGTGAGCGGCTGCGTGGTATTTGGCTGCCTGCCAGGTTAAACCACGACACCTACCATTCATATACTGAGCATGACGTCACATGGTATGGAATACCCTGTTGGCCAGCTGGGCTAGCTGTCCTGACTATGTTCCCTCCCATCTTGTGCACCTAGCTCGGTCAGTAGGGCATGGGAGCTGTCCTTGGACTAGGAGGGTACTTAGCAACAACTGAAAACATCAGTGTGTTATCAACATTCTTCTCATACTAAATCCAAAACACAGCACTAGGAAGAAATTTAACTCTGTCCCCGCCGAAACCAGGACACCATTATAGCCACACCTTATGCTATGTAAACAAAAAAAATTATACAGTATACCCTTTATTTGTCACACCTATACAATTTTTTACTATAGTCACACCTAAAGAGATGCAATCAAGACAGAAGGTGAAAAGTTTTCGTGCAAGATGCTGCACTCAGTTACTACCATGAGGGTACTTCCAAAAACATTATAAACAGGTACTGAATATGCTAAAATAGAGAGGGAATTGAGTCCTACCACAGCTTACCTCACTTTCAAAGACAAAAGCAACTTTGCAGTTATCAAAGTAAACTACATTTTTCTGTTCTTTACCTGGTTCCTATTTTTGAGAGAAGGGATTAAGGAATTTTAGTAGTTGAATGATTAATAGTAGTTAGAAGATTGAATCAGTAGGTAGGGGCTTGATACTTTGTTCCTCACAAGGCCGGCTCAGCCTGCTAAGGCCGACTTAGCTATGGTGTAAATTAACTGAGGCGCCTCACAAGGACAGCTCCTGAAAAAGACTAAAAACTTGTCTCAAGAAGCCAGCTAAAACTGACCCTGCAGTATGGACAAAAGTAAGAAGACAACTGAGCCTGCGCAAGAACAAAAGGTTACTAGCGGTGACGAAGAGGAACTATCAGCCTTCATCCCCACGACCCCCGACGACCACCACTAGGAGGCAATGCGCAAGCGCAGATAGGAGGGGTCTATGGAAATGACTTCTTGGAACTCATTTTAATACAAAGCGGGGACAGGTCATGCATATGTATAGGCGTATTACAAAACTCTATGAATATGTAATATTTTACTGTATATATATTATGGTGAGTGCTGCGTTGAGGCGTGCACGATTTTGGTGGGACTACCCCCCGTGCCGCCCAGCGCTGAATAAACATACCTACTTTACAATCTCATAGATTGTGGAGTCCAGTTTCCGCAAGTCAGATATAAAAATGTCAAATACAAAATGAAAGGCCTAATTTTTACCAGACTGCAACTGATGACAAAGAGTTGTTCTGAAATAATGTATATACATTTTCAAAATTGCAGTTCAAATTTTTTAGACAGAAACTACTTAAAACTAGTTCTCAGCACAAATAGCTTAAATGGAAAAAAAAAAAATCCACAAGGTGAGAAATGCAATGCTTGAGAGGAGCTCTTACTGTGAACTAAATCCTGCTTAACAGGACACCCGTATTTGGGACCCATGCTACTGGAATTATTTGTATCAGACCTTAAAATATATTACTGCAGGCTGTAAAGCCATGCCTTCCTGTGGCAAGCAGCATTTGCCTCTCAACCTGGCTGTTAGCTCAAAGAAAATAAGTTGCTTACCCATAATTATGTTTCTTCATTTTATTTAGACAGGCTTCTCACTATTAGCACACGGCTCCCTAGTATCAGGTGGCTGAAGTTCCTGAACCCCTAAAGAATTTTCTCCTGAGATCAATGAACTACTTCAGAAGAGTTCTCTCATACTGCCTTCTTAGCAGAACCTTCAACTAGTTAGAAGATGCTCCTATTAATCAATGACAAAAAGTAACAAAATTCCTCACTCTGAAGAGAAGAGTATCTATTAGCATACTCCATTTCTGGAGAGTAAGGCAGCTACGGATTAATACAAATAAGATCAAAAGCTGAAATACTGGCACTGGAAGTGCAGCTTAACCAATAAAAAGCAAGGACATGCTCTTCTGTAGGCTTAGGATTTTCTTGCTTTGTTTTAGACATAGGCAAAACCAGTAAGTTTTAAATTTTGTGAATGGAAGAGTTTGGTTACCCCCATATATAACAGTATTAAATTACCTTGCCAAACTCAAGACTAACCACACTCATGACCATCTACATTACAAATGAACTAACTACTCTGCCTGGTACAGAAATACTCAAGTTACTAAAAGAAACAGCAGAGAATGAAAAAACACAATTTCTTAGAGTTTTTATATAGCACCAAATTTAATAACAAAGACACGCCGATATTATATTCTTAAAGAAGGGCTAAAAAGAGTAGAGGATATCTGTTAAGAAAGGACCTTGGTCTCACTAAAGTGGACTCCAATACCCCTCAGAAATCCCAGATTAGACTGTACCACAGTTTTATTCTTTTCAAACTTTGTAGGAAAGCTTTTTATCAGCAGATTGTTCATTTTGCAGAATAATGCAGACTAATGTAATTGCTGCTTCAATCCTTCCCAGTCAGTCTAATATCACACTTCCTGCAGATTTCTCATTGCTGCCCTTGACACTCTCCCCAGCTTACCCATTTCCTTCTACAATGAGCTAAAACCCACAAAGTATCCCAGCTAATGCCTGAGAAGGCCTGAACTGAGGGCAAACATTTCTTTGTACGCCTTACTGAAATGCATAAATAGAAGTATAACCTGCATGATGTTCCCGTCACGTATTCAGCTCATTATGCCCCCCAAAATCTTTCTCTCTGTTATAAATGATTTTGTCCCAAACAGGATTCCAATTTAAGTTAACAATTTATTAAACGAATAGAGGCAAGCAAACAGCACTGGGTGCACCGGGAGTCTCCGCTCCACCAAGACGCGCACACCGTACAGTTCCCGCCTTTGGTTCATATCCCATCTGCTAATACATATTCATAACTATTCCACGAATGGTGTATCTTATTCGGCGCATGCCCTCTTGTTTATCACTATGCAGTTAGCAACAAAACCAGTTTGGTGGCTTTTGCAAGAGGCAAGAACTATACATGCCCTCTTGCTTAGCAACACCTGATTGGTTGCTTTTGCAAGAGGCAGGAACAGAAGTTGAAACTTAGTTTCAAAGATAGGGCTCCTCCACCCAAACAACCAGGACGCAGAGGCGCCACAGACACAACCTCCAAGGCACCATCAGGACAGTCCGTCTGGAACAGACCCGATGAACTATACATGCCCTCTTGCTTAGCAACCACTAGCCTGCGGCTATACAAGAACAATCAGAATGGTTAAAGATTACTTATACAGAGAGGGTCACGTTTCACCATGCGGCCCTAGCATTGTTCCATATTGACACAAATCAAGTGAACACATTTCACAGAGTGATTTAGATGCTGTGATGGGAGAGGTGTTTGACTTCGAATTTCTAGTAGACACAGGTGACTCTTACTCTGTATTAAACCAAGAATTAATGCCCGTGGATGAGGATTTTGTGACTGTAATAGTGTTGTCCGAAAAGCGGATTCGTGCCCGGTGTGCAAGTAACCAATTCCACACGCTCAGGAGAGATATTGTTTTTTATTCAGGCCTGGGTGCTCGGTGGACTTGCCACAAATCAAGCACACCTGGTCTAGTCACCTTTCTGTTTATATCCATGCTTCTCATACATATTTTAAATTTCTCTTTTACATATTCATTACATTTCCAAGAACTAATTATAATATTACATCATCGTAAACACATGCGCACTAAAGCCTTTAGAGTCTTCTTGAGGGTCTCGGGTGGTCTCTGGTGGTCAGCAGGGTAGTGAACTCTTCATGAACTTATTTCCTCTTTACCTTATAGGGTCGCAATTTGTCCCTGAGCCATGCTTGGACCACGTTTGTTTATAGTTTCCAAGGTTATTCTTCACTAGAGCCTAACGATGCTTCCAGGATACACAATTTAGACTAGTTACAATTCTACACACCTGCAAACACAACACCTGCTAGTTACCTAACTTCTAAGCAACAAGTCTTCATTGTTTAGAATTACAGAAGCGAGCAGTAAAATTACAGAAGCAAGCAGTATGGAATAGTAGATACTGTGCCTACTGCATCAGTTCCTCCCTTTGAGACTTATGATGTTGAGCATCATGAGTCTCACATCATTTACTTATAAGCATTTGGTCTACAAAAAGACATACATTAAATCATACAACAAATAATTATAACTAAGGTGATGATTAGTATTGCAAATAAGAACAATTGTCTAAGCCAATTTAAATTTGGAATTTCTATCTTATTTTGGCAATAGAAATTAGGATTCAGTTTTACTGATCGTCATAATTAATATCAACAGGCTTTATATCTTCTACTCCTAAAACTACAATTTCTTAATTTTTTTTTTTCCCCTAACAATAAATATTTTAAATATCACAAATAATTTAACAACAGCTCTGATAACTCATCAAGTACACCTTAAAGTTAATTTCAATGGTCCCTTAGGTATAGATGTCCACAGTTTAGGATATATTTTTTTTTTATTCTGGTGTAACATTTTTTTCTCCTATTACATGCATTGGTTTAGATCTTCCTGTTAGATTGACATCATAAGGTTTACCATACAAAATTTCAAATAAACTTACTTTTTCTCTAACTCTCGGGGTCACCCTAATTCTTAACAAGGCAAATGGTAAAGCTTCAATCTATTTCCACTGAGCTTCTGGATATATTTTAGGAATTTGTTTCTTTAATATTTGGTTCTTCACATTTTTAATAACCTCCACTACAAAATGTGGGCCTCTATCAGAGGACATTCCTAAAGGAACTCCAAACCTTGAAATTATTTCTTTCAACAAATGTTTCACAACCTCTTTTGCCTTGTTGGTTCGACACGGGAAAGCTTCCGGCCATCCAGAGAAGGTATCTACCAATACCAATATCATCGTGGTAACTCTGAAAAATCTATTTGCCAATATTCACCGGGAGTTATGCCTCTCCTTACCTCTCCAGGAGGGGGTCGGATTTGTATTTTCGGATTGTTCCTAAGACAAATCTCACATTTATTACTCACACTTTTAGCAATCAATAACATTTTAGTCCCTATCGCATATCGTTTTACTGATTCCACCATTGCCTCTGCTCCCATATGTGTTTCAGCATGGGTTTTGACCATTAATTTCTTCATAATTTCAGGGGTTACTATACATTGTCCATGTGAAGTTATCCACCATCCTTGATCATTCTTCTTACAATGTAATAGCATAGCTAATTTATTTTCTTTCTCACTATAATTTGGGGATTCCACCTGAATTTCTTTTGAAGGAATTAAAACATAAATCATAGTATTTAATGCTACACATTTAGCAGCCTCATCTGCTTTCTGATTTCCTTGTATTACTTTTGAGTCCCTTTTTTGATGAGCCTTAGAATGAATCACTGTAACTTCTTTAGGTTTCTGCACTGCTTCCAACAAATTTAAAATCTTTGTTTCATATTTTATAAGGGTACCACTGGCAGACAAAAGTCCTCGTTCCTTCCATATTGCTCCATGAGCATGCACAACTCCAAAAGCATATTTAGAATCTGTATAGATCTTGACTCTTTTACTTTTAGCCAAATTTAAGGCTTTTGTTAGGGCTATGATCTCTGCCTTCTGGGTGGATGTATTTGGAGGTAATGCTTTTATTTCTCGATCTTCAGTTAGAGTTACCACGGCATAGCCAGCCCTCCTTTCTCTTTTTGCAACAAAGCTGCTTCATTAAATGATAGCAAAGCTGCTATCAGTAAATAATTCTTCATCCGGAGTTTGGAGAGGGACATCTTTCAGATCTGGCCTGCTGGCATATATCTGTTCAATGACTTGTAAACAATCATGGTTAAGATCACTCTCTTTTTCACTTGGCATTAAAGAGGCAGGATTTAAAATTGTTCTAACAATTCTTCAGGGTCTTTGGTTGCCTCATACAATGGTTTTGCCATCAAACCATAATTTGGAATCCAAAGGCGACACCATCCAGCCCTTCCTAGAAATCCTCTCAACTCTCTTTTGGATTGAGGGGGTGCCATCCTGCAAATGGCTTCTTTTCCATCATTTCCCAATCATCTTCACTGTCCTTGGGAAATCTCAAACCCCAAATAAATTATAGTTTGTTTTGCAATTTGTGCTTTCTTTTCTGACACCCTGTACCCGGCCATTCCTAAAAAGTTTAGGAGGCTAACAGTCTTTTCTTTGCAGATCTCAATAGTATCTGCTCCCAATAGGATGTCATCAACATATTGAAGGAGGGTGATTTGATCTTCCTTACCGGACCACTGTTCCAGTTCCTTATTCAGAGCTGCTCTAAAGATGGTTGGGCTATTTTTAAACCCTTGTGGCAGCACGGTCCAGCAGAGCTGAGTCCTCCTCCCAGTCGACGGATCTTCCCATTCAAAAGCAAAAATCTTTTGGCTGTTTTCTTCCAGAGGTATACAAAAGAAAGCATCTTTCAAATCTATAACAGAGAAATATGCATTTGATTCATTGATAGTTGTTAGCACGTATATGGATTAGGGACTATTGGATGAATGTCCACCACTAACTGGTTTGTTGCTCTTAGATCTTGAACCAGCCTATATCCTTGGTTATGTGGCTTTTTCACTGGAAGGACAGGAGTATTATAATCAGATTGACATTCTCTTAAAAGTCCATATTTAAGAAAATTATTTATTATTGGTTCCAAACCTTTTCTGGCTTCTGTACTAATAGGATATTGTTTCTTTCTTACCGGTCGAACTCCTGTTTTCAATTCAACTTTTACCGGTTCCACATTTTTTGCTCTTCCTGGTTTCTCTGTTGCCCGAACAAAAGGGTAAACTGCATCTTTAATCTCTTCTGGAATTTCTTCAGATTCATCTGTGTTTGTCTGTAATAAATAAACTTGGGCTTGCCAGGCATTAGCTTCAGGAAAATGAACTTGGATTCTTCTTTTTAAAGGTGATTTGTGCTCCCAATTTATTCAATAAATCCCGTCCTAAGAGAGGCATGGTGCATTCCGGTATATATAAAAATTCATGCATCAATGTTTTTCCTCCAATTTTACATTTTAAAGGTTTCAAAAAAGGCCTTACCTCCTTCTTTCCCGTGACCCCAACAATAGATACATTAAATTTACTCATTGGTCCTTTACATGTATTTATAACAGAATATTTTGCTCCAGTATCTACTAAAAAATCGACTACTTCATCTCCCAGCTTTACTGGAACCAGGGGCTCAGCTGGGAAAATATCATTTTCTACCCCCAGTCCCCATCATTCAGAATCTCCTCCCATCATAAGTAAATCAGCTTCAGGTGGTATCTGCTGTGACTGAATCACAACTGCTCCTTCGATCTCCGGACACTCACTCTTCCAGTGTCCCTGTTTCTTGCATACAGCACATTGATTAAATCCTAATGGGGTATATTGTTTAAACATATCTCTACCTCCTCTACCTTTTCCTCTCAAATACCCTCTACCTCTACCTCTCAAATATCTTCTACCTCTTCCTCCAGCTGATCCTTGGGCATTTACAAAAGCAGCTCCTAGAATAGCAGCTTTTTGTTTCCTGTCTTTTTTTTTTTTCTTTTCCCTGATTTTTCTTTTCCTCCTCTTCCCTATTATTATAATATTGTCATTCCTGTAATTTCATCCACTTTCTGCAATTTCTTTTGCATATCTGGAGCAGCTTGCCCTACAAAAAAAGTAGTATATATTGCTCTTTTCTCATCACTCTCAGGATCTAAGTCTGTTCATTTCCTAGCTGCCTCACGTTCATAAAAGGCGGATGGGTCCTCTGTTTTTCCTTGAATTATTTGAGTCAATTTCACCAAATTCTCTGGGCAAGGTATTCCATTCTTTACTCCATACAAAATTAATTGTTGATACCGTTTAATCATCATTAATCCCGTCATTGCTATTGGGATTCCAATTTGGGTCTTGAGTTGGCATAAAATGAGCAGGACCTTCTCTTGCATTTATTCTCTCATTTTCCATATTTGCTTTTTCTAATATTACCCTCTTTTCTTCAGGAGTAAACAAATTATTCAAAAGAATTTGAATATCTTGCTAATCTGGATTATGATTTTCAATAATTGTTCGAAAAGATCTATACACCTTTTCAGGATTCTCTCTATATGATCCTGCTAACTCTTTTCAATTCATTAAATCAGAAGGTGTAAATGGTACTTTCACAAATACTGGCTCCCCCCTTGGGCCCACTGCCTGGCGAAGGGGTGCTAACAATACAGACCCTTGCTGGGTTCTAGTCCTGCCAGCTATCGGACTAAAAGTATTGCTTCCTCTTGCTTCGGTTTCAGAAGTTTCATTTTCATTTGGTGGTACTAACATTTGTGTATCTTCCTCTTCTTCTCCTAGTTTTAAACATCATTTTCCTATGCTACAAGCAGAACAACAATGCACTTTTGGTTCCTTATTTTCCATCATCATCATCATTACATTAGAATCTAAATCTAAAAGTTTACATTTTTTTCCAAATTTCATGATCATTTCTCAAAGAAAAAAAAACAAATTACATAAGATACCTCATAACATTAATTGTAAAATAGTATTATATTGCAAGGTTCCCAATTCTGGCCATTTTTCCTCATCTTCCAGTTTATACATTGGCCACCATCTAGTACAATATTCAATTAATTTATCCTTTCTCAAAGGATCACCCCCAAATTTTCCCCAATGTTTAATGATGCATCCTAAGGGGGAACAAGGTGTTACTTTTGCTGGTTGAGCTCCCATACCTTTACCAAAAAAGAACGTTCTTAACCACAACTTCATATACTCCAGTCGTCACTGTCAAACGCATATGAATATACCTCTTTACCTGTGGCCACAATTCCTTACCAAATGCATGCACAATTTTATACCCCAGAACAATATCTCATTTACCTTAGCGTTGCACCGTTGAGTCGCTCACCTGCTCTGGTTGGGGAGGATACTCACGGAGTCCCCGATCAAAAGGTCGGTGCGCGCTGCAGTCTGGAGAGCAGGGTCTCCCCACCGAGAGCCGGCTAGTCGATCCGGGCAAGGCTTCACAGCTGTCCCATCTGGGTCGCCAAAAAATGTTGTCCGAAAAGCGGATTCGTGCCCGGCATGCAAGTAACCAATTCCACACGCTCAGGAGAGATATTGTTTTATTCAGGCCTGGGTGCTCGGTGGACTTGCCACAAATCAAGCACACCTGGTCTAGTCACCTTTCTGTTTATATCCATGCTTCTCATACATATTTTAAATTTCCTTGTTACATATTCATTACATTTCCGAGAACTAATTATAATATTACATCATCGTAAACACATGCGCACTAAAGCCTTTAGAGTCTTCTTGAGGGTCTCGGGTGGTCTCTGGTGGTCGTTAAGGTAGTGAACTCTTCATGAACTTATTTCCTCTTTACCTTATAGGGTCGCAATTTGTCCCTGAGCCATGCTTGGACCACGTTTGTTTATAGTTTCCAAGGTTATTCTTCACTAGAGCCTAACAATGCTTCCAGGACACACAATTTAGACTAGTTACAATTCTACACACCTGCAAACACAACACCTGCTAGTTACCTAACTTCTAAGCAACAAGTCTTCATTGTTTAGAATTACAGAAGCGAGCAGTAGAATTACAGAAGCAAGCAGTATGGAATAGTAGATACTGTACCTACTACATCAATAGGAGCTACTGGCCAACAAGAGAGAGCTTTCTTTTTACAGCCGCTTAAATATAAGTTAGGAAAACAAATAGGGATACATAAGTTTTTGTATATGCCAAATTCTCCAAAATCCCTATTGGGGCGAGATTTATTAGAACAAATGGGAGCAGAAATAACATTTAAAAGGGATAGAATAGAATTTAAAATGAACAATTAATCGAAGTCTTAAGTCTGGCTCTAATACAAACTGAAAAAGCAAAACAAATACCCCAAGAAATTTTAGATCAGGTATATCCAGGGATGTGGGCCTCCGGGATACCTGGGAAAGCCAAAAATGCAGCACCAATAAAGATAGAATTAAAGCCAGGGGCTGGCCCAGTTAGAATGAAACAGTATCCATTGAGGCTAGCAGATCGAAAAGGAATAAAAGAAATAATTGACAATTTCTTGCAATTCGGACTACTTGTAGAATGTGAGTCAAAGTATAATACTCCTATTTTACCTGTGAAAAAGCCGGATGGCAAAAGTTACAGATTGGTTCAAGATTTGAGAGCAATAAACAAAATTGTAGAAGACTTGCACCCTGTGGTAGCGAATCCTTATACATTGCTAACTAAATTAAAGAATAGTCAGATATGGTTTACCGTACTGGACTTAAAGGATGCCTTTTTCTGTCTGGCAAAAGAAAGCCAAAAATTATTTGCATTTGAGTGGGAAAATCCCGGTACAGGGAGAAAGACCCAATTAACCTGGACAGTGTTACCCCAAGGATCCAAGAATAGTCCTACTATCTTTGATAATCAATTAGCATGAGAGATCGAAGCTTGGAATCCCCCGTCACAAGATGGCACTCTATTACAATATGTAGATGATCTTTTAATTGCTACAGAAACAGAAAAAGAATGTGTGCAATGGACTGTAAGTTTGCTTAACTTTTTGGGATTACGTGGATATCGAGTCTCTCAACAGAAAGCTCAGCTGGTACAACCACAAGTGACATATCTCGGATTTGAAATCTTGGGAGGACAAAGAGAACTCAGAGCGGAACGAAAAGAAGCTATTTGCCGCACACCAGAACCTAGGACGGTAAAAGAACTCAGAACCTTTCTTGGAATGACAGGTTGGTGCAAATTATGGATATATAATTATGGACTTTGGTGAAACCACTGTATGAACTACTGAAAGAAAATCTGTTAGAACTAGTTTGGACGGGGAAGCAAAGAGAGCATTTCAACAGTTAAAATTGGAACTTATGAAAGCCCCAGCTTTAGGCCTCCCAGATATTTCAAAACCCTTTGGGTTATTTTCTCATGAGAGACAGGGCATAGCGCTGGGAGTGCTTGCTCAACGATTAGGACCCTACAAGATAGCGGTTGCCTACTTCTCCAAACAATTAGATGAAGTGAGTAAAGGATGGCCCGGATGCCTGCGAGCAGTGGCAGCGGTCGTCCTCAACATTCAGGAAGCTCGCAGGTTTACTATGGGTCAGAAAATAACGGCGTTGGTCTCTCATACAGTTTCAGCAGTGTTAGAACAAAAGGGGAGTCACTGGCTCTCTCCTCGATTTTTGAAATACCAAGCTATTTTGGTAGAACAGGATGATGTTAATATACAGACTACTAATATTGTAAACCCAGCATCTTTCCTCAGTGGAGATACCTCAGAACCTGTGATACATGACTGTTTAGAGACAATGGAAGCTGTCTATTCAAGTCAACCGGACCTGAAAGAAGAACCACTGGAGGATGCTGAGGACTCATGGTTCACAGACGGGAGCAGCTTTGTGAAGCAAGGAGAACGTAAGGCTGGGTACACTGTAACTACCACCCATAAGGTAATAGAAGCTAAATCTTTACCTGTTGGGACATCTGCACAGAAGGCCGAAATAATTGCTTTGACTCGAGCCCTAGAATTATCAAAAGGGAAGAAAATATATGGACTGATTCTAAATATGCCTTTGGAGTGGTACATGCCCACGGGGCCATTTGGAAAGAACGAGGATTACTCACAGCCCAAGGAAAACAGATAAAACATGCAAAAGAAATTTTACAACTCCTAGAAGCTGTAAAATTGCCAGAGAAAGTGGCTATTATGTAACACTGAACAGGAAATTGGAAATAAATTGGCAGATCATGAGGCCAGGCAAGCCGCAGAAAAGATGGAAGTTGAGGCATTGGCTTTGATTCCAGACGGTAAATTTCAAGAGTTAAAATTAAATTTAGGCTCTGAAAAATATTCAAAGGAAGATAGGAATTTGATTGACGATTTAGGAGGGAAAGAAAAAGATGACGGACGGGTATATACACCAGATGAACGTATGATAATACCCTCCAGAATATTGTGGAAATTAATTTCAGATGAGCACAGCAAAACTCATTGGGGAGCAGATGCTTTGTACAAGGATCTAAACAAAAGAATAGTAGGTCGCAATTTGTATACTGTGGTGAAACAAGTGATGCAGCAGCGTGAAATTTGTTTGAAAAACAATCCTAACACAACCAATAGGGTACAGGTAGGGACAATTGGAAAGGGTAACATCCCAGGGCAACAATGGCAAATAGACTTTTCCGAACTCCCAAGAAAAGGGCCTATTGGTACTTGTTAGTGTTAACAGACACATTCTCAGGTTGGCCAGAAGCTTTCCCTTGCAGAACAAATAAAGCTCGAGAAGTCATCCGAGTATTGCTGAATGAAATTATACCTCTATTTGGAATACCAGCAGTAATATCATCAGATAGAGGTACTCACTTTTGCGCACAAATAGTTCAACAACTTAGCAAAATGCTAGGGATTGAGTGGCAGTTACATACGCCACATTGACCCCAAGCAAGTGGGCAGGTTGAGAAGATGAATCGTGATAAAACAACAACTCGCTAAAATTTGTCAAGAAACTAATCTATATTGGTATCAAGCGCTTCCACTTGCGTTGCTTAGGATCAGAACAAAACTGAGAACTAAGGAAAGCATAAGTCCTTTTGAAATTCTGTTTGGAAGGCCATACCAATTGCAATATAGAGGAGAAGATTTGAATCAGTTAGGAGAAGGATATTTGCAACAGTATATGATTGCTCTAGGAAAACAATTGGGCCAAATAGAAAAAGTAGTCTTAGGAACCAGAGCTAGGGGCCTAGACCAACCGGTTCACCCTTTTAAGCCAGGGGATTGGGTTTATGTCAAAGTTTTTTGCAGATCAACTGCTGGAAGAAAAGTGGAAGGGACCGTTCCAGGTGTTGCTGATGACTTTTACTGCAATCAAGATCAAGGAGCAGACACCCTGGATACACCATACTCCTGTGTGTTTCTTCACATACTGTGAAGAAAGCTCCACCTGGAGAATGGACTTCTGAGAGGACAGGACCATTAAAGTTGAAACTCTCTCGAATGCAGTAAATTACACTTGGGACTTTGTCGTATTATACACTGATATTAGCTTTTGAGTAAGGAATGAAAACACTAAGAGACTTGATATTCCTTTGTTGCTTTTGGATAGAATTACTCCATGAGGGTGTTAATGTTAATCTTAATCAACATTAATCTTCAAAGTGTTATCATCCTGTGTATAGCCCTCACCCAGAACTGGGTTAAAAGACCAGTTAATAAGAAACCAGAATGATGAAGCTAGTGAGTGGGTGTTTGATTGGGGGAGATCAAGATGTATATGTTTTAATTTAAGAACACTATGGTGATAGATAGTTTAGTTTGTTGTGGATTCTATATTGCTCGCTTCTGTAATTTTAAACAATGAAGACTTGTTGCTTAGAAGTTAGGTAACTAACAGGGGTGTGTTTTAGAAGTAGTGATAATTAATTTTAGCTATGGAAACTATAAACAGACGTGGTCCAAGCATGGCTCAGGGACAAATTGCGACCCTATAAGGTAAAGAGGAAATAAGTTCATGAAGAGTTCACTGCCCTGCCGACCACCAGAGACCACCCAAGACCCCCAAGAAGACCCTAAAGGCTTTAGTGCGCATGTGTTTAAGATGATGCAATATTATAATTAGTTCTCGGAAATGTAACGAATATGTAACAAGGAAACTTAAAATATGTATGAGAAGCATGGATATAAACAGAAAGGTGATTAGACCGTGTGTGCTTGATTTGTGGCAAGTCCACCGAGCACCCAGGCCTGAATAAAACAATATCTCTCCTGAGCGTGTGGAATTGGTTACTTGCACGCCGGGCACGAATCCGCTTTTCGGACAACAATAGCATTTATCTTATCTAGGTTGCTAAGCTACAAATAGGTCACGTTAGCTTTTCTCATCCTATTCCTTAATTCACCATGGTTTCTGTTTTATAAATACTCACTGAACTTTGCAACATAAAATACAGTTCACAGCCAAGCAAGAGTGCAACAAGGCTGCCAGCCAACATCTCAGGTCCCTCAGTGACCTCACTACATGAGCCAGGCTTTCCTCTGCCAAAACTTAAATAAGGAAGATGACACAAGGCAAAATGGGGATGTACTAGAACATCTTTGAGAAATGATCATGAAATTTGGAAAAAAATGTAAACTTTTAGATTTAGATTCTAATGTAATGATGATGATGATGGAAAATAAGGAACCAAAAGTGCATTGTTGTTCTGCTTGTAGCATAGGAAAATGATGTTTAAAACTAGGAGAAGAAGAGGAAGATACACAAATGTTAGTACCACCAAATGAAAATGAAACTTCTGAAACCGAAGCAAGAGGAAGCAATACTTTTAGTCCGATAGCTGGCAGGACTAGAACCCAGCAAGGGTCTGTATTGTTAGCACCCCTTCGCCAGGCAGTGGGCCCAAGGGGGGAGCCAGTATTTGTGAAAGTACCATTTACAACTTCTGATTTAATGAATTGGAAAGAGTTAGCAGGATCATATAGAAAGAATTCTGAAAAGGAGTATAGACCTTTTCGAACAGTTATTGAAAATCATAATCCAGATTGGCAAGATATTCAAATTCTTACTCCTGAAGAAAAGAGGGTAATATTAGAAAAAGCAAATATAGAAAATGAGAAAATAAATGCAAAAGAAGATCCTGCTCATTTTATGCTAACTCAAGACCCAAATTGTAATCCTAATAGTAATGATGGGAAATTGATGATTAAACAGTATCAACAATTAATTTTGTATGGAGTAAAGAATGGAATACCCTGCCCTGGCGAAATTGACTCAAATAATTCAAGGAAAAACAGAGGACCCATCCACCTTTTATGAATGATTATGTGAGGCAACTAGGAAATGGACAGACTTAGATCCTGAGAGTGATAAAAATAGAGCAATATTTACTACTTTGTTTGTAAGGCAAGCTGCTCCAGATATTCAAAAGAAATTGCAGAAAGTGGATGAAATTACAGGAATGACTATATTATAATAATAGGGAAGAGGAGGAAAAGAAAAATCAGGGAAAAGAAAAAATAAAAGACAGGAAACAAAAAGCTGCTATTTTAGCAGCTGCTTTTGTAAATGCCCAAGGATCAGCTGGAGGAAGAGGTAGAAGATATTTGAGAGGTAGAGGTAGAGGGTATTTGAGAGGAAAAGGCAGAGGAGGTAGAGATATGTTTAAACAATATACCCCATTAGGATTTAATCAATGTGCTGTATGCAAGAAACAGGGACACTGGAAGAGTGAGTGTCCAGAGAACAAAGGAGCAGTCGTGACTCAGTCACAGCAGATACCACCTGAAGCTGATTTACTTATGATGGGAGGAGACTCTGAATGATGGGGACCGGGGGTAGAAAATGATATTTTCCCAGCTGAGCCCCTGGTTCCAGTAAAGCTGGGAGATGAAGTAGTCGATTTTTTAGTAGATACAGGAGCAAAGTATTTTGTTATAAATACATGTAAAGGACCAATGAGTAAATTTAATGTATCTATTGTTGGGGTCACGGGAAAGAAGGAGATAAGGCCTTTTTTTTGAAACCTTTAAAATATAAAATTGGACGAAACACATTGATGCATGAATTTTTATATATACCGGAATGCACCATGCCTCTCTTAGGACGGGATTTATTGAATAAATTGGGAGCACAAATCAACTTTAAAAAGAAGAATCCAAGTTCATTTTCCTGAAGCTAATGCCTGGCAAGCCCAAGTTTATTTATTACAGACAAACACAGATGAATCTGAAGAAATTCCAGAAGAGATTAAAGATGCAGTTTACCCTTTTGTTCGGGCAACAGAGAAACCAGGAAGAGCGAAAAATGTGGAACTGGTAAAAGTTGAATTGAAAACAGGAGCTCGACCGGTAAGAAAGAAACAATATCCTATTAGTACAGAAGCCAGAAAAGGTTTGGAACCAATAATAAATTTTCTTAAATACGGACTTTTAAGAGAATGTCAATCTGATTATAATACTCCTGTCCTTCCAGTGAAAAAGCCACATAACCAAGGATATAGGCTGGTTCAAGATTTAAGAACGATAAACCAGTTAGTGGTGGACATTCATCCAATAGTCCCTAATCCATATACGCTGTTAACAACTATCAATGAATCAAATGCATATTTCTCTGTTATAGATTTGAAAGATGCTTTCTTTTGTATACCTCTGGAAGAAAACAGCCAAAAGATTTTTGCCTTTGAATGGGAAGATCCGTCGACTGGGAGGAGGACTCAGCTCTGCTGGACCGTGCTGCCACAAGGGTTTAAAAATAGCCCAACCATCTTTGGAGCAGCTCTGAATAAGGAACTGGAACAGTGGTCCGGTAAGGAAGATCAAATCACCCTCCTTCAATATGTTAATAACATCCTATTGGGAGCAGATACTACTGAGATCTGCAAAGAAAAGACTGTTAGCCTCCTAAACTTTTTAGGAATGGCTGGCTACAGGGTGTCAGAGAAGAAAGCACAAATTGCAAAACAAACTGTAATTTATTTGGGATTTGAGATTTCCCAAGGACAGCGAAGATTGGGAAATGGTAGAAAAGAAGCCATTTGCAAGATGGCACCCCCTCAATCCAAAAGAGAGTTGAGAGGATTTCTAGGAAGGGCTGGATGGTGTCGCTTTTGGATTCCAAATTATGGTTTGATGGCAAAACCATTGTATGAGGCAACCAAAGGCCCTGAAGAAAATCCTGCCTCTTTAATGCCAAGTGAAAAAGAGAGTGATCTTAACCATGATTGTTTACAAGTCATTGAACAGGTATATGCCAGCAGGCCAGATCTGAAAGATGTCCCTCTCCAAACTCTGGATGAAGAATTATTTACTGATGGAAGCAGCTTTGTTGTAAAAGGAGAAAGGAGGGCTGGCGATGCCATGGTAACTTTAACTGAAGATCGAAAAGTAAAAGTATTACCTCCAAATACATCCGCCCAGAAGACAGAAATTATAGCCCTCACAAAAGCCTTAAATTTGGCTAAAGGTAAAAGAGTCAACATCTATACAGATTCTAAATATGCTTTTGGAGTTGTGCATGCTCATGGAGCAATATGGAAGGAGCGAGGACTTTTATCTGCTAGCGGTACCCCTATAAAATAAGGAACAGAGATTTTGAATTTATTGGAAGCAGTACAGAAGCCTAAAGAAGTTGCAGTGATTCATTGTAAAGCTCATCTAAAAGAGGACTCAAAAGTAATACAAGGAAATCGAAAAGCAGATGAGGCTGCTAAACGTGTAGCATTAAATACTATGATTTATGTTTTAATTCCATCAAAAGAAATTCAAGTGGAATCCCCAAATTATAATGAGAAAGAAAATAAATTAGCTATGTTATTACATTGTAAGAAGAATGATCAAGGATGGTGGATAACTTCACATGGACAATGTATAGTAACCCCTGAAATTATGAAGAAATTAATGGTCAAAACCCATGCTGAAACACATATGGGAGCAGAGGCAATGGTGGAATCAGTAAGACGATATGCGATAGGAACCAAAATGTTATTGATTGCTAAAAGTGTGAGTAATAAATGTGAGATTTGTCTTAGGAACAATCCGAAAATACAAATCCGACCCCCTCCTGGAGAGGTAAAAAGAGGCATAACTCCCGGTGAGTATTGGCAAATAGATTTTTCAGAGTTACCACGATGTAAACAATACCGATATCTATTGATATTGGTAGATACCTTCTCTGGATGGCCGGAAGCTTTCCCGTGTCGAACCAACAAGGCAAAAGAGGTTGTAAAACATTTGTTGAAAGAAATAATTCCAAGGTTTGGAGTCCCTTTAGGAATATCCTCAGACAGAGGTCCACATTTTGTAGCAGAGGTTGTTAAAAACATGAGTAAGACATTAGGGATTAAGTGGGATCTCCATACCCCTTGGAGACCTCAATCTAGTGGGCAGGTGAAAAGGATGAATCAAACATTGAAAAGACAAATTTCTAAAATATGTCAGGAAGCTCAATTGAAGTGGATCGAAGCCTTACCACTTGCCTTGTTGAGAATTAGGGTGACCCCTAGAGCTAAAGAAAAAGTGAGTCCATTTGAAATTTTATATGAAAAACCTTATAGTGTTAATTTGACAGGACGATCAGAACAAACGCATGTAATAGGAGAAAAAGTATTAACTGAATATCTTTTATCTTTGAGTAAGGTGTTGAATTCTTTCCATAAGTATGTCCTTTTGAAGACACCTTTACCTCTTGAATTTCCAGTACACTCATTTAATCCAGGGGATCAAGTTTATTTGCGAACGTGGAAGGACGACCCTCTTGGAGAAAAGTGGAAAGGACCTTTCCAAGTGCTGTTAACAACAAACACTGCTGTGAAACTGGAAGGAATAGATTCTTGGATTCATTATACGAGGATTAAGAAAATTCCACCTGGACTGTGGACATCTGTATTTAAGGAACCATTGAAGTTAACTTTGCGGCGTGTTCAATGAGATATTAGAGATGCTGCTAAATTAGTGTAACAATTTGATTATTGAACAGAATTAGAGAGAGAGGGAAGATGTGGAATGTGTTGTTGTTAATAATAACGATCAGTTAGATTGATTCTCAATTTTTGTTATAGAAATCGAAATATCTGGGAACTTTTAGCCCGAGAAGTAACCAACATGTCTTCCTTTTGTATTGCAGCCGAAAATTCTGTGGGAGAGATGTATAGTTCTTGTTTGGTAAGAAAAGATATAAATTATACCTCCCAAGCACTTTCGACTATTGGTATGGAAATGACACAAATAAGAGAAGCCACACTTGAAAACAGGGCTGCAATTGACTATTTACTTTTAAGACACAATCATGGCTGTGAAGAATTTAAAGGAATGTGTTGTTTTAATTTAAGTGATAATTCACAGTTAGTGGAGAAGAAAATCCAACAATTAAAAGATTTGGCATATGGGTTTAAAGAACTGGAAGGATTAGATTTTTCTTGGTTGTTCTCGTGGCTTCCAAATTTAAATTGGCTTAGACAATTATTTTTGTTTGTGGTACTGATCGTTATTTTAGTTATGATTACATGTTGTATGATTCAATTTGTATCTTTTTGTAGAAAATAAGTATTATGAGACTCATGATGCTTAACATCATAAGTCTCAAAGGGGGGAATTGTTAATGTTAATCTTAATCAACATTAATCTTCAAAGTGTTATCATCCTGTGTATAGCCCTCACCCAGAACTGGGTTAAAAGACCAGTTAATAAGAAACCAGAATGATGAAGCTAGTGAGTGGGTGTTTGATTGGGGGAGATCAAGATGTATATGTTTTAATTTAAGAACACTATGGTGATAGATAGTTTAGTTTGTTGTGGATTCTATATTGCTCGCTTCTGTAATTTTAAACAATGAAGACTTGTTGCTTAGAAGTTAGGTAACTAACAGGGGTGTGTTTTAGAAGTAGTGATAATTAATTTTAGCTATGGAAACTATAAACAGACGTGGTCCAAGCATGGCTCAGGGACAAACTGCGACCCTATAAGGTAAAGAGGAAATAAGTTCATGAAGAGTTCACTACCCTGCCGACCACCAGAGACCACCCGAGACCCCCAAGAAGACCCTAAAGGCTTTAGTGCACATGTGTTTAAGATGATGTAATATTATAATTAGTTCTCAGAAATGTAATGAATATGTAACAAGGAAACTTAAAATATATATGAGAAGCATGGATATAAACAGAAAGGTGATTAGACCGTGTGTGCTTGATTTGTGGCAAGTCCACCGAGCACCCAGGCCTGAATAAAACAATATCTCTCCTGAGCGTGTGGAATTGGTTACTTGCACGCCGGGCACGAATCCGCTTTTCGGACAACAAGGGGTCAGGGAATCCATGGAAAGGAAACCTACATATAGACTTGTTACAAAGAGCAGTCCAGTTGAGAAAATTGGGAATGAAACCTATGACGCTATAAAGGCCTTGCAGGAAGAAGTGTCTGAATTGGCAGAAATAACCCTTCAGAATAGAATGGCTTTGGACATGATGTTAACCTCTCAAGGAGGAGTATGCACAATGCTAAACACAAGCTGTTGTGTATACGTAGATCAAAGTGGTAGAATTTCTACTGATTTAGAAGAAATTTGGAAACAGACAAAATTGCTCCATGAAATACAGAAAGATGACACTTCATATGGACTTGGGGAAACATTCAAATGGTTAACCTCCTGGATTCCCGACCTTAGTCAATGGGTGAAAAAGTTGTTAGGTATTCTTATGATTGTTATATTGGGTTTTGTTTGCATATATGTAATAATACAGTGTTTTTGGAAATGTTGTTCTATAATTGGAAACCGAAGTTCTGAGAAGGTGAGACTAATATAAGAGGAACTACAGTGAAGTTCTCCTTTTATAGCCTCAAAGGAGCTTAATTTATTGAGGGATATAGCTTTAACTATATACCCTTAAAAGAAATTGGGATTGGGATTGATAGGGATTAACGTCAAATAGGAAGGAACAATGAAGAGATTTACAGTTCTTTGGTTGAACTGATGCAGATGGTTAGGAACACCTTGTGAATAGGTCGACCTGACACACAGTAGATAAAAAGGCCTTGAAACTTAGTATTCTAGACAAGGAGGCCAACCTTGTATCTTGAGATAAGAGGGTGGTGCTGGTGAGAATTACGCTACTTAAGCCAGGAGCTAGAACTAAGTATGTGTGAAGACTGAGACTTTTGCATATGTTAATGAATTCCAGGAAATGTAATGAATATGTATACTCTAACTGTATATAATTTCTATGGTTAAGTGATTTGGCACGCACACTAGGTGGAGCGATCCCCTGTGCGTCCGGCACTGCAATAAAGAATACCTGCTTTCTAAAACTCCACATTGAGTCTTAGAGAGTTTTTCGGAGACTTCTTCGTTTCATGAGGGAACTGGGACTGTTTAGTCTGGAGAAGAGGAGGCTGAGGGGAGACCTTATCACGCTCTACAACTACCTGGAAGGAGGTTGTAGCATGGTGGGTGTTGGTCTCTTCTGCCAAGTAACTAGCGATAGGACGAGAGGAAATGGCATCAAGTTGCGCCAAGGGAGGTTTAGATTGGACATTAGGAAAAATTTCTTTACTGAAAGAGTGGTCAGGCCTTGGAACAGGCTGCCCAGGGACGTGGTTGAGTCACCATCCCTGGAAGTATTTAAAAGACGTGTAGATGAGGCGCTTAGGGACATGGTGTAGTGGGCATGGTGGTGTTGGGTTGATGGTTGGACTCAATGATCTTAGAGGTCTTTTCCAACCTTAATGATTCTATGATTCTATGATTCTAAGTTCAGTGCCTTAAGTACTGTTCTAGTACATCCCCATTTTGCCTTGTGTCATCTTCCTTATTTAAGTTTTGGCAGAGGAAAGCCTGGCTCATGTAGTGAGGTCACTGAGGGACCTGAGATGTTGGCTGGCAGCCTTGTTGCACTCTTGCTTGGCTGTGAACTGTATTTTATGTTGCAAAGTTCAGTGAGTATTTATAAAACAGAAACCATGGTGAATTAAGGAATAGGATGAGAAAAGCTAACGTGACCTATTTGTAGCTTAGCAACCTAGATAAGATAAATGCTATTGTTGTCCGAAAAGCGGATTCGTGCCCGGCGTGCAAGTAACCAATTCCACACGCTCAGGAGAGATATTGTTTTATTCAGGCCTGGGTGCTCGGTGGACTTGCCACAAATCAAGCACACCTGGTCTAATCACCTTTCTGTTTATATCCATGCTTCTCATACATATTTTAAGTTTCCTTGTTACATATTCGTTACATTTCCGAGAACTAATTATAATATTGCATCATCTTAAACACATGCGCACTAAAGCCTTTAGGGTCTTCTTGGGGGTCTTGGGTGGTCTCTGGTGGTCGGCAGGGCAGTGAACTCTTCATGAACTTATTTCCTCTTTACCTTATAGGGTCGCAATTTGTCCCTGAGCCATGCTTGGACCACGTCTGTTTATAGTTTCCATAGCTAAAATTAATTATCACTACTTCTAAAACACACCCCTGTTAGTTACCTAACTTCTAAGCAACAAGTCTTCATTGTTTAAAATTACAGAAGCGAGCAATATAGAATCCACAACAAACTAAACTATCTATCACCATAGTGTTCTTAAATTAAAACATATACATCTTGATCTCCCCCAATCAAACACCCACTCACTAGCTTCATCATTCTGGTTTCTTATTAACTGGTCTTTTAACCCAGTTCTGGGTGAGGGCTATACACAGGATGATAACACTTTGAAGATTAATATTGATTAAGATTAACATTAACACTATTGTAAGCACACTGAATAGTAAAGCAGGACGCTGCAACCTTGGTGTAAGCAAGAATTGTATAGATAACAGGGACTTTTGGTACAGAAACTAGGAACTCCATTGTCTACAAGAAGCAGACATTTGGCTGAGACCGGTTTTGTGGTTTGGAGCTCAGCCAACTCAGCATTCCAGGCCAAAAGTTAAGAGTACATGGTGAGGAAGACTGCGAGCCTTCATCCGAAAGACCCCAACAGACGACCACCCGATAGCAATGCGCAAGTGCCAGCAGGAGGAGACTTATGATAATGAGTTCCTGAGGGTGACATAATGGTCACGCCCAGTAATTGTAATAACCCGACCCAGGATAGTGAATATGCATGTCCTTGTGTAATAAATAGACTCTTGTTTTGTGATCCGGTGTGCAAGTTAGGAGGAGCAATCCCCCTTGCACCCGGCGCTGTAATAAACATACCTGCTTTATCACTCTTTGTGAGTTGTAGAGTTTGTTTCCGCGCATCAATTGTTATACTGTAGGTTTGGCAAATCCTGTTCTTAGCCAGAAGGTTTTTACTATTTTTTCACTTCTTTTTAGATGAAAACGGTCCATCTCTGGAAATACAGAAACAATATTTAAACATGAGTCCGAGCTCGGATAGCAAAGTATTTTGTTAATTTATCCTATTCCATATTTTCACTATATGTATTTCTCTTCTGTCTGTTATTGCAGTTTTAGTATCTGAAGTATAGGTAGTTTTCTGTGTTTTTACAGCATATTGAACAAAAATTGGTCATATTGTAGTCTTATCAAATAGTTAGCTTTTAGGTTACATTGACATTGTTTATCTTAGGGATTAGATGCACCAAGGATGATGAATCCCAGGAAGGCTCTGGTGAGATAAATGAGGAGGTACATCCTTGAAACTAGATAAGAGCTACCAATTAACCCCACTGTTTAGGAAAGCCCAGCAAATTCCTCTAGAGTAGTTTGACCTATTCTGACATATTCTAATTAGCATGGTAAAAAACCCACCCCCTGTGCAGGAAAGCCCTCTACCCAACAAAGCCCCTTCCCCACTGAATATGCACAGTAAAAAGAAAGGACACTGAGTTTAAGTGAAGACGAGGCGTACAAGAACCAATAGAATTAAGGGTGACTAAGTGTAAATGTAAAAAGTACTGATAACTGTTGCTTGGAATGTATAAAATGCTTACCGTGTGTTAACTGAGGGGTGCTAGCTTTGTGGAGTTAACACCTAGCACCCATCTCTGCACAGACATGAAATAAACAAATCTTTCTGCTCTGTGTGTGAGATTGGCTCATTGCACACCAGGTAATGAACCCCGCTTGAGGGACAACAGTTATCCTGTGAGGTGCAAATGGGATTGCTACAAAAACCAAAGAGGTACAAGTTGTTCTTCTAATTTAAGGAATTATGAGATAATGTTATTTTTTTGAGTCAGCTTTTGTTATCAGTGTTTACAGCTTTGTTGGCAGTTATGAACTACTGAGGGTTTTTTTTTTCAGGTTTTGTGTGAAGGATTCAGTTTTGTAGCTAAGCCAATCTGAAATATCTGATTGCAGGATTGGCAGTTATTTGTAAAGAGCTATACAAATAATATATAAAGTTCTGGGAATAGTAAAAGCTCAGGCAAAGTCTAGTGGATTGGCATTAGGCATTTAAAGAAATTGTCTGTATGAAACTGTTGAAAGAACAGAGACAAGAGAATCCTGCCACCTAACTGGTCGATGGCACTCAATTGACAAATAGAATAAAAAAAACCCCAAACTCTCACCAGCTCTGTGGTGAAATATTTAAAGTACAGATTTTCATACGGCTTTCAATTAATCCTAATTTTTAAATCTAATATAAAGCAGAAAAGCAGAACACAATGTAAGGTGTCTAACTTTACATTTGGTAAGGTATTAGGTTAATTTACTGGAAAAGTAGTTACAGCTTTCTTCAAAACTGACTGGCTAGTCCCTGAAGAAGGTATTGTCTAGTCACTGAGAAGGAATTAAAAAATCTGGGTGATGTTGCATACCTTTGACATCACAGAAAGCCTAATTCCTTAAATAGCTACTCAGTTTTGTAATTAGCTAAAGGGGATCACTAGCCAATGAAATTGATTTGAACAGAACACAAATTTGAATGAGAAAATCAGTTTCTGTACTTCCTTTATATAATAGTATACATTGCTAAGACTGGAGGAGAAAAATATGATTCACGTATAAGAACTGTAATTGCTGTCAAACTGTGATGCCTGCATTTTAGCATTTTAATGCATATATAAAATCAGTTTCATTTTTAGATTTGATGGACACTCACAGCTTTCACTGAAGTCAGCCATCCTGAGTGATATAAAACGTTCTACTGTTATTTTTATAGATGTAGGTGTTGTCCGAAAAGCGGATTCGTGCCTGGCGTGCAAGTAACCAATTCCACACGCTCAGGAGAGATATTGTTTTATTCAGGCCTGGGTGCTCGGTGGACTTGCTACAAATCAAGCACACCTGGTCTAGTCACCTTTCTGTTTATATCCATGCTTCTCATACATATTTTAAATTTCTCTTTTACATATTCATTACATTTCCAAGAACTAATTATAATATTACATCATCTTAAACACATGTGCACTAAAGCCTTTAGGGTCTCCTTGAGGGTCTCGGGTGGTCTCTGGTGCTCGTTAGGGTAGTGAACTCTTCATGAACTTATTTCCTCTTTACCTTATAGGGTCGCAGTTTGTCCCTGAGCCATGCTTGGACCACGTTTGTTTATAGTTTCCAAGGTTATTCTTCACTAGAGCCTAACAATGCTTCCAGGACACACAATTTAGACTAGTTACAATTCTACACACCTGCAAACACAACACCTGCTAGTTACCTAACTTCTAAGCAACAAGTCTTCATTGTTTAGAATTACAGAAGCGAACAGTAGAATTACAGAAGCGAGCAGTATGGAATAGTAGATACTGTGCCTACTACATCAATTCCCCCCTTTGAGACTTATGATGTTGAGCATCATGAGTCTCACATCATTTACTTATAAGCATTTGGTTTACAAAAAGACATACATTAAATCATACAACAAATAATTATAACTAAGGTGACGATCAGTATTGCAAATAAGAACAATTGTCTAAGCCAATTTAAATTTGGAATTTCTATCTTATTTTGGCAATAGAAATTAGGATTCAGCTTTACTGATCGTCATAATTAATATCAACAGGCTTTATATCTTCTACTCCTAAAACTACAATTTCTTAGTTAATTTAATTTCTTTTCTAACAATAAATATTTTAAATATCACAAATAATTTAACAACATCTCTGATAACTCATCAAGTATGCCTTAAAGTTAATTTCAATGGTCCCTTAGGTATAGATGTCCACAGTTTAGGATATATTTTTTTTTTATTCTGGTGTAACATTTTTTTCTCCTATTACATGCATTGGTTTAGATCTTCCTGTTAGATTGACATCATAAGGTTTACCATACAAAATTTCAAATAAACTTACTTTTTCTCTAACTCTCGGGGTCACCCTAATTCTTAACAAGGCAAATGGTAAAGCTTCAATCTATTTCCACTGAGCTTCTGGATATATTTTAGGAATTTGTTTCTTTAATATTTGGTTCTTCACATTTTTAATAACCTCCACTACAAAATGTGGGCCTCTATCAGAGGACATTCCTAAAGGAACTCCAAACCTTAAAATTATTTTTTTTTCAACAAATGTTTCACAACCTCTTTTGCCTTGTTGGTTCGACACGGGAAAGCTTCCGGCCATCCAGAGAAGGTATCTACCAATACCAATAGATATTGGTATTGGTTACATCGTGGTAACTCTGAAAAATCTATTTGCCAATATTCACCGGGAGTTATGCCTCTCCTTACCTCTCCAGGAGGGGGTCGGATTTGTATTTTCGGATTGTTCCTAAGACAAATCTCACATTTATTACTCACACTTTTAGCAATCAATAACATTTTAGTCCCTATCGCATATCGTTTTACTGATTCCACCATTGCCTCTGCTCCCATATGTGTTTCAGCATGAGTTTTGACCATTAATTTCTTCATAATTTCAGGGGTTACTATACATTGTCCATGTGAAGTTATCCACCATCCTTGATCATTCTTCTTACAATGTAATAGCATAGCTAATTTATTTTCTTTCTCACTATAATTTGGGGATTCCACCTGAATTTCTTTTGAAGGAATTAAAACATAAATCATAGTATTTAATGCTACACGTTTAGCAGCCTCATCTGCTTTCTGATTTCCTTGTATTACTTTTGAGTCCCTTTTTTGATGAGCCTTAGAATGAATCACTGCAACTTCTTTAGGTTTCTGCACTGCTTCCAACAAATTTAAAATCTTTGTTCCATATTTTATAAGGGTACCACTGGCAGACAAAAGTCCTCGTTCCTTCCATATTGCTCCATGAGCATGCACAACTCCAAAAGCATACTTAGAATCTGTATAGATGTTGACTCTTTTACCTTTAGCTAAATTTAAGGCTTTTGTTAGGGCTATGATCTCTGCCTTCTGGGTGGATGTATTTGGAGGTAATGCTTTTATTTCTCGATCTTCAGTTAGAGTTACCACGACATAGCCAGCTCTCCTTTCTCTTTTTGCAACAAAGCTGCTTCATTAAATGATAGCAAAGCTGCTATCAGTAAATAATTCTTCATCCGGAGTTTGGAGAGGGACATCTTTCAGATCTGGCCTGCTGGCATATATCTGTTCAATGACTTGTAAACAATCATGGTTAAGATCACTCTCTTTTTCAATTGGCATTAAAGAGGCAGGATTTAAAATTGTTCTAACAATTCTTCAGGGTCTTTGGTTGCCTCATACAATGGTTTTGCCATCAAACCATAATTTGGAATCCAAAGGCGACACCATCCAGCCCTTCCTAGAAATCCTCTCAACTCTCTTTTGGATTGAGGGGGTGCCATCCTGCAAATGGCTTCTTTTCCATCATTTCCCAATCATCTTCACTGTCCTTGGGAAATCTCAAAACCCAAATAAATTATAGTTTGTTTTGCAATTTGTGCTTTCTTTTCTGACACCCTGTACCCGGCCATTCCTAAAAAGTTTAGGAGGCTAACAGTCTTTTCCTTGCAGATCTCAATAGTATCTGCTCCCAATAGGATGTCATCAACACACTGAAGGAGGGTGATTTGATCTTCCTTACCAGACCACTGTTCCAGTTCCTTATTCAGAGCTGCTCTAAAGATGGTTGGGCTATTTTTAAACCCTTGTGGCAGCACGGTCCAGCAGAGCTGAGTCCTCCTCCCAGTCGACGGATCTTCCCATTCAAAAGCAAAAATCTTTTGACTGTTTTCTTCCAGAGGTATACAAAAGAAAGTATCTTTCAAATCTATAACAAAGAAATATGCATTTGATTCATTGATAGTTGTTAGCACGTATATGGATTAGGGACTACTGCATGAATGTCCACCACTAACTGGTTTATTGCTCTTAGATCTTGAACCAGCCTATATCCTTGGTTATGTGGCTTTTTCACTGGAAGGACAGGAGTATTATAATCAGATTGACATTCTCTTAAAAGTCCATATTTAAGAAAATTATTTATTATTGGTTCCAAACCTTTTCTGGCTTCTGTACTAATAGGATATTGTTTCTTTCTTACCGGTCGAACTCCTGTTTTCAATTCAACTTTTACAGGTTCCACATTTTTTGCTCTTCCTGGTTTCTCTGTTGCCTGAACAAAAGGGTAAACTGCATCTTTAATCTCTTCTGGAATTTCTTCAGATTCATCTGTCTTTGTCTATAATAAATAAACTTGGGCTTGCCAGGCATTAGCTTCAGGAAAATGAACTTGTATTCTTCCTTTTTTAAAGTTAATTTGTGCTCCCAATTTATTCAATAAATCCCATCCTAAGAGAGGCATGGTGCATCCCGGTATATATAAAAATTCATGCATCAATGTTTTTCGTCCAATTTTATATTTTAAAGGTTTCAAAAAAGGCCTTACCTCCTTCTTTCCCGTGACCCCAACAATAGATACATTAAATTTACTCATTGGTCCTTTACATGTATTTATAACAAAATACTTTGCTCCTGTATCTACTAAAAAATCGACTATTTAATCTCCCAGCTTTACTGGAACCAGGGGCTCAGCTGGGAAAATATCATTTTCTACCCCCGGTCCCCATCATTCAGAATTTCCTCCCATCATAAGTAAATCAGCTTCAGGTGGTATCTGCTGTGACTGAGTCACGACTGCTTCTTTGTTCTCTGGACACTCACTCTTCCAGTGTCCCTGTTTCTTACATACAGCACATTGATTAAATCCTAATGGGGTATATTGTTTAAACATATCTCTACCTCCTCTGCCTTTTCCTCTCAAATATCCTCTACCTCTACCTCTCAAATATCTTCTACCTCTTCCTCCAGCTGATCCTTGGGCATTTACAAAAGCAGCTCCTAGAATAGCAGCTTTTTGTTTCCTGTCTTTTTTCCTGATTTTTCTTTTCCTCCTCTTCCCTATTATTATACACCTTATAAGCAATTTCAATTAACTGTGGTATAGTCATTCCTGTAATCCCATCCACTTTCTGCAATTTCTTTCGAATATCTGGAGCAGCTTGCCCTACAAACAAAGTAGTAAATATTGCTCTATTCTCATCACTCTCAGGATCTAAGGCTGTCCATTTCCTAGCTGCCTCACATAATCGTTCATAAAAGGCGGATGGGTCCTCTGTTTTTCCTTGAATTATTTGAGTCAATTTCGCCAAATTCTTTGGGCGGGATATTCCATTCTTTACTCCATACAAAATTAATTGTTGATACTGTTTAATCATCAATTTCCTGTCATTACTGTTAGGATTCCAATTTGGGTCTTGAGTTGGCATAAAATGAGCAGGACCTTCTCTTGCATTTATTCTCTCATTTTCCATATTTGCTTTTTCTAATATTACCCTCATTTCTTCAGGAGTAAACAAATTATTCAAAAGAATTTGAATATCTTGCTAATCTGGATTATGATTTTCAATAATTGTTCGAAAAGATCTATACACCTTTTCAGGATTTTCTCTATATGATCCTGCTAACTCCTTCCAATTCATTAAATCAGAAGGTGTAAATGGTACTTTCACAAATACTGGCTCCCCCCTTGGGCCCACTGCCTGGCGAAGGGGTGCTAACAATACAGACCCTTGCTGGGTTCTAGTCCTGCCAGCTATCGGACTAAAAGTATTGCTTCCTCTTGCTTCGGTTTCAGAAGTTTCATTTTTATTTGGTGGTACTAACATTTGTGTATCGTCCTCTTCTTCTCCTAGTTTTAAACATCATTTTCTTATGCTACAAGCAGAACAATAATGCGCTTTTGGTTCCTTATTTTCCATCATCATCATCATCACATTAAAATGTAAAACTAAAAGTTTACATTTTTTTCCGAATTTCATGATCATTTCTCAAAAAAAAAAAAAACAAATCTACATAAGGTACCTCATCCTATTTTCCTTGTCTTCTACAAAATAACATTAATTGTAAAATAGTATTATATTGCAAGGTTCCCAATTCTGGCCATTTTTCCTCATCTTCTAATTTATACATTGGCCACAATCTAGTACAATATTCAATTAATTTATCTTTTCTCAAAGGATCATCCCCCAAATTTTCCCCAATGTTTAATGATGCATCCTAAGGGGGAACAAGGTGTTACTTTTGATGGTTGAGCTCCCATACCTTTACCAAAAAAGAACGTTCTTAACCACAACTTCATATACTCTAGTCGTCACTGTCAAACGCATATGAATATACCGGTTTACCCCTGGCGCCTACAACTTCATATACTCGTCATCACTGTCAAACGCATATGGATATACCTGTTTACCTGTGGCCACAATTCCTTACCAAATGCATGCATGCACAATTTTATACCCCAGAACAATATCTCATTTACCTTAGCGTTGCACCGTTGAGTCGCTCACCTGCTCTGGTTGGGGAGAATACTCACGGAGTCCCCGATCAAAAGGTCGGTGCGCGCTGGAGTCCAGAGAGCAGGGTCTCCCCACCGAGAGCCGGCAAGTCGATCCGGGCAAGGCTTCACAGCAGTCCCACCTGGGTCGCCAAAAACTGTTGTCCGAAAAGCGGATTCGTGCCCGGCATGCAAGTAACCAATTCCACACGCTCAGGAGAGATATTGTTTTATTCAGGCCTGGGTGCTCGGTGGACTTGCTACAAATCAAGCACACCTGGTCTAGTCACCTTTCTGTTTATATCCATGCTTCTCATACATATTTTAAATTTCCTTGTTACATATTCATTACATTTCCGAGAACTAATTATAATATTACATCATCTTAAACACATGCGCACTAAAGCCTTTAGGGTCTCCTTGAGGGTCTCGGGTGGTCTCTGGTGGTCGGCAGGGTAGTGAACTCTTCATGAACTTATTTCCTCTTTACCTTATAGGGTCGCAGTTTGTCCCTGAGCCATGCTTGGACCACGTTTGTTTATAGTTTCCAAGGTTATTCTTCACTAGAGCCTAACAATGCTTCCAGGACACACAATTTAGACTAGTTACAATTCTACACACCTGCAAACACAACACCTGCTAGTTACCTAACTTCTAAGCAACAAGTCTTCATTGTTTAGAATTACAGAAGCGAGCAGTAGAATTACAGAAGCAAGCAGTATGGAATAGTAGATACTGTGCCTACTACATCATAGGTTCCTAACTTTAGATAAAAAAATCTGAAAGTATTTGGTATGAATATGAATTAAAATGTTTTCAGACTTCTGGCAGGTTTGATAATGGTGAAGATGCAACAGAATTTATTTTCTTTTGAATCTGAAAATGTAAAAATTAACTGTTTAAAAGTCAGAAGTAAAAAGCTTCTATTGAGATCACAAATTCCTGTCTTATCCTCTTAAAGATTTGGAGATTTTTTGCTTTGCTTTGGGAGGAATAGAGCCACAGCACTGTCAGCCACTTTTGACATACGACTTCAGGTTTTCCTTCTGCCTGAAAATTGGAGAGAGATTTGGGCTCATATTGTCTCCACTGTGTCCTTATCTCTCAAAGGTTAAGGATCATTTATCTGTTCTCTGGGCAATATGGAGCAATAATAATAATAACTCCTCTAAAATTTTCAAAACCTACAGTGTCCTGCTTATTTTTTTAATGTATATATTTTGTGAAGTTTGTACAGCTTTAGGAAAAGAAATAGCAATAAGAGTGGAATGTGACAGCAAAGGCTGAAGGACCCATACACCTCATGGACAATGCTGGCTTTTGGGATACAAGCAAAGTTGGTGAAAGCAATTTTACATTATTTCTTGCATGTCATTCTGACTAGTGCTTCCTAGGTTTAGGCAGCAGCCAGCAATTATTTTTCCCAAAATGTATCTCTGTATTTTCTTTCAAACTGAACTTTAGAAATGCAGTCTCCATCTGAACAACTGTAATTTGCTAGTTGCTTGCACGTACAGTGCTAAGGCAGAGCACTGAGCAGAATGATGGAGCTGGGATGCCCGCACTGGATGAGTAGAGCAGAGAAGGCACCAGGCCTGAGATCCAGGTCCCTTCTGTGTCAGGGAGCTCCGGTCAGAGCATGTTTGATAGTGCTTCTGCACAGGACAGGAGGCTGGAGCCAGGAGGCCATGCAGATAAGATCTCAAACAAGGGAACTGGACATTTCTAATGTGTCTTCCAGGCAAGGGCTTATATTGAACTCCGAATGCAACAAACATTAGGCCAAGACCTTTCTAATTCAGCAGCTTCAGGGGAACCGTAGCGAGGAAAAGAGAGCCCAATCTGTGGTGATTATTCATAGGCAGACAGACAGGTCCTGTGTCTGGACTCTTGGCTGAGGCTGGTGGATTATTCCAGTCCCAGTAGCCAGAGGCAGCCCGTTTGGCAGGTTTTTCTGGTAACTTTTCCAACAGCTTCTTTTATCCACAAGTGCCAAGCTGCTGAGGACTGGAGCAGCCCAGTCTTAACCAGGCACTAGCCAGCCTGTGTCTGTCTGTGTCCTGTTGTTGATGAGGAGGAGGGGTAGCTCCAGCCCACCCCGTTCCCATCCCTCCGCGTCTGCATACACCCAACCTTGACTGCTGCTTCCCTACAGCCTTTTAGCTCCAGCAAAAGTTAACTCTGTGATAGAAAGTCAGTTCCTTTTTCACAGCAATTCACTCTTTGCTAATTCCATGCTTTGGAGTAGTAAATGTACCTTTAAAAATATTGCTAGCTTCTGAACTTTGAGAGATACTGTGGAGAATATGAAGGTTTCTGTAGCATGCTTTAATTTTTGTATTTTTCCTTCATTCAATAAGAATACAAGTCCCTTTTTTTTAAAAAAAAAAGGAGATGGGAAAAAAGCCTATTATATTGAATAAATCATATTTCAGTGAAATACTATTGTTTATGTGTGCCACTCCCCTCTAGTGAATAGAAGTGGAATTGCTCCATCTCATGCCATGCCATGGACCCCCAGCTGCAACCAGATTATGGAAATTTTCTTTAACTTTCAGTGACAGAGAATTATCTTTTTTGGAGTTGAACAATGTGAGCTTTTTTCTGCTTTTTCTATTAAGGACAAACCAGATCTTCATTGCAAAGCATACCAAGTTTGCTAAATTCAGTCCTTTGCACACACATAATGCCCAAGTAAATATAAAATTAACTTCAACAGCAGAAAAACTGTATTAGTTATTACTGCTGTGTCTGTATATCACTGGGTTTGAGTAATAGTTTCATGCTATTTGCCCCCGTTTACATACACGCAGCATTTATTTTAACAAATACATTTTTTCTTAAATTTTTTTCTTAATTGTTGCCAGTATTTTAATATATATTTATTTAGTAATTTTAACTCCTCCATGATAGGTTGGTGTTTGCTTTATTAAAGCTTTAAGTAATTGATACCAATGCCAGAGTGGTTTAGTCACAGACAGGAGTGCAAGCCAAGATAAAAATATCGTTCCATATATTTTCACACAAACATTTTTGTTGAACTGGTAAATATTCTAATATGAAACAGAGGAAGCCAGTGTTATAAAAATGGTGTGTACATGATAGATATTCTGTCAAATGTCAACTAACAAGATATCAAGTGTGGGATTTCTCTAGCCAACTGCTAGTCATATAGCTCAGTAGTCACCCTAGTCTGTCCTTATCACCCATGGAGAGAAATACATGCATTTAGGGCACCATTCATCTCCTGACATACACAACTAAAACAGGTCAGATATCTCATGCTCAAAACCGGATTGTTTCTATTGACTGCATGTTACAGACATCTGAAGCTATCATGAGGTGAATCCTATATGTAGTGGTCTAAAAAAATCTATTTGTGTCTGCTTCTTTGCTCTTTAAGTGTTCCATTTTTTGGCATAATAAATGTGTCACTAATTGGTGGTACTGGTGAAAACAACTTCTTGTTTCACACTGACAACCAAGTTAGTCCATTAGAGTTGCACAGGCTGTGAAGGTCTCATTCTTAGCAAAGTAAGTAGCCTGAAGAAGTCATGTAAGTAAGATGTAGTAGTAGTGAACCCTAAATCAACAAAATTTGATTGTATGTTGAAAAATGTTTTTTAAAAAAAAAAGAACATGGATCCAAAGTTGGTTTCAGTCATACCTAAGAAATGCAAAGGTATGCCTGAGAGTAGAATTTGGTCTATAGAACTTCATGTTTATATATTGTACTCACACATTAAAACTGACACTAGACATTCACTTACCTGAAGCCTAAAGAATGGGAAGTGTGAATGTAGCTGAGAGGCCAAGTGTAACACATTTCCTTGCTTTCCTTTTGGGATCATTTTGCATTTCACATCCCTGCATTTTTCTGAGAACCAAAGCTGCAGTTCACCCTTGTTCTTAAAGGATGGCAGACATGTTGTTTGTAAAAGCTAAAGGCACTTCTTTCTTTTTAACTGAAAGAAATGTAAAGGAAATAACAAGGCCAAATCCTGCAGCCTCTAGTTAGGCAAAACTCACGCTGAGATTTGTGGACTCTAGCTTTTTTTTAGTTATGGACTCTGCTGTACATCACCACAGCTCTTTATTTTCTTCATTTGTAACAAAGGGATAAAGTTCTGTTTGTTATTGCACAGCACTCTGAGAACTATGGTTGAGAAGTGCTATTACAGAATTGTTATCAGAAATGATCTCTTCTCTTTTCCAGAGAGATCAGTGCTTGCCCAGCCTATATTTGTTTTTGAAAAGAAGAACTGTCCTTTGAAGGTAAAAAATTAAGCTTTTGATTTCCATAATTGATAAAAAATGCTGAGAAATGAGGATTATATAGACAATGATCCTAGCAGTAATAAAAGATTTTAGCCCAGGTTAAGACTTGTAATAATTGGTCTCAAAATAGAACAAGGAAAAGTGGAAACTAGAAACAAGACTGCTTTTAATACATGTATGTTGGATTGATATACTTTGTGTCCTGCTCTAGAAAATAGCTGTTTTATTCTCCTTGACCTTTCCATGCTTATATTTTTTTCCAGCGGCCTGCAGAAGACCCAGTTTGCAAAGCTGAAAATGCTAATAACCACCTCATTGAAACAGTATACTAATACACTGGGTTATTCATAGGTCTGACTGTTGCCTGTGAAAATTGTGTTTGGACCCTTACTTTGTATGAGCTGGGACAAATCCTTGTTAGTAGACTAAGACTATGTGGGTTGTAGAGCCACCTACTATGTCCTAATATATATGTCCCTGCCTTACCTCAAGAATTCTTCTGTGGAGAAGAATTGTGGAGTTGGGAGTTTTGGCCAAGATAAGACAGGAATTCGGCCTGTGCGCTGAGAACTAGCAGACGCGCACATAAGTCTGAGATAAGACGTGAACACCTGGCTTAGTTGTCTCCTCTGTAAGGAAACAGAAAACATCAAGAGAATTATGTAACTGGTTAACCGTGAGAATAAGCGGATCTGAGAGCAGTCGTGTGGATCTTTGCCAAAAGGAAGAGAGACTGTTTTTCTTAGTTAATAAGGGATACGAATTGGGTGATGATTGGGGGAGACAGCGGGACCTCCCCGTTATGGTAAAGGATATATTCTCCTGTATTGTAACAATAAAGGATTCTGCGCATGCTTATGTGAGAGTCCGTGCAATCATACACCACAAATGGCGCCCAACGTGGGGCACGATTGAAAAAAAAAAAGACGACGACCTGAAGAAAGAAGGTCTTGAAGAAAGGAAATAGAAATATCCGGTGGTGTACCCCTGTTGAGCTGGACGGAGGATAAACGGAGGATCAACATATCGAGCTCGATTCATCACCGGTCGCAGGACGATTCAGGTGAGCAGCCGCGGGGAAGTTATATGAACTTTATACATTAGTCATGGGGCAGTCGGCATCTCAGTCACAGAAGCTTCAACTTGAAATATTTCAACGTATTTTAAAGGAACAAGGTTTTAAGGTCGCTCCAATACAATTGGTGAGACTCCTTGCGTGGGTCCGGGATCACTGCCCTTGGTTCCCTTCTGTAGGAACGGCTGGGTGTTATGATTTAAAGCAATGGCAAAAAGTGGGTGAGGAATTACAGACTAAACAGATTTTGCAACTAGAAGTTCCAGAGGGAATATCGATTACCTGGCGAGTTGTGTATACGGCTCTGCAAAAGTTACGCCCTGCCAAACAGGTGTTGCAAAATGTGACTGATCCAGCAATACCGGTGGGAGAATCAAAAGATGGGGAAGATTCGTTTGAACTGTTGGCTCCTGATGAAACTGTAATGCCTCAGGCGGAGCCCCCGCCTCTGAAGGATGATTCGGAGCCAGACGATCCCTTTGACACGGGCGTGATAGACCCCGAACGAGAGCCTGATTTATACCCTCCACTCACGCCAGTTAAAGCAATGGCTGCATCCGCGCCAACGGTGGATGAAATTTTACAGCGACAGAGACAAAAGACACTTTCTCGGTTGTCCGTCATGACACCACCACCATTTGCGCCTCCCCCCCCCCGAGGAGATCCGCTGCGGGGATCCGCGCACCCCCCCCACATATCAGCCTTTAGGTACGGTAGCGCCAAGGCTGTCCTTTGATGAGTGTCGTACGGAGGCATTAAAAAAGGGGGATATAAAGCTTCTCCAGGCAATGCCTGTAATTTATCAACCTGGCAGAGCGCCAGAGTATGCTCATTTACCATATGAGGTGATTAAGGAGGTGCGCAAATCGATAAAGGAGTACGGGTTACAGGCTTCATTTACTATAAACTTATTGCAAGCAATAGGGGAATCTTATACGATGACTCCTTTAGATTGGAAGTCTATATTACGCCTTGTTTTGTCAGCGGTGCAGTATTCTGTGTGGTTTTTTTGAGTATCGTGAACTTGTTATTGCAAAGGTAATAGACAATTTGGACAATTTGCAACTACCCTATGGGCGAGATGAAATGTTAGGTGAAGGGAATTGGGCGTCACCTGCTGCACAAGCCACCTTACCCCGTGAACTGCTTACACAGGCGGCTGATTTGGCTATGAAAGCATTAAGGCGAGTGCCGGATTCTGGCAAGCCGGAATCATCATTTGCTACGATCCGGCAAGGGGCGCAAGAACCCTATGTGCAATTCTTAGATCGATTACAAACTGCTATACAGCGTCAAATAGAGTCTCCTGAAGCCGCCGAGTTGTTGCTTTTTCAGCTTGCAATTGAGAATGCTAATTCTGATTGTAGAAAAGCTATAGATCCCGTTCGGAATCGGGCAAAGACTTTAACTGATTTGATCAGAGCTTGTCAAAATGTGGGGTCAGAACAGTTTAAAGAGGAGATATTAGCAGCGGCGGTGGCTCGACAACTAACGGTGGCTCGACCGGCAACTAAGTGTTTTGTATGTGGCCAGGAAGGTCATATTAAAAAAGATTGCCCCAGAGCAAGACGAGGAACAAAGGGCCAAATTAAAGGTCCCGCTCAGCTGTGTCCTCATTGTCAGAAGGGATATCACTGGGGTAACCAATGTCGAACCAAATTTGATAAGGATGGTAACCTGCTCCCAGGACTGATGCAGGGAAACGGGAGGAGGGGCGCGAGGTCCGGCGCCCCGAGAACCTTCAACAGGACCCCGATTTCAGGGCCGGTGGCTCAAGCCTCAACCTGGGCGGTGAATTTGCACGAAGTAAATGTCAACAATTGCCAACCGTCCATGCCCTTAAGCCAGCTACATTCGGAAGCGACAGGTTGGATCTGGCCACCAGCCAATCAACAGTAATACGAGATCAATCTGTTAACATACTCCCCACTGGAGTGTATGGTCCTTTACCAGCAGGGTTTTGTGCCTTATTGATAGGACGTTCCTCAACCTCCAAGGCAGGACTTTTTGTTCTTCCTGGGGTGATTGATACTGATTATACTGGGGAAATTAAAATTATGGCTTGGACTCCTACTCCTCCGTGTACTATTCCCGCAGGGGAGCGCATTGCTCAGCTAATTTTGTTACCTAATGTTCAAAGGGAGAAGGGAGATCCTATATTAGGCCAGCAGAGGGGGTCAGCAGGATTTGGAAGCACAGGTTTGCCTCAAATATTCTGGACTCAAAAGATAACTACGGGTCAGCCTATGTTGATGTATAAAGTAAATGGCCGTGCTTTTACTGGACTGGTGGATACAGGGGCGGATGTCTCGATAATTCAGAGATCTGAATGGCCCTCTGATTGGCCATTAGTACAAGTTTTTGCTGCCGTTACCGGAGTTGGTGGTACCCAAATACCATGGCGGAGCTTGCATTCTTTACTGGTGGAAGGTCCGGAAAATAAACATGCCATGCTGAAACCCTATGTTTTAAATGTCCCATGTACCCTATGGGGACGTGATCTGTTGCAACAATAGAATGTAGCACTTGCGACACATTTTTAATGAAGGCCACTGAAGTACAGCCGCGCCTGAAACTGACTTGGCTTACAGACAAGCCAGTGTGGGTTGATCAGTGGCCTTTGAAAGGTGAGCGGCTAGAAAAAGCTTGGGAATTAGTACAGGAGCAATTACAATTAGGACACATAGTGCCATCCACCAGTCCTTGGAACACGCCTATTTTTGTCATACCTAAAAAATCAGGGAAATGGAGATTGTTACAGGATTTGCGAGCTATTAATGCCGTTATGGTATCCATGGGGGCCTTGCAGCCCGGGACCCCAAATCCTACCATGATCCCTGATGATTGGCATTTAAAAGTTATTGATCTCAAAGACTGCTTTTTTACAATTTATCTACACCCAGAGGATTGTATTCGGTTTGCTTTTTCTGTTCCTACAATTAACAATGATCGACCTATGCAACGGTTCCATTGGGTTGTTTTACCTCAAGGCATGAAGAATAGTCCTACCATTTGTCAAGTAGTGGTGGGAGAGGCACTTTTGTCAATTCGTCAATGGTATAAAAATATTGTATTGTATCATTATATGGATGATATCTTGTTGGCAGCTGAGACAAAATCATCTCTCTCTCAAATTTTTGAGTGTTTGTCCACAGAATTACATCGATATGGCTTTCAGATAGCAGCAGAGAAGGTACAGTCAGTTTGTCCTTGGAAATACCTAGGCTGGAAACTCTTCGAGTCGCATGTGTGTCCACAAGCCTTGCGGCTTGCTACTACTGTAAGTACTCTGAACGATCTACAGAAGTTGTTGGGCACAATCAATTGGGTGCGACCTCTATTGGGAATTACCACTCATGAACTGTCACCCTTGTTCTCGTTGCTGAAAGGGGATCCTGATTTGGCATCCCCCAGATCTCTTTCGGAACCAGGCCAAGAAGCATTGCAACAGGTAATGGATAAAATTAATGATACCTTCGCACATCGAATCCGGCTATCGTTGCCAGTTCGATTGTTCCTTATTTACCACTCTTTTCAACCGTTTGCCTTACTGGGACAATGGGATGCTAGGGTACAAAGTGAAAAGGATGCCTTACGCATTCTGGAGTGGCTGTTTTTACCTCACTCATTTAGTAAGACATTGACCACTGCAATTGAAATGATCTCTCATTTGATATCACAAGGTCGACTACGATGTCAACAATTGACAGGTCGAGATCCAGATGTTATGCATTTGCCTTTCACAGGAGATGAATTTTGGACATTATTACAAAACAGCCTGAGTTTTCAGATTGCAATGGCGGATTACGTTAATTCCATAGAACACAACTTACCACGCCATCGACTTTTGAATTCCTTACAGTCTCTACCACTACAGCCACGCATATTATTAAGTTCTGTGCCTATTCCACAGGCGCAAACTGTTTTCATTGATGGATCTGGAAAAACAGGTAAAGCTGTAGTGGCGTGGAAGATGCCGGGAGGACGGAAAACGTCTGAACACCAAGTGGAGGAAGCAGATCAGGCCCCCTGGTCTTCGGATGTTACTTCTCTACCTGGATCTATGCAGGTAGTTGAATTAGCAGCTGCTGTTCGCGCTTTTGAATTGTTTTCTCAAATACCACTTAATATAGTGGCAGACTCAGCTTATGTCACAGGCATAGTACAGCACATAGAGACTGCATTTATTCGAGAAGTAGATAATAAGCAACTATTTTCTTTACTAATACAGTTAGCACAGCTGCTGCGTGTTAGACGATTTCCATATTTTATTATGCATATCCGATCTCATACTAATTTACCAGGACCGCTCATTTCTGGTAATGCTGCTGCGGATGCACTCACTCTGATGGCAGTCCTGCCTCGCCGTTTGGAACAAGCAAAATTATCCCATGAATTTTTTCATCGGAATGCTCACTCCTTACGGAAGCAGTTTTCTCTTACAGCTGAACAGGCCCAGGACATTGTTCCTGCTTGCCCGGATTGTCAGCGGCTCACGCCAATGCCAGTAGTATCTGCTGTGAATCCCAGGGACTGACTTCCAATGAACTATGGCAGATGGATGTTACTCATGTTTCCTCCTTTGGTCGTTTGCGCTTTGTTCATGTGTCTGTTGATACCTTTTCTGGGTTTTTGGTTGCAACGGCTCATACGTGTGAACGTGCTCGTGATGTTATCAAACATCTTCTTCGATGCTTTGCAGTATTGGGGGTCCCCCGTAAACTCAAAACAGATAATGGACCTGCCTATGTCTCTAAACGGTTGTTATTATTCCTACAGGCATGGGGTGTGTATCATGTTACAGGTATTCCGCATTCCCCCACAGGTCAAGCAATTGTGGAATGTGCTCACTCTTCCTTAAAGCTGATTCTTGAAAAACAAAAAAGGCGGAATCCACTGGGAACTACGCCTCAGGAGATGTTAGATAAAGCCACTTATGTATTAAATTTTTTAAATTTGTCAGGGTCAAAGCAGCAATATCATTCAGCTGCTGACCGGCATTTTCGAACAGGAGAGGTTACTGAAGTGTATCCGAAGGTATTTTATAAACACTTAGAATCTGGTCTATGGAAAGGTCCGGTTCCCTTGCTTACCTGGGGACGGGGATACGCTTGTGTTTCTCTTCCTACAGGCCCATATTGGGTCCCTGCGAAGAATGTCAAGCCAGCGCAAGTGTTGGCAGATGGCCCAGAAAAAGGACCCGAGGAAAAACAACGAGAGGATGCTGCTCCTACGACGGTTCGGTAATGCAATCAGGTCAACATCAGTAATATGGTCTACAGTGCTGTTTTCTGTTCAGTCTTGTCCCACGATAATGCTATGGGGAATTGGCACTACCATGATGTTTCAACCTGTGGAAGCTCACGTTTATTGGGCACATGTGGTGGACCCTCCTTTTTTCCGACCTTTGACGTGGTGGGACGCGTCGTTACCGATTAGCAATAGTGATGCTTTATGGTCAGGTGGCATTTGGATTCCCCCATCTCTAGATGGGAAAGATGATACATATTATGCTAATGACACAATGTTTGTTTCTGATTTTCCTCCATTATGTCTTACCGTAGATAAGTCAGAGTATTGTGTGATCGTTGAAACACAGCAACACTTAGTAGCAGTGTCACATGGAAAACGGGCGAACCTTACTATGGTCACCATTCCTGGGTTGGCATCAAAAAATACTATTAATAATGATATGTTAATTGGTGACTTTGTTCCTGATTTTCCGCAATGCATTTTGCACAAACTCTCATCGATCACACAATTTGGTTGGAAGCCATGCTTGGGAGAACGGCCTCGAGAACAAAGTTTAACCGTTGATCGTATTATAGATTGGGGCCCTTATGGGTCATTTTGGGATCCATCTTTGAATCAATCTGTTTTGCCTTTTCAGAAAGCCAATCATTCAATAGTCTGGCACAATGGTGGGTCCGCAGGACCCATCCTACAGATGGAGTATAATGGTTCATTTTCTCCTCCACAACCGAATGTGTGGCGTTTAGCTTTGCCCTTTTTTATGAGGCAACTATCTCAAGTATGGATTGTCAACAAAACACAAGCTAATCTGAGTATAATACATGAAATTAATGTGACGGTATGTACTACTCATCCTTATCTTTTTGCTATGACTTCGCGTGTAAACATTACTCGATGTAATCACTCCTTTTGTATTCAGCTTTATTCTCCTTCTTTTAGAAGTTGTATATCTAAACATGATTTTAATGAAACTGCTTATATTTTTCCCCTTCGACATCGGGCAGAACTATGGATACCAGTTAATTTAACCAGACAGTGGGAAGGGGAGGATGGTTTGGGTAGATTTGTTAGAATTCTAGTAGAAGATATAGATAAGTCTAAGAAAAGAGCAAAACGATTCTTAGGTTGGTTAATTTTTGCAATTATTTCTGCTGTTATTATTTTAGCAAGTGCCACTGCAGCTATCGCTTCCTTGACACAATCTGTAAAAACTGCACATGAGGTAAGTGAGGCATTAACCAATGTTACTAAAGAATTCCAAATTCAAGAGAAAGTTGATGAGGAGGTATTATCTCGGCTACAAGCCCTAGAGGCTACTGTGATGTGGTTGGGGGATCGGCAGGAAGCGTTAAAAACGAGAGTTAGTCTGCCGTGTGATTGGGAACACGTACACAAATCTTTATGTGAAACCCCCTTACCATGGAATTCATCACAACATGATTGGACTTTTATTAAGCGACATTTGATGGGAGCATTCGATTTGTCATTGCAGCGAAATATTCAATCTTTACACGATCAACTGCAGGATCAGATTCACAGATTACAGGAATTGACTAGCCAAAGTGTGTTTGACAGGTTACAGCAAGACTTGTCTTGGATAAATCCAAAAATTTGGTTTAATGGCTTCAATCTACGCATGTGGGTGTTTATTGGCATAGGGACAGGAATGTGTACTTTGTTCCTAGTGTTCCTGCAGGTCCTTCGGTCTGCGATCCGCAACGTGCGCAAAATAGAAGCTCGCGTCATGGTGACCCTACTTACCAATGGGATGGTGATAAACAAAAAAGGGGGAGATGTGGAGAAGAATTGTGGAGTTGGGAGTTTCGGCCAAGATAAGACAGGAATTCGGCCTGTGTGCTGAGAACTAGCAGACGCGCACATAAGCCTGAGATAAGACGTGAACACCTGGCTTAGTTGTCTCCTCTGTAAGGAAACAGAAAACATCAAGAGAATTATGTAACTGGTTAACCGTGAGAATAAGCGGATCTGAGAGCAGTCGTGTGGATCATTGCCAAAAGGAAGAGAGACTGTTTTTCTTAGTTAATAAGGGATACGAATTGGGTGATGATTGGGGGAGACAGCGGGACCTCCCAGTTATGGTAAAGGATATATTCTCCTGTACTGTAACAATAAAGGATTCTGCGCATGCTTATGTGAGAGTCCGTGCAATCATACACCACAACAATGGACTGCTAAAGACAACACTGAGGGCAATGGGTGGTGGGACATTCAAGCATTGGGACACACATTTAGCAAAAGCCACCTGGTTAGTCAACACTAGGGGATCTGTCACTCGAGCTGGCCCTGCCCAATCCAAACCCTTACGTACTGTAGAGGGGGATAAAGTCCCTGTCGTGCACATAAGAAATATACTGGGGAAGACAGTCTGGGTTACTCCTGCCTCTGGCAAGGGAAATCCCATCCGTGGGATTGCTTTTGCTCAAGGACCTGGGTGCACTTGGTGGGTAATGTGAAAGGATGGGGAAGTCCAATGTGTACCTCAAGGGGATTTAATTTTGGGTGAAAATAGCCAATGGACTGAATTGTATGATGTTCGTTACTATATAATACTGTATGACATCACTTCTATGGTTACTATATGCCATATTAAAAGTATTGCTGTAAAAATCACCCAGATTAATGAAGAAAGAACTCCGATGAAACCGAGCAAATTGCAACGATGATAGAACCGGACAAGCGCAGTGATAATGGAACCAGAACTGGCCTCAGCATGCAACAGTCCAACACCACACACCATCTCTCCTGCCCTGAAAGACTGTTATGACAGATGGAACCCGAAGTCATGGACTAAATGAACTCAGTGGACATTTTAGAGGGATGGCCCATTGTCGTGGTTTAATCTGGCAGGCAGCCAAATACCACGCAGCCGATCACTCACTGGGACGGGGAGAGAATCAGAAGGGTAAGAGTGAGAAAAACTCGTGGGTTGAGATAAAGAGAGTTTAACAGAAAAGAAAAGGGAAAATAATAATAATAATAAATAATAATAGAATATACAAAATGACTGATGCACAATGCAATTGCTCACCACCCGCGATGACCGATAACCAAGTAGCGATCGCTACTTCCTGGAACATGCCTACCGTTCATATACTGAGCATGACGTCACATGGTATGGAATACCCCATTAGCCAGCTGGACTGGCTGTCCTGATTATGTTCCCTCCCATCTTGTGCACCTAGCTCAGTCAGTAGGCATAGGAGCTGTCCTTGGACTAGGAGGGCACTTAGAAACAACTGAAAACATCAGTGTGTTATCAACATTCTTCTCAAACTAAATCCAAAACACAGCACTAGGAAGAAATTTAACCCTATCCCAGCCGAAACCAGGACAGTATCCACCCCTTATTCCATACCATTTACGTTATGCTTAGGTCTCACATTTTTCTATACATTTCAATTAATCACCACTATCTTTTTTATATATATGCATATATAATACATATACATACATATATACATATAATACATATACATACATTATATACATAAATATATACAAATGTCCATTGAGTTCATTTAGTCCACAACTTTGGGCTCCATCTGTCATAACAGTCTTTCAGGGCCAGAGAGATGGTGTGTGGTGTTGGGCTGTTGCATCCTGAAGCCAGTTCTCATTTCGGTACTGCTGCGCTCGTCCAGTTCTATCATCGTTGCACTTTGCTCGGTTTCATCAGAGTTAGTTCATTCTTCGTTAATCTGGGTGATTTTCACTGCTATACAATTACTAGCAACCATAGAAATAGTGATATACAATATCATATAACACTGTGTGTGGGGGGAGTGAGCAAGCGACTGTGTGGTGTTTGGCTTCCTGCTGGGTTAAACCATGACAGAAGGAAATATGCACATCTTTAAAAATAATAAGCAGCCTAAAAGCTAACACAGATATTGTCAATGGACAGACACTACACTAATATGCAAACCCCATTCAGGATTTATTTATACCTTGTATTAATGACCTTTAGCAGGAAGGAAAGAGAACGTTGAAACTGAAATCTTCAAATATAATCCTTGAATTTACAGAAGTCTTCAAAACTATTTTCCAGACAAGAGTAAGAAATACTGTTTAGAAATACTTCCAGATCTTCCCACATTTGTGGCAATAAGCTTTCAGCTACTCTTGATTCTGTATCTTCGTTATTTGGCTCCTTGATTCTTTCAGCTAGAATCCGCACCACAGACGTAGTATTTGACGAGCAGAATACTGTGTTAATGTAGGAAGACATCAGTATAATGGATAAAGGATGCCTTAACAATTAGTAATTATGATATGAAACTCAAGATTTCAGTCAGTGCTTCAGTGCCATTTAGGATTTGAGGCAAAACAGATTTCAATTCGTCTTAAAGAGGGCTAAACTAGATGGGTACACACAGAGCAGGCACCTGTTTTAGAGTGATATCCAGAAACATAGCTTGCATTCTGCCTGTTTTACATCTTTGGGATTTCTGTCTTATCTCATAATGCCTAACTAAGTTTCCTGCAATAATGTATATTGTCTGTCAGTTTTAGTGTGCATTTGCACTTTTAGCTTGTTTTTTACTGCCTAGTTTGAGTGAGAAAATGCACTCACAGATGCATTTTAAGAAGCAGGAGCAATGCTTTCACACTGGTAAATCCTGTGACTGAGAGCTGGCAACACTTTCCATCCATTAGTATGCAAAGATTTTGTTACAGTGAGCATCGTCACTTCTGGTTGAGATTTGAGGCAAGGAAGTAAGCAGATTCATGTATCAGCTGGCCTTAGGATGTCCAGCCAGATGTCAAGGAGCCAACGCCATTCTGGATGGCTACTCTGAAAGGGGGAATAAGTGAACCTTACAAAGTGAGATTGTTACTAGGCCTTCATTATGCCAATGAACAAAATTACGTAGTGTCTCTTGTGTCACTTGATACACCATAAGTAAGTTTATTTAAGTGTGCCTGAGACCAGTTGCTGAGGCCAACCAGGAGAGAACAGCTCACTTCCACACTACTAAATTATCTTAGCCCCTAAAGCAGCATGGGCACATGCAAACTGCCTAGTGGAAATGATTCATAGTATATCGCAAACTGGGCTTGGAAATTGTTTGGAACAGTGCAAGCTCACATGAGCCAAAAATATAATAGGAGCCACGCTAAAAATTTCACAGCATGTATAATTGAATTTCAGTGCCCAGGAGTGCTCCCTTGTGCTGTTCAATTTAATAGCAGGTTTCAACAAGACAACTGATGATAACAGTGAGGTTCTTTTGCCCCTTAGAACTGTTTGACGTAGTTTGCTTGGTTAAGCATTGGTATAATCTAAACAGTGATGCAAGTGTCTGTCTACATGAAGTGTAATGGCTACATCTACTTCCTGTAACAGAATACCAATCATTAAGACAAGGGATGTGTTAGGTAGTCATCACACTGAAAGAAAAATGGAATTGCTCATTGTTTTTCTCTGTAAGACAGTGATACGTATAATTTCAACCCCTGCATGAGCAATTCCCCACCATTTCTGTGCAACAATAATAATAGCTACATGGTAAACAGTATCAAGAGTTTTTTTCTAACATTCCTATTCACACTTGTCGAGAGTTCCAGAGAGCCAATCAGTCTCTGATGTAGCAAAAGTTCTCCAGAGTTTCCTCAAAATTTGCAGAAGACGGAAGAGGAAAAAAGCCTTATCTGAAGCATCCTGAATTCTCAAGGAAATTCTGACCAAAAGGAAATGGATGAAATTAGAGAAGGCTAACTGACTTAATTATGTCTTTGCTATCCATGCCCTTGCTGTTTATCTAAAAGTTAAAAGCATTTGGGGCATTACTGCTAAAGCTACATTAAAAAAAAAGTATCTTAGAGATTAAAAGGGTGTACTCAGAATGGAGAATTTTTATTCTCATCCACCTTCTAGAGTGTCTTCTAGTTTCATATGAGCCTGAGAATTTTCAAACAAGGAAAAAGTAGAAAAAATGAGCTTTCTAGCAGAAATCTTCAAGGAGGCAGAAGAAGAAATAAAATATTGTCTTGGTTAAGATGCTTTCAGTTTGGAAGTGTACAAGACTTCTTAACCAATGAGAAAACACTCTAAGAAAGATAAGCATAAAATGTTATGGAAATCCAGTTCAACTGAGCAGATTAATGGTCTATCTGTGCATTTTTAATATCTCAAAATTTTACCTAGTACCTAAACCTTCTCTCTTTCTCTTTTCGATTTTGTTTTGGTTTGGGTTTTTTTTGTTTTCATACTGAAGGTGAACAATTTTCCCTATGTTTTCTGAGTTTCAAAGATTTCTATTGGGACTTGCTTAAGTTTTGTGTGCTTAGCAGTTTTGCAGATCGGGCCTTTCAGATTCTAATTCCTCTATCTGCAGCTGTGGCTCTGTGCTTGAAATCTATGTGTGATCCAAATGAGAATGTAGATCAGTGATGTGGAACAAGAGTTCTGAGAAAAGAGTTGAAATGCTTCATTTATGTCTGAGGTCTTAACTCTGGAGTCAAATGTAGACATTTGAAATACCGTCAATTATGTTATATTCATAGGTGAAAAATTCATCTGAAAGGATATTCCAGGGGGACAATAAAGCATTAGGGCTTGAGGGTGTTATGTCTCACTAAGAGCACAATTGTTAGTTCCAGAACTCAAGGCGGTGTAGATGTTACACTGTTGTACTTGCTTACCACTGGGGACTCCTGTCCTCCAGTTAATTGATCACAGTTAGCAGTGGGTAGAAACAGAAGAGTTAAGCATTGGAGATATTTATTCAGATTCCTCCTACAGAAACTGAGATTCTTCCACATGTTTCCAGGAGTCCTGGCAGCAAATGCATGGGCATGGAGCAGGCTTCTGTGAAAGGCAAGCAAATCACTGCCACTTCTGAAGAGGTGGAAAATAGCTTCCTTCCAGTCTTGCTCTGCTGCATGAAACTCCAGCTCAAAAGGAAGGACTTTTAACTGGAGTTTTGGAAAGTACAAAGCGCTGAATTGACCCCTTTTTTTTGCACAGAGGTAAGTCTTACTTATATGTAGAAGCAACTAAGTTAGGTTGCTGGATAGCACCTGGAACAAAAGGGCCTCACCATGCAGACGTCCCAGTTGGAAAAAATAGCCATGGCAAGGTGAAGTATTGAGCTAAAGAAGACAGTGCTGTGCTCTCATCCTGTTGCCTTTGTAAATTGTAAATGCAGGTTTACAGCTGCTTTGCCTTATTAGTAGAAATGTTTGCCCTTCCCTTTCACCATGCTTTGAGGAACCATTAGCTGTTACAATGACTCTTGAGTAATATCTCTGGGTGTCGTGGTTTAACCCCAGCCAGCAACTAAGCACCACACAGCCTCTCGATCACTCCCTCCAGGTGGGATGGGGGAGAGCATCGGAAGAGTAAAAGTGAGAAAACTCATGGGTTGAGATAAAGACAGTTTAATAGGTAAAGAAAAAGCTGTGCACGCAAGCAAAGCAAAACAAGGAATTCATTCACTACTTCCCATCGGCAGGCAGGTGTTCAGCCATCTCCAGGAAAGCAGGGCTCCATCACGCGTAATGGTTACTTGGGAAGACAAACGCCATCACTCTGAACGTGCCCCCCTTTCCTTCTTCTTCCCCCAGCTTTATATACTGAGCATGATGTCATATGGTATGGAATACCCCATTGGCCAGTTGGGTTACCTGTCCTGACTATGCTCCCTCCCAGCTTCTTGTGCACCTGGCCAAGCATGGGAAGCTGAAAAGTCCTTGACTAGCAGAAACACTACTTAGCAACAACTAAAACATCAGTGTGTTATCAACATTATTCTCATACTAAATCCAAAACACAACACTGTACCAGCTACTAGGAAGAAAATTAACTCTATCCCAGACGAAACCAGGACATTGGGGAAGGGAGATTGTTTTCTAGAACTAACACCTTAGACTTCTTCCATACACTGAGGAGTTTCAGATGGACAAACCTAGGTACAAGGCAAATTTCAGCCCAGATAATTGTATTACTAGACAGTAGAAAAATCCCTTTCAGCGTGGGCTAACAGGGCAGGTAATCTGTTTGTCACCTAGTAAGCAAAAAGGAAGTCTGTAAATCTTAGAGCAGATGGTAGATTTATGCTACAGTCTCTGTTCTTTTCATGGGATTTATTACCACATGTGCTGCTTCTATTTTACCATCCTTCTGTTTTTGATTGCTGATACAACTCTATTTGAATGCAAGAAGGATTAGGGCTCAGTGTAATGAATCCAAGTCAGGTTCCAAAAGAGCAATAAGCACTGCACTCCTCCTTAATGTAAAGATGGTACCAGATCAAAATTTAAAATGATATGAAAGAAATTATCAAATTGATTTAGTTATCTAGGTTTTGATATGCTGTACTCTGGGATTTGAATCCTCCAAAGAAGGGGTTAAAGGCCACCATAAACTTTTAAGAACATTAATGCTAAATTGGCATTAGTATTATCATTTGGCTACACAGTCAAATCCATAAGGCAGCTGGCAACTTCTGGAAGCCTTCTTGGGTGGACTGCTGGACAGGTGTCTCCTCTGTGTCTCTTCATTCCAAGCTGCAGTACCATTTGTCCTGGTTTTGGCTGGGATGGAGTTGATTTTCTTCCTATTAACTGTTATAGTGCTGTGTTTTGGATGTAGTGTGAGAATAATGTTGATGACACACTGATGTTTTGGTTGTTGCTAGGTATTGTTTACGCTAGTCAAGGACTTTTCATCTTCCCATACCCTGCCAGATGTGCAGGGGGCTGGGAGGGAGCGTGGCCAGGACGGCTGGCCCAGCTGGCCAATAGGCTATTCCATACCATATGACATCATGCTCAGCATATAAGGCTGGGTGAAGAAGAAGGAGGGGGAGCGTTCAGAGTGATGGCGTTTGTCTTCCCAAGTAACCATTACGCGTGATGGAGCCCTGCTTTCCTGGCGATGGCTGAACACCTGCCTGCCGATGGGAAGTGGTGAATGAATTCCTTGTTTTGCTTTGCTTGCGTGCGCGGCTTTTGCTTTCCCTATTAAACTGTCTTTAATCTCAACCCACGAGTTTTTCTCACTTTTACCTTTCTGATCCTCTCCCCCATCCCACCCGGCGGGGGGGTGAGCGAGCGGCTGCGTGATATTTGGCTGCTGCCAGGTTAAACCACGACACCATTATTCCTGTTCTTCCTCCATCCCCTCATCCCCTTCTTGTCTGTCTCTTGCTTCATTTCAGGTAGTTGACTTCAACAGATGGGAGAGGAGCAAACAAAAGGTAAAAACATTCAGACAAAGATGAAGTCAAATGTACCTTTATTTCCCTGAAGAAGTAAGGGCCTGTCACTAGGTTGCAGGATAAGAAAGATAGAATTAGTATATCTCACTGAAAGTCAGAAATATTTTTGCAATAAAAGCAGCCCAGAAGAGATCTGAGATACCAGCATCAATTCTAGAAGTTCGAGAAGAGGCTCTGTTTCACATCCTATGGCTCAGTGTTCTCCTGCATACCTATTTAATGAGGAAAAGGATGGCCAGCATCTAGCCCTTAAAAAACAACTATGGTTGTGGTGCTACCTGTGTTGAGCTATACTGAGTGAAAGATCCTGCCTGATCTAGGAGAGGGGACAAATGACTTTCTCAACCATTTATGAAAAGGAGAAACCTGAGTGCCAACCCTTATCACATCTTTGCATTGGAATGTAAGATTTTTATTTAAAAGATATCTACGTGTGCAAATGTCTATTAAGCATATATTCATACATTCATTATTTCTCTCAAATATTGGACCTTCCTTTCTTAAATATTGGTCCCTTAGAGCTACACAATTGCTGTAATTTGGCAAACACATTGCTACCACATGACACACCTACTCCTGGGCAATAAAGAAAGTTCATAAGTTAACATACTGATGTAGTGGGTACAGTTTGTTAAGATTTGCTGCTTAAAAGTTAGGTAACTAGCAGGTGTTGTGTCTGTAGGTATGCAGATAAATTGTGTATCTTGGAAGCATTGTTAAGAAAGGAACAGTGAAGACACATGAGATTCTTTGGTTGAAATGATGTACATGGGTTAGGAATGCTTTATGAATAGATAGGCCGCACATTCAGTAAATAAAAGAACCTTGAAACTTGGTACTCTACGTAAATTAGATATAGAGAAGCTAACCCTGTAGGGTAGATAGGGAAGGTATACTGGAATAAGCTAGCTTGTTACAAGTGAAAAACATGTAAACCAAGCCAAGGGATAGACGGAGCAGGCGTAAAGACTGAGTTCAACCAGAGGGCACTGTGATGAAGACTATCGACGACCACCAGAGGACCCAAAAGACCACCGAAGAGCACAAGGGCACATGCGTCAGAGACTTCTGCATATGTTAATGAATTCCGGGAAATAACATGAATATTTAGATTATTTCTCGGAAATGGAATGAATATGTATACTCTAATTGTATTTAACCCCTATGGTTAAGTGATTTGGCACGCACACTAGGTGGAGCGATCCCCTGTGCGTCCAGCGCTGCAATAAAGAATACCTACTTTCTAAAACTCCAAATTGAGTCTTAGAGAGTTTGTCAGGAACTTCTTTGTTTCAGATTGGAACCCCAGATGGGACCTCCTCTGCTTGCCTACGGGACCCGCTGAGAAAAAGGACTCCCTTGGGTACCCCTGGAGACTTCTCCGGAGCGACTCCTGACCTCATCCGGATCACCGCAGGAGCAGACAAAGGACTATCTATTGGATAAAGGTATTCTTTAACTCCTTAACTTTTGGGATTGGCCAATTTGGGCTCTCCATAAGACGTAGGCAGAGGGTCCTACGCAGGACAGCGTATAACGAGGCGCTAGCACCTTAGTGGTATACATTGGTTTTGATTTTGGTTTTGATTTTGATTTTGGTGCACCCTAGTAGTATACATATACATTGGTTGCGGTTTTGATTCTGAAAAGTTTGGAAGTATATGGAATTATCTGTATACTGTTGCTCGTTATGATTTTGGTACTCTAAATGAATTTTGGTGTATACTGTGGTATACTATTGTTCATAACGATTTGTTATTGCGATAAGAGAATTTTGTTATTCTTTGTGTAAGAATTTTGTGTATATTATTGTCATGGTTTAACCCCAGCCAGCAAATAAACCCCACGCAGCCGCTCACTCACGCCCCCACTCCGGTGGGATGGGGGAGAGAATCAGGAGGGCAAAAGTAGGAAAACTCCCGGGTTGAGATAAAAACAGTTTAATAATTGAAATAAAATGAAGTAGAACAGTAATAATAACAATGAGAACAACAACAATAACAGAATACACAAAGCAGGCGATGCACAACGCAACCGCTCACCGACCGCCCACCACGTGTCACGAACAGGGGGCGAGCCCCCCCCCACACCTGGTTTTTATACTGAGCATGATGTCACATGGTATAGAATACCCCATTGGCCAGCTCGGTCCACCACCCCGGCTGTGCTCCCCCTCCCTGCGCAAGCAAAACCCAGCAACAGCCAAAACATCAATGGGCCATCAACGCTCCTCTCATACCAAACCCAAAACACAGCACACCCCCGAAGCTACTGGGAAGAAAGTTAACTCTGTCCCAGCCGGAACCAGGACAGTATCCACCCCTTATTCTATACCATCTATGTCATGCCCAGGTCTCACATTTTCCAATACATTCCAATTAATCCTCACCACTTTTCCTGCCTTTTGATATATACACACACAGAGATATCATTCCCTTAGTCCATGGGCCATCCCTCTAAAATGTCCACTGAGTTCATTTAGTCCATGACTTCGGGTTCCATCTGTCATAACAGTCTTTCAGGGCAGGAGAGATGGTGTGTGGTGTTGGGCTGTTGCATCCTGAAGCCAGTTCTGGGCGCTCGTCCGGTTCTATCATCGTTGCACTTTGCTCAGTTTCATCGGAGTTCATTCTACATTAATCTGGGTTATTCTTACTGTAATACTGTTAATATCGCATACAGTAACCATAGAAGTGATGACATACAGTATTATATAGTAATTAACATCATGAAATCCAGTTCATGGGCTATTTTCACCCAAAATTAAATCCCCTTGAGGTACATGCCAGACTTCCCCATCATTCTGCATCACCCACCAAGTGCACCCAGGTCCCTGAGCAAAAGCAATCCCACGGATGGGTTTTCCCTTGCCAGAGGCAGGAGTAACCCAGACTGTCTTCCCCAGCATATTCCTTATATGCACAACAGGGACTTTATCCCCCTCTACAGTACGTAAGGGTTTGGATTGAGCAGGGCCAGATCGAGTGACAGATCCCCTGGTGTTGACTAACCAGGTGGCTTTTGCTAAATGTGCGTCCCAATGCTTGAATGTCCCACCACCCATTGCTCTCAGCGTAGTCTTTAGCAGTCCATTGTATCGTGCAATTTTCCCGGAGGATGGTGCATGGTAGGGGATGTGATAGACCCACTCAATGCCATGCTCTTTGGCTCAGGTGTCTATGAGGGTGTTTCAGAAATGAGTCCTGTTGTCTGACTCAATTCTTTCTGGGGTCGCCATGTTGCCATAGGACTTGCTTTTCAAGGCCCAGGATGGTGTTCCGGGCAGTGGCATGGGGCACAGGATATGTTTCCAGCCATCCTGTGGTTACTTCCACCATGGTGAGCACATAGCACTTGCCTTGTCGGGTTTGTGGGAGTGTGATGTAATCAATCTGCCAGGCCTCCCCATATTTATATTTCAACAATCGTCCTCCATACCAAAGAGGCTTTACTCGCTTGGCTTGCTTGATTGCAGCGCATGTTTCACATTCATGGATAACCTGTGCAATAGTGTCCATGGTCAAGTCCACCCCTCGATCACGAGCCTATCTATATGTTGCATCTCTTCCTTGATGGCCTGAGGCGTCATGGGCCCACCAAGCTATAAATAATTCACCCTTATGTTGCCAGTCCAGATCTACCTGAGCTACTTCAATCTTAGCAGCCTGGCCACCTGCTGGTTGTTTTGTGTTCTTCAGGGGCCCAACTCTTGGGTACGTGAGCATCTACATGACGTACTTTTACAGTCAGGTTCTCTATCCGGGCAGCAATATCTTGCCACAGTGCGGCAGCCCAGATGGGTTTACTTCTGCACTGCCAGTTGTTCTGCTTCCACTGCTGCAGCCATCCCCACAGGGCATTTGCCACCATCCATGAGTCAGTATAGAGGTAAAGTACTGGCCATTTTTCTCGTTCGGCAATGTCCAAGGCCAGCTGGATGGCTTTCACCTCTGAAAACTGGCTCGATTCACCTTCTCCTTCAGCAGTTTCTGCAACTTGGCGTATAGGACTCCATACAGCAGCTTTCCACCTCCGATGCTTTCCCACAAGGCAACAGGATCCATCAGTGAACAGGGCATATTGCTTCTCATTTTCTGGTAGTTTATTACACAGTGGGGCCTCTTCAGCACGTGTCACCTCCTCCTCTGGGGATATGCCAAAATCTTTGCCTTCTGGCCAGTCCGTGATGACTTCCAAGATTCCTGGGTGACTGGGGTTTCCTATTCGGGCCCGTTGTGTGATCAGTGCGACCCACTTACTCCACGTAGCATCGGTTGCATGATGTGTAGAGGGGACCCTCCCTTTGAACATCCAGCCCAGCACCGGCAGTCGGGGTGCCAGGAGGAGCTGTGCTTCAGTGCCAACCACTTCCGAAGCAGCTCGAATCCCTTCATATGCTGCCAATATCTCCTTCTCAGTTGGAGTGTAGTGGGCCTTGGATCCTCTGTATCCCCAACTCCAGAACCCTAAGGGTGGACCTCGAGTCTCCCCTGGTGCTTTCTGCCAGAGGCTCCAGGTAGGACCATTCTCCCCGGCTGAGGTGTAGAGCACATTCTTCACATCTTGTCCTGCCCGGACTGGCCCAAGGGCTACTGCATGAACTATCTCCTGTTTAATTTGTTCAAAGGCTTGTCGTTGCTCAGGGCCCCATTTGGAATCGTTCTTCTTCCTGGTCACGTGATAGAGAGGGCTCACGATCTGACTGTAATCTGGAATATGCATGCTCCAAAAGCCCACAACGCCTAAGAAAGCTTGTGTTTCCTTTTTGCTAGTTGGTGGGGACATGGCTGTTCTTTTGTTGATCACATCCATTGGGATCTGACGATGTCCATCTTGCCATTTTATTCCTAAAAACTGGATCTCCTGTGCAGGTCCCTTGACCTTACTTTGTTTTATGGCAAAACCGGCCTTCAGAAGGATTTGGACTATTCTCTCCCCTTTCTCGAAAACTTCTTCTGCTGTGTTGCCCCACACGATGATGTCATCAATGTATTGCAGGTGTTCCAGAGCCTCACCCTGTTCCAGTGTGGTGTGGATCAGTCCATGGCAAACGGTAGGGCTGTGTTTCCACCCCTGGGGCAGTCAGTTCCAGGTGTACTGGACGCCCCTCCAAGTGAAAGCAAACTGTGGCCTGCACTCTGCCACCAAAGGGATTGAGAAGAACGCATTAGCGATATCCATTGTGGCGTACCACTTGGCTGCCTTTGACTCCAGTTCGTATTGGAGTTCTAGCATGTCTGGCACGGCAGCACTCAGAGCCGGCGTGACTTCGTTCAGGCCACGGTAGTCCACTGTTAGTCTCCACTCTCCATTGGACTTTCTCACTGGCCATATGGGACTGTTCAAGGGTGAGCGAATCTTGCTGATCACTCCTTGGCTCTCCAGTCGACGAATCAGCTCATGGATGGGGATCAGGGAGTCTCGGTTGGTGCGGTATTGCCACCGGTGCACTGTTGTGGTAGCGATTGGTACCTGCTGTTCTTCAACCCTCAGCAACCCCACAACAGAAGGGTCCTCTGAGAGACCAGGCAAGGTGGACAGCTGTTTAATTTCCTCCGTCTCCAGGGCAGCTATACCAAAAGCCCACCGGTACCCTTTTGGGTCCTTGAAATACCCTCTCCTGAGGTAGTCTATGCCAAGGATGCACGGAGCCTCTGGGCCAGTCACAATGGGGTGCTTCTGCCACTCATTCCCGGTTAGGCTCACTTCGGCCTCCAATACAGTTAACTCTTGGGATCCCCCTGTCACTCCAGGAGTACAAATGGGTTCTGCCCCTTTATAGTTTGATGGCATCAGGGTACACTGTGCACCAGTGTCTACGAGAGCCTTATACTCCTGTGGATCTGATGTGCCAGGCCATCGAATCCACACAGTCCAGTAATCCCGGTTGTCCCTTTCCTCCACCTGGACGGAGGAAGGGCCCCTCTAGTTCTCGTCATAGTATTCGTTTCTCACTTCTTGCAAACGCGAGTCCAGAATTTCTTCATTACAATCCAAAGTAAGATCAGCCCTTCTACTCTGTCTGGGGAACTGTTCACTGGAAACTGGACCGTCGTGAGACAGGTTTTTCTGGAAAACTGGAGCAGCAATTTTCCTGGGAGAACCCCTTTGTGTCATTGTTTTTCCTTGCAACTCACGTACACGTGCCTCTAGGGTCAAGGTAGGTTTTCCATCCCACTGCGTCATGTCCTCTCCGTGGTCACGCAGGTAAAACCACAGGGTGCCCCGTGGTGTGTACTTTCTATATCCTCTCTCTTGAGCAGAAGAATGCTGACTCCTAATGGCTGAGATACTGGTCTGTACAGGTGGGGAATAGGACATACCCTCTTCGAGTTGCTGGACCTCCCGGGACAGCTTCTCCACAGCCGAGACAAGGGAGGAGGAGATAGTTTCTTTGAAATCCCGAAGTCTGCTAACTAAGACATCCACCGTTGGTGCTTCTTCCTCTTTCCAGCACAGGACTGCCAACTAACTGGCATGCGACGCTGGTGCGCTCCATACCACCTTCCACCACATGGGTCGTGTGCACTGGACGCCATCTGGATCTTTGGGCGCTTGGTCGTTGTCCAGGTCACTATAGACCACTTCTGGCACGCCTAATTCTCTCAGGTACTGGATACCTCTCTCCATAGTGGTCCATTTTCCTAGGCGATATATAACATCTTCCTTGAAGGGATACCTTTCCTTCACGCCTGACAGCAGTCACCTCCAGAGGCTGAGGGCTTGTGTCCCTTTTCCAATTGCTTTGTCAATGCCTCCTTCCCTAGCAAGGGATCCCAGCTGTTTGGCTTCCTTCCCCTCTAATTCCAGGCTACTGGCCCCATTATCCCAGCATCGGAGCAGCCAGGTAACAACACGCTCGCCTGGACGATGGCTGAAATCTTTTTGCATATCTCGCAACTCACACAGGGATAGGGATCGGGTGGTTTCCGTCTCGTTTATGAGTTCTTCTTCTTCCTCCTGCCCTCCTCGTGATGGCCCTGCTTTTCCATCATCCCTTTCTAAACAACTTGACTTCCGCTTCCAAGATTTCTTCTTCTGTACAGGGGCGACAGATACCAGCAAGGGTTGCTCCTCTGGTTCAGCCGCAGTGCTCATCGCAGAGGTTGGAGTAGCCACAGTGCTCGTCGCGGGGGTTGGAGTAGCCGCAGTGCTCGTCGCGGGGGTTGGAGTAGCTGCAGTGCTCGTCGCGGGGGTTGGAGTAGACGCAGTGCTCATCGTGGGGGTTGGAGTAGCCGCAGTGCTCATCGCGGGGGTTGGAGTAGCCGCAGTGCCCGTCATTTTGTCATCAGATCCGGAGACCTTCTCTCCCCCTTGAGGGTTCTGAATAGCGTTGAACAGGGCTCAGTAGGCATGGGCCAGGCCCCAGCACATTGCAGTGATTTGTGTTTCTCTGGAATTGCCAGGGTGACAGCATACGTTTTCCAAATATTTTACTAGTTTTTCAGGATTCTGCACTTGTTCAGGGGTGAAATTCCAAAACACTGGAGGTGACCACTGTCCTAGGCACTTGCCCATACTATCCCACACACCCTGCCACTCATAACTATCCAGCCTCGGGGAAGATCTCTGGGTATTCTTAAATAGTTGTTTAACCTTAAACAAGGCCTGAAACACATTCAGGAGACATAGCAATAGGAACACACTGTTTTGAACATCCCAAGGATATTCAAGATCCTCAAGAGCTGTTGTAATCAGCCTGGAGGAGAAGGGGAAGGTGAAGGAAGCTGTCTCCCCCGTAAATTGGCTCTCTGAGGAGAAGGGGTAAAAAGTGTATTTATTAATAGTTTCCAAAAGATAGCTTCCAAAAAACAGGAATGATGGCAGTGCTGAGTACAGTCTTCTGATCAATAATTTTATCATAACATAAACCAGTGTCACACAGTATAGCAAAGCAATGACCTTAATCCATTTCCCAGAGATGACCAACCCCACATAAATACTGATAATCAGCAGTATATACAGCCAGTAGGGTGCTACATACCAAAACTCCAAGAACAGATCCAACAACTCTGAGAGCAAATAAACCAACATTGTGAACAGCGAGTACTAAACCAATATAATGAATGCTTATAACAAATTTGTTTTAACCCGTTCAGGTCAGATGTGTCGTTATCTCAACCCTTCGTGCCCCACGTTGGGCGCCAAAAAGGACTGTTGTGGTTTAACCTGACAGGCAGCCAATACCACGCAGCCGCTCACTCACTCCCCCCCAGTGGGATGGGGAGAGAATCGGAAGGGTAAGAGTGAGAAAAACTCATGGGTTGAGATAAAGACAGTTTAATAGAACAGAAAAGGGAAAATAATAATAATAATAATAATGATAATGATAGAATATACAAAAATGAGTGATGCACAACGCAATTGCTCACCACCCGCGCTGACCGATAACCAAGTAGCGATCGGTACTTCCTGCCTACCATTCATATACTGAGCATGACGTCACATGGTATGGAATACCCCATTAGCCAGCTGGGCTGGCTGTCCTGATTATGTTCCCTCCCATCTTGTGTACCTAGCTCAGTCAGTAGGTATGGGAGCTGTCCTTGGACTAGGAGGGCACTTAGCAACAACTGAAAACATCAGTGTGTTATCAACATTCTCCTCATACTAAATCCAAAACATAGCACTAAGAAGAAATTTAACCCTATCCCAGTCGAAACCAGGACACACGGACTCTCCACGGGGTCACAGCCTCCTTCAGGCACATCGAACTGTTCCGGCATGGGGTCCTCCATGGACTGCAGGTGGATATCTGCTCCACCGTGGACCTCCATGGGCTGCAGGGGGACAGCCTGCCTCACCATGGTCTTCACCATGGGCTGCAGGGGAATCTGTACTCCAGCGCCTGGAGCACCGCCTCCCCCTCCTTCTTCACTGACCTTGGTGTCTGCAGAGTTGTTTGTCTCGCATATTCTGACTCCTCTCTCCTGGCTGCTGTTGCACAGCAGTTTTTTCCCCTTCTTAAATATGTTATCCCAGAGGCGCTACCACCGTCACTGATTGGCTCAGCCTTGGCCAGCGGTGGGTCCATCTTGGAGCCGGCTGGCACTGGCTCTATTGGACATGGTGAAGCTTCTGGCATCTTCTCACAGAAGCCGCCCCTGCAGCCCCCCCGCTACCAAAACCTTGCCTCGCAAACCCAATACACATGGAGAACTAGCCAGCCCACCTCCATGCCCCAAAAGGGAAAAGATATTGAGATGGCACAAAGGTGATCCAGAAGTTGGAAATTTAGGCTTCCTTATTGTGCTACTGCACTGAATTTGTAGTGTATTGATTCTGAGCAGACTAATTGTAGGACCAAGAGGGATTTTCCCCCCTCTTGATATATAAGTTGGATGTGCAGGGCTTCACAAACTGGCCATAGCTAGAGATAGGACACAGGGAATAGTTCTACTGGTACTGAAAGTCACTCAAGTTCCTGGCTGGTTCATTTTGCCCACAAAGTCAGGACTAAACAGATTGCCATATTTGGTCTAATTTTGATCCAGACCAGTTTGGCTGAGAGCTATGCAGCTACAACACTAGCAATGGCCTTAAAATTTTCTGTCTCCTTCTTATAGCTTTTGGTCTTTCACAAAAGCTTAAATTTGTTAAAGTACTGTGAGACATTTTGTGGTTTATGCAAGGTGGGAGACGTGAAGCAGGTATTTTGAAGTGAATCTCACAGTGAAATGCATGTGCTTGTGTAGAGGGGATGGGTTTCAATGATACAGTCACTTCAGCCATGAAAATCCTGTTTGCTTTTCTGTATTTTAAAGTTATAGCTGTTCTTCAGAAGGCTTTGAACAGAGTGGAGTAGTGTTAATTCCTGTTGGCTGTATTTCCAAGATGCCTAATGAGAAAATTCAAGAAGGCTGTAGTTGGTAGGTTATCTCCTGGCACATCTTTTCTTCCACCTGTTTGGAACTTCTCCCACAGAAAACTGCACATACTGGATCAGTTTCAGTGAACTGAAATAATTAATTTCCTTAGCTCCCTAGTAAAGCCCATTCATTTTGAAACAATTACTGGAATATAATTTCTTGAATAATACAAGTGCTGTATCTTATCCTGGTGAATAGTAAAAAAACCCAAAACCCAAATCCTTTTCAAACCAAACTGTAATATGCAACCACATGAACAAAATGCTGTGATCAAATTGTAGCATTTCAGTTTTACTTTGGCAAATAGATAATAGTCATAAACTGGGAGTATCAAGAGTATGTAGCTCTCCCTTTTTTTGAAATATGTAGAATGAAATTGCTTAGGAAAGCTTCTTCTGCCATGGTTGTTATTGCTTTTTCTTTTTGTACTTACTGAGGAACCTCGTTTGCTGCAGCTGTGTCATAACTGAATAACATTAATATTTTAATTGGACTTTTTAAGGTTGAGTGGTGTTAAGGTTTCATTTGCTCTCAAGTCAGCTTGGATTTTATGAGGCTATGGCTTTCCTTCAAGAATTTCCCTAGGTGCTTCACCTAGTAGCACCTCATTTAGTTGCTCAAAAGTTTAACCGGAATTTTGCTGTTTAAATGCTTAGTAGGATTAAAAACGCTATCACATCAAAAGAGTGAGTTTTCCCTTCATCTACATCTTCCACCTCCTACTCTCTCCCCTTCCTCCATGGTTGCCTAAATTGCCTCTCAATTTAATTCAGAGTGAAATGACTTTCAGTCTCTGAACAAAAAATAAATTCAAAAAGTAAAGCCGATTTAAAAGATTTCAATTGAAAAAGGACCCTGCCTACTTTTCCCCACTGGAAGTTCTCGGCAAAATGTGTCTGGAATTGACTTCCCTTGGCCGTGTCAGTGCAAAACACCTCTGGAAACAGTTTCCCCAAGAGCTCTTCATGGACTCCTAAACCCCACATTCCCCGTGGCTCTGAAATGCTAATTTCAGGCTAACCTAATTAGGCTAATGACTGGCCTACCACCATGCAAGAAAGCTGGGACAATCTCCTTGAGATTTTCCTGCCTCCCAGACTTGCACTTTCTTCATTGCATCAGGCTAGCTCTAAACAGCAAGAAGCACAAATTTTGATTTCACTGAATGGAAAGGGCCTTTAAATAGCCAGCTGCTTAGAAGCCAACCATGCCATGCACTTGAGGAGACATTAAAAAGAAAATAGGTTTTGGTAGTGAAGGAGCAAAGCATACTTAAATATCGATTACCGGTGCTTTTTGTTTTGTCTGTGTCTCAACAGTGTAAGTCTTCATTCAATAGGGCACAGAACATGTAAATCTTAGTACGATCAGCTAACACAACGGGCATGCAGGAGTGCAGCTCTGCTCTGCATATCCAGTGGATCTCTGTGCCTTGATCATATATAGTAAAGATTGCAAGCCTGGAGGCGGAGAAATGTTAGACTGGTCCCCTCATAAAGAGGAACTGGCCGAAATCTATCCAAATGTTGTGAAGTTATGAACTCAGCCTTATTTTTAAGTGCTGACTGAGAGAAGATGAGCAAACCTGAGCATGTGCAAGCCAGGCTCTGTGATCCTCATCTCAAGTTTGATTAAGTGAGAATCAGGCAAATCTTCCTGTTAAGCAATTACTTATTTGGCTTTCTGCGTTTTCTGAGCTTGCATGGCATAATTACAAACTAGAGTGAAAGATGTTCTCACATCGTTAAAAATACTGAGCCTCAAGATAGTAGAAAGCCTGCCACAGAAGTTATGTCATAGGACTTTCTTTTACCTTCCACGGACAGCTAGAGTTAAGCCTGTCAATTGTTGTCCAAAAAGTGGATTCGTGCCCGGCGTGCAAGTAACCAATTCCACACGCTCAGGAGAGATATTGTTTTATTCAGGCCTGGGTGCTCGGTGGACTTGCCACAAATCAAGCACACCTGGTCTAGTCACCTTTCTGTTTATATCCATGCTTCTCATATATATTTTAAGATTCTCTTTTACATATTCATTACATTTCCAAGAACTAATTATAATATTACATCATCCTAGACACATGCGCACTAAAGCCTTTAGGGTCTCCTTGAGGGTCTCGGGTGGTCTCTGGTGGTCGGCAGGGTAGTGAACTCTTCATGAACTTATTTCCTCTTTACCTTATAGGGTCGCAGTTTGTCCCTGAGCCATGCTTGGACCACGTTTGTTTATAGTTTCCAAGGTTATTCTTCACTAGAGCCTAACAATGCTTCCAGGACACACAATTTAGACTAGTTACAATTCTACACACCTGCAAACACAACACCTGCTAGTTACCTAACTTCTAAGCAACAAGTCTTCATTGTTTAGAATTACAGAAGCGAACAGTAGAATTACAGAAGCGAGCAGTATGGAATAGTAGATACTGTATCTACTACATCAATTCCCCCCTTTGAGACTTATGATGTTGAGCATCATGAGTCTCACATCATTTACTTATAAGCATTTGGTCTACAAAAAGACATACATTAAACCATACAACAAATAATTATAACTAAGATGACAATCAGTATTGCAAATAAGAACAATTGTCTAAGCCAATTTAAATTTGGAATTTCTATCTTATTTTGGCAATAGAAATTGGGATTCAGTTTTACTGATCGTCATAATTAATATCAACAGGCTTTATATTTTCTACTCCTAAACCTACAATTTCTTAATTAATTTGGTTTTTTTTCTAACTATAAATATTTTAAATATCACAAATAATTTAACAACATCTCTGATAACTCATCAAGTACGCCTTAAAGTTAATTTTAATGGTCCCTTAGGTATAAATGTCTACAGTCTAGGATATTTTTTTTTTTTATTCTGATGTAATGAATCTAAGAGTCTATTCCTTCTAATTATACATCAGTGTTTGTTGTCATTAACACTTGGAAGGGTCTTTTCCACTTTTCTTCAAGGGAGTCGTCCTTCTACGTTCGCAGGTAGACTTGGTCTCCTGGACTGAATGAATGTACCAAAAATTCAAGGGGTAAATGTGTCCTTAAAAGAACATATTTGTGTAAAGAACTTAATATTTTACTCAAAGACAAAAGATACTCAGTTAACATTTTTTTCTCCTATTACATGCATTTGTTTAGATCTTCCTGTTAGATTGACATCATAAGGTTTACCATACAAAATTTCAAATAAACTTACTTTTTCTCTAGCTCTCGGGGTCACCCTAATTCTTAACAAGGCAAATGGTAAAGCTTCAATCTATTTCCACTGAGCTTCTGGATATATTTTAGGAATTTGTTTCTTTAATATTTGGTTCTTCACATTTTTAATAACCTCCACTACAAAATGTGGGCCTCTATCAGAGGACATCCCTAAAGGGACTCCAAACCTTGAAATTATTTCTTTCCACAAATGTTTCACAACCTCTTTTGCTTTGTTGGTTTGACACGGGAAAACTTCCGGCCATCCAGAAAAGGTATCTACCAATACCAGTAGATATCGGTATTGGTTACATTGCGGTAACTCTGAAAAATCTATTTGCCAATACTCACCGGGAGTTATGCCTCTCCTTACCTCTCCAGGAGGGGGTCGGATTTGTATTTTCGGATTGTTCCTAAGACAAATCTCACATTTATTACTCACACTTTTAGCAATCAATAACATTTTAGTCCCTATCGCATATCGTTTTACTGATTCCACCATTGCCTCTGCTCCCATATGTGTTTCAGCATGGGTTTTGACCATTAATTTCTTCATAATTTCAGGGGTTACTATACATTGTCCATGTGAAGTTATCCACCATCCTTGATCATTCTTCTTACAATGTAATAGCATAGCTAATTTATTTTCTTTCTCACTATAATTTGGGGATTCCACCTGAATTTATTTTGATGGAATTAAAACATAAATCATAGTATTTAATGCTACACGTTTAGCAGCCTCATCTGCTTTCTGATTTCCTTGTATTACTTTTGAGTCCCCTTTTTGATGAGCCTTACAATGAATCACCGCAACTTCTTTAGGTTTCTGTACTGCTTCCAACAAATTTAAAATCTCTGTTCCATATTTTATAGGGGTACTACTGGCAGACAAAAGTCCTCGCTCCTTCCATATTGCTCCATGAGCATGCACAACTCCAAAAGCATATTTAGAATCTGTATAGATGTTGACTCTTTTACTTTTAGCCAAATTTAAGGCTTTTGTCAGGGCTATAATTTCTGCCTTCTGGGCGGATGTATTTGGAGGTAATGCTTTTATTTCTCGATCTTCAGTTAAAGTTACCACGGCATAGCCAGCCCTCCTTGCTCCTTCCACAACAAAGCTGCTTCCATCAGTAAATAATTCTTCATCCGGAGTTTGGAGAGGAACATCTTTCAGATCTGGCCTGCTGGCATATACCTGTTTAATGACTTGTAAACAATCATGGTTAAGATCACTCTCTTTTTCACTTGGCATTAAAGAGGCAGGATTTAAAATTGTACTCACTTTCTAAATGATGTCGTCTTGTTCCACTAACAAAGCCTGATATTGTAACAAACGACTAGGGGTTAGCCAATGATGTCCTTTTTGTTCCAGTACTGCAAGTACCGCATGCGGGATGTGAACCGTTATTTTCTGTCCCAATGTCAATTTTCTAGCTTCTTGAATGATGAGAACCATTGCCGCAACTGCCCGCAATCAGCTAGGCCATCCTGAGCTTACTTTATCTAATTGTTTAGAAAAGTAAGCCACTGGTCTTTTCCAGTCTCCCAAAAGTTGAGTCAAAACCCCCATAGCTACATGTCTCTTCTCATGAACAAATAGCTCAAAGGGTTTGGTCAGATTTGGGAGTCCTAAAGCCGGAGCTTTCATTAAAGTCTGTTTAATGTCATCAAAACTTTTTCGGCACTCTGGAGTCCATTCTAACAATTCTTCAGGGCCTTTGGTTGCCTCATTCAATGGTTTTGCCATCAAACCATAATTTGGAATCCAAAGGCGACAGCATCCAGCCATTCCTAGAAATCCTCTCAACTCTCTTTTGGATTGAGGGGGTGCCATCCTGCAAATGGCTTCTTTTCTATCATTTCCCAATCTTTGCTGTCCTTGGGAAATCTCAAACCCCAAATAAATTACAGTTTGTTTTCCAGTTTGTGCTTTCTTCTTTGACACCCTATACCCGGCCATTCCCAAAAAGTTTAGGAGGCTAACAGTCTTTTCTTTGCAGATCTCAATAGTATCTGCTCCCAATAGGATGTCATCAACATACTGAAGGAGGGTGATTTGATCTTCCTTACCGGACCACTGTTCCAGTTCTTTATTCAGAGCTGCTCTAAAGATGGTTGGGCTATTTTTAAACCCTTGTGGCAGCACGGTCCAACAGAGCTGAGTCCTCCTCCCAGTCGACGGATCTTCTCATTCAAAGGCAAAAATCTTTTGGCTGTTTTCTTCCAGAGGTATACAAAAGAAAGTATCTTTCAGATCTATAACAGAGAAATATGCATTTGATTCATTGATAGTTGTTAGCAGCGTATATGGATTAGGGACTACTGGATGAATGTCCACCACTAACTGGTTTATTGCTCTTAGATCTTGAACCAGCCTATATCCTTGGTTATGTGGTTTTTTTTTTTTCACTGGAAGGATAGGAGTATTATAATCAGATTGACATTCTCTTAAAAGTCCATATTTAAGAAAATTATTTATTATTGGTTCCAAACCTTTTCTGGCTTCTATACTAATAGGATATTGTTTCTTTCTTATCGGTCGAACTCCTGTTTTCAATTCAACTTTTACCAGTTCCACATTTTTCGCTCTTCCTGGTTTCTCTGTTGCCCAAACAAAAGGGTAAACTGCATCTTCTGGAATTTCTTCAGATTCATCTGTGTTTGTCTGTAATAAATAAACTTGGGCTTGCCAGGCATTAGCTTCAGGAAAATGAACTTGGATTCTTCCTTTTTTAAAGTTGATTTGTGCTCCCAATTTATTCAATAAATCCCGTCCTAAGAGAGGCATGGTGCATTCCGGTATATATAAAAATTCATGCATCAATGTTTTTCCTCCAATTTTACATTTTAAAGGTTTCAAAAAAGGCCTTACCTCTTTCTTTCCCGTGACCCCAACAATAGATACATTAAATTTACTCATTGGTCCTTTCATGTATTTATAACAAAATATTTTGCTCCAGTATCTACTAAAAAAACGATTACTTCATCTCCCAGCTTTACTGGAACCAGGGGCTCAGCTGGGAAAATATCATTTTCTACCCCCAGTCCCCATCATTCAGATTCCTCTCCCATCATAAGCAGATCAGCTTCAGGTGGTATCTGCTGTGACTGAGTCACGACTGCTTCTTTGTTCTCTGGACACTCACTCTTCCAGTGTCCCTGTTTCTTACATACAGCACATTGATTAAATCCTAATGGGGTATATTGTTTAAACATATCTCTACCTCCTCTACCTTTTCCTTTCAAATATCTTCCACCTCTTCCTCCAGCTGATCCTTGGGCATTTACAAAAGCAGCTCCTAGAATAGCAGCTTTTTGTTTCCTGTCTTTTATTTTTTCTTTTTCCTGATTTTTCTTTTCCTCCTCTTCCCTATTATTATACACCTTATAAGCAATTTCAATTAACTGTGATATAGTCATTCCTGTAATCCCATCCACTTTCTGCAATTTCTTTCGAATATCTGGAGCAGCTTGCCCTACAAAGTAGTAAATATTGCTCTATTCTCATCACTCTCAGGATCTAAGGCTGTCCATTTCTTAGCTGCCTCACATAATCGTTCATAAAAGGCGGATGGGTCCTCTGTTTTTCCTTGAATTATTTGAGTCAATTTCACCAAATTCTTTGGGTGGGATATTCAATTCTTTACTCCATACAAAATTAATTGTTGATACTGTTTAATCATCAATTTCCCGTCATTACTATTAGGATTCCAATTTGGGTCTTGAGTTGGCATAAAATGAGCAGGACCTTCTCTTGCATTTATTCTCTCATTTTCCATATTTGCTTTTTCTAATACTACCCTCTTTTCTTCAGGAGTAAACAAATTATTCAAAAGAATTTGAATATCTTGCCAATTTGGATTATGATTTTCAATAATTGTTCGAAAAGATCTATACACCTTTTCAGGATTCTCTCTATATGATCCTGCTAACTCCTTCCAATTCATTAAATCAGTTGTAAATGGTACTTTCACAAATACTGGCTCCCCCCTTGGGCCCACTGCCTGGCGAAGGGGTGCTAACAATACAGACCCTTGCTGGGTTCTAGTCCTGCCAGCTATCGGACTAAAAGTATTGCTTCCTCTTGCTTCAGTTTCAGAAGTTTCATTTTTATTTGGTGGTACTAACATTTGTGCATCCTCCTCTTCTTCTCCTAGCTTTAAACATCGTTTTCCTATGCTACAAGCAGAACAACAATGCGCTTTTGGTTCCTTATTTTCCATCATCATCATCATTACATTAGAATCTGAATCTAAAAGTTTACATTTTTTTCCAAATTTCATGATCATTTCTCAAAGAAAAAAAAACAAATCTACATAAGATACCTCATCCTCTTTTCCTTGTCTTCCACAAAATAACACCGAGGCGAAGGGCTCCGGAGCGGAGGATCGCGCCGGGGGACCCTTCCTAAAGCGGCAAAACCGCGGCAAAAACCGCGAAGGCAAAAGCGCAGGGAGCGAGAGGGTACCCCAGCCCCGCTCCCCCGAGCCGGAGGAGTGAGTCCTGACGAGCGGCAGCTCTGACTCAGCGTGGGCGGGGCCAGGAGGGACGGCGGCCAAACCCCCTCAGATACAAGAGCAGCCCCCAGGGAGCGCGAGCGACCCGGAGCGCGGCGACCTGGGCGGGCAAACAGGGCGTGGCGCGGCGCGGCAGTTTGCGCGGCAGTTGGCACAGGGCAGGGCGTGCGAGCAGGGCGCAGCCCCCCTCCAGGCTCCAGAGGCTAGCTCAACTCGTGGTCGTCGCCCTCCCAGAAGAGGACCTGGCCATGGTTTCCACTCGGCCGAAAGCCATCGCCAGGAGAAACGTGGTGACCCAGACGGAGCCCCTACGCAAACATACATCTGTCCAGGTCTCTGGCTGCAGGGAGTGCCTGAGGCTGTCCCTTGTACAGGAGGGCAGCAGAGACGACGCCTGTGTGCGCTGCGACCAGGTGGATGATCTGCTCAGCCTGGTGGCAGAGCTGAAAGAGGAAGTGGAGAGGCCAAGGAGTATCAGGGAGTGTGAGAGGGAGATAGATTGGTGGAGCCGCACCCTACCATCCCTGAGGCAAGGGCAGCACACGGAGGCTCCGCAAGAAGCGGAGGAACCCCTGCCCTCTTGCCACCAGGCAGAAGGAGGAGACCCAGGCGATGGAGGGGAATGGACACAGGTCCCTGCTCGGGGCGCCAGGCGAACCCCCGCCCGGCCTCCCTCACCTCAACCTTCCCAGTTGCCCCTACACAACAGATATGGGGCTCTGGAACTTGAGGGCCAGACGAACGAGGACGAAGATGAAGGCCCATCCAGGGGGTTGCCCGAGGCGAGGCAGCCAGCCCCACAAATTATGACTGCCTCCGCTAAGAAAAAAAGGAGGGTAATTGTCATTGGTGATTCCCTTCTCAGGGGGACCGAGGGCCCAATTTGTTGGCCAGACCCATCCCACAGGGAAGTCTGCTGCCTCCCTGGGGCCCGGGTGAAGGACATTACTAGGAACTCCCTAGTCTCGTGCAGGCCTCCGATTACTACCCGCTACTGGTTATACAGGCTGGCAGTGAGGAGGTTGCAGAGAGAAGTCCCGAAGGGATCAAAAGGGACTTCAGGGCACTGGGGCGACTGGTGGGAGGATCGGGAGCACAGGTAGTGTTTTCCTCGATCCCTTTAGTGGCAGGGCGGAACACTGAAAGGAACAGGATAACACATCGGATCAACATGTGGCTCAGGGGCTGGTGCCATTGGCAGAATTTTGGCTTCTTTGACCACGGGGAGCTTTACACGGCACCGGGCCTGCTGGCGACGGACGGAGTTCAGCTGTCTCACAGGGGGAAAAGGATTCTCGCTTATGAGTTGGCCGGGCTCATCGAGAGGGCTTTAAACTAGGTTCGAAGGGGGAAGGGGATAAAACCAGACTCACTAGAGAAGAGCCTAGGGACCGCACGCCATTGTCGGGGGAGAAATCGGCAGCCCAGCTCAAGTGCATCTATACCAATGCACGCAGCATGGGCAGCAAACAGGAGGAGCTGGAAGCCATTGTGCAGCGGGGTAGCTATGACTTAGTCGCCATCACGGAAACGTGGTGGGATGAGTCTCACGATTGGAGTGCTGCAATGGATGGCTATAAGCTCTTCAGAAGGGACAGGCGAGGAAGGAGAGGCGGTGGGGTAGCCCTGTATGTTAGGGAGTGCTTCGACTGTCTAGAGCTCAATGGTAGTGATGACGAGGTCGAGTGCTTGTGGGTAAGGATGAGGGGGAAGGACAACAAGGCAGATATCCTGCTGGGAGTCTGTTATAGACCACCTAGCCAGGATGAGGAGGCAGACGAAATATTCTACAAGAGGCTGGCAGAAGTCTCCCAGTCGCTAGCCCTTGTTCTCGTGGGGGACTTCAACTTTCCGGACGTCTGCTGGAAATACCACACGGCAGAGAGGAAACAGTCGAGGAGGTTCCTGGAGTGTGTGGAGGATAACTTCCTGACGCAGCTGGTAAGCGAGCCCACTAGGGGAGATGCCTCGCTTGACCTGCTGTTCACGAACAGAGAAGGACTGGTGGGAGATGTGGTGGTCGGAGGCCGGCTTGGGCTTAGCGACCATGAAATGGTAGAATTCTTGATACTTGGTGAAGTAAGGAGGGGGGCCAGCAAAACCGCTACCATGGACTTCCGGAGGGTGGACTTTGGCCTGCTCAGGACACTGGTCGAGAGGGTCCCTTGGGAGACAGTCCTGAAGGGCAAAGGGGTCCAGGAAGGCTGGACGTTCTTTAAGAAGGAAGTCTTAAAGGCGCAGGAGCGGGCTGTCCCCAGGAGCAGGCTGTCGCCCGGAAGGCGACCGGCCTGGCTGAACGGGAAGCTCTGGCTGGGACTCAGGAAAAAAAGGAGAGTTTATCACTTGTGGAAGAAGGGGCAGGCAACTCAGGAAGAGTACAGGGATCTCGTTAGGTCATGCAGAGAGGAAATTAGAAAGGCAAAAGCCCGGCTAGAACTCAACCTGGCCACTGTCGTGAGAGACAACAAAAAATGCTTTTATAAGTATGTTAATGACAAAAGGAGAGCCAAGGAGAATCTACATCCTCTATTGGATGCGGGGGGGGGACGTTGCCACCAAGGATGAGGAAAAAGCTGAGGTACTCAACGCCTTCTTTGCCTCAGTCTTTAGTAGTCAGAGTGGTTATCCTCAGGGTACTCAGCCCCCTGAGCTGGAAGACAGGGACGGCGAGCAGGATAAACCCCCCATAATCCAAGAGGAAGCAGTTAATGACCTGCTACGCCACCTGGACGTTCACAAGTCTATGGGACCGGATGGGATCCACCCGAGGGTACTGAGGGAGCTGGCGGAGGAGCTTGCCGAGCCGCTCTCCATCATTTACCAGCAGTCCTGGTTAACTGGGGAGGTCCCGGACGAATGGAGGCTCGCCAATGTGACGCCCATCTATAAGAAGGGCCGGAAGGAGGATCCGGGGAACTACAGGCCGGTCAGCCTGACCTCGGTGCCGGGGAAGATCATGGAGCGGTTGGTTTTGAGGGTGCTCACGAGCCATGTCCGGGACAACCAGGGGATCAGGCCCAGCCAGCACGGGTTCATGGAAGGCAGGTCCTGTTTGACCAACCTGATCTCCTTCTATGACCAGGTGACCCGCCTAGTGGATGAGGGAAAGGCAGTGGATGTGGTCTACCTGGACTTCAGTAAAGCCTTTGACACTGTCTCCCACAGCATTCTCCTAGAGAAGCTGGCGGCTCACGGCTTAGACAGGTACACTCTTCGCTGGGTAAAAAACTGGCTGGACGGCCGAGCCCAGAGAGTCGTGGTGAACGGAGTTAAATCCGGTTGGCGGCCGGTCACGAGCGGTGTTCCCCAGGGCTCAGTACTGGGGCCGGTCCTGTTCAATATCTTTATCAATGGTCTGGACGAGGGGATCGAGTGCACCCTCAGTAAGTTTGCAGACGACACCAAGTTGGGCGGGAGTGTTGATCTGCTCGAGGGTAGGAAGGCTCTGCAGAGGGACCTGGACAGGCTGGATCGATGGGCCGAGGCCAACTGTATGAGGTTCAACAAGGCCAAGTGCCAGGTCCTGCACTTTGGCCACAACAACCCCATGCAACGCTACAGGCTTGGGGAAGAGTGGCTGGAAAGCTGCCCGGAGGAAAAGGACCTGGGGGTACTGGTTGACAGCCGGCTGAACATGAGCCGGCAGTGTGCCCAGGTGGCCAAGAAGGCCAATGGCATCCTGGCCTGTATTAGGAATAGTGTGGCCAGCAGGAGTAGGGAGGTGATCGTGCCCCTGTACTCGGCACTGGTGAGGCCGCACCTCGAACACTGTGTTCAGTTTTGGGCCCCTCACTACAAGAAGGACATGGAGGTGCTGGAGTGTGTCCAGAGGAGGGCAACGAAGCTGGTGAAGGGCCTGGAGCACAAGTCTTATGAGGAGCAGCTGAGGGAACTGGGACTGTTTAGTCTGGAGAAGAGGAGGCTGAGGGGAGACCTCATCGTGCTCTACAACTACCTGAAAGGAGGTTGTAGCGAGGTGGGTGTTGGTCTCTTCTGCCAAGTAACTAGCGACAGGACAAGAGGAAATGGCCTCAAGTTGCGCCAAGGGAGGTTTAGACTGGACATTAGGAGAAATTTCTTTACTGAAAGAGTGCTCAGGCCTTGGAACAGGCTGCCCAGGGAAGTGGTGGAGTCACCATCCCTGGAAGTATTTAAAAGACGTGTAGATGAGGCGCTTAGGGACATGGTTTAGTGGACATGGTGTATTGGGTTGACGGTTGGACACGATGATCTTAGAGGTCTTTTCCAACCTGTATGATTCTATGATTCTATGATTAATTGTAAAATAGTATTATATTGCAAGGTTCCCAATTCTGGCCATTTTTCCTCATCTTCTAATTTATACTTTGGCCACCATCTAGTACAATATTCAATTAATTTATCCTTTCTCAAAGGATCACCCCCAAATTTTCCCCTATGTTTAATGATGCATCCTAAGGGGGAACAAGGTGTTACTTTTGATGGTTGAGCTCCCATACCTTTACCTAAAAAGAACGTTCTTTACCACAACTTCATATACTCCAGTCGTCACTGTCAAACGCATATGAATATACCAGTTTACCTGTGGCCACAATTCCTTACCAAATGCATGCACAATTTTATACCCCAGAACAATATCTCATTTACCTTAGCGTTGCACCGTTGAGTCGCTCACCTGCTCTGGTTGGGGAGAATACTCACGGAGTCCCCGATCAAAAGGTCGGTGCACGCTGGAGTCCAGAGAGCAGGGTCTCCCCACCGAGAGCTGGCAAGTCAGTCCGGGCAAGGCTTCACAGCTGTCCCATCTGGGTCGCCAAAAACTGTTGTCCGAAAAGCGGATTCATGCCTGGCGTGCAAGTAACCAATTCCACACGCTCAGGAGAGATATTGTTTTATTCAGGCCTGGGTGCTCGGTGGACTTGCTACAAATCAAGCACACCTGGTCTAGTCACCTTTCTGTTTATATCCATGCTTCTCATACATATTTTAAATTTCCTTGTTACATATTCATTACATTTCCGAGAACTAATTATAATATTACATCATCTTAAACACATGCGCACTAAAGCCTTTAGGGTCTCCTTGAGGGTCTCGGGTGGTCTCTGGTGGTCGGCAGGGTAGTGAACTCTTCATGAACTTATTTCCTCTTTACCTTATAGGGTCACAGTTTGTCCCTGAGCCATGCTTGGACCACGTTTGTTTATAGTTTCCAAGGTTATTCTTCACTAGAGTCTAACAATGCTTCCAGGATACACAATTTAGACTATTTACAATTCTACACACCTACAAACACAACACCTGCTAGTTACCTAACTTCTAAGCAACAAGTCTTCATTGTTTAGAATTACAGAAGCGAACAGTAAAATTACAGAAGCGAGCAGTATGGAATAGTAGATACTGTACCTACTACATCAAATCACAACACTTTTTTTTTTCTTTAAATGACAGATGTTTCCCAGGTTTGCAATTGTTTGGTCTATTTACTGGATATTAACTGATTTGCTTATGATGTGTCAATCTGATGCTCTTTTTTATTCAAGATTGTTCCCGGAGATATTTTTCTCATTTCACTTTCAGACTCAGCCTTTCCCCCTCCTATCGGGAGGAACTGTAACGCATTTTATTTCTTTTTTTTTTTTTCCTTTTTGTTGTTGTTGCTGTTGTTGTTGTCTTCAGAGGATAGTGATTTCAATAGTGTGTTGCACTGTGATTTCCATCTCGGGAGGGCTGCTGGGCAGTGCCGTGTTTCTGCGGGGAACCGGACGCCGGGGAGCCGCGCACTGGCGCGGAGCCCCCGACGGCAGCGACCGCCCTCCCGGCGGCAGGACGCTGGGGCGAGGGCATGAATCATCACGAATGGGACTTTTATCGCTACAGCACTCGTAAGCGACTGAGCGGGACCCCTGCCCGGCACTGGGCTATACAGCAATTCCTCCTAAGACACCCATGCGACACTGCTGCCCGTGCCCCCGCTCCCTGCACCCGCGGCGGCATGGCTGATGCTGCTCCCCGGGGAACCCTGGCAGCACCGTGCCCGCTGCGGCCAGAGCGGCGGTCAGGCAGGGGGCGAGGGTGCAGCCCCGCAGAAAGTCCCGCCGGCCCCACGGCCGGGGGTGCCCGGCCGAGCCGCCCCCGAGCGCCGCGCCCTCGAGCCGCCGCCGCCTGCCTGCAGGTGGCGAAAAGCACCCCCCGGCACCACCCGCCCCGGCTCCCTCCCCGTCCGCAGGCAGCGCTGGGGTGTGCAGTGCCCTCCGCCCCAGCCGGCAGTGCCTGGCCACAGAAAACTTCCCCCCGCCTCGCACACCCCGCACAAGCCCCGGCGCCGGTCTCGAGGGGAAGTCCAGAGGCCCCGCTGACCGGGGCAGAGCTGCGGGGAGAAGATTTGGAGGGGGCAGCGGTGGGGGGGAGTCTTGGTGGGTTCCTCTGCGGTGTCCCCGCACCGGGGAGGGGGCGGCGGGGAGTGACTGACACCCCCGCCCGCCCGGTCCGCCGGCGGCGCCAGGGAACGATGGCGAACCAGCGAAACCCCCCGCGGAAGGGCGGGATGGAGGGGGAGACGGAAGGGGAGGGGAAGAAGGAAGGGAGAAAGCGAGGGGAGAGCGGAGAGGCAGAGCAGGAAGGAGCGGCGCGGGAGCGCGGCTGAGCGAGGGGCAGCAGCGCGACGAGAGGCGGTGGGAGGGCCACACCCGCCGCCCGGGGCTGGGCGGTGGGCAGAGGCGGCGGGGATGGGCGAGCGCGGGGCGGCTCCGCTAGCCGTCGTGCTCCGAGCCTCGGCCGCCTCCCGCCGCGCTATATAGGGGAGGGAGGGGTGGTGGAGGGGGTGGTGCCCGGCGTGGCCAAAGCACACAGGGCGGCGATGCCTCCTGCCAAGGGAGCGCACAAGTGACCGGCGCCTCTTCCCATGCCCGTCTCCTGAAGCGACTCCCTCCGCCCCGGCATGGATGTGGCCAACAACACTACCTCCCCAGAGAGCTCCCCCGAGGGGGCAGGTGGCCCCGGCCTCACCGAGGTGACCCTGGGCTACCAGCTGCTCACCTCTCTGCTCCTGGGCACGCTCATCCTGTGTTCCGTGAGCAGCAATGCCTGCGTGATCACGGCCATTGCCCTGGAGCGCTCCCTGCAAACCGTGGCCAACTATCTCATCGGCTCACTGGCCGTCACCGACCTCATGTTGTCCGTGCTGGTGCTGCCCATGGCAGCCCTCTACCAGGTGCTGAACAAGTGGATGCTGGGGCAGGTCACCTGTGACATCTTCATCTTGCTGGATGTGCTGTGCTGCACCTCTTCCATCCTGCACCTGTGCGCCATCGCCTTGGACAGGTACTGGGCCATCACAGACCCCATCGACTACATCAACAAGAGGACTCCCTGGCGGGCCACCGTGCTCATCAGCCTGACCTGGCTCATCGGCTTCTTGATATCCATCCCGCCCATGCTGGGCTGGAGGACGCCTGAGGACCGCTCGGACCCCGATGCCTGCACCATCAGCAAGGACCATGGGTACACCATCTACTCCACCTTCGGTGCCTTCTACATCCCACTTCTCCTCATGCTGGTGCTCTATGGCCGCATCTTCAAGGCAGCCCGCTTCAGGATCCACAAGACCATCAAGAAAGAGGAGGAGGAGAAGAAAATCGCCAACACTTGCCTTACCCTCTCCTCGGCCGCTCTGCAGAAGAAAAGCAACAGGGAGCCCGGCATGGGCTGGTGGCGGACTGTGGAGCCCAAGCCCAGCACCTGTGTCAACGGCGTGGTGCGGCAGGGCGAGGACGGGACCACCCTGGAGATCATCGAGGTCCAGGGCTGCAACAGCTCCTCCAAGACTCACCTGCTGCTGCCCAGAGAGGCATGCGGCTCCCCGCAGCCCTCCTCCTTCGAGAGGCGCAACAAGAAGAAAATGGAGGCCAAGTGGAGGATGGCTCTGTCCCGGGAGAGGAAGACTGTCAAGACCCTGGGCATCATTATGGGCACCTTCATCCTCTGCTGGCTGCCGTTTTTCATTGTGGCGCTGGTCCTGCCCTTTTGTGACAGTAAGTGCTACATGCCCGAGTGGCTGGGGGCTACTCTAACTCCCTCCTCAACCCCATCATCTATGCCTATTTCAACAAAGACTTCCGAAGTGCTTTTAAGAAAATTATCAAGTGCAAATTTTGCAGGCAGTGAAGCCCGCCGCTCTGGGATGGGGCAGTGGGGGCTCCTGTCACTCACTCCATCCATCTGGCCCCCTGCTGCAGTGTGCCCCCTGCCCAGCCCCTCTCCAGTGCCGGCAGAAAGGTGGGGGCACCGACCCTCCCACCCCCCCGCAGTGTGCCCAAGCCCCTCACTCCTCCGCCCGTCAGACAAGCCCCACAGGGCAGGGCAGGGCTCCGCCAGGGATGGCGCAGGGACACCCGGGCCGGGAGGGCTCTGCGGCTGCCCTCGCCTTGCCTGGCCTCGTCGGGACTCCGCTGCCAGGTGCCGGCGCTCCCGCCTCCCTCCCCTCCGTCATTCAGGGTGGACTTAGGGTTTGCAGGTCATTGCTTGTGGTCGCTGTAAACCACGGTGTCTGCCCAAGTAGCATCGGTAAAAATAAACCACCCTATGCAGAAAAACGCCATGTCAGAGTTTTTTCTTGGATTTACGAGGAGACGGCGGGGGACTTAGAGTCCGACCTCGGTCTGGTGGTGTAAGTATGGAGGCTGAAGGCGACTCCCCAAGCGGAGGAAGGGTCTTTGGGCTCATCACTTCCCGGGCTGTGAAACCGCCAAGTGGATTTTCTTGGGGGAAAAGCGACTGTGTTTTGTAACCTTGCAAGGTACTTCCAGCAACATCCCTGTCTGTGTTACGTGTGTCTAACAGCTCTTCTGCTATGCTAGGACCTTCCAGTTCATCGGGCTTCCCTTCGTTACAGCACGGGGAGGGGATGGGAGTTAAACCCCAACCGCACGCCTCATTTTATGGAGGTTTTTTTTTTTTATGCCTTTGACTGAGGGTTTCCCACCAAGGAAAAGCTTGGCGCTGTGCGACCATCCCTGAGTTCACCGTGCACGCAGCAGCACAGGGAGTTTAAGCAGCCTTTAAGTAGCATTTCTTTTTTTTTTTTTTTTAAAGCCGCTTCAAAGTTTCTCTGGAGATGTTGCAGTTGCTTCGGGGGCAGCCGACTGTGGCACATTTTGCTCGGGGGAAAAAAAACAACAAACCAACAACAAAACGAACCAAACCGATAAACCAAAACATTGCCATGTGCTTCGTGGCAGTAGGGGAGAGGCCCAGAGCATCCGCTGGCGGCAGCCGCAGGTGGCGAAAGCGACATCTCGGCGCAGGTTGGGAAGGGGAAGGCTCTCTCCTCCCCTGGGCCAGCCCCGGCGGGGGTAAGCACGACTCTCCCCGCAAGCTAAGAGCTGCCGACAGAAGGCGGCAGTGTCACTGCGATGCTAAGGGCAGGGAGAGCCAAGAAGGGTCAGCCCTGGCCTGGCTGCTCCACGCGGCGGCTCAGTAAGCCTACCCCCGTAGAGGGTCCCCCCCTCTCCCGTCAATTCCAGCTGCTTGGCCCCAGGAAACCCGGGGTGCTTCCCCTTCCCTGCCTCGCCCTGGGTGGGAGCAGTACAACAGGACAGCCTTGCCCGCCGCGCAGACCCTTTGCCCTCCCTACCACCCTGTCCCTTTCCTGCCGTGCCCCTGGCTCTCCCGCAAGCGGCGTTCGGGACCTGGGGCCGCTTTCGGGACGGGAGGGGTGGTGCCGGGCCAGGCACTGGACCGGCTGCCGAGTACCTCTGCGACGGGCCGCCTGAACTGAATGCTTGACCAAATATATTTTTTTTCCTGTTTATTTTAGTATAATCTGTGTTACCTGTTGGTAAAAGGAAATGTTAAATTTGCGCGTCACGTGAATGTAAGTGTCCAGTCATTTCTGAACTTTAACCGCTTACATTAAATGACAATAGTGCTTTTAACAGCTTCAGATATATAGCTGATTTTCTGAAAATCTTATTTGACCCCGTTTTCGTAATTAAAGTGATATTTGATCTTATCTCCTCTTAGATCACTCCTAACCACATGTGTCCTAGATATCCTTTAAGTGCCGGAGTGGCAGAAGAGTGAGTCTGCAGCGATTAGCGAGCCGAAACTTTTCCTGCGTGCTCGGATATCTTGTGACTTTGGGAGCCCCACCCGCCGGGGGTGCGGGCTCGGCAGAGCCGCCGGGCACGCCGGGACAGGGGCGGGAGCGGGTACGGGAGGGCACGGCCGCGCCGGCGGGGGACGACGCGCCTCAGTGCGGCAGGAGAGCTGCCGTGCAGCGGGGGTTTGCTCCTCTCGCCGCCTCTTCCTACGAGTCCTGCCGACTCCTGCCAAGCGCGTTTCTGCACGCTTTGTCCTTTGTCTTTTTTTTTTTCAAACCTTCCTGCAAACTCCCCGGCAACGATCCCAGCTGGGAAAGCGTGGCGGCCCTCCTGCCCCGCGCGACAGACCCTGCAGGGTATCTCCCTGCGCGTCCTCCAGTCCCGGGGACTGGCGCTTGACTGCGGGCAGGGGGCCACCCGACTCCGCCGAGAGCCCCGGGGCAGAGCCCACCCAGAGCCGCATCAGGCAGGGCGGCATGAGGGGTGCAGCTCCCGTGCTCCCTCCATCTGCCTCCCACCCTCGCGCTGCAGGGCGAGGGACAGCGGGGGCACGGGCACAGTCCCCAAACTGGCGCCGGGGGCTGCGAGAGGCCCCAGCCGCCCTGTGCTGCTTCCGGCTGGGGCGGGAGCGGGGGGAAACTTCGGAGCTCGGGAGCGCAAATCCCTCCGGCTGGCACAGGGAGGCGAGACGCGCCTTTCCCCGTCCAGCTTTCCCGCCTGTCTCCCCGTGCAGGTGCCCCCTTCTTGCATATACAGGACGTGGAGGAGCGGCCCCGGGCGGAGGGTCCGCGGGAGCGGCGTGGATCACCGGCACATCGGGCCTCCCGGGCCACTGCCGCAAGAAGCGGAGGCCAAACGGGCCAGACCCGCGGAGGCGCCCACGCCGGGCAGGCAGCCGCGGTGTCCCGGGCGGCTCTCACCGCATCCCCTTCCCGGACTGCTCCCCAGCCCCGCGGCGCTGCACAAGCCGTGACGGAAATATCGCCCCTGACCTCAACAGGGACGATATTTCTCTGAACAGTTTTACATTTCTCACTCCCTCTTTTGTCTCTTTTCTTTTTTATCCCCTGTTTAAATTCTGTAATGTGGAGGAAATGGCTTGCTTTAAAAGATGGGGCATTTTGTTTCTGTGCTGTAGTTTTCAAATACCTAATTTGATTTCCACTAAGATTAAAAAAAACAAACCAAACCAAACCAAACCAAAACAAAACAAAACCAACAACCAAACAGGATTTAGTGTTTTTTAAAGGAGAAATAAATTCTATATTAAACCAATATTTGTGGTTGGTTGTAGTATTGGATTTTCTCCACTAATGAGCATCCTCCTGACAGTTTAGAAAGCTTTATTTCAGTTTTTAAAGGCCTATGGAAGCTGAAGCAATTAATAAAGAAAAATCCGAATAGAAAGCAAAAGGTTTTATGTTTCAAACAGAGCCACAGAAAATTGAGTTTTAACAACTTGAGTCAATTGTGAATACCAAGGCTGGGCATAGATATAAATGCTTTAACCTTTTCTTCTGAAATGAAGAAGTCTCCGAAAAACTCTCTAAGACTCAATTTAGAGTTTTAGAAAGCAGGTATTCTTTATTGCGGCACTGGACGCACCTTGTTTCCACAAATCCAATACCAACCTCTTCCTTCAGGTACTGGCCATTTAAAAGATTCAACAGGTCTTAAACCCCCAATATTTATAGTCTTATTGCAATCAGAATAATTTCCAACAAAGTCAGTCTTTGTTAGGCATATGATTTTGTCCATTCCTTTTGGGGGGTTACACCGTTGTACACAGCTACAATATTTTTGTTCTGGAGTTGGGGTCTCAATTATCCATTCCTGTTCTTTCATTTCCCTACTTACGTTAAAAGAAGTGTTTACCCACAGAGTGTTCCAAGCTATACTAGCTGGTATAGGGATTCCAATTAAGGGGACTCCCTTCTTTGAATGCTCCGGAAAATGAGTACAGGCCCAACAATCTGACTTATTAGCAATCTGGACTGCTCTTTGTAACAAGTCTATATGTAGGTTTCCTTTCCATGGATTCCCTGACCCCTCATGGAGTAATTCTATCCAAAAGCAGCAAAGGAATATCAAGTCTCTTAGTGTTTTTATTCCTTACTCAAAAGCTAATATCAGTGTATAATACGTCAAAGTCCCAAGTGTAATTTACTGCATTCGAGAGAGTTTCAACTTTAATGGTCCTGTCCTCTCAGAAGTCCATTCTCCAGGTGGAGCTTTCTTCACACGAGAACAGTGTATCCAGGGTGTCTGCTCCTTGATCTTGATTGCAGTAAAGGTCGTCAGCAACACCTGGAATGGTCCCTTCCACTTTTCTTCCAGCAGTTGACCTGCAAAAACTTTGACATAAACCCAATCCCCTGGCTTAAAAGGGTGAACCGGTTACTCTAGGTCCCTAGCTCTGGTTCCTAAGACAACTTTTTCTATTTGGCCCAATTGTTTTCCTAGAGCAATCATATACTGTTGCAAATATCCTTCTCCTAACTGATTCAAATCTTCTCCTCTATATTGCAATTGGTATGGCCTTCCAAACAGAATTTCAAAAGGACTTATGCTTTCCTTAGTTCTCAGTTTTGTTCTGATCCTAAGCAACGCAAGTGGAAGCGCTTGATACCAATATAGATTAGTTTCTTGACAAATTTTAGCGAGTTGTTGTTTTATCACATGATTCATCTTCTCAACCTGCCCACTTGCTTGGGGTCGATGTGGCGCATGTAACTGCCACTCAATCCCTAGCATTTTGCTAAGTTGTTGAACTATTTGTGCGCAAAAGTGAGTACCTCTATCTGATGATATTACTGCTGGTATTCCAAATCGAGGTACGATTTCATTCAGCAATACTCAGATGACTTCTCGAGCTTTATTTGTTCTGCAAGGGAAAGCTTCTGGCTAACCTGAGAATGTGTCTGTTAACACTAACAAGTACCGATACCCCCCTTTTCTTGGGAGTTCGGAAAAGTCTATTTGCCATTGTTGCCCTGGGATGTTACCCTTTCCAATTGTCCCTACCTGTACCCTATTGGTTGTGTTAGGATTGTTTTTCAAACAAATTTCACGCTGCTGCATCACTTGTTTCACCACAGTATACAAATTGCGACCTACTATTCTTTTGTTTAGATCCTTGTACAAAGCATCTGCTCCCCAATGAGTTTTGCTGTGCTCATCTGAAATTAATTTCCACAATATTCTGGAGGGTATTATCATACGTTCATCTGGTGTATATACCCGTCCGTCATCTTTTTCTTTCCCTCCTAAATCGTCAATCAAATTCCTATCTTCCTTTGAATATCTTTCAGAGCCTAAATTTAATTTTAACTCTTGAAATTTACCATCTGGAATCAAAGCCAATGCCTCAACTTCCATCTTTTCTGCGGCTTGTCTGGCCTCATGATCTGCCAATTTATTTCCAATTTCCTGTTCAGTGTTACCTTTTTGGTGTCCTCTGCAATGCATAATAGCCACTTTCTCTGCAATTTTACAGCTTCTAGGAGTTGTAAAATTTCTTTTGCATGTTTTATCTGTTTTCCTTGGGCTGTGAGTAATCCTCGTTCTTTCCAAATGGCCCCGTGGGCATGTACCACTCCAAAGGCATATTTAGAATCAGTCCATATATTAATTTTCTTCCCTTTTGATAATTCTAGGGCTCGAGTCAAAGCAATTATTTCGGCCTTCTGTGCAGATGTCCCAACAGGTAAAGATTTAGCTTCTATTACCTTATGGGTGGTAGTTACAGCGTACCCAGCCTTACGTTCTCCTTGCTTCACAAATCTGCTCCCATCTGTGAACCATGAGTCCTCAGCATCCTCCAGTGGTTCTTCTTTCAGGTCCGGTTGACTTGAATAGACAGCTTCCATTGTCTCTAAACAGTCATGCATCACAGGTTCTGAGGTATCTCCACTGAGGAAAGATGCTGGGTTTACAATATTAGTAGTCTGTATATTAACATCATCCTGTTCTACCAAAATAGCTTGGTATTTCAAAAATCGAGAAGGAGAGAGCCAGTGACTCCCCTTTTGTTCTAACACTGCAGAAACTGTATGAGAGACCAATACCGTTATTTTCTGACCCATAGTAAACTTGCGAGCTTCCTGAATGTTGAGGAACGACCGCTGCCACTGCTCGCAGGCATCCGGGCCATCCTTTACTCACTTCATCTAATTGTTTGGAGAAGTAGGCAACCGCTATCTTGTAGGGTCCTAATCGTTGAGCAAGCACTCCCAGCGCTATGCCCTGTCTCTCATGACAAAACAGCCAAAAGGGTTTTGAAATATCTGGGAGGCCTAAAGCTGGGGCTTTCATAAGTTCCAATTTTAACTGTTGAAATGCTCTCTTTGCTTCCCCTGTCCAAACTAGCTTTAATGGATTTTCTTTCAGTAGTTCATACAGTGGTTTCACTAAAAGTCCATAATTATATATCCATAATCTGCACCAACCTGTCATTCCAAGAAAGGTTCTGAGTTCTTTTACCGTCCTAGGTTCTGGTGTGCGGCAAATAGCTTCTTTTCGTTCCGCTCTGAGTTCTCTTTGTCCTCCCAAGATTTCAAATCCGAGATATGTCACTTGTGGTTGTACCAGCTGAGCTTTCTGTTGAGAGACTCGATATCCACGTAATCCCAAAAAGTTAAGCAAACTTACAGTCCATTGCACACATTCTTTTTCTGTTTCTGTAGCAATTAAAAGATCATCTACATATTGTAATAGAGTGCCATCTTGTGACGGGGGATTCCAAGCTTCGATCTCTCGTGCTAATTGATTACCAAAGATAGTAGGACTATTCTTGGATCCTTGGGGTAACACTGTCCAGGTTAATTGGGTCTTTCTCCCTGTACCGGGATTTTCCCACTCAAATGCAAATAATGTTTGGCTCTCTTTTGCCAAAGCCAGACAGAAAAAGGCATCTTTTAAATCCAGTACGGTAAACCATATTTGATTATTCTTTAATTTAGTTAGCAATGTATAAGGATTCGCTACCACAGGGTGCAAGTCTTCTACAATTTTGTTTATTGCTCTCAAATCTTGAACCAATCTGTAACTTTTGCCATCCGGCTTTTTCACAGGTAAAATAGGAGCATTATATTCTGACTCACATTCTACAAGTAGTCCAAATTGCAAGAAATTGTCAATTATTTCTTTTATTCCCTTTCGATCTTCTAGCCTCAATGGATACTGTTTCATTCTAACTGGGCCAGCCCCTGGCTTTAATTCTATCTTTATTGGTGCTGCATTTTTGGCTTTCCCAGGTATCCCGGAGGGCCACACTCCTGGATATACCTGATCTAAAATTTCTTGGGGTATTTGTTTTGTTTTTTCAGCTTGTATTAGAGCCAGACTTAAGACTTCGATTAATTGTTCATTTTTAATTTTAAATTCCATTCTATCCCTTTTGAATGTTATTTCTGCTCCCATTTGTTCTAATAAATCTTGCCCCAATAGGGATTTTGGAGAATTTGGCATATACAAAAACTTATGTATCCCTATTTGTTTTCCTAACTTATATTTAAGCGGCTGTAAAAAGAAAGCTCTCTCTTGTTGGCCAGTAGCTCCTATTACAGTCACAAAATCCTCATCCACAGGTATTAATTCTTGGTTTAATACAGAGTAAGAGGCACTTGTGTCTACCAAAAATTCAACCTCTTTACTCTGCTTTCCTAGCTTCATTTTAACCAGTGGATCCGCTAGGATAGATTCCCCAGGTCCCCATCACTCGATCTCCGCAATGGTGGAGGGCTTAATTCTTTGCAACTTTGGGCACTCATTTTTCCAATGTCCCTGTTCTTTACAAAAGGCACACTGATCTGACCGTAAAGGTGGTCGAAAATCTCTTTGATCTTTCATGGCTTTTCCTCTGCCATTCACTCTAAAAGGTCTCCCATTTCTCTGATTTCCTCCTTCAAGAACTGCTACTAACTGGGCATTAACCTTATCTCTGGTTTCTTCTCTGTTTCGATATACCGTCCATGCTACATTCAACATTTTTTCCAAGTTCTGTGCATCCTCATCCTGTAATTTTTGCAGTTCCTTTCTGATGTCATCAGAGGATTGTGCCATAAACAAAGGAACTAACTGCCGTTTCCCTTCATCAGATTCCACATTTAAGGTCGTATATTTTCTAGCTGCCTCTTTTACTCTGTTCAAAAAATCGGTGGGGTTTTCTTTCCGGTCTTGTTTTATCTCATGTAACTTAGACCAATTTATAGCTTTCGGAATAGCAGTTCTAATACCGAATAATATTAATTGTCGATATTGCTCTAACCTGGCCCTGTTTGCAGGAATATTCGGGTCCCAGGCAGGTTTGTCAAGGGGAAAATGATCTTCTACTGTCCCTTGCAGGACCCCTGTAGATATTTGGCCCTGTACATGATTTCTTATAGCTTGTTTTATCATATCCATGTCTGTGGAGTCAAACACCTCTCCCATCACAGCATCTAAATCACTCCAATCTGGATCTTGAGTTTTTATTAACATTTCAAAAGCTCGGGCTATCTTTTCAGGGTTATCTCGATAATTGCCCGCTGCTTGTCTCCAATTATTCAAATCTGCAATTGTAAAGGGGACTTTAACTACTACCGGACCTTCCAGTCCCACAGCCTCCCGTAAAGGAGCTTGAATGGGTAATGCACCCCTGCCACCTTTGTTCCGAGTCTTCCCTGCCACAGGGCTAAAACCTCCGCGTTCCTTTTTCTCAGCAATTTCGAAATCACTCTCACTCGGAGATGAGTCAACACCCCCTCTGCCCCACTTTCTAGCAACCTAGCCTGAGGCGCTATCAACATTTCCAGTTCTTCCTCTTTATCTTGTTCCTTTGTTCTCAAACATCTCTGCCCAATGCTACATGCTGAACAACACCGCTTCGACTTTCCCTGATCCTTCTGTCGTTCCTTTTCTAATGCCAATACAAAAGGGTCTTGAGGTGCTAAATTTATACTGCACTCCTTGTGCCATTCCGGATGATTTCGCAAAGTGAAAAACATGTCTGCATACATTACTTCATCCCATTTTCCTTCTCTCCTCAAGAACTACATTAATTGTAATAAGGTGTTATAGTTCAAAGTTCCATTAAAAGGCCATTTTTCTTCATCTTCCAACTTATACAATGGCCACCATTGATTACAATATTTTATCAAAGTTCTCTTATTCACCTCCCGCCTGGTGGATCCCCAATTTCTTTCCAATGGGCTAATATACATCCTAACTGACTCTTCTTCAAGATACCTCCACTCTGCTTACCGCCCATTATAATATACACAAAATTCTTACACAAAGAGTAACAAAATACAAATCGTTATGAACAATAGTATAGCACAGTATACCCCAAAACTCATTTAGAGTACCAAAATCATAACGAGCAACAGTATACAGATAATTCCATATACTTCCAAACTTTTCAGAATCAAAACCGAAACCAATGTATACGTATACTACTAGGGTGCACCAAAACCAAAATCAAAACCAAAACCAATGTATACCACTAAGGTGCTAGTGCCTCGGTATACGCCGTCCTGCGTAGGACCCTCTGCCTACGTCTTATGGAGAGCCCAAATTGGCCAATCCCAAAAGTTAAGAAGTTAAAGAATACCTTTATCCAATAGATAGTCCTTTGTCTGCTCCTGCGGTGATCCGGATGAGGTCAGGAGTCCCTCCGGAGAAGTCTCCAGGGGTACCCAAGGGAGTCCTTTTTCTCAGCGGGTCCCGTAGGCAAGCAGAGGAAGTCCCATCTGGGGTGCCAATCTGAAACGAAGAAGTCTCCGAAAAACTCTCTAAGACTCAATTTGGAGTTTTAGAAAGCAGGTATTCTTTATTGCGACGTCAGACGCACAGGCGATCGCTCCACCTAGTGTGCATGCCAAATCACGTAACCATAGGGGTTAAATACAATTAGAGTATACATATTCATTATATTTCCGAGAAATAATCTAAATATTCATGTTATTTCCTGGAATTCATTAACATATGCAAAAGTCTTTGACGCATGTGCCCTTGTGTTCATTGGTGGTCTTTCAGGGTCTCCCAGTGGTCTTTCAGGGTCCTCTGGTGGTCGTCGATAGTCTTCCTCACAGTGTCCTTTAGTTGAACTCAGTCTTTACGCATGCTCAGTTTTAACTCTTGGCTTAATTAGTACAATTCTCATTATCACAAACTAGCACTACCCCCTTATCTATTTTACTCAAGATACAAGGTTAGCCTCTTTATCTATTTTACTCAGAATACTAAGTTTCAAGGCCTTTTTATCTACTGGATGTCCCGCCTGTCTATTCATGAAGCATTACTAACCATCTGCATCATTTCAACCAAAGAACCGTGTGTCTCTTCACTGTTCCTTTGTATTTGGTATCAATCCCTATCACAGTCCAACAGAGGGAATCTCATCCTGTGGAGTTGCCCCTCTTTGTGGCTGGAAGTCACACTGGCTACTCATAGAGAACAGGAGCTCAGTTGTAGGCAGCAAGATAAAGTGAGGCTCACAGCAACATATACCCAGCAGGGTGACCTGGGCTAAGATCCAGCAATACAGAAGATACAGTACTTACACAGCATTGTTTCGAAAGTATGAAAGGTATGATCATTTTCAGATTTCGCAGAGCCCTGCTAGAACTGTTCCCATGCTACATGATAGCCATTTTGGATTTTCTCCAGCCATATCTGAAGAGGTAACAGTCACCCCTACTGTTAAAAATGCTTCTCTGAGCAGCTATAAAACAGAAATTCACTCTCAGCATCCTTTTCCATTTCTTCTCTCTGAGGGGTGAATTTCTTGGTTATGTGTTTTAATGTAAGATTCACAATGTTGCCCTGAGCAATGTTTGCAACTGCAGATTCTAAAGACCAGATTTTTAACTATGACAAGATTGGGGGATATTTGAGGGACTTTGTTGTTGTTTTTACCATATCTACAGCATGTTTCTGTCAGGATGGGAATGTCAGGGAAAGGTAGAGAGTCTTAAACATTTTATGGGGAAGATTTCTAGTTAAATAGATGAAATTGCATGGTCACAAAACCCATTTTGCAGTTTGATGCAATATAGATTATGCCAGCACATCTTTCCCTTTCTCCTACCCCTTGGTCTCCCCTGCCCCAACCATAAGTACAGTTGGCCAATGTAAGTGTGCTTGGATATCTCTGCCAGTACCTCTTGTCAGACATGGACTCAGACCCAAATTCAGCCTGGACTGGAGCCACAGAGAAGAGGAAATTCAAAGATATGAAACTGTCTTCTCATTTTACAGCATTCTAAAGAAACATTTTTAAAGGAAGTGATAGGGAGTAATATCATAAGTCTCAAATTGATGTAGTGGATATAGTTTGTAAAGATTTGTTGTTTAAAAGTTAGGTAACTAACAGGTGTTGTGTTTGTAGGTATGTAGATAAATTGTGTATCTTGGAAGCGTTGTTAGACTCCAGTGAGCAGTAACCACGGAAACGGAACAACCTTATAAGGAAGGAAAGGAACAGTGAAGAGACATGAGATTCTTTGTTTCAAATGATGTAGAATCATAGAATCATAGAATCATTAAGGTTGGAAAAGACCTCTAAGATCATCGAGTCCAACCATCAACCCAACACCACCATGCCCACTACACCATGTCCCTAAGCGCCTCATCTACACATCTTTTACATACTTCCAGGGATGGTGACTCAACCACTTCCCTGGGCAGCCTGTTCCAAGGCCTGAGCACTCTTTCAGTAAAGAAATTTCTCCTAATGTCCAGCCTAAACCTCCCTTGGCACAACTTGAGGCCATTTCCTCTCGTCCTATCGCTAGTTACTTGGCAGAAGAGACCAACACCCACCTCGCTACAACCTCCCTTCAGGTAGTTGTAGAGCGCGATGAGGTCTCCCCTCGGCCTCCTCTTCTCCAGGCTAAACAACCCCAGTTCACTCAGCCGCTCCTCATAAGACTTGTGCTCCAGGCCCTTCACCAGATTCGTTGCCCTTCTCTGGACATGCTCCAGCACCTCAATGTCCTTCTTGTAGTGAGAGGCCCAAAACTGAACACAGTGTTCGAGGTGCGGCCTCACCAGTGCCGAGTACAGGGGCACGATCACCTCCCTGCTCCTGCTGGCCACACTATTTCTGATACAGGCCAGGATGCATGCGTAAAGACTGAGTTCAACTAAAGGACGCTGTGAGGAAGACTATCGACGACCACCAGAGGACCCTGAAAGACCACTGGGAGACCCTGAAAGACCACCAATGAACACAAGGGCACATGCGTCAAAGACTTTTGCATATGTTAATGAATTCCAGGAAATAACATGAATATTTAGATTATTTCTCGGAAATATAATGAATATGTATACTCTAATTGTATTTAACCCCTATGGTTACGTGATTTGGCATGCACACTAGGTGGAGCGATCGCCTGTGCGTCTGACGTCGCAATAAAGAATACCTGCTTTCTAAAACTCCAAATTGAGTCTTCGAGAGTTTTTCGGAGACTTCTTCGTTTCAGATTGGCGACCCAGATGGGACTTCCTCTGCTTGCCTGCGGGATCCGCTGAGAAAAAGGACTCCCTTGGGTACCCCCAGAGACTTCTCCGGAGGGACTCCTGACCTCATCCGGATCACCGCAGGAGCAGACAAAGGACTATCTATTTGATAAAGGTATTCTTTGCAGATGTCTGTGCCAAGTTAGTTTGGCAGGCTGTCAGCATTGTCCTGCAGAATGTAGATGAGGGACAGGAAACAGATGGATCATAAAATATTTTAAAAATTACTAAACCTGAACAAAATTTGATAGGAATACAAAAAATGAGAAAAAGACACATGACCATCCAGATGGTTCTCACAATCTTCACAGACCTGTTGAAAATAGTGAGGGTCTTAAAAAGGAAAAAAATTCTTACAAACTGTATTGGGTCTGGCTGAGATGGAGTTAAATTTCCCCATAGCAGCCCTCATAGTGCTATGCTTTGTATTGGTAGCTAGAAAGGTGTTGATAACACACTAGTGTTTTGGCTACTGCTGAGCAGTGCTCCCACAGTGTTGTGATTTAACCCCAGCCAGCAAATAAACCCTACGCAGCCGCTCGCTCACCCCCTGCCTCCGGTGGGATGGGGGAGAGAATCGGGAGGGCACAAGCAGGAAAACTCATGGGTTGAGATAAAACCAGTTTAATAATTGAAATAAAACAAAGTAGAACAGTAATAATAACAATAAGAACAACAATAACAGAATATACAAAGCAGGCGATGCACAATGCAACTGCTCACCGACCGCTGACTGCGTGTCACAAACGGGGGGCGAGGCCCCCCCCCCCCCGGTTTTTATACTGAGCATGATGTCACATGGTATAGAATACCCCACTGGCCAGCTGTGTTAACTACCCCAGCTATGCTTCCCCCACACACAGCTTCCCCTGCATGTGGCAGGGCATGGGAGGCCGAAAAGAGAAACCAAAAGTCTCCCTGGTGCAAGCACCACCCAGCAACAACCAAAGCATCAACGGGCCATCAACGCTCTTCTCATACCAAACCCAAAACACAGCACACTCCCCAAGCTACTGGGAAGAAAGTTAACTCTGTCCCAGCCAGAACCAGGACACGCAGCATCAAGGTTCTCTCCAACATTCCCCCTCACCAGTGGGCAAGATCTTGGGAAGGGACATAGCCAGGACAGCTGACCCAAACTGACTAAAGGGATATTCCATACCATATGACATCTGCTCAGCAATAAAAGCTAAGAGAAAGGAGGAGGAGGGGGGGGGGCGTTCGTTATTATGACATTTGTCTTCCGGAGCAACTGCTACGCGTACTGAAGCCCTACTTCCTGGGAAGTGGCTGGACATCACCTGCTGATGGGAAGTAGAGAATAAATCTTTTGTTTTCCTTTGCTTCTGTGCACGGCCTTTGCTTTTGCTTTATTAAACTGCCTTTATCTTGACCCATGAGTTCTTTTTCATCTTATTTCCCCCCCCCCCATCCTGCTGAGGAGGGGAGTGATAGAGCGGGATTTGGTGGGCACCCAGCCAAGCGTCCAGCTGGGCATCCAGCCAAGGTCAACCCACTACACAAACAAACAAACAAATGAAAAAGGCACAAGAGTCCTGTAATGAAAATGCTGGCCAGCACAAGCAGAGGTCAGTATCTGCTCCTGCTGTAATAACATCTTGTTTTATTGTTTGTACTAAACAGCACTTGAAGGAAATTTTGCTATTAGGCAGAGTCAATATAATCCTTCCAAATCGACTTTCACATTTCAGAGCTATTTATACCCACTGTGCTGAACCATAACTTATACACAGAAGAGATGAAGATGATATAAACTAAAGATGTTATCTGTGGCCTATTTTAACTTGTACCTTGTTCCTACTTCTTGGCATTCCCACTGGGTTTGGTTTGGTGGGCGGACGTAGGCCTGAGGGAGTTTGTACAGAACGGACTTGAAGGAATATCATACAGTATACGCTGTACCATTTCACACATATCCTCGCTAGGGATGTCATGTGCAATCTGATCTTTAAACTGAAATCTGCTTGGTAGGACAGAGCTGGATTATACTGTAATCTTTTGTTCAAGTGGCTCAGAAGGAAAATGTCATTTTTCAGTTTGATATCTAAGTGGCTGATTATGATTTTAAACTATCCAGTGACAAAAGAAAATAGATATATAACAGTCCTCTGCTTGAACTGCTATGGTCCAAGCATAAGTCTTTTGAACCAAAATGGGTTGTGAAATATTTGGGAAGCTATTAAATTTGACACATAAACATTATGTCTTTGAAGTCAAGATCTCAGTAGACATTCATTTCTAAACGGGCTTTGGAAGAACACTGCCAGGTGAAGTGAAGCAGGCTTGGATTTGAAGACAGACACCCAAACCATCAGATACAGCACCTGGACCACACTCAGAGGTGTTGCCTGGACTCAGGTTTGGCTGGCTGCCTGTCATCCAGATGCTGATCTCAGGCAGAGATTGTGGAAGTTACATCTAGTGCAGATGAAATGCCAGCGTTGTCCGAAAAGTGGATTTGTGCCCGGCGTGCAAGTAACCAATTCCACACGCTCAGGAGAGATATTGTTTTATTCAGGCCTGGGTGCTTGGTGGACTTGCCACAAATCAAGCACACCTGGTCTAATCACCTTTCTGTTTATATCCATGCTTCTCATACATATTTTGAATTTTCTTGTTACATATTCATTACATTTCCGAGAACTAATTATAATATTACATCATCTTAAACACATGCGCACTAAAGCCCTTAGGATCTCCTTGAGGGTCTCGGGTGGTCTCTGGTGGTCGGCAGGGTAGTGAACTCTTCATGAACTTATTTCCTCTTTACCTTATAGGGTCGCAATTTGTCCCTGAGCCATGCTTGGACCACGTTTGTTTATAGTTTCCAAGGTTATTCTTCACTAGAGCCTAACAATGCTTCCAGGACACACAATTTAGACTAGTTACAATTCTACACACCTGCAAACACAACACCTGCTAGTTACCTAACTTCTAAGCAACAAGTCTTCATTGTTTAGAATTACAGAAGCGAACAGTAAAATTACAGAAGCAAGCAGTATGGAATAGTAGATACTGTACCTACTACATCACCAGGGTGGGTGTTGCCTTCAAATTGGTGGCCCTTCGGCTTCCATCATCTTCCAGCCTCTTTCTCTAGCTTCACATATGTGGTGAATAACATGGGTAATTCACATGAGACTGTGCAGGCCAAGGCCCTTGGGGACAGCTGCCTGGGATAGCCTTTGCTCCAGGGTTTGCCCTGGAGGGAGGTTTTTTGCACTTTCCTGAAGGCAGGAAAGGAGCAGTCAGTGAGTGAGAGCATTCACAACAGAGAATCAGCTCAGCCTGCTTTCGGAAAGGAGGCTTGACAATGAAGAGCAGTCTCAGAAATTTCTGCTCCTGAAATGGAGACAACTGCTCTCTTCACACTGGGCATATTATTGTAAACCTCAGGCCAGGCCAGCACTGAGCCAAAGAGGGTCTGATCTGGTTGAACTGCCTGTTGAAAACTGCCTCCAGTAAACTTTACTCTTTGCCTTTATTGTACCCAGTCCTAAGAGCTACTGCCAGCTTTGTGCAAGCCAGCCAGGTGGCTTTTCCTTCTGCCTTTGAATGCTCATCCATGGGCTCTCTCCCAGCCTCTGGCTTGAGCCTTGGAACTGATGCTACTGAGTTAGTGGCACACATTTGTGAGGAGTCATCTCTTTGTCCAAAAAAGCCTTGGCCATCTGGGCTCACTGGAGCAGTTCTGGCCAAGAAGACCTGAAAACTGCTGGTTGTATCCACTAATGTCATTCATGCTTTCAGGAGAGCTAACATAGGTAGGACAGTAGCACACTTTTGGGTTGGGCTCAGTTCACTACTTTTGATGTCTGAGAGTGTGCAATGTTTATAGACTCTGGCTTTTTCTTACTCTTTAAGAGGGAAAACTATCTGTAACAAATCAGCAAGCTCATTTAACTATAAACCAGATGAAGACACTGTCCTTTTTGATAGGAGTTATGTTTAGGATACAAAGCTATTTTCTTTAATATCACATTTGTCTTTGTTCCTGTGATGTGCATTTCTGGTTAGATGGCAATAGACTTGGTGGTAAAATTGGGAACTCCCAGGTTCAAAGCTCTCCTCACAAAGCCTAATACCCTGTTATAGCCATCTTATGTGCAGAGAAAGAAACATCCAGATAGGAAAAATAATAAAAAAAAAAAGAAAAATCGCGAAACTCATTGGATCAAGTCTATCCCTTGAAGAAGAATTGCAGAAGGCATGAATTTAGTTTATTATGTCTTGAGCCAGCTGATACGCTACCTTATTTTGTCATAGTTCAGTGCACGCGCATTTAATCAAAACACCATACAGGTCAAAGAGGCGATTTTCCCCACTTTACTTCCATTACAGACACCTATGACTTGCGGAAACTGGACTCCACAATCTATGAGATTGTAAAGTAGGTATGTTTATTCAGCACTGGGCGGCACGGGGGGGGTAGTCCCACCAAAATCGTGCGCGCCTCAACGCGGCACTCACCATAAATATATACAGTAAAATATTACATATTCATAGAGTTTTGTAATACGCCTATACATATGCATGACCTGTCCCCGCTTTGTATTAAAATGAGTTCCAAGAAGTCATTTCCATAGACCCCTCCTATCTGCGCTTGCGCATTGCCTCCTAGTGGTGGTCGTCGGGGGTCGTGGGGATGAAGGCTGATAGTTCCTCTTCGTCACCGCTAGTAACCTTTTGTTCTTGCGCAGGCTCAGTTGTCTTCTTACTTTTGTCCATACCGCAGGGTCAGTTTTAGCTGGCTTCTTGAGACAAGTTTTTAGTCTTTATCAGGAACTGTCCTTGTGAGGCGCCTCAGTTAATTTACACCATAGCTAAGTTGGCCTTATCAGGCTGAGCCGGCCTTGTGAGGAACAAAGTATCAAGCCCCTACCTACTGATTCAATCTTCTAACTACTATTAATCATTCAACTACTAAAATTCCTTAATCCCTTCTCTCAGTCCCCCCTTTTCTAAAAAGTTAGTAAATTCTTTTACTCTATACTAAACTCTATACTAATGTTCTTTATATTATCCCATTCTTCTCCAGGTTCTTTATAAGATTTCTGCCTGTTTCAATTTGTTGTCGGTGCTGATAGACATGCCTCAAGTGACTTATTTGTTTTATCATTCGCCAATTTAAAACATACAGTATTGCAGATAAAGCAATACTAATAAAAACTAGAATTAGGAGAACAACAATAGGGTGACATAAGGTATTAAGGATACCTGTAGCAGTGGGCGACCATCCAAAAAGTATTTCCCACCATTTGTGTTCTCCATCCTTCTTTACCCACTTTAGAACTTTTTTTATTTTGTCTACTTCATGATGCACCATTATCAAGGTCTCCTTTCCATTGTTTTTAACTTCTTCTAGTATCCGTGTTAAATTGTGATGTTGTAGTAATTCCTTCGTTCGAGCTAAATCCATCCCGAGGGATGTAGGTATCAATTCATGGAATAATGTATAATTAGATTTAAGAACCTGATGGGATATGACTGGAGCTATATAATTAAAGTCACATCCAATGATTTTAGTAAAATTGCAAATGCAAAAATTTGAGTGATTTTTAGTATCTACCTTCGTGTCCTCTACAGATATAAAACTACAAGTAGTTCTCAAACATACGCAACCTTTGCCAGTGTATATTAAGATGGTTTTAAGGTCAGCATTGGGGCGAATTTCAAAATGACAAACTTTCTGATCAGTGTCAAGACAAATATCTTGAGTATCGATAGCATTATTCTCACAAATGAACCCTTGTTGTTCTCGTACAATGCAAGATTCTAAATCTACAGTTTGCCATTCATTCCCCATTTTTCGAGCCCATGCCCTATGTTCAAAAGGGTAAAGTAGAGTCTTGTTGTGATTCAGTCCTAATGCTATAATAGGGTGGATCATATATACTGTAGCTTTGCTAATAGTTAATACAAAAGCCTCGACTGTGTTTGTAGCAGGATCATAAGTAAAATTCACTAAGTTCCACCAAGACTGAAGTTTCTTTTCGAAGTCATTTGCATTGTCCCAAATTATTTTCCGAATTTCAGTGGGGAAGATTCCCTCTTCACCCTCTCTTAGGACTGAAGCAGTTACTGATTGCATCCACAATTGTGCCTGAATACAGCTGAGAGCTAGAGAAACATTATTTTGGAGCCCACCGAGTGAATTCATGATTATCTCATGGTCTCCTCTGTTTATTCTTTCCCAATCAGGTAACACTTTTGACAGTAGCCACTGATGGGTTCCCAGAGCCAATAGGGAAGATTGTAAAGGCTGGTGTAATTTTGTCAGCTCGGTAGTAGAGGCAGCCAATTTATTCATTATTACCTCTGCGTCAATGCTATTTAGGACCCCTAACCCTGTACCTAAAATACCAGTTAAGTCTCTTGATATTCGTCTTTTATGCATCCAGGTAGTCCACCCCTCGTAAGAGGTTTGCAAAAAAGGAGAACAGGCCAGTTGAATTTCTGAGACGTTGTTCTGCATTTGTAATTTAACTTGTTTAAGGGACCAATCCGGGTTAAATAGCATTTGTTGTTGTCCTGTATTCCTTATTACATACGGCCCGACTTCATACACTCTAGGTTTGAGCTTGAGTGCATGAGGTGTGACAGGTGTGACCGGTGTGACCGGTGTAACCGGTGTGACCGTTGCAACAGGCCTTGCCACAGCATTTATCCTAAATTTAAATGAGAGTCCAATGTTATCTCTGGCCCAGAGACAAACCACCTCAGTGGTTCGTATTAGTGTGAAGTTATGCCAACATTCTAATTCCCTTCCGGTACAGGCCGTTATGTTATCTGGAGGGCAGACTGTATTTGTAATGCAGTCCTCCTTGTTTTTAGGGCAGACTTCTGTGGTATCATCTATGGGACAGATGTTCCGATTACTAATCTGGGATGCCTTTTTATGGGTAGTAGTCCCATTAGTCATTCGGCATCCCACTTTGATTTCTTCTCCTACAGTCCCCTGGAGTTGATGAATTTCTGTAGTGTTACCCCATTCCCCTCTCAAGTATACCTGGCTTCCGTGTATGACCACGGTAGATAGATTTAAGCCTCTCAGATCAGGCAATTTCCCCATGGATCCGGTATATTTGATATAAGCCTGAGACCAAAGCTGCTTAGTATTATCCTGGCTAGAAGTGCTTTCCCACCCCCAAATCATAATTATGACCGTGAAAAAAATAATTTTCCCGGTTGGGCTTGCGTGACCTTCCACGGAGATTTGTGTGCCTTCTTCACTCTGGTATGATGGATCCAGGCATTCTGTTCTTTGATTTTGATTGCTGTGAAGGAGGTGAGGAGTACTTGGAATGGTCCTTCCCACTGCGGCTCCAAAGTTTTCTCTGCAAGAGACTTTACATATACATAGTCTCCAGGTTGTATATTATGTACAGGCCCATCCAAACCCCTGCTTTGAGTCCCAACCACATATTTCTCAACCTTCCTGAGTTGTTTCCCCAATGCAACCATGTAGGAGGTCATGATTTCATCCCCGGCTTGCGTGGTCATCCCTTTCTGTATTCTATAGGGTCGTCCATACAAGATTTCAAAAGGGCTCAGTCCTTCCTTTGCTCTTGGCCTAGTTCATATGCGCAAAAGAGCCAAAGGAAGAGATTGAGGCCAGGCCAAGTTAGTTTCCTGTCCCAATTTCACAATCTGCTGTTTGATTAAGTGGTTCATTTTTTCTACTTGGCCACTCGACTGAGGGCGATATGGGGTATGAAGCTGCCAATCTATGCCCAAATGGCGGCTAATTTGTTGTACTACTTTGGAGATGAAATGTGGTCCTCTGTCAGAAGATATGGTTGCTGGAACCCCAAAACGTGGTATTATTTCTTGTATTAATATTTTAGTTACCTCCCGAGCCTTGGCTGTCCTGGTAGGGAATGCCTCTGGCCAACCTGAAAAGGTGTCAGTTAATACCAATAAATATCGATACCCCCCTTTTCTTGGGAGTTCTGAAAAATCGATCTGCCATTGTTGCCCAGGCCCGTTGCCTTTCCCAATTTGGCCCATTTCTGGTTTGGGGGTATTCTTGGGATTCGTCTGGAGACAGAGATCGCACTGCTGAGTCACTTGCCTTACAGTAGTGTATAGATTCCTAGCTACGATTTCTTTGATTAGTTGTTTATATAGGGCCTCCGCCCCCCAGTGCCTCTTCTTATGTTCTTCCCTTATCAGAGAACATGTTAGATAGGAGGGAATGATTAACTTTCCTTGTGGGGTGAGAGCTCACCCCTCTTTACTATATGTCCCTTCTAAATCTTTGATAAGCTTCTGATCATCTTTGGTATATTCTGGCTTACCTTCTAGGGAGATTCGCCCGTCAGGGACTAAAGCCCCTTCTATTTTTACCTTTGCCTTGGCTGCCTGTTTTGCCTCTCTGTCCGCCAGCTCATTTCCCCTTTCCAGTTCCGAGCTCACTTTCTGGTGTGCCTTGATGTGTATAATTGCCACTTTCTCAGGGAGTTGTACTGCCTCCAACAGTCTCAAAATTTCCTCTGCGTGTTTAATATTCTTTCCTTGAGAGCTCAATAACCCTCTCTCTTTCCAGATTGCCCCATGTGCATGCACAACTCCGAAGGCATATCTTGAGTCTGTATAAATGTTTACAATTTTCCTTGGGCCAATTCCAAGGCACGGGTTAGAGCGATTATCTCCGCTTTCTGTGCTGAGGTATTTAGGGGCAAAGGCCTTGATTCTATTATCTCCTGACTAGTGGTAATAGCGTATCCCGCGTATCTTTTACCACTCAGGACATAGCTGCTTCCATCTGTGAACCAGTTTTCTCCGTCTTCTACGGGGCTGTCTTTCAGATCTGGTCGGCTTGCATATGTTGCTTCAATGGTTTCTAAGCAGTCATGATGCACTGGTTCTCCTGTGTTTCCCTCTAGGAAGGAAGCTGGGTTGGCAATGTTAGTGACTATTATTTCCACATCATCCTGTTCTACCAATATAGCCTGATATCTTAGAAATCTTTGTTGAGAAAGCCAATGTCCACCCTTCGCTTCCAGTACTGCAGATACTGTATGGGACACCAGCACAGTCATTTTCTGACCCAGAGTGAATTTTCGGGCTTCTTGTATGTTTAGTATTACAGCTGCGACTGCCCGCAAGCATCCAGGCCAGCCCTTCGCAGTTGTATCCAACTGTTTGGAAAAGTAGGCAACTGCTCGTCGATCGGGACCCAAATTCTGTGCTAGTATCCCCAGAGCAACCCCTTGTTTTTCGTGGGAAAAGAGGAGAAATGGCTTACTCGCATCTGGGAGCCCCAAGGCTGGAGCTGACATCAAGGCTTTCTTTAGTTTTTCAAAGGCTCATACGGCCTGGTTGTTCCATTCAAGGTGTCCCTGGTCGGTAGTTATTAGGGCATATAATGGTTTAATAAGCAGTCCATAATTATAAATCCACAGCCGACACCACCCAGTCATTCCCAAGAAAGTCCGTAACTCTTTCACTGTTCGAGGTCTCTGGGTTTGGCAGATTGCCTTTGCGGGCTTGTCCCAAGGTTTGTATTAAAATGAGTTCCAAGAAGTCATTTCCATAGACCCCTCCTATCTGCGCTTGCGCATTGCCTCCTAGTGCTGGTCGTCGGGGGTCGTGGGGATGAAGGCTGATAGTTCCTCTTCGTCACCACTAGTAACCTTTTGTTCTTGCGCAGGCTCAGTTGTCTTCTTACTTTTGTCCATACCGCAGGGTCAGTTTTAGCTGGCTTCTTGAGACAAGTTTTTAGTCTTTATCAGGAACTGTCCTTGTGAGGCGCCTCAGTTAATTTACACCATAGCTAAGTCGGCCTTATCAGGCTGAGCCGGCCTTGTGAGGAACAAAGTATCAAGCCCCTACCTATTGATTCAATCTTCTAACTACTATTAATCATTCAACTACTAAAATTCCTTAATCCCTTCTCTCACCTATTGTGAAAATCCTTGGGCTAGTTGCCTGAAAATTCCATTTTCAGTAGCCCTCAGAATTTATTTCCCCCCTTTCCTGTGGGCAAGTCAGCCAATTGCTCAAAATTGCTGGGTAAAAGTTCTCTAGTTTTTCAAAATTGCTACAGTGAAATTACTGTGAGATCTGTCTTTGAAGCCTCATTTTCTTCTGCAGCTCCATAAAACTTTTTAAAAAATCAGATTTGCACAAATTCTAGTCAAGCTCTGGCTGGCTTCAGCAAGGGAAACAGAGGGTAACAAGCACTCTGTCTCTCCATCAACCCCCTTACATAGATGTGGCTTTTTTTTAGTAGAGACAAGCAAAACAATGCTTCCCTATGGAATTTTAGTAAATGTGTGTGGGATGTTTCTGAGAATGTTATAAGTTTTCACAGCATCACAACAGAATGTGATCTGTTATAAAAAGAATATTTAAGTTATTAAAATTAAAGACAGGTAACATCTTGTCTTACCTAGGTTAAATCATCTCTTCTATGAGCCACTCAGTGGAGAAAAATGTTTCAAGCAATACAAAGTAGCAGCTGTGTTTAGTGACTTATGACATAGACACAGTTTATGTCCTATAATGCATTGCTAATACTGACATCATGAAATTATGTGAAAATAGCCACGTAAAAGGCATTAGCCACATTCAGAATTGAAATAATTTACAGATGTTATAGAATTTTACAGTATGTCATTAATAACATCATGTATTTTATACAAAAATGGTGTTTTGGCTAAACTGTTTTCTCCCCATCAAATTACTGCACAGGCACAAGAATCTCTGAGGCAGCAGTGCTATTTACAGGAGAGATGAGCGCTTCTAGATGCGCGTCTCCACCCCCCCACCCCGCAAGTGTGCAGGGGCTCATCCCCTGCCTTTCCAGGGATATCACCTTAGGCGCAGGCAGCTGCGTAAGGGACGTACTTTGAGAGCACAATTTCTTGAGCAGTTCCCAGCTGCCAGTAGGATACTGCAGTACTTACCTACTGCTAAGCATTAGTGCTGTGATGGTGTCCATAGAAAACTGCATCACTCTCAGTGTAAAGTAAGAGATTTACATATCTGGATATGTAATCACTGTAATAAGTGACAGTATTTATGAAAACCATGTGAAGAATAAACAGAATCATAGAATCATAGAATAGTTTGGGTTGAAAGGGACCTTTAAAGGTCATCTAGTCCAACCCCCCCTGCCATGGGCAGGGACATCTTCAACTAGATCAGGGTGCTCAGAGCCCCGTCCAACCTGACCTTGAATGTTTCCAGGGATGGGGCATCTACCACCTCTCTGGGCAACCTGTTCCAGTGTTTCACCACCCTCACAGTAAAGAATTTCTTCCTTATATCTAGTCTGAATCTACCCTCTTTTAGTTTAAAACCATTACCCCTTGTCCTGTCGCAACAGGCCCTGCTAAAAAGTCTGTCCCCATCTTTCTTATAAGCCCCCTTTAAGTACTGAAAGGCCGCAATAAGGTCTCCCCGGAGCCTTCTCTTCTCCAGGCTGAATAACCCCAACTCTCTCAGCCTTTCTTCATAGGAGAGGTGTTCCATCCCCCTGATCATTTTTGTGGCCCTCCTCTGGACCCACTCCAACAGGTCCATGTCTTTCCTGTGCTGAGGACTCCAGAGCTGGACACAGTACTCCAGGTGGGGTCTCACCAGAGCAGAGTAGAGGGGCAGAATCACCTCCCTCGACCTGCTGGCCATGCTTCTTTTGATGCAGCCCAGGATACGGTTGGCCTTCTGGGCTGCGAGCGCACATTGCCGGGTCATGTCCAGCTTTTCTTCCACCAGTACCCCCAAGTCCTTCTCTGCAGGGCTGCTCTCAATCCCTTCATCCCCCAGCCTGTATTGATACCAGGGGTTGCCATGACCCAGGTTCACTTGGCCTTGTTGAACCTCATGAGGTTCACACGGGCCCACTTCTCGAGCTTGTCCAGGTCCCTCTGGATGGCATTCCGTCCCTCAGGCATGTCGACTGCACCACTCAGCTTGGTGTTATCTGCAAACTTGCTGAGGGTGCACTCGATCCCACTATGTCATTGATGAAGATATTAAACAGTACCAGTCCCAATACAGACCCCTGAGGGACACCACTCGTCACCGACCTCCATCTGGACATTGAGCCGTTGACCACTACCCTCTGGATGCGACCATCCAACCAATTCCTCATCCACCGGACAGTCCACCCATCAAAACCATACCTCTCCAGTTTAGAGAGAAGGATGTTGTGGGGGACTGTGTCAAAGGCCTTACAGAGGTCCAGATAGGCGACATCTGTAGCTCTTCCCATGTCCACTGATGTAGTCACTCCATCATAGAAGGCCACTAGGTTGGTCAGGCAGGACTTGCCTTTGGTGAAGCCATGCTGGCTGTCTCGAATCACCTCCCTGTCCTCCATGTGCCTTAGCATAGCTTCCAGGAGGATCTGTTCCATGATCTTCCCAGGCACAGAGGTGAGGCTGACTGGCCTGTAGTTCCCCAGGTCTTCCTTTTTCCCCTTTTTAAAAATGGGGCTTATGTTTCCCCTTTTCCAGTCAGCGGGAACTTCACCGGACTGCCACGACTTCTGAAATACAATGGATAGAGGCTTAGCAGCTTCATCCGCCAGTTCCCTCAGGACCCGCAGATGGATCTCATCGGGTCCCATGGACTTGTGCACCTTCAGGTTCCTTGCATGGTCTCGAACATGGTCTTCTACAGTGGGTGGCTCTTCATTCTCCCAGTCCCTGCCTTTGCCTTCTGCAGCTTGGGCAGTGAGGCTCGAGCATTTGCCAGTGAAGACCAAGGCAAAAAAGTCATTAAGTACCTCCGCCTTCTCCATATCCCGGGTAACCAGGTCTCCCGTTTTGTTCCGGAGAGGGCCCACATTTTCCCTAGTCTTCCTTTTATCCCCAATGTACCTATAGAAGCTTTTCTTGTTGCCCTTGATGTCCCTGGCCAGATTTAATTCTATCAGGGCTTTAGCTTTCCTAACCTGATCCCTGGCTGCTTGGACAATTTCTCTGTATTCCTCCCAGGCTACCTGTCCTTGTTTCCACCCTCTGTAGGCTTCCTTTTTGTGTTTGAGTGTGTCCAGGAGTTCCTTGTTCATCCATGCAGGCCTCCTGGCGTTTTTGCCTGACTTCCTCTTTGTTGGGATGCATCGCTCCTGAGCTTGGAGGAGGTGATCCTTGGATATTAACCAGCTTTCTTGGGCCCCTCTTCCCTCCAGGGCTTTGTCCCATGGCACTCTACCAAGCAGATCCCTGAAGAGGCCAAAGTCTGCTCTCCTGAAGTCCAGGGTAGATAAATTACATTTGGAATTGAAGTCTTTTTTAAATAAAAAATGAGTAAGACTTGGTTTTACAAGTTTTTTATTTACTTGAAACTTCACAATCAGTCTAGTGCTGTCCTAGGAAGCATTGCTAGGATGCTGAAGACAAAGGTGATAAGAGAGATAACTAGCAGTGCATTATGGGGTAATCAGAAATGCACCTGCATGGCAACAAGAAGAGAACTTCAATGGCCTTGTGATATGTCACATAGACCTCTTTTTATTTCACTCAAATACTGAAAGTCCTAATCATGACTCATCTCTCCAGTTTGGAAACATTTTAATATTTTCAGTAGCTGTATTTTACTAAAAAAGAAAAAGCAAAAGCAAAGAAGGATAGTGACATATATCCTGGAAGGAGAAACAATCACATTTCATTCTAAGAACTTCCTTCAGATTTTGATAAATTAAGAGAAAAAAAGTTATGATGTAATTTCACTCTTAGTTCAGTCAACTTTTACTGCTGTGTTTCAACAAGGATGATTATGGTCAGCACTGTCCTTACATGGAAAGCTTCCAGTTTACTGAGCAACTGAATTTTTCCTTTCCTTTCTTTGGTGGATTTTAGGATTTATTGTATGCAGATGTCCTGGTTCCAGCTGGGACAGGGTTAACTTTCTTCCCAGTAGCTTGGGGGGTGTGCTGTGTTTTGGGTTCGGTGTGAAAGGAGCTGTGAAAGGAGCGTTGATAGCCCATTGATGCTTTGGCTGTTGCTGGGTGATGCTTGCACCAGGAGGGGGAGCATAGCCGGGGTGGTGGACCCAGCTGGCCAATGGGGTATTCTATACCATGTGACATCATGCTCAGTATAAAAACCAGGTGTGTGGGGGGGGGCTCACCCCTCCGTTCGTGACACGCGGTCGGCGGTCGGTGAGCGGTTGCATTGCGCATTGCGTGTTTTGTGTATTCTGTTATTGTTGTTGTTCTCATTGTTATTATTACTGTTCTACTTAGTTTTATTTCAATTATTAAACTGTTTTTATCTCAACCCGGGAGCTTTCCTACCTGTGCCCTCCCGATTCTCTCCCCCATCCCACCGAGGGGGGGGTGATCGAGCGGCTGCGTGGAGTTTATTTTTTGCTGGCTGGGGTTAAACCACGACAGTCCTTTTTGGCGCCCAACGTGGGGCACGAAGGGTTGAGATAACGACAGATTATTTAGAGCATATTAAGGAATTTAAATCTGGCAACATATTAATTTGTTCTGCACCATGCTCTTGTTTTTACTATACCTGTTAAAGATTGGAGTTGGGTTTTGTAGTCTGTTGTGCTCTGCCGTGATTAATGATGTTTTGCCTGGGAGATTTGTTACTAAAACACTGGCATTGGGGGTTATTTGGTATTTGGGATTCGTAATGAAGCCGTTTCTGCATTTCGGGTACCACCTCATGGAGACCATTAGCAATTATACCTTTTCCTCTGAGAGATTTTTTATGGAGGAAATAGAGAATGGCACCCTCGCTACTTTTCTCTATGATGTCATCGCCTTTGTTAAAATAACTTGCCAGTACCTTGAACATCCCTGGGTAGTTAAGATACATCTATTGGTACTCCTTGGGAATATTGTTGCGGTTTTATCCAAGGTTAGTAAGCAATTTAAGAACATCGTCCAGAGATCTGCCCCAAGGCTGGATAGTTATGAGTGGCAGGGAGAGTGGGATAGCATGGGCAAATGCCTAGGGCGATGGGCACCCCCAGTGTTCTGGAACTTTACCCCTGAACAAGTGCAGAACCCTGAAAAATTAGTAGAATATTTGGAAGAAGTATGCTGTCACCCTGGCCATTCTAGGGAGACACAAATCACTACAATGTGCTGGGGCCTGGCCCACGCCTACCGAGCCCTGTTTAACACCACTCAGAACCCCCAAGGGGAAGGAAACGTCTCTGCAGCTGATGACAAAGCAACAGGCCCTGTGGCTACCCCACCCCCCACGGCAAGCACAGTGGCTCCCTCAACCCCCACACCCCCCACAGCACGCAAAGCAGCTACTCCGCCCCCTGCGACAGAGAACCAACCCATGCCGGTATCAGTCGCCCCTATACAAAAAAGAAAATGCACAAGAAAATCAGCTCATTTAGTAAGGGATGAAGATGAACCAGGGCCATCACGAGAACAGGAGGAGGAGACAGAACCCGTAAATGAGATGGTAACCACCCGATCCCTATCTCTGGGTGAGCTGCGAGATATGCGAAAAGACTTCAGCCGTCGTCCAGGCGAGCACGTTGTCACCTGGCTGCTCCGATGCTGGGATAATGGGGCCAGTAGCCTGGAATTAGAGGGTAGGGAAGCCAAGCAGCTGGGATCCCTTTCTAGGGAAGGGGGCATTGACAAAGCAATTGGACAAGGGGCACAAGTCCTCAGCCTCTGGAGGCGACTCCTGTCAGGTGTGAAGGAAAGGTATCCCTTCAAGGAAGATGTTATATGCCACCCAGGCAAGTGGACCACCATGGAGAGAGGTATCCAGTACCTGAGAGAATTAGCTGTGCTGGAAGTGATTTATGATGACCTGAACAATGAGCAGTTATCCAAAGACCCAGATGAAGTGAAATGCACCCGACCCATGTGGCGGAAGTTTGTACGGAGCGCACCAGCGTCACATGCAAACTCATTGGCAATAATGACCTGGAGAGATGGAGAGGAACAAACAGTGGATGAACTGGCTGGCCAACTCCGGCAATATGAAGAAAGTCTCTCTTCCTCCCTACGAGCCTGTGTCTCTGCTGTGGAGAAACTGTCTCGGGAGGTCCAGCAACTCAAAGAGGATATGTCCTGCTCCCCACCTGCACGGGCCAGTGTCTCAGCCATTAGGAGCAAGCGTCCCTCTGCTCTAGAGAGGAGACATCGTGGGTACACACCCCGGGGCACCCTGTGGTTTTACCTGCGTGACCACGGAGAGGACATGAGGAAGTGGGATGGAAAACCTACCTCAGTCCTACAGGCACGGGTACATGAGTTGCAAGGGAAAACAACCACAAAAGGGGGTTCTTCCAGGAAAACTGCTGCTCCAGTCTCCAGTGAGCAGTTCCCCAGACAGAGTAGAAGGGCTGATTCCACTTCCAACCTTAACAAAGGGACTTCTGATTCATACTTACAAGAAGTGGATAGCGAATATGATGACCAGGACTAGAGGGGCCCTGCCTCCAGCCAGGTGGAGGAAAGGGACAACTGGGTTTACTGGACTGTGTGGATTCGATGGCCTGGCACATCAGATCCACAAGAATATAAGGCTCTCGTAGACACCGGTGCACAGTGTACCCTGATGCCATCAGGCTATAAAGGGGCAGAACCCATTTGTATTTCTGGAGTGACAGGGGGATCCCAAGAGTTAACTGTATTGGAGGCCGAAGTGAGCCTAACTGGGAATGAGTGGCAGAAGCACCCCATTGTGACTGGCCCAGAGGCTCCGTGCATCCTTGGCATAGACTACCTCAGGAGAGGGTATTTCAAGGACCCAAAAGGGTACCGGTGGGCTTTTGGTATAGCTGCCCTGGAGACAGAGGAAATTAAACAGCTGTCCACCTTGCCTGGTCTCTCGGAGGATCCTTCTGTTGTGGGGTTGTTAAAGGTACAAGAACAACAGGTACCAATTGCTACCACAACAGTGCACCGGCGGCAATATCGCGCCAACCGAGACTCACTGATCCCCATCCATGAGCTGATTCGTCGACTGGAGAGCCAAGGAGTGATCAGCAAGACACGCTCACCCTTCAACAGTCCCATATGGCCAGTGCGAAAGTCCAATGGAGAGTGGAGACTAACAGTAGACTACCGTGGCCTGAATGAAGTCACGCCGCCACTGAATGCTGCCGTGCCAGACATGCTGGAACTTCAATACGAACTGGAGTCAAAGGCAGCCAAGTGGTACGCCACAATTGATATCGCTAATGCATTCTTCTCAATCCCTTTGGCGGCAGAGTGCAGGCCACAGTTTGCTTTCACTTGGAGGGGCGTCCAGTACACCTGGAACCGACTGCCCCAGGGGTGGAAACACAGCCCTACCATTTGCCATGGACTGATCCACACCGCACTGGAACAGGGTGAGGCTCCGGAACACCTGCAATACATTGATGACATCATCGTGTGGGGCGACACAGCAGAGGAAGTTTTCGAGAAAGGGGAGAGAATAGTCCAAATCCTTCTGAAGGCTGGTTTTGCCATAAAACAAAGTAAGGTCAAGGGACCTGCACAGGAGATCCAGTTTTTAGGAATAAAATGGCAAGATGGACGTCGTCAGATCCCAACAGATGTGATCAATAAAATAAGAGCCATGTCTCCACCAACTAACAAAAAGGAAACACAAGCCTTCTTAGGCGTTGTGGGTTTTTGGAGAATGCATATTCCAGATTACAGTCAGATCGTAAGCCCTCTCTATCACGTGACCAGGAAGAAGAACGACTTCAGATGGGGCCCTGAGCAACGACAAGCATTTGAACAAATTAAACAGGAGATAGTTCATGCAGTAGCCCTTGGGCCAGTCCGGGCAGGACAAGATGTGAAGAATGTGCTCTACACCGCGGCCAGGGAGAATGGTCCTACCTGGAGCCTCTGGCAGAAAGCACCAGGGGAGACTCGAGGTCGACCCTTAGGGTTCTGGAGTCGGGGATACAGAGGATCCGAGGCCCACTACACTCCAACTGAGAAAGAGATATTGGCAGCATATGAAGGGGTTCAAGCTGCTTCGGAAGTGGTTGGTACTGAAGCACAGCTCCTCCTGGCACCCTGACTGCCGGTGCTGGGCTGGATGTTCAAAGGGAGGATCCCCTCTACACATCATGCAACTGATGCTACGTGGAGTAAGTGGGTCGCGCTGATCACACAACGATCCCGAATAGGAAACCCCAGTCGCCCAGGAATCTTGGAGGTGATCACGAACTGGCCAGAAGGCAAAGATTTTGGCATATCCACAGAGAAGGAGGTGACGCGTGCTGAAGAGGCCCCACCATATAACAAACTACCAGAAAATGAGAAGCAATATGCCCTGTTCACTGATGGGTCCTGTCGTCTTGTGGGAAAACATCGGAGATGGAAGGCTGCTGTATGGAGTCCTATAAGCCAAGTTGCAGAAACTGCTGAAGGAGAAGGTGAATCGAGTCAGTTTGCAGAGGTGAAAGCCATCCAACTGGCCTTGGACATTGCCGAACGAGGAAAATGGCCAGTACTTTATCTCTATACTGACTCATGGATGGTGGCAAATGCCCTGTGGGGGTGGTTGCAGCAGTGGAAGCAGAACAACTGGCAGCGCAGAGGGAAACCCATCTGGGCTGCTGCATTGTGGCAAGATATTGCTGCCCGAGTAGAGAACCTGACTGTAAAAGTACATCACGTAGATGCTCACGTACCCAAGAGTCGGGCCACTAAAGAGCACCAAAACAACCAGCAGGTGGATCAGGCTGCTAAGATCTAAGTAGCTCAGGTAGATCTGGACTGGCAACATAAGGGTGAATTATTTATAGTTCGGTGGGCCCATGACACTTCAGGCCACCAAGGGAGAGATGCAACATATAGATGGGCTCGTGATCGAGGGGTGGACTTGACCATGGACACTATTGCACAAGTTATCCACGAATGTGAAACATGCGCTGCAATCAAGCAAGCCAAGCGAGTAAAGCCTCTTTGGTATGGAGGACGATGGTTGAAGTATAAATATGGGGAGGCTTGGCAGATTGATTATATCACGCTCCCACGAACCCGACAGGGCAAGCGCTACGTGCTCACCATGGTGGAAGCAACCACAGGATGGCTGGAAACATACCCTGTGCCCCATGCCACTGCCCGGAACACCATCCTGGGCCTTGAAAAGCAAGTCCTATGGCGACATGGCACCCCAGAAAGAATTGAGTCAGACAACGGGACTCACTTCCGAAACGCCCTCATAGACACCTGGGCCAAAGAGCACGGCATTGAGTGGATATATCACATCCCCTACCATGCACCAGCCTCCGGGAAAAATTGAACGATACAATGGGCTGCTAAAGACAACATTGAGGGCAATGGGTGGTGGGACATTCAAGCATTGGGACACACATTTAGCAAAGGCCACCTGGTTAGTCAACACTAGGGGATCTGTCACTCAAGCTGGCCCTGCCCAATCCAAACCCTTACGTACTGTAGAGGGGGATAAAGTCCCTGTCGTGCACATGAGGAATATGCTGGGGAAGACAGTCTGGGTTACTCCTGCCTCTGGCAAGGGAAAACCCATCCGTGGGGTTGCTTTTGCTCAGGGACCTGGGTGCACTTGGTGGGTGATGAGAAAGGATGGGGAAGTCCGGTGTGTACCTCAGGGGGATTTAATTTTGGGTGAAAATAGCCAATGAACTGAATTGTTTGATGTTAGTTATTACATAGTACTGTATGTCATCACTTTTATGGTTACCATATGCCATATTAACAGTATTACAGTAAGAATCACCCAGATTAATGTAGGATGAACTCCGATGGAACTGAGCAAGGTGCAACAATGATAGAACCAGACGAGCGCCCAGAACTGGTCTCCGCATGCAAGAGCCCAACACCACACACCATCTCTCCTGCCCTGCAAGACTGTTATGACAGGTGGAGCCCGAAGTCATGGACTAAATGAACTCAACGGACGTTTTAGAGGGATGGCCCATGGACTAAGGGAATGATATCTCTGTGTGTGTATATATCAAAAGGCAGGAAAATGTGGAGGAATCAATGCCTGAGACTACAAGCAGTATCATAGTGTTGGTAAACAAGAAGCCATGGGAAGATGGAAAGTGAAAGAAGCCGTGGGAAAAAGGGAGATAAGAGGTGGCAGTTAACGGTTCTGAGGGCGTGACAAAGATAAGGAAATTAGAGGAAGAGTGTCGAGATGACCTTTGCTTAGGGGATGTACTAGGGAATTCTTTGAAGTGCATACGTGGCATAATGTGAGGTATAAAAAGGCACTTGTGCTGTATAATAAAGGGATTTTCGTCTTCATCTTCATGCCCACTCAGACGGAGTCCGTGTCCTTATTCGCCACAAATGGCGCCCGAACAGGGACCGGGATATTCTGTCTGAAGGGCCATAAAGTCGGCAATTGTCGATCCGGTGGCGAGCCCCGCTGAACTGCCAAAGCTGTTGAAAAGAAACAGGAAAAAAGCCGTTGGAAGAAGACGGGATAGAAGCTGTTGAAAAGAAACAGAAAAAAAAAAAAAAAAGCCGTCGAAAGGAAACGGGAGAAAAGCTGTTGAAAAGAAACAGGAACGAAAGCTGTTGAAGAGAAACAGGAAAAAAAGCCGTTGAAAGGAAACGGGAGAAGAGCTGTTGAAAGGAAACAGGATAGTGACGTCGAATCGTCTCTGCAGAACAGAGTCATAAATGGCTGCAGTCCCCACTACCACTGCAGCAATTGCCGAAATGTGGCGTGACCCCTTTGGACGCTCTAACGGTCTTCACGGATGGGTCCGGGCGTACGGATCGAGGACCAAGATGGGTACCAGCGCGGTCCGTCAAGCCATCTTTTTCGCCGTTGTCGCAAGCGTAAGCACGTTATGGGCCCCATCACAGCCCAAAGAGAACATCTGGATCACCCTTGCGAATCAGACAGGCCAGAAGACCATTTGCCTTTTGCTCTTGTCACCTGGAGATCCTTTTTTCCACCTGCTTAGTGGGACTCCCATGGAACAATTGGACCCTAGGTCTCACGGAGCCGCATGCAACACTTTGTAGTGGCGGCCGCAATGTGACTGATAATTGGGACGGATGTTTGGTGTACCATCCGCCCTGAGCGTAGAGCCACAAGAGATAGAATTATTGGGCTTGGCAAAATGGGTAATGAGTTTGATTGAACTGGGAATTATACGTTTGATTGTATTCGTATGTAATCTTGTGTGTGTACTATGTTTATTGCAATGTGTGAAATGAATAACAGAAAAGTCAGTTAGCTTAGTGTTTGTTGTAAAAGAAAAAGGGGGAGATGTGGAGGAATCAATGCCTGAGAGTACAAGCAGTATCATAGCGTTGGTAAACAAGAAGCCATGGGAAGATGGAAAGTGAAAGAAGCCGTGGGAAAAAGGGAGATAAGAGGTGGCAGTTAACGGTTCTGAGGGCGTGACAAAGATAAGGAAATTAGAGGAAGAGTGTCGAGATGACCTTTGCTTAGGGGATGTACTAGGGAATTCTTTGAAGTGCATACGTGGCATAATGTGAGGTATAAAAAGGCGCTTGTGCTGTATAATAAAGGGATTTTCGTCTTCATCTTCATGCCCACTCAGACGGAGTCCGTGTCCTTATTCGCCACAGGAAAAAGGAGCGGTGACTAATTGGAATGCATGGGAAAATGTGAGACCTGGGCATGATGTAGATGATATAGAATAAGGGGTGGATATTGTCCTGGTTCCAGCTGGGACAGAGTTAACTTTCTTCCCAGTAGCTTGGGGGTGTGCTGTGGTTTCTGTTTAGTGTGAAAGGAGCATTGATGGCCCATTGATGTTTTGGCTGTTGCTGGGTGATGCTTGCACCAGGAGGGGGAGCACAGCCGGGGTGGTGGACCCAGCTGGCCAATAGGATATTCTATACCATGTGACATCATGCTCAGTATAAAAACCAGGTGTGCGGGGGGGCTCGCCCCCCGTTCGTGACACGCGGTCGGCGGTCGGTGAGCGGTTGCGTTGTGCATTGCGTGTTTTGTGTATTCTGTTATTGTTGTTGTTCTCATTGTTATTATTACTGTTCTACTTAGTTTTATTTCAATTATTAAACTGTTTTTATCTCAACCCGGGAGCTTTCCTACTTGTGCCCTCCCGATTCTCTCCCCCATCCCACCGAGGGGGGGGTGATCGAGCGGCTGCGTGGAGTTTATTTTTTGCTGGCTGGGGTTAAACCATGACAGCAGATTAGTAGCAGTAATAGAAATGTGAAATAACGTAATACAGAGTAGATTATGATAGAGAGCAAAATAATTCACATATATAATCTCCAGTAGAAGTCTTTACAACCAGAATAAAGATTTGCATTTTTTTTCTTTTGTTGGATTTGTAAAATATACTTGTAGAGTTTTACCAGTTTAGTGTTGTGTTGCAAAGTAGTCTGGTAAATCTACAGTTGTAAAGCTAGTTATTATGATTATTATTCTGGAAGGCTACTGGATTTTGGCATCACTGCTTATGTATAGGGACAGTAGTTGCTGTGATGAAAATTTGTCAGCAAGATTATAGAGTGGATCCATACCACATGCTGCTTATTATAAACGTGACTGGTTATCTTTTTCTGAATGTCATTCCCCAGGAAAGCATGCACAAACATGCCAGCCTCCCCAAAGGATGTAACCTTGTCTTCGTTGTATTAGAGCCCCAAAGAAATAACTTTAATTTAAAGAGTTTGCATCTGAAACCAAGCATGGTGGATTCCTCCCAGAGTATCACACACAGAGTACAGCCCATCATTATACTCATGGTTGCTACATCCTGGGCCAGAGTGACCTGCTCTTGAACTCAAGGCACTGATAACTGCACAGCTGGCTGCCATTCTCCTGCAAAGTCAATTTTAAATAAAACCAGAATGGAAGGGCTATTCAGGTTAAGAGATAGGTATGACAGCTGAAGTACCCCGCATCGAAGACCACAAAGATCAATATTAGGGTGCACCTACTGTGTGCCTTTAAATGAAAGAGGAAGGAAGAAAACAAAATATTTCTCCTTCCTTGCAACTTCATCCTTCTTTTCCTGAGGAAGCAGGTAAAAAAGCAAAAAAAAAAAAAAAAGGATCATGTCAGAGGAAGCCTGAATTCCCTGAATTCAAAATCTAAAAGTAGCTACTTGTGTTGTATATTGAAATTGTAATTTGAAATAAAAAAAAATGCATTTAATTCAATCAATTTTGTTGAAAAAACTATTTGCATTACTAAAAAATATCAGCTAGTTCTAATAGAGATATTACTTCATCACAAGCATGGTAGCACTTTGGACCCCTGTTGGTGAAGGGTGTTTGTGCTGTGGGGCTGGTTAGACTCTCAGTGCAGAAGGCAGTCAGAAGCGGGAGAGACATGCAGCAGTTCCAGTAGAAAATGGGTTTTGGTTTGAACTTACTTGAAAGCCTAAAAGACTGATAAAAATAGTGTTGTTTCCGAAGCTTGAAGATATCCTTGTGATGAGAATCACAAGGCACAAAAAGCAAGTCCTTTGATACCAGTAATGGCCAGGACGGTCCATGCAGCCTTCTTCCTTTCCTTCTATTTCCCCATCAAAATAGGAAAATTGACAGGAATCACAATTCCTCTGAGTTTTTTTGTTTTTGTTTGGGGTTTTTTTTTGTGTGTGTGGTTTGTTTTCTTTTTTTGCAGTGCGTACCAGAGCAGCAGGAAGGAATGCAGGAGAATATCAGCACTTAATTTCTGTCCCCAATCAGACAAAAGCTTAATAAAAAATGTATTGCAGCAGGATGAAATTAAAATGTTAAGCAAGTCTGGGATATGGTCAGTCTCTGGAAGAAGGAACTATGAGGAGGTGTAGGGAACTCCCCTATTGCGCTCAGCACTAGCATTAGATGAAGTAAGCATCAATTATCAGATACATCATTCATGCTGGCATTTTTAAAAATTAGATAGAATTAATTTTTTTAAAACTTTTTGACAGTGTCCTTCTATCATTGGTTTTATATGGTAAGAATATGACTTAAAAATTGGGAAGTTAATCATAGCATGCATGAAACAGGTCTCAGTAGTGATGGCAGAGACAAAATGCCTGTGGCTCAGTCCACTTGTAGATATACACATTTGCATACAGGAATTTTTGGTGAGAAGGCTCAGGGGGCAAGATGGAGCAGGACACACTGGGAAAAAAGTGCCAAAACCTTTCCCCAGAGCAAAATCTTTCATCTTAACATTTATGGCCATTGTGAGTAGCAGGTTTAAAATACCAGGAGGAAGGTTGTTCTTATTCTGTTGCTAAATGTTAGGAAAGGAATTATTCACATGCCCAATCTTCAGGCAAGAGAGAGTCACATAGTTTAGTTAAGCATCAAATAAAGATGGAGAGCTGGGCTATCTGCCTGCACTGAACCAGGAGCCTGCAGCTCTTTAGGTTCCTCTCTTTCTACTTGTCAGTCTCATCCTGGTAACCTCAGTTTTGCACAGCTATTTCTACCACCAGACCTGGGCTATCTCTCAATCACTCTGTTGGTGAAGAATAATATATACATATATATGCATTTCAGCTTACTGTGTATGGCAATTGTTATAGATGCTTATGCTTCAGTTCTCCGTGGATGCGGTATCCTGCAGGTTGGAATACATCCCTTAGAGACAAATGGTTTGTATCTGGAGCTGCATCCAGTTAGTCTTTTCCACTTATTGCAGTTTGGATGAAGGCTTATGACTGCAAGACTTGGCAGACAGGCAGTCAAATCACATTAATTGAAATGGGTTCAATATAAGGTTGGCTGGACTGCATGGCTATCTGTATGCCAGCAGACATGGACTCTGATGAATGTGCTACGCTGCCCAGCTTTAGTGTCTTACGTTTTTAGTACAAAACTGCTGTAACTGTAAATTGCACAAGTCAGAAGCTGAGTCTAAGGGAGGTCTCTGAAAAGGAAACAACCAAGGGGAATATTTTTCCATCCAGAATGGCAGCTGAACATAGACCTCACTCGGTTGTATTTTATCATTTGTTTGCAAGGGAAGTCAAAGAACCACGTTCAAATAGCTGCTTCACATTGCTGTATCTGGATTTACTCTAGTGTCTTGCAGCTGCATAATTAAAAGGATTAACATTAGTTTAAACCTCAATGTCCCTCAGTTTTAATCCTTGGTGAGGCTGCTTTACAGTTCAGTGAAGTTCCTTTATACGGGATTTACAGTGCCATGTAACCAGGAGTCATTTGCAAACGTTATTCATTATACAAGAGGGCTGGTAAATGGCCTAACTATTTCTTCCAGGAACTCTATGTCAAATCCAGGCTCTCTGAGGTTGTGGTGTATCAAAAGTGCCTCTTCTATAAAAATTCAAGAGGGGTCTGTCAAAATGGGCCACTTTGGTGAAAGTTGGTCAGAGCACAGGTCTCTTCATCTATGTTTTACTACTTGTAGCTTTGGGGTGAAGGGGTAGTTTCCAGAGCAGGACATTATAGAAACTGAGCGCCTGCAGCACTTGCTTTCCTGATGCACTTTCATACAGAGGTTGAAGTGGAGATACGTGTATTACTGGGAAGAAAAGGTTGAACTGTTCATTGTGAATGAATTATTGAGAATTTTTCAGTTCTTTTTTCTGCTCACAAGCTATTAATGTACATACTCCATGCCATTTTGACACCCATCTCTTCCTGGTGCCGTAGCATTGCCACTGGCTTTGGAAAGTCACATTGGGCACTTTTTCCTAAGCATTCAGTGAACACATTCTGGTTTTGGGTGTTCATGAACACTAGTGTTGCCCATCTCCCGTTCTTCATCTGTGGGTGCAGCTGATTGCCCATGTCGCTTAGTATAGGCTCTGCTTCAGGATTAGAGGAGACTGTTTAACAACAGCAGAGGGATGGCAGCAGCAGATGGACAGCTGTGGATGGATATGCTCTTTCCTCAGGTGCAGTGCCTACTGTTGTGGACAAGAATTGTCCTTCGCCAAATGGTCATGCAAAAGCTCCACTGATGTAGATGTTCACAAGAGCTAGTTAAGACGAGTGTCTGGTGTAAGTGAGCAGCAGTTCAGAGTATGACTATTTGTAAAAAATGTGTTTGCAGAATTAACCAGCTCTATGTTTCATATGACTCCTTATTTATATGACATCTTTTTGCTATATAAAACATGCTTAAAATGAATGTTACATTTCTGTATGAGCAAAACTAAAACAACAAACAATGGAGTTAGTAATTTTTAATTATTGTTTATAGGCATATTTTCTATACATACCTGATGCCTTCATTCATGTAATGTTGAACAACCTGTTAATAATTTCCCTTAATCAAATGCAGATCTTTCTACTGTTAGTGCACTTGAGTAAACAAATATTTCTCTTAATTTAGTCTCTTTTCCTGTTTGCAAGACCTTGTGGGTTGCACTGTAAAAAATTTAAGAGTTTTCAAAATGGGAGCAAAGACAACTGTTACCACTGGTATAAAATTGTAAAAAAACTTTCTCTGAACATTCTTATAAACAAGACCTTGTTAGTAATATACAAATAAAAGCAAATAAGAAAAGGGAACAAAACCTTCTCTTATTCTTGGTTATGCGAATGTTTGGGGTTTTTTTTTGCATAATATATTTCAGGTACACAGTATGTTTGCCCAGCTACTGAATCCCTTCCTGTGGGTATTGCTGAAGGTTGTTAATGGCCATTTCAGCCAGCTAAAATAAACTGTGCCGTATTGAGGACAGACCAGTACAGAGAACAAGTAAATTCAGCAGCTCTATCTTTAACAGTCTGTCCTTTAATGTATGCCTCTCACCCCAACATCGAGTCTCTGTGGCAGGCATAACAAGATCTGAATGGAGCAAACACCTGAGCACACCCGGTCAGAGTTACCCTTTGCCTTTGTGTGTGGGCTGCTCACATCAAGGATGTGATATCTACTGGTGCTTCACAACCTTTATCAATCAAAGAACCACCTAAGACTTTTAAAAAATCACCTGAGAGAGTCTAATTATTTTGAAAATAATCCACACACCATTTTTGCAATGCTCACACAGTAGTGTTCATTTTCAACCAAATATAAGCTGGCAAACTTTCAATGTTTGTTACTTTTCATCTTCCCCAATTTTATTCCTTTCCCATTCACAGGGAGGTTTTTGTGTTTTCATAACGTTCTGCAGTTGTAGCATTTCATAATTTATGGTCCACCAGTGATTCACTGTACACAGATTGATAAATTGCTAGACAGGGACAATACAGGGGACATTCAGTCTTGGTTTTTTGTAGTCTTGTGAATATATTACTTTGGCTTTCAGAAATGTGTGGCCATCAGAATTAATTATTAAAAAAGTAATAGCCTCTACTCTCTCAGTAGATTTCTGAATACAGAATACAGAGGTATTTTGACTTGTTTTTCCTGAACAAATTAAACTCCTTTCTGCCATAAGCATTAACTGACAAAATGAAGCAATTTCTCTTCTGTGAAAGAAAGCATGGAACAAATAGGAAAATCAGTGGTGTCTAATATAGCAGGAGAAACTCATCTAGCAGCATACTTACAGTCCCTGATGTCAGATGAGATCATTGTTGATATGAAGACAATGAGGCTTATTTAATGATGCCGGTCTACTTTTATTTTATTGCAAGGAGGTTATGTACAGTGTGAAAGTTTACTCACTTTGCATAATGCAAATAGAACAGGCTATCATCAGGAAAAAAATGTGACAAAAATTAACCAGTGCAAAGCATATAATTCTCATGCTGCGGGTATACAGCAACTTGAACAAACATGTTAGCTTCATACACTGGCTGCAGTTGCTATAAAATTGGTGACCAAGGTGATTCATGATTGTTAAAAGAACTGCTCAAGAAAATTGACCTTTTGTTCCTCCTCCTTCCTGCCTATTTCCCTTTTAGAAGAGCTTTGTGCCATGACAGCAGTGCATGGGCTGGCTGTGTGTGACCCCAGGCACCTGCTGGCTGCCCCCCCAGCAACCAGCAATCCCTCCTGTGGCTGCATGAGTCAGAGGATGGGCTTTTTTGGGCAGGGCGGGTGTCCTGGCAGGGCTAACTGATTTTACCTGGCTTTTGACAATTGCATTGATATGCATTGCTGTAACTCAACAACCATGAGGAGACAGCATTGAAAGAGTGTTGCAAATGGCAAAACAGATTTAGAGGTAGATGTTATTCTTGTCTTGGGTTGGGATGGGTTATTTTTATATTGGTTTGTTTTTTAAACAGAAACAAAAAAAGTGAGCAGATGTTGTCCAGACGAGTTAGACTTTCCTGTAGCTGGTTAGAAATGGTCAGGTCACTGCTGTGAGCCACATATTAATCTGCTTGAACCAAAGAAGCGCTATAAATGGTCATTTCTATCCATGCCTGTTATTTAGTCCCGCTGGCATTTGTATTTTCAGGTACCTGATATAGTAAAAAAATCATCAAGTCTTGCATGGGTTCAATGGGGGACGTGGGGACTTTTTTTCCCAGGCTTTGTGGCCCAGAAATTGAACAAATTTTCCACTTGAGTCTTTAGACCATAATTTTTCTGAGAGTTTACTGAAAACACAGCTTATGGAAGTAAAGCAGAGAACTGCAATCTACACAACTGATATTTAAGAGAGACAAATGCCTCATTTTAAAATGTCCTGTCTGAAATGTTTTTACTTACAGCTATTGCTGCTTGTCTCCTTCAGTACTTTCTGTATAAGAATTAGCTTCATCCTCTTATCCCTTTGCTACTCCTTTTTCTCTTTCTCAAATCCATAACAAGTCTGTTTGGCTTCAGGCCAACAGATCAAGTTTAAGAGAACTTTTGCAAAGCATTTAACAGGTACTGTCTGACGTATCCCTCAGCAAGAGTGGGCACACGTTTGCTCTTCAGCTGGGCATTCTTTGCACAGCCAAAATATTCTGCCAAATTAACAGAGAAAAGTACGGTGGTCTCATACGCTGGCCTTGCTTCCTTTCACCAGCAGCTTGGACTTCATCAGTTATAGGTTTTAATAGAAAGAGAGACTTCTGAACAACGTAGTAAATTTTAGCTATATTTTGGATATGACTATCTAGCAGACTCCTAATTCTTTTTCTTTAAGAAAACTAAGGTTAGCTTTTTGCCCCCTCTAGTGAATCTATAAAAACAACACATTAATTGAAAGGTCTCCCTGGTTAAACAGTTATAATGCTATGGCAGCATGTCCTGTGATAGGTTTTGGCAAGCCAGCTATAAAGCGTAATTGTACCTGCAGGAATGGGACTAGATAGAAGCAAATCTTAATTTAGGCTAGCAGCTTTCATTTGTTTATCTATGAAAAGAAGGACATGCATATTATTAAATGACCATAACTGACACCTCCAATTATATCTGTCTTAAATACCTATAGATTCTTTAATACTATTGAAGTCATTTAGAAAAGACATTAGCAGTAGACAGATAATGAATCAGGTGATAGATGTAAATACTTAGGTCATTTTGGTTTTGTTTTGAAAGACTGAATTAAAGGAGGGAGAGAGTATGCCAAAAAAAGGAGGCAATTTATATTTAGTGCAAAGCTTATAAATATAGGGACAATTTATGGTTAACAACCATCCATTCCCAGAGGATTAAGGACATAGTACAGTAGCTTTTGAGATAAGACTAAAAAATTGAAGCAGAATGTTGATGCATGACCTCAGTTTCCCTTTTTAAAATCACGTTCTTAGCAATCTACTGTACGTTGCAGATTTAGCATAGGGAAAACCTTTTTGGCTGATGAAAAATAAAGAACGTCTTAGAAAATTCAGGGCTGAGGTGGAGCTTTGGTGTCTCTTGTCTGAATATTGGATGGGTTATCCATGAAGGAAAAGACTTAAAGTTAAATGAAGGGGAAATAATAGCAATTTTTTAGGTTGAAACATGTTCAAAAGGAAAAAATATCAACATATCTGCTCACAAATGATTTGACTAAGTGAGACTTTTCTGGAAGAAAAGGGGTTGAAGAAGAAAGGACATTTGGAAAGTTCTATCATAATTGAGTCACTTTTGATGTGCGTATACGTTTCCTTAGTCTATGCTCAGTTATGAGCTAGTTAAGAGCAAATGGGTGGGTCATTCAAGGTGACTCAATTCAATTAAATTGATTTCAAATCACTCACTTAAACCATGACTGAAAATCAACATGCATAATCCTTAAAATTGGTATAATAATTTTTCATCTTTTAAATATATCTTTCAATTATTTATTTATTATTTAATTTATAAATAAATTAAACATTTTGTGAAAATAATCCTTTTAAAACGTAACTGCATATAATTTATATGCGGTTTGTTATTTCTTAAGTAATTTTAAAGTCCATATAAGTTAACTTTTAAAAATGTTTAATTTTTATTACTTCAAAATGATGGAAAACACATTGCTTTTGTAGAAGTTTATTCTTCATCTCAAGCCACATTCAAATGGAAATCAGAGGGCAATTAAAAAGCACAAGAAAAAAATTGTTAATTCAGTAAATTTTCTGATTATAGTAAACTTTTTTCAGTGAACAAAAGTTTTTCAGTGAACAAAAATTTATCAAAATATTTTGCTTTTAAAATTAGTCAACTTATTCTACAAGGAAAATTACATACGTGAACCAAACAATTCCAGTCATCACATCCTGCAGGATTTTAGATTGGAAAATATAATTCCCTGTCATCTCATTCATGCAGCATAGGAGGTAAAAGTGCTGTATTTTCTTCCCTCAGCTCCTAATAAGTTCTCAATTTTGAATGACCCAGCTGTTGAGATGACCTTTAAAATAAACTAAAACCAAGAAAATATCTTCTTTGAACTTGCAGAACTAGGTGTTGATGCCAAAAAAAAAAAAAAAAAAGATTTAGCACTTTAACAAGCTGTGGCTGTAGGCTGTTGGTGAGAAATTTCCATAAGTCCAATTGATTGAATTCTTCAAGTCTTCTTTGATAATGTTTTTTAATTAGGTTTAATAAGAAGTAGGTAGTTTAGGTCTCATTTTAGGTGATCAATATTTTTAATTTAAATTATGAATAGAGTGTAGGAAGTGACTTTTTTAAGCCAGTGAGGCACTGTTACTGAAATGTCTTAATGGAAGTACTCAGTGGTTTGTCTAGAACATAACATTAAAACTCTGTAAAAAAAAAAAGTTGTCCTTTCTATATTCAAGGCAAAATGAGGAAATAATGGAAATCCCGCTATTCTAGTTAAAATATATCCATAAGTATTGCTTGTGAGATACCCAAAACAAAAGACCTTGAGGCCTTTGGTGGCTGTAAACCCGAATGGGAGCATAGAGTAAATAAGGAATCAGAGAGGTCATACAGGCAAGGGAATGAAGTACTGGCGCCTGGGAGCCAGGGGACTTCAAGAAAGAATCGGATATAGACATAAGAAATTAAAGTTATACAAGGTGTTCTCCACATGAGACTGAGGGAAGGGTAAGAAGGCAAAAAGTGGAAGAAGTAAAAGCTCCATACTCCTGGCTTTCACATCCCAGCAAGTTGAAAGAGGTTCATCCAAGGGTAACATTTTTCTCAAGCAGCCAAACTTTTGCCCCTCCCAAGGTCTGTGTATTTCTGCTCATGCCTTATTGTGTTTTGTAGGTGTCAGTGTCTGACAATTGCTTAAGTTTTGCTTGTTTATGTATGCAGACTGGACTCACTTCTTGGGGAAGTCTGCTGCCTCCCTGGGGCCTGGGTTAAAGATGTGACGAGGAAGCTTCCTACCCTCGTACGGCCCTCAGATTATTATCCATTATTGATCTTTCATGTAGGCAGTGTGAAATATGTTCATCTGATTCGTGTGATGAAGTGTGACCTTCTGTCCTACATACCCTTGTATGACCACAAGCCTAAGTCTAGCAGAGTGGTTAATGTATATAGTATGTATATAGTTCCTGCTTCTTGCAAAAGCCACTTAGTGAACATTCTGGTATAGTAAATGAATTTACTAACTTTTTAGAAAAAGGGGGATTGATAGAGGGAACTAACACTTAAGGGTTAATAACAGAGCCATTGTCTAGCCTAAGCCATAAATTAACTAACCATTCCTGACTAAGATTTCACCATGGTACATCCTCCCACTTGATAAGAGCGGACAGGCCTTGAGCTGGCTCGTTAGGCCTCCTATGTAACAGCTGTGACGAGATAGTGTCCTATGTAAATCACTAACAATAAACAACTGTGAAGGGATAAGTGTTAAAGGACAAGATAACCCGATGCCCCGCTACATTCCAAGAGTCGAGGAACGGATGAGTTAATTAAATGACCATATATAGACAAATGAAGCCCAGAGTTCAACTAAGGGACACAGTGAAGAAGACTATGAACGACCACCGGAGAGGAAAAGACCCTAACCCTAATTTTACTGCGCATGCTTGGACTATGTAAATGACTCTTGGAACTCATTTTAATACGAAGCGGGGACAGGTCATGCATATGTATAGGCATATTACAAAATTATATGAATATGTAATGTTTTACTGTATATATTTATGATGAGTGCCGCGTTACGGTGTGTGTCCTGGTGGAGCGGAGACTCCCGGCACACCCAGCGCTGTTTGCTTGCCTCTATTCGTTTAATAAATTGTAAACTTAAATTGGAATCCTGTTTGGGACTAAGTCATTTATAACAATTTGGGGGCTCGTCTGGGATGGTCTTGGTTCTCGAATTCTGACTTGATCTAGGAGAGGGTACCCCCACCGTTTTGGTGGCTCCTGATCAGGTCGGGTCAGGACTAACGCCATCCTGAACCTGAATAGAGGCAAGCAAAGAATCCGGATTTGATTTTTTTGAGCTCGCTCCCTTGCCGGCTGCAGCAGTGTGTTTTGCCCGTAATTCTGCACGCGAAGATCCAAACGGGGATACCGTTCGGTTAAATCCCGAACGAAGACGACGGAGTCGTAAGTGTTGTGCATACATCCGGTTCGATCCCGGACACCGTTCGGTTGGGTGGGTATTCGGTTGCCTGTGTGTGTGTAAGAGGGTGAGTGACTGAGTGTAAGAGTGTGACTGAGACGGAACATAGTTCCGAAGCGAGTGCGGAGGTCTTCTAACTGCGGTTCCAATTTCCCGCGAGGGACTTGGCCGGTGAAGGACCGAAGCGATTGGGGCGATTGGAGTGGTTGTACCATTCGGTTCGATCCCGAACGAAGATAGAAATCGTGGGTGGGTGATAGGTCCTAAACCCCCTGCAAGACACTCTTACTAGGCAACCAAGGGCTGTAGGAATTGCCACAGTAAAATTCCTAGATGGGTCAGATAAAATCGAGGACCCAGGACCAGAAGAAAGGGAGCAAATTACCAGATATACCTCCGGAGAGTCCATTAGGAATAATGATTAAAAATTGGAATGAAAGGGGCCCCAGAAAAGGAAAAAATAAATCAAAATTAGTTCAATATTGTATGATAGAATGGCCAAAAGAACCTTTAAGACCGTATGTCTCTTGGCCTGTTTTTGGATCCTTTGACGACTGGGTTTGCCAGGTTTTAAATGAATATGTTAATTCAAAGGAACCTTTTAGTCAGGAGGAAAGCGATTATGCGGAGTTATGGATCAGGACTTCACGTCCTTCTCCAGCCTCAATATTTACATTAAAAAAAAGATGAAAAAATTAAGGAGGAGGAAAAAAGCGAAAAAGAAAAAGATGATAAATGGGAGCCACTGGATAATTTACCTCCTCCGTACCGTAACAATCTAGCTTCGGCTCCCCCTCCCGTGGCTGCGCTACCTTTTTCACAGTCACCGCAGCCCCTGCCTCCAACATTAACAGCACCAGAATTAGATCAACCTCCTGCGGCATGTACGAGAAGTAAAACCGCCATATCAGAGGGGACTCCCCTATATCCCTTACGAGAAGTACCCCTCGGAGGTAATCAAGGAGGCATCGGGTTTGTGGCAGTCCCACTAAATACCACAGATGTGAGAAATTTTAAAAAGGAAATGGGTAATTTATTAGATGATCCCTTAGGAGTAGCAGAAAAACTGGACCAATTCCTAGGCCCTAATACTTATACCTGGGAAGAAATACAGTCCATTTTAGGGATTTTATTTACTGCTGAGGAAAGGGGAATGATAAGGCAAGTTGGAATGAGGATCTGGGAAAGACAGAATCAGGCAGGACCGCCGGGAGACCAGAAATGGCCAGGTGTGGATCCCCACTGGGATCATCAACAAACTCAAGGAAGGCAGAATATGAGGGATTTGAGAACATTAATCATACAGGGAATAAGAGAAGCGGTTCCCAGAGGACAAAATATTAATAAAGCATTTAATGAACAACAAGGAAAAGATGAATCTCCGACAGAATGGTTGGAGAGATTAAGAAAAAGTTTACAAATGTATTCCGGAATAGATCCGAATACTGTGGCTGGAACCGCACTCCTTAAAACACAATTTGTGGCTAAATCTTGGGGGGACATAAGAAGGAAATTAGAAAAGTTGGAAGACTGGCAAGAGGGGATTAGCAGAGTTGCTTAGAGAGGCACAGAAAGTTTACATTAGAAGAGATGAGGAAAAACAGAAAGCAAAAGCTAAGATTCTTATAGCAGCAGTAAAAGAAAGTCAGAAAAATAAGACCCCGTCTGAAGAGAAGGGAGAAAACGGAATAGAAGAAACAACACCCAGGGGGCAGCTTTATCGGAAAAGATTTACAGTCCCTGTCTGTTACTACTGTGATAAGAGGGGACATGTTCAGAAGAATTGCCGCAAGCGAAAAGAAGATGAGAAAATATTAAAGGAGGAATAGAGGTGTCAGGGGCTCTATCTTCTGGGGACTTCAACATCAACAGAGCCCTTGATAAAATTATTAATAGGTCCCCATAAGGAGGAAGTTTCATTTTTAGTGGACACGGGGGCTGAGAAATCCACCATACAAAAACTTCCAAAAGGAATAGAAAAAGGGAAAAGTTATATATCAGTAGTAGGGGCAAAAGGAGAGCCTTTTAAAGTGCCCATTTTAAAAGATGTAGAAGTAGAAACAGAAAAGAAGATTTGTCTTAATGATTTACTTTTGCTCCCTGAAGCAGAGTATAATTTATTAGGAAGGGATTTGATTTTGAAGTTAAACTTGAGTATTCAGAGTCAAGGGGACAAATTGCAGATTAAGTTATACACTTTAACACAAAAAGATGAAGAAGCCATTAACCCCTCAGTGTGGTATAAGGAGGGGGAAACTGGAAAGATAGAAATGGACCCCATAAACGTTCAAATACTAGACCCGAATTGTCCAATTAGAATCAAACAATACCCTATACCAATGGAGGGTCGAAAAGGATTAAAACCTGTAGTTGACAGACTTTTGAAAAAAGGGACTCTAGAACCATGTATGTCACCTCATAATACACCCATCCTCCCCGTAAAGAAATCGGATGGGTCATACAGGATGGTACAGGATCTAAGAGCTGTAAATCAGCGAACAATCACTAAATTCCCCGTGGTGGCAAACCCTTATACTTTACTGAGTCATATATCTCCTAAACATACTTGGTATAGTGTAATAGATTTAAAGGATGCTTTCTGGGCCTGCCCTCTGGATGAGGGATCCAGAGATTATTTTGCTTTTGAATGGGACGACCCCGAAACGGGACGAAAACAACAATTAAGATGGACTGTGCTACCGCAGGGGTTTACAGAGTCACCAAATCTATTTGGACAGACTTTAGAAAGAATCTTACAAGATTTCATATTACCCAAGGAGGTAAAATTATTACAATATGTGGATGATTTATTAATAGCAGGAGAAACTGAAGAAGGAACCCGAGAAGCCACTATTAAATTATTAAATTTTCTGGGAGAAAAAGGACTAAAGGTGTCCCGATCAAAGTTACAGTTCGTAGAACAAGAAATAAAATACTTAGGGCACTGGCTAAGTAAAGGGAAAAAGAAGCTAGATCCTGACAGAATATCTGGAATACTATCCTTAAGACCCCCACAAACTAAAAAGGAGATTCGGCAATTATTGGGATTGTTGGGATATTGTAGACCATGGCTTGAAAGCTACAGTGAAAAGGTAAAATTTCTATATGAAAAATTAACTAATAACCAACTTAAGTGGTTCATAGAAGACGATCAGAAATTTGAGGAAATAAAAAGGGCATTAATACAAGCACCTGTATTAAGCCTCCCAGATTTAGAAAAACCTTTTTACCTATTCGTGAATACATCGAACAAGACTGCATATGGGGTACTTACTCAAGATTGGGCAGGAATGAGAAAACCTGTGGGATATTGTTCTAAGTTACTTGATCCAGTAAGCAGAGGATGGCCTGCTTGTCTCCAAGCTTTGGTGGCTACAGCATTATTAATAGAGGAAGTTAGGAAAATCACTTTTAGTGCTCCTTTAAAGGTATATACTCCACATAATGTCAGGAATGTACTACAACAGAAAGTGGAAAAATGGTTAACAGATAGCCGGATCCTAAAATATGAAGCAATACTAATTGACTCCCCTGACTTAGAGCTGAGGGTGACCTCTGCTCAGAGTCCAGCACAATTTTTGTTTGGAGAACCGTCGGAGAAATTACAACGTAACTGTTTAGAGATAATTGAAACCCAGGCTAAAGTAAGACCAGATTTAAGGGACACAGAATTAGAAAAAGGAGAAGTGCTGTTTGTGGACGGCTCCTCCCGAGTAGTGGACGGAAAAAGAAAATCAGGATATGCAGTAATTAATAAAGATCTAAAACCTGTGGAGTCAGGACCTCTGAGTCCATCATGGTCAGCTCAAGCTTGTGAATTGTATGCCCTATGTAGGGCCCTGGAATTATTAAGAGGGAAAAGTGGGACTATATTTACAGACTCCAAATATGCATATGGTGTGGTCCACACCTTTGGAAAAATTTGGGAAGAAAGAGGTTTAATTAATACTCAGGGGAGGAATCTTATACATCAAGAATTAATAGTAAAAATTTTAAGGGCATTGAGAGAACCAAAAGAAATAGCAGTGGTACATATGAGAGGACATCAAAAGGGATTAGATTACCGAACCAGAGGAAATAATTTAGCAGATAAAGAAGCTCAGGGAGCAGCCCTGAGGATTCAGGTCGCTAAAATTAATGTAGTCCGAACAGAAGAAGACACCAGCAAAGAAGAACAGGAGGAAGGGGAAAAGAAGTTTACCCCCGAGGAGTTAACAAAATTGGAGAAAATAGGAGCTAAATTAGAACAAGGAAAATGGACACTGCCCGATGGGCGAGAAATGTTGCCAAAAGCCTACGCCAGGCAAATATTGGAACGTTTACATGCACAAACACATTGGGGTACAAAGGCGTTAAGTGATCATTTCCTTAAACAATTTGGCTGTATTGGAATTTTTGAAATAGCAAAGCAAATTACACAAGGCTGTTTAACTTGTCAGAAGATAAATAAAAAGGTGTTTCGACAAGCGGCCATGGGAGGAAGAAAAACCGCTTATAGGCCTTTCGAAAAAGTACAAGTTGATTTCACTGAATTGCCCAAGGTGGGGAGGATAAAATATTTATTGGTAATAGTAGATCATTTAACACAATGGGTAGAAGCATACCCTGTAGCACGAGCTACGGCACAAATGGTGGCAAAAATTCTATTAGAACATCTGATACCTAGATATGGGATAATCCAGTATATTGACTCTGATCAGGGCACACACTTTACCTCAAAAATAGTAAAATTATTATGTCAATCATTAGGTATTCAATGGAAATACCACACTCCGTGGCACCCACAAAGTTTGGGGAAAGTAGAAAGAATGAATCAAACAATGAAACAACAATTGGCTAAATTAATGATTGAGACACAAATGCCCTGGACAAAATGCTTACCATTGGCACTTTTAAACATAAGAACTAAGCCACATAGTGAGACTGGATTATCGCCATATGAAATGTTATATGGCATGCCTTATTCTCAAGGGATGCCTCTGGGGAACAATGTAATCGAGGATCATAGTATCCAAAAATATATAATTACCATTGGAAAAAGATTAAAAGAATTAAGAGAGATTGGGATGATGGCCCAAACACCACCTTTAGGATTTACAATTCATCAGTTGGAACCAGGAGATAAAGTTTTAATAAAAACATGGAAAGAAGGAAACTTATCTCCCCTTTGGGAAGGACCTTTTCTTGTTTTATTAACTACAGAAACAGCTGTGAGAACTGCTGAAAAAGGATGGACACATGTGTCGCGAGTAAAAGGTCCAGTGAAGGAGTGGAGAGTCACATCTGAACCCGGAGAAACTAAGCTAACCATCAGACGAACTTGAAGAGGCCTTAATCAAAGAGTATAAGCTAAGTTGCTGTGGGAATTTTATTGTGACTACTCCTGTAGAATCGGTGAACGGAGAGACTCCTGAATGGATACCCATTAAGGGAGACAATTTATTAATAACAGGGATCAGTTAAGCATTATCCCCTAGGGATAACAATAGGCTATCCACAGTATACACCAGATTTTTGGGACATAGCATACAAATTGGAAGAGGCCACCCCTTAAGATTAAAGAAGAGGGCAAGACCGGATAGGGAACCGGTTGTTGCGGCTTGAAAAGGTCTGCCAAGGGCTGCAACCCCTTCGGGCTGTGACCGACGATCACTATGGCCTTTACCGGACCTCTTCTAATCCTACTTGGGGTGAGTTCTTTGACCCTGACTACGGCAAACAACTGCAGTCAATGTGTGGTGACTACTAGAAGGGGACGGGTAAGTTCCCAGACCTTGGTGTATCACACTTTCTATGACTGTAAGGGCCAGAAAACAGGAATACCATATGCTATGATCCAAAAGAACTCCCTTATCAATATTGGGTGGAAATGAAGACAAATTCAGGACAAGTAAGGTAATAGCCAATTTGAGTACATCGGTCATGAAATGGAAACAGGAGTGAAATATGAAATTCCCACAGTTGCTAAAAATCTATTTGTAAAATTTAATCTTAGTAATTGTTGTTTAGAAATTGATAAAGAGGGAAAAGCTGTAAATGAGCTTGTAAAAGAAATGAAGAAAATTGCACATGTCCCAGTTCAAACTTGGAATGGAATCAATCTAGGAGGATTTGGGGGAAATTTTATGAGTGGTGATTGGCTTACCAAAATCGGGATAGTTGTATTGGGAATATGTGGGGGATTGTTAATAATTCCATGTTTGATACCTTGTTTTACTAGATTGATCCACTCGGTTATACAAGGAATGCAAATATCTGCAGTATCTATTGATCCCAAACCAGGGAAAACTCATTCCCTTATGATAATAAAAACAAAAGATGATCCGAAGTTAATACCAATTCGGCAAGTGTTGACTCGATTGGAAGCGAAAACACGAATCAATACTATAAAAAAGAAGATGGGGGATTGTGAAATATGTTCATCTGATTCGTGTGATGAAGTGTGACCTTCCGTCCTACATACCCTTGTATGACCACAAGCCTAAGTCTAGCAGAGTGGTTAATGTATATAGTATGTATATAGTTCCTGCTTCTTGCAAAAGCCACTTAGTGAACATTCTGGTATAGTAAATGAATTTACTAACTTTTTAGAAAAGGGGGGATTGATAGAGGGAACTAACACTTAAGGGTTAATAACAGAGCCATTGTCTAGCCTAAGCCATAAATTAACTAACCATTCCTGACTAAGATTTCACCATGGTACATCCTCCCACTTGATAAGAGCGGACAGGCCTTGAGCTGGCTCGTTAGGCCTCCTATGTAACAGCTGTGATGAGATAGTGTCCTATGTAAATCACTAACAATAAACAACTGTGAAGGGATAAGCGTTAAAGGACAAGATAACCCGATGCCCCGCTACATTCCAAGAGTCGAGGAACGGATGAGTTAATTAAATGACCATATATAGACAAATGAAGCCCAGAGTTCAACTAAGGGACACAGTGAAGAAGACTATGAACGACCACCGGAGAGGAAAAGACCCTAACCCTAATTTTACTGCGCATGCTTGGACTATGTAAATGACTCTTGGAACTCATTTTAATACGAAGCGGGGACAGGTCATGCATATGTATAGGCATATTACAAAATTATATGAATATGTAATGTTTTACTGTATATATTTATGATGAGTGCCGCGTTACGGTGTGTGTCCTGGTGGAGCGGAGACTCCCGGCACACCCAGCGCTGTTTGCTTGCCTCTATTCGTTTAATAAATTGTAAACTTAAATTGGAATCCTGTTTGGGACTAAGTCATTTATAACAGCAGCGATGAAGTTGCAACAGGAAGTCCAAGGGCAATCAAAAGAGACTTCAGGGCCTTGGGATGACTGGTTAAGGGATCAGGAGCACAAGTAGTGTTCTCCTCTATCCTTCCAGTTGCAGGGAATGATGAGGGAAGAAAGAAGAAGACCCAGCAGATCAATACTTGGCTCCGAGCCTGGCGTCACCAGCAGAATTTTGGGTTTTTTGATCATGGGTCGGTCTACACGACACCAGGCCTGCTGGCAACAGATGGGGTACATCTGTCTCAAAGGGGGAAAAAGATCTTTGTGCAAGAGTTAACAGGGCTCATTGAAAGAGCTTTAAACTAGATTTGAAGGGGGAAAGGGATAAAACCAGGCTCGCTAGAGATAAACCTGAGGGTGGCACGCCAATGTTTGAGGGACAGTGTGCTAGCGAGGTCCTTCGGTCTGTCGTCTCAGTGGAGGTAGGGGATGGAGATCCATGCGGCAGCAAAGACACAAGGGTTATTGATGTGTTAGAAACCACGGAAGCACCCGAGAACAGTCACGTAGGAATTAGGGCTTCTCCCCCAAAAAAGGTGGCAGGATCAATGGCCCAACTGAAGTGCATCTACACCAATGCACGCAGCATGGGCAACAAACAGGAGGAGCTGGAAGCCAATGTGCAGCAGGAAAACTATGATATAGTTGCAATCATGGAAACATGGTGGGATGACTCACACAACTGGAGTGCTGCAATGGATGGCTATAAACTCTTCAGAAGGGATAGGCAAGGAAGGAGAGGCAGTGAGGTAGCCCTGTATGTTAGAGAGTGTTTTGACTGTCTAGAGCTTGACGATGGTGATTAAAGGGTTGAGTGTTTATGGGTAAGAATCAGGGGGAAGGCCAACAAGGCAGATATCCTGCTGGGAGTCTGTTATAGACCACCTAACCAGGATGAAGAGGCAGATGAAATATTCTGTAAGCAGCTGGGAGGTCTCACGATCACTAGCCCTTGTTCTCGTGGGGGACTTCAACTTACCAGATGTCTGCTGGAAATATAACACGTCAGAGAGGAAACAGTCGAGGAGGTTCCTGGAGTGTGTAGAAGATAACTTCCTGGCACAGTTGGTGAGTGAGCCAACTAGGGAAGGCACCCCACTGGACCTGTTGTTTGCGAACAGAGAAGGACTTGTGGGTGATGTGATGGTTGGAGGCCGTCTTGGGCATAGCGATCATGAAATGATAGACTTTTCGATTCTCAGAGAAGTAAGGAGGGGGGTTAGCAGAACTGCTACCTTGGGCTTAGAAACATAGAATCATAGAATAGTTTGGATTGGAAGGGACCTTTAAAGGTCCTCTAGTCCAATCCCCCTGCCATTGGCAGGACATCTTCAACTAAACTTCCGGAGGGCAGACTTTGGCCTGTTTAGGGGCCTGGTTGACAGAGTCCCTTGGGGGGCAGTCCTGAAGGGCAAAGGAGTCCAGGAAGGCTGGACATTCTTCAAGAAGGAAATCTTAAAGGTGCAGGAGCAGGCCGTCCCTATGTGCCGAAAGACGAGCCGGCGGGGAAGGAGACTGGCCTGGCTGAACAGAGAGCTTTGGCTGGAACTCAAGAAAAAAAACTTACTGTGTCTTGGAAGACGGCAAGGGGGAAGGTTCCTGGACTCCCCCCAGTCTGGCTGGGCACGCAGCCCCTGGGGAGCCGAGACCCCAGGGCTGTGGTCAGCTATACGCGCCTGCCCAGGAAAGACTCCCTTCCTTCCCCACCATCACCACCAGAGTAATCATTGTGGAGTGCACTTCCAAAAGACAACCTTGCTTTTATAAAGAGCCGGTATCTGCTCTTTTTAATACTTGTTCTAATTAACACAGCAGGAAGCAGTTACGTTTTAGGTTCCTCAAAAGCAGAATATCCCCAGGCCTCAGAGCTGTTCTGGGCTTGTTCAAGCCCTGGCTGAACCTGCTGACAAAAACATTGCTAATGCTAACTGTGAGGTTCATTTTCTAAATCAACACTTACCCAGCAGAAGCCAGACTCGCATCCCTGGTTCATTTTCATTTTTTGTATTTTAAACCAGTGTCTGCTCATATGGCAGCCCTTCAGCTTAGATAACTAACAGTGATTCCCTACTGCTTTCCAGACTGGCATTCGTCTGCCTCTTCTCCCCACCCTCACTTCGTATATTATTTTTTTCGGTAAGAGAAGCACAAGGAAGGATTTGAAGGCTGGTGGAGGAGAAACAGAGGGAAGGAAGTGCATAGCCCAGCTGTGCAGCAGGGAGTTGGGGCAATCATTGATGCTGTTGCTGCTTGAGGAGAAAGCAGTCACCCATGAGGTACCCATCCCTTGCCTGCCGCGTTATCCTGCAGCTTGTCCATGACCTGAGCAGGCACATATCAGGACAAATGCATCTGAGCCTGGACCAATTTGGGATCTCTCTAAGGACCTTTTCTAAGTAAAATTCTCATGAACTGTGAAGGGTCATAAAACATGAATAATGCAAGTGCCGTTCCAGAAGTCAAGGGCACACTTTCCATGAGGGTTAGGCCGTGATGTGCATGGCCTCCCTACCACGTGTAAATATGCTGTGAAACAGAGCATGGACAGGTACTGTCAGGGAGCTGCTTTTTCGACTCACCATGCAGTAAGCAGTGCACATTCCTCCCCAGCGCCATTGCTAAGGAATGTTTTAAAGTCTCTTCTATATTTTGGTGGATGCTTTTTCTCCAGTCAGAAGTGACAAGTATCCAGCTCGAAATTAGTCATGTTTTTGTTTTCTCTCTTCTTTGAAAAGTGATTGTCATGGTTTAACCCCAGCCGGCAACTAAGCACCACACAGCCACTCACTCACTCCCCCACAATGGGATGGGGGAGAGAATCAGAAGAGTAAAAGTGAGAAAACTCATGGGTTGAGATAAAGACAGTTTAATAAGTAAAGCAAAAGCTGTGCACGCAAGCAAAGCAAAACAAGGAATTCATTCACTACTTCCCATTGGCAGGCAGGTGTTCAGCCATCTCCAGGAAAGCAGGGCTCCATCACGCATAACGGTTACTTGGGAAGACAAAAAGCCATAACTCCGAACGTCTCCCCTTCCTTCTTCTTCGCCCAGCCTTATATGCTGAGCCTGACGTCATATGGTATGGAATATCCCTTTGGTGAGTTGGGGTCAGCTGTCCTGGCTGTGTCCCCTCCCAACTTCTTGTGCACCCCCAGCCTACCTGCTGGTGGGGTGGTGTGAGAAGCAGAAAAGGCCTTGACTCTGTGTAAGCACTGCTCAGCAATAATGAAAACATCCCTGTGTTATCAACACTGTTTCCAGCACAAATCCAAAACATAGCCCCATACTAGCTACTATGAAGAAAATTAACTCTATCCCAGCCAAAACCAGCACAGTGATCAATGAAGTATTGCTGCTGCACTGTGGGCAGAGGGAGCACATTGTTATGGTGGCTTTCATTTAACTGCAGCTGCAAACATTATGTTATCAAATCAGCTCTCTGCTCTCATTGTATTTGCTCTCTACAGCCCTATAGTTCAGGGAAAGCTGTACCAAAATGCATAAACACTCAAAAGCAAGAAGCCATTTAGAACAGAAACAGCAATGGAAAATAATTGACCAGAGCCAGCAAAGCCCTGTATTAAATTACCAGCAGTAGATTAAAGTACAACTGCACAGCTTTGAATAATGGAGCTTTGCATCTTTCTCTGACATTCAGACAAAAATTTTCAAAGCTGATTTAAAAACTGAGGTGTCCAATCCCTGCTAATGGCACCTTTGAAAAACTCCAGCTGCATTCACTCTACAGTCCAGGGGAATAAAAACCTCTTCTTCTTTTTCCTAAAAACCAACTGAGGTCAGCAGTTAGCATGAGCATTTACACTGAAAATTAAAAATATTCAGTCTTAGTATTGCTGAGTATTGCAGGAGGAATGTAACCCCATTTGTTCATTGACACAATAATGAAAAATAGGAAAAAAAAGAGAGGAAATTACTATGATTTCAGCTACCTCTGCCCTCTACCATCCAGTGTGGGGACTGGTGTCCCCTTTCAGATGCAGCAGCACAAAGACTCTTGTCAGTCAAAGGAGGCATTGGCAGTGGTTTTATGCTTAGAAGAAAACCCAGAGCACTCCCTGGCTTCCACCTTCTCCAGTTCATCTGAACCACATCCATCATGGCCCTACACGACTAGCTGCTTCAGAGCACTTGAAGGAGTCTCCTGCACCCTCTGTGACTGGAGGAAGGGTTACGAAGTCCCTGTGTTACAGAAAGCACAGCAGTTGTTTCCCTCCTAAGCCTGAGGCACGGGGAAGAAGAAGATATATGGAGTAGAGGAAGCACTCAGCCTTCTCAAATGTGCTGATTAA